>NC_090278.1:94075674-94707460 GCF_040414725.1 Anabrus simplex
GGGGTACGTGGACCAATGCGTGCGAGTACTACAGCGACAACTTTTTAGCAGTGAAGCGAGTGAAAACTCTCTAGAAGCACAAGACGCCAGGGCTATCGAAATCGCCCAAGAGATGTTTTCAGCTGACAATGTAAGTTGGCATACATAAAGGCAAAGTTTAGCTCCCTGCCGTCAGCTATTACATGACTTCAGGAGAGAGGTGTGACAATCGAACAAGCGACAGCTTTGGTGAGAGCAACGCATGAAGCTTTGGAAAATATGCATGAAGGGAATGGTTGAATTCCTGAAACATGTTTGATTGAATTAAATAATTTTCTTTCATTAATACGTGTATTGACAAGGCTGATTCAAATATAACTATTTTAAATATTTCTGTACTACATTGAAATTGGCGAGTCGGTATTTCGGAAACTAAAATCTGTTCTTGATAAAAAAAGATACAAGGTTTCAATGTAGTGGATACTGAAGAAAAGCTGTCACCAAGTGATTTAGCGCACTTCAAGCACGCACCCTTCGCATATGTGGACGTCGAAAGGAGCTTTCCGATGTACAAGAACGTTTTGGCCGACAATCGACGTTCTCTTACCTACAAGAATCTACGGATGGTCACAGTTATGTATTGCAACACGGTCTGAGGTAAATATTGAAACCTACATAATATGGCATTAAATATAGTTTTACAGTTAAATCTGCAACCGACGGCGATTACGATTATCTTTATAGGAACATTTTCCTTTTCAGTTCATTTCTCTTTACGGAGTACATTGTGTCAGAAGATCTTCATACCGGCACAATTTGTTTCTAAGGAAAACTGAGATTCCAAAACAAAGAATTGACATACAGCTATGTAAAAATTAGAGAAAATATTAATTATCAATATTGTTCATATCTAGAAATGTATATAATTTAGTTTTAAACAATAAATACTTGGGATTTTTAGGTCAATTTTAGGACATCATTTGATAATTTTAAGGTAATTTTAAAGGTCACTTTTTAGCATTTTTAGGTCAACAAAATCCAGGCCCTGGTGATCATAGATTATTAATTGTGGAATTAAAACAAGTAAAAATACCTAAAATTCTAATAAAGAAGAAACCAACGATCAGGATTTGGGAATTGGAGGAGGATAAAAGAATAAGGACAATTTAAGATAGACATTTGTGGAAGCAGCAACTGAGGTATGTGGGAAAACAAAAGCAAAGGTTAAGGGAAAGGAGACATGGTTGTGAACATACAAATAAAAAAAGAAATAAAAGGAACAAGGTGAAGAAAGAAACTGATAAGGAAAAGCAAAAAAAAAAAAAATCAGAGGGATGAGAATAAGATAGAAAGGTTACATGTGGAATACAAAAGATTGAAACTACAAGTAAAGAGGAGTATCAAGGAAGAAAAGAGGAAACACAGAGGAAGAACAATATGGCTTTAAACCAAATAGATCAACAATAGATTTACTATTTACAGTGCGAACAATAATGGAAAAACATCTGGAAAGGAACAAGGAAATCATCTTTGTACTTTTGGATTTGGAAAAACTTATGATACAGTTAAGAGAAAACGTGTATGGGAATGCCTATTGAAAAGGAATGTATCAAAATCATGAATTAACAAGATAAAAATGTTGTATCATGTAAGTAAAAGCAGTGTACAAGTGGGGAGTGGTGACTGAAACATTTTATACAAAATAAAGTCTCAAGCAAGGAAGTGAACAGTCACCATTATTGTATATTATATTGATGGATGAAATCATAAAACGTGTAAAACAGAGAATCAGTAGTGATGAAGTGAATGCTTTGGTATTGGCAGATTATGCGGTGATTTGGGGAAAGGGAGAAAAGGAAGTACAAAGGAGAATGGACATTTGGAATGAAAATCTGAAGGAGTTTGGAATGGTAATTAGTAAAAAGAAAACTGTAGTCATGTACTGGGGAAAAGATAAAAAGAGAAGACAAGTGAACATAGACTGAGAACAGTTAGAGAATGTAGAACAGTTTACATATCTGGGTAACATTATTAATGGAAGTAATGAAATCAATCCTGAAATTAATAACAAAGTGAAGGTACAACATTTTATCATCAAGTCAGAGAGCTTTTATGTGATGACAAAGTACCCAAGAGAACTAAATGAACATTATATAAACAGTATTTCATACCAATTGTAACATAGGACTAGAAACCCTGGTAACTAATAAGAGACAAGATGATAGGATCCAAGCAGTAGAAATGAAATTTTTAAGAACATTGGTTAAAAAGACGAGAGAGAGAGAGAATTCAAAATATTTAAATCAGAGAAGAGCTAAATATAGAACTGTTCGTACAAAAGATACAGAAAGCAAGACTGAGATGGTTTGGATATGTAAAAAGAATAGGAAAGGAACGGGTAGCAAGAAGGGAATTGGGAAGAGAAGTTAAGGGAAAGAGGCCAGTTGGAAGACTGAGAAGAAGGTGGATGGATCAGGTATGGAAGGACTTTAGAGAAGCTGGACTGGATGTGGCAGAAGTAATGGGGCAGGAAAAGTGGAAGGACGGAAAGGAGTGGAGGAGGCTTGTTAACCACCCCGGGCAACCGGAGAGGGACAATGATGACGATAAGTTAAATATAAGTAAAAAGGTGAAATTTTAATTCGTTATACTGAAACTTTGAAATTTATTAAAATGAAATGTTTTCAAACACACATTAAATAGGGAAAAGGGAAGGAGAATAAAAATAAATTCACAATTCTGAACATTTCATCATCCCAGCACTCATTACAGCGACATTTTACTGTATTTATTAATAATGTCTCAATAGAATTACATCCTATTTTGCATTTCCTGATCATGGCAAAGGAAAAACAATAAGTTTCCAAGGCAGTGTGGGGATATGTTTCTAACCAGACCGTAATTTGTTTTTATTAGCAAAGTGGTTTTTGTATGAATGTCTTTCAGTAGCATTGCTTAAGAAATTATGTTAACTTTGGAACAACATGTTTTCGTTGCGGAGTGCTATAAAATGCATTCGTCTGTCAAAATGTGCCAGCTTCAACTCATTTTGCGGATTTCCTGCAGTCTATTTTCCAAATACCAATACGAAACATAATATAGTGAAGACTATTGGCACCAACCGGTTCATTCTTGACAATAAGTGAAGTCTGAGACAAACTTTGTTAACATAAGAAAAACTTCAGGTATCAAATCAATAAATCACTGCTGATCTGCATTTAGGGCAATCGCCCAGGTGGCTTTCCCAGCCTTTTCTTAAATGATTGCAAAGAAGTTGGAAATGTATTGAACATATCCCTTGGTAAGTTATTCCAATCCCTAACTCCCCTTCCTATAAACGAATAATTGCCCCAATTTGTCCTATTGAATTCAACTTTATCTTCATATTATGATCTTTCCTACTTTTAAAGACACCACTCGAACTTATTCGTCTACTGATGTCATTCCACGCCATCTCTCCACTGACAGCCCAGAACAAACCACTTAATACCAATATAAATGGTACGTTATTGGAAATTCTCCTGGTTGCCAGCGTTTCACCTCAGTGTGCGAAGTTGGGCTCATCAGTTGGTGAATAGCACACCACCAACACGCATGGCTAGTGCATATCGTGGAGGCCACTGCGTAAGTTAGTTGGAGTCACCGGCAGTGCCAATGCACTATGAGAGACTTTGTCTCATTTCCAAAAATTGATGCCTGCCTGGCCATCAGATGATTTAGATGTTGCCATTGATGCTTTCACCGCCCGTATTTCTTCTTCATCATCATCATCATCATCATCATCATAATTTCCCTTTATCCAGCTGTAGCCGAGTAGAGGCAAATATGGTTCCTCTCCACTTTCTTCGGTCTTTCCACCACTCCTCCTCCAACACTGTGTCCCAGTCCAGGTTTCTTTCTATAATGCTGCGTTGGATGGTATCCTTCCATCTCAATCGTGGTCGTCCACGGCCTCTCTCCTTCCTTGGATTTGCATTTCCATCACCTTTTTTTTGGCATTCTTTCGTCGCTCATTCGCTTTATGTGCCCAAACCATCTTAGTCGGCTCTTCTCTATTCTATCATTAATTTTTTCCACTCCAATTTCTTCCCGGATTTTCTCATTCCTTATTTTGTCTCTTCTACTCTTCTGTATCATACTCCTCAAGAACTTCATTTCGGCTGCCTTCTTTGTCATTCTCCAAGTTTCTGCTCCGTAAGTTGTTATGGGTACGTAATACATCTTGTACATAGTATCCTTTGCTTCCGTTGGCACATCTTTGTCCCATAATATGTTTCTTACACTATGATAGAAACAACTTCCAGCTTGAATCCTTTTACTAATCTCAGCATCCAGTCGAGCATTCTCCATTAATTCACTCCCCAGGTATTTAAACGTATCCACTACTTCCAGGGGCTTGTCTGCAAGTCTAATCTGACCTTTCCCTTCTTTCTCCCCTCTAGTCACAACAAGAGTTTTACTCTTTTCTACACTTATTTTCAATCCACATTCTTCGATCTACCCATTCACCACATTCAACTATTCTTGAACCTTCCTGTCGTCTTCTCCCCAAATCACAATATCATCTGCAAATAACATCATGTTCATTTCTCTTCCTCCATATGCTGCTTTTGCTGTTCTCATGATGTCATCCATTACTATTGTAAACAGGATTGGTGATAGAACACTTCCCTGTCTCAGCCCACTAGTTATTTTGAACCAACTTGTCCTGCCAACGGCCCGTACTTATCTCAGTAAAAAGCACAAAGAAATGCAGGAACCATAACATCATTCCCAACTGTGTGAAGCTGAAGCACATGTTAAATACACCGAACGCCAGGAGAATATATCAACGCGCTAGCAAGGCTCTTGTGCCGCAGGTTATGATCTTCATTTCCGTGTTGACGTTTAACTAATAAGATAGAGTTTGAGGGATGTTCCACCATTTAACACATTGTAAAATACATTAAATTGTAAGAAGACCAGTTTCAACTCCCTTGGAGTCATCGTCAGTTCCTGTTGAAAATTAATTCCGTTAAAGCCGTACCTATAAAGTACCGAAATTCATTCATAGGTTTTTGAGAAAACATTTTGTTTTTAACAATAAATCCTCCTTAAGAAATTCAATTAATTTTTGTGAAATATTGAAGAAATTTGAACTGCAACCCAACCATATTTTATGTTCTTACAATGTCACAAACATCTTTCCAAGCATTCCCACTAAAGAAACCATTAAAATTATCCATGACAACATCAGTAAACACAGCGGCCTTTGTAAAATGGAAGTTGAAGATATTGAATAAACAATAATTACTTCTCATTTCTTCTTCTTCTTTTATGACCACATAGTATCAATTTAGTCAGTCCGTCGTTCAGGTCTCTTTGAAGAGATTGTTTGGGCTTTGGGGTCCTCCCAGTACTTCTTCAGAAGCTCCGATCTTCGTGCCCTTTCCTCAGTTGAAAATATACGTGGTGTTGGTTTGTTTTGTGTAAGGGTAAAGCGGAGGTTTGTATTCAATTTTATTTTATTTGTGATGTCTTCTGTTGTAAGGCCTATTTCTTTCAGATCCTCTCTTACTTTTCTGATCCGTTTACATCCTGTTGTGGTATTTTTTGAGACGAGATTGTGTTGTCCTAGTTGTTTCAGAAGTCTCGAATCCTGCATCCTCATGATATGTCCAAAGAATCCCAGTCTCCTCTTACACATAGTATCTGTAATGGGTTCTAGCTCTTTGTACACGACTTTGTTAGGTATTAACCGCCACTGTCCATCTTTCAGGTATTTTTTGTTGATGCAAGTTCTTCCAATCCTCCTTTCAATTTTCTGAAGTATGTCAGTCTTTGATTGTTTATTCAGGTAAAAAAGTGTTTCTGCTGCATATGTAGCTTCCGGTTTTATAACTGTGTTGTAGTGTTTTATTTTTGTATTTATTGATAGACATTTCTTTTTGTAGGTATCCCATGTTAATTTTTGTGCTTTAGCTAATCTATTTGTTCTTGTTTGGATTGAGATTTTTTCATTTAGGTTATGTGTTATTACTTCTCCAAGATATTTAAATTGAGTTACTATTTTCATTTTATTACCATTTATGGTAACTTCTTTTAGTTGTGTTGGTTTTTGGGGCATAATTTCTGTTTTTTCAAATGATATTTTGAGGCCAATTTTATTTGCAATGTTTTGAAATTCTGATATTTAGGTTTTTGCTTCTTTTATGTCCACTGCTAGTAATGCTAAATCGTCAGCAAAACCCAGGAAATTTGTTTTGATTTTTCGGCCAATCTTTATTTTGGGGGGACATTTCTTAAACCATTCTCTCATTACCATTTCTTGAGCACAATTAAATAATAGTGGTGAGAGCCCATCTCCCTGCCGTAGTGCAGTTTTAATTTTAAAGGTCTCCAATGTTTCACCCCTAAAATTCACTTTTGATTTGGTGTTGGTGGGAGTCAATTTTATCATGTTTATTAATTTGGGGTGTAGTTCAAGGTGTCTTAAAATTTTAAACAGAGATTCTCTATGGATGCAGTCATACACTTGCTTGAAATCTACAAATGTTATCACCATATCTCTATTTCTTCTCCTATTATAGTCCATTATCAACTTAAGACTCATGATCTGATCAGTACAGTTCCTCCAGGGTCTGAAACCTCCTTGATAATCTCCTAGTTCTTTCTCAAGTTGTAAACTTATCCTATTAAGGATGATTATTGAAAATATTTTGTATGTTATGTCTAGGAGTGAGATTCCCCTGTTATTAGGGTCGGTTTTATCTCCTTTTTTGTGCAGTGGGTGAATGAGGGATGTTGTCCAGTGTTCTGGTAGTTCTTCTTTAATCCAGAAAGAGACAAGTTGTTGATGGAGGGCAACTTTTGCTTATGTTCCTGCATATTTCCAGATTTCCGCAAAGGTCTGATCTTCTCCTGGCGCTTTGCAGTTTTTTAATTTATTCAGAGCTTGGTAGACTTCCTTTATAGTGGGGGGATCGATATTCTCTGGTGGTGTTTTTATCGGGGTGTTGGTGTCCAAATGAAGGAGTTTTGTAGGTTCCTCACAATTTAAAAGCTTATTGAAATATTTAGCCAGAATTTCTGCATTGTCTTTATTGTTATGAGCCAGCTTACCATTTTCATCCTTCATCAGTAGGGTCGGGGGTTCATATTTTTGGAGCTGCTTTCTGAAGGTTATGTAGTAGTCCCTTGATTTTGTTCTTCAATTAACTGCAGTGTGTCCTTATGATGTCTTTTCATTCTTCTTAAGACTTGGGTAGTTTCTTTTCTCTGTTTTACTAGATTTTGATAGGATATTTCTGTTTTTTGGGACAGATGTAACAGCCATGCCTGATGTCTTTTCTCCACTGTTTCATCACATTCATTGTTCCACCATCAGTGTTTTTTACGTGGTTTAATTGGAGATAGGTCTTCTGCAATTTGTTTAAGGTTGTGTACTAAGTCTTCAAGTTCATCTGTGATTTTTATTTTTACAGTTGCTTTCTGGTAATTTTTGTTGTTGATTAGCTGGGTAGGATCTATTTTTCTTTCAGTTTTAAGAGCTTGCTTTTGTTGTCTCCTCCAGGGAGTGAGTTTAATTTTAATGTTAACTATGTAGTGATCTGAACCTGTCTATTCCTCGGAGGACTTTGACGTTATAGATCTCTTGGTGGTGGTATTTGTCCATGCAGATGTGATCCAGTTGCCATTCTCCTTTAGTGTAGTCAGGGTGTTTCTATGTTTTGAGTTTTTGAGGTTTCCTCTTAAAACATGTAGATTTTGAGATTAAATTAAGGTTTCTACACAGGTCGACTAGTCTCTCTCCATTTTTATTTGTTTTCTTGTGTGCTGCCCATTTTCCGATGATGTCACGGTATTTTCTTTCTCTGCCTAGTTGAGCGTTGAAGTCGCCTATTAATAATTTTACATGGTGTTTGGGGATTTTATCTATGGTCTGGTCCAATAGGTCCCAAAATTCTTCTGTTTCCTCATGGTCTTTTGAGGAGTTTTTATCATTAGTGGGAGCATGGGCATTTATTATAGTATAGATTTTATTAGATGCCTTTAAGGTGAGCGTTGAGAGTTGTAGAGACTGTGATTTGAATTCTTGAACTGAGTTTATTATTTTAAGGCTGACCAAAAATCCTGTTCCAAATTGTGGGACATTCTTCATCACTGCCTTCCCGGGTATACCTTTATAAAGTCTATACCCTTGAGATTCCAAGGCATCCTGGTCAGTGTTGCTAATTTCCTGTAATCCCATGATAAGAATTTTGTGTTGGTCCATTATGCCGGTGATCACTTTTAGTTTACCGGTTTGTATGAGTGAGTTTACATTGTGTGTAGAGAAGTATGTTATCTGCTTTGGTTTGATTCTTGATTTTGTCTCGTTCGTGTATGTGGTACTAGGGTATTTCCGTGCCGCCGACTTCACGGTATCTTTTAGGTGGCAGCCCATCGTATCTGAATGCTGCCTTCTCTGAACTCTTGGTTCAGCCGGTGGACTATTCCTTAACACATTGCTGACTGGATGCTTGAGCTTGTCACATACCCTGTGGACCGGACAGTTTTCTACGAAGCATACCAGGGTGCACTTGATTATAAAAATGTACATTACATATTAAACCAGTCAATATTTTATCTTTAAAGTTGGTATGGGTACTCTCCAATGCCCCTAGTAGTAGTCGATCTGCCTTTACAAAACCTTCTTCAGCGTCAATTCCTAACACATCATTAAAAGTTTACATCGTTGTCGTCCTCAGAATCACTTGAATAAAGAAGTATACTAGGTAAATTACGGCCTGCAGAGGCTTGAATATCACTTCCACTATCACTCTCACATTCAGTTTCCACTAATTCATTAGACTATTTCCATTTGAACACTCATCGGCATATAATTCTTTTAAAATAACGTCGTCAACTAACATCCGCGGACGATCCATCTTGTCATTGACTGAACTGGCAGAAAGAAAGTCGACGTTTCGAAACTAAATCAAAGAATAAAAGAGGCCGTGAATAAAAGAAAAGTGGCAGATATACATCTACAATTTATTCTACTCGACGTGCACGTCCGAAATAGTTCAAGATATGGTCAAGAGATGTCACAGGAAGACCGAAAACAATCTCGTGAATAAAACCAAGATTTCTCGGGGTCCGTCACCTACCGCTGGCGAGTGTACTACGAGATTTCTCGGGGCCCGTCACCCATGTGTTAAAAGACCTTCTATGGTTGACTGTCAAGGTGTCACCTGTGTTGGACTAGGTCCCGAATTACAACTCTAGATGTGATCCAGTGAGGTGATAATGAGGCCGCTCCTCTGGAGTACAACGCCTTGTGCAGCCGCCCCTACTCTGGAGAACAGACGCTGCATAATGGATACCAGTGGCATTTCCTCCACTGTGGGGACCATCACCCCACCCAAAGGGGCTCATTCGCCCGAAGCCGTTGGCCCCTTTAGGGAGTCATTTTATTTCCCACCGCCCAACACTTCTCCTTTAATGGTAAACATTATCAGCAGAAAGGCCTAGCTATGGGAGACCCTCTTTCTGGCATTCTAGCAGATATTTACATGATTCGATAGAACATACAAAAATTATTTCAGAAATAAAGGGTATTTGTTAGTGGCTAAGATTTGTTGACGATACGTTCGTGATTATCAATAAGGACATTACTGACAGTGACGATTTATTAGTTTCACTAAACAAAATAGATCCTAACATCAAATTTACGAAAGAAGTTGAGGTCAATAATTCTTTAAACTTTTTTAGATTTAACAGTTACACGTTTGAATACCACTTTTGAATTTCAAATTTTTAGGAAACCTACTCATTGACCCATAATTATTAAAGATTCATCCTTGCATCCCAAGACCCAAAAACTAGCTGCCTATCATACTCTAATATACAGGGCACTAAAAATTCCTCTTTCGCCAAAAAGTTTGGAAATAGAACTGAATTACATAGGACAGTTAGCTCAGTTCAATGGCTTTAAAATAAATATAATCAATCGGTTAATTAATAAGATCAAAATGAGGCTATCTTCCAACCTAGTCCCAGAGAAATCAAAGAAAAACAGCTACGCCACATATACGTTAAACAACCCAGCTCTCCATCAGATCACTAATGTTTTTAAAAAAAACACGTCGACATAGCCTTCAGGACAGCAAATAATAACCAGAACAAATTCCGCAACCACAATGGGGTCAATAATAATAATGTTTACTCAGGATCTGGTGTTCAAAGGTTAAAATGTACACAATGTGGGTTCACGTGTTTTGGTCAAACAGGGAGGAGCTTTTACATGAGGTATCTGGAACATTACAATGCTTCCAAGCACAACAAGTATTCGGCCATGAGCCAGCATATGAGTGAAACAGGCCATAAATTCACCTCAATAGAGAAAGATTTGACAATCGTTAGAAGCCTAGGTAAGAGGAAGTTATTGAGCGAGACGGAAAACTTGTACATTTATTTAGAACAAACTTATAATAAAAATAATAATCTTAACGTCATTGACAACAAAAATCCATTATATGAGACAACCCCGAGGTTAATCCAGGCCGTAAATCAGAATAAAGTCCCCAGTATGTTTAAATCACAGCACGCATGCGCTTGAATTACCACGCCTAATACTGGGCCCGCCCAATCCAATTCAAATAACGCCTCTCTGGCAACAACACAGACGCACAAATTGAAACTCCCTCCCCCTTCCCCTCTACGCTCCAACCCTCCGTTACCGCATCAACACTACACTAGAAGTAACAAGGTTAGTCATTCAGACACAACCGGAACATGTGGTTCCAGCTAACATCTGACAGAACAAGTAAGTTCGTCCGCTTTTATGGGGTAAATACTTTCACTTTACCATTATTATATTGGGCTCTACATTCATCATTCTAAATTCCCTTTTTTTCTCTTATTCAGTTACAGACAACTCATAATTCCTCCCAGGTTGAACAATGCACCAACAGAAACGTTAATCGACAAGAATGGCCCAATATTCCTAAGAAGATTTTTATCAGATGAGCACTAATGAATGATATCAACAATATGTTTCCAACATACATGTTTTAACCTATAAAAATATTACCGTCCAACCATGCTTCTTTCTAAAGGAACATTCAAACCCAACATGATCGGCTTTATATCACGGTTCCAGTGTTGTAACCAATATACTTACGACAGGTAACCATAACCACCTTTGTTTGAACCAACTATAAAACCTTCAACCTAATGTTCATCCATACTGTTGGAGAAGCCCCTATTTCACGTTGTGATCAATCTCTAGTCAATTAAACTTTCATCCATACAGTAGGAGAAATCCAATTTTACATTTTGGACGTTTTCTAGTCATTGTAAAATAAGATAATTTAGTTGCTTCCTTGTTCACAAATTCTGGCTTTTAATTAATGTACATATTGTAAACTAAGGCACTACTTTTGTAACAAAATTTTAGCATTAAACCATTGTATTTAGTATTAAGTTCCAATGTCTAATAGATTTAAAACTCGATCTTAAGATTAGCATTAGGCTGAAGATGCCCAAAACTAGGACAAAACATGTTCCTAACTAGTGTTTATAATTCATGTAGGATTTAATCACTACAAAATACAATTGTATTGGATAGGTGGACACAGTAATTTTATTCTTGAAAGAATGTTACTTATTGTATCTTCAATACGGAACAAAATGAGATTGGTTACTTGTAACTCGCCAAAAGGGCAAGACGAATTTGTGAGCCATCACATATTCAGGTGGAGATGGACAAGCTCAAAGTCGCGTTCAAGGGTAATGGTTACAGCGATTTGCAGATTCATAGAGCCCTGCATCCCAGAGAAACGACCAAGCAAAGCTACAGAAGGAAGAAGTGAAGGGAATTGCCCACTTGCCTTACATTCATAATACCACAGATCGAATTGCCAAGGTCCTCCCCAAACACAATATAAAATTCGTGTTTGGCACCGCCACTAAAATTGCTCACAGTCTGAGTAAAACCAAGGACGAATTGTCCCCACTTTTTACATCCTGGGGTATACGAAATTCCCTGTACTTGCAGTAAGGTACACATCGGCCAGACACGCCGGTCCATTGGTACCCGTATCAAAGAACATGAACGTAATATTCGTCTCAACCAACCAGACAAATCAGCAATATCTGAGCACACTCTATCGTCGGGTCATGATGTCATATTCCAAGATGCTCGAGCTTTTACCCACACTAGACACTACAGGTTCAGGATTATACGGAAGCTGTGGAAATACGTAGAAATCCTAACAATTTCAACAGGGACACCGGCTATCAATTAAGTAATACCTGGTTGCCAGCCATTAAGAATTTACGTAGGCAGTTCCCTACGTTGGTACATAGCACACCCACCAAGACACATGGCTAGTGCATGCCGTGGAGGCTACTTGGAGCCAATTTCCCAACTGATGAGCCCAACTTAGCACACTGGGGTGAAACGCTGGCAACCAGGAATGAGTCAGCTGGAAAATGTATAATTTCCAATAACGGACCATTTATATTGATATTATAAATTTACTCATTCGGGACAAATATTTGAGGTCCCCTATGCGAATCAACATCTATATCAATAACATACGACTTAGTTGAGCATCTCATCTCCTTTCTCCCAAGTCTTCCCAGCCCAAACTTTGCAACATTTTTGAAATGCTACTCTTTAGTCTGGAATCACCCAGAACAAATCAAGCTGTTTTTCTTTGGATTTTTTCCAGTTCTTGAATCAAGTAACCGTGTTAGCATCCCATACACTAGAACCATACTCTAGCTGGGCTATTACCAGAGACTTGTATGCCCTCTCCTTTATATCCTTACTGGAACCCCTATATACCCTTATAACCATGTGAGATATCCGTACCCTTTATTTACAATCATATTTATGTGATTATCCCAATGAAGATCTTTCCTCATATTAAGACCTAGGTACTTACAATGATCCCCAAAAGGAACTTTCACCCCATCAATACAGTAATTAAAACTGACAGGACTTTTCCTATTTGTGAAACTCACAACCTGAATTTTAACCCCGTTTATCATCATACCATTGCCTACTGTCCATCTCACAATCGAGGTCATTTTGCAGTTGCTCACAATCTTGTAATTTATTTATTACTGTGTACAGAATTACATCATCTGCAAAAAAGCCTTAACTCTGATTCCACTTCTTTACACATATCATTGATATAAGAAAACAAAGTCCAATAATACTGCCTTGAGGAATTCCCCTCTTATTACAGGGACAGATAAAGCTTCGCCTACTCTAATTTTCTGAGTTCTATTTTCTAAAAACATAGCCACCCATTCAATCACTATTTTGTAAAGTACAATTGCACTCATTTTTGCCAGTAGTCTCCCATGATCTACCCTATCAAATGTCTTAGATAGGTCAATCCCAATACAGTCCAATTGGCCTCCTGAATCCATGATATCTGCTTTATCTTGCTGGAATCCTACAAATTGAGCTTCAGTGGAATAACCTTTTCTAAACCCAAACTGCCTTCTATCAAACCAGTTTTTAATTTCACAAACATGTCTAACATGATCAGAAAGAATGCTTTCCCAAAGCTTACATACAATGCATGTCAAACTGACTGGCCTGTAATTTTCAGCTTTATGTCTATCACCCTTTCTTTTATACACACGGGCTACGATAGCAACTCTCCATTCATTTGGTACAGCTCCTTCATGCAAACAATTATCAGATCGGTACTTCAGATATGGTACTATAATCCAACCCATTATCTTTAATATATCCCCTGAAACCTTATCAATTCCAGCTGCTTTTCTAGTTTTCAATTTTTGTATCTTACTGTAAATATCATTGTTGTCATAGGTAAATTTTAATACTCCTTTAGTATTAGTCACCTCCTCTATCTGGACATTATCCTTGTAACCAACAATCTTTACATACTGCTGACTGAATACTTCTGCATTTTGAAGATCCTCGCATACACAGTCCCCTTGTTCATTAATGATTCCTGGAATATCCTTCTTGGAACCTGTTTCTGCCTTAAAGTACCTATACATACCCTTGCATTTTTCACTAAAATTTGTATGACAGCCAATTATGCTTGCCATCATGTTATCCTTAGCTGACTTCTTTGCTAGATTCAATCTCCTAGCAAGTTCCTTCAATTTCTCCTTACTTCCATAACCATTTCTAACTCTATTTCTTTCCAACCTGAACCTCCTCCTTAGTCTCTTTACTTCTCTGTTATAATATAGCAGACCTTTACCATTCTTTACCACCTTTAAAGGTACAAACCTATTTTCACATTCCTCAACAATAGCTTTAAACCCATCCCAGAGTCTGTTTACATTTTTATTTACCATTTTCCACTGATCATATTTACTTTTAAAAAACTCCCTCATGCCTGTTTTATCACCCATACGGTACTGTCTAATAGTCTTACTTTTAATATCTTCCTTACTTTCACATTTACTTTTAACTACCACAAAAACAGCTTTATGATCACTAATACTATCTATTACTTCGGTTTCACTATAGAGCTCATCTGGTTTTACCAGCACCACATCTAGAATATTCTTCCCTCTAGTTGGTTCCATCACTTTCTGAATCAGATGCCCTTCCCATAACGTATTTGCCATTTGTTTGTCACACTTCCTGTCGTTCGCATTACCTTCCCAATCAACATTTGGTAAATTGAGATCACCCGCTACAATCACGTTCCTTTCCTCATCGTTTCCTACATAGCTGATTATTTTATCAAAGAATTCTGAATCAGCATCTGCACTACCCTTTCCCAGTCTGTGCACTCCAAAGACATCAAGTTGCCTATTATCTTTGGAGATGAAGCCTTACACCTACAATTTCACATTTGACATCTCTAACTTTTTCATAGCTTACAAATTCTTCTTTCACCAGAATGAATACTCCCCCCTCCTACCATTCCTATCCTATCTTTACGATACAATATGGGCGAAACATGTCCCTTGTAACTTTTTATGATAAGATTTAATTCTTAATTTACTAGATCTCGTGTATTGAATAGGTGGATATTAAAAATAACACTTGTACCATACTTTATATTTGAACACTCCAGTTCCGTGAGAAAATTTCTGCATCCATTATATCATTTCTCAGCCATGATTCAGCTCTTATTACAATATCTGGTAAGTATATATCTATTAAATTACTTAATTCTATTCCTTTCTTTACAATACTTCTACAGTTCAGCACTAACATTTTTATGTCATCCCTACTTTATTTCCAGTTCCCTGTTCCTTTATCAGCGCTCCCTAGGCCACCCTATTTCCCTGAATGTACCTCCCTATAACCCTTCTAAGCAAAGTTCTTGAAGGAGAGTTCCTCAAAATCTCTGATGTCTACAAGATCTCCCAATTTAAATCTTTCGTGATATTGAAATAAGCAGTGTATGCCAACAACCCTCACACACGGGAGGAATTATATAACATTTGGGCAAGTAATACTGAACACCTCACATGCTGAGAATCTAGAAATCTGTTTAGGATGTGCCAATCATGTTTGCAAGCTGATGGACAACACTTTGAGCATCTTTAATGCCATGTAAGTTCTTAGTCCCTTAGTTTCACCAGAAATAGCTCTCTATGACTGCTATTAGACTCCAAGGAGCGTGTTGATACGCCAGTTAACGACCATCAATGCAGCAATTTGTCGTGGTTTAAATAGGGCTGTTGCACAAATATAAAATAAAACCCTGCATTTGTCCTTGACTCTTCTTTTTTGTTCTCCCCTTTGTCCACACTGACTCACCACTGTGCTTAACACTTTGTATACAGTGGACTCTTATCCGCAGGCGGATTATCCACCTTGCCGATAAACCATGGTGGTCTAGAAAATTGTAAAATTGAAGAAAAAAAAAAAAAATCAAGACAAGTTCCAAGCACTAAAATTTACTACAATGAACTGTACATCACAGCAGTGATTCGCTAACATTTGATGGACAAAGCAACAGTCTTGACCAAGTTCGGAGTTCAGTTTAATAAGGAAGTGCCTACATACACATTAACTCATTAGTTTCTGTTAAAGCTGAAATATTTGCATATTGTGTTAACTTGAAGAAGGCATTCCTACACAGTACCCGTCTTTGACTTGCAGCATGGGTGAAACAATGATCCAGAATGCCCAGAAAAACAAAGACAAAATAAGTTTTGTGACAGATCTGGGGGTTTGTCAAAGCACAAAACAATGAAATGTCTACCTATGCAGAACTGGCTAAAGCCATGTTGGAATGGTTTCATCGAAAACAAGGCAGAAGGCACACAAGCATCTAGAGTAATATGTGCCAAACAGGACTTTTTTCTTTGAAAGAGGACTGAAAGCAAATTAAATGCAGTGTTCTCTCTAGGACCTTTTCAATGGGTGCACCGCCCTGCCGTTTTTACAGACCACCCAACTAACATAACCTACATATGTCCTAGTTACATTATATTCATACATTTTTTAGTTAATACACGTTCCAAATTAAAACGAAGAAAATTTTAGAATATGATTCACATCGCACCAAAACAGACAGGTCTTATGGTGACGATGGGATAAGAATGGCCCAAGAGTGGGAAGGAAGCGCGTGTGGCCTTAACCCTTAAACTGCGTCGTGGTGTCGTTTATGGCACCGCTTCTCAAACTTACTTTTATTACAGTGGACTGTTTTATCCTAGAATTTTCCCCTTCTATGTATCTTTCTGCATACTTGCCTTCGTTTCATAGCCAGACCGGCAGGCACCTGCTCAGTTTCCTTTCTTTGTTAGTAGCAAGCGGAGCAGAAGTGGTGACATTTGTGGCACCACGACACAGTTCGCGTTCTGAAGGCTGTGTGCGCGCTGACTCTTCCTAGTGCCGTTTGTAACTCTGTGAAGGAAGCAGTTGCTATGCTGATGCAATGGCATCGCTTCAGGAGAGTGGTATTTCGGTTTCACATCCTAATTTTTCAAATATAATTGAAGAGGAGCTAGACATTGTGATGAATGAGGATGATGACGGAAGTGTTGAAAGTGATCGTGATGACCAAGATGTTGACTTCAATTCAGAACACGATTCTGTTTCTGAGCAGGAATATGATTCTCATGACGAAGATATTTCGCATAATACGGAAGAAAACTCACGATTCTCAATATAATAGCAGTCAATGTTCACGTACTCCAATCATCATTCAAAGACAATAAGGTCATTACTCGTTTCGAATTCTTAAACCTTGTGGCAAATTAACTGACTGAGCCTTATCTCAATGAAAGGCTTGTGAATACTCGCCTATCTAGGGAGCTTAGGCTGATCGTATCTCGTATTTTGAAGAAGCCACTTCCAAAGGGCACTACACGAGACAGCGAAGGACCTTCAAAGAGGAAGAGGTGTGCGATATGCCTTAGATCCCAAGGGCATAAATCTAATCAATACTGTGAAGTTTGTGACCGACCAGTGTGCCAGACATGCCGATCTGTAGTCTGCCGGGAATGCAGAGGTGACGATTGAAAGTGAAAGTTCAGGTGTTGTGAAAATTTGTGGTGGAGGACTTATGTGTGTAATTCTAATTATTATCTATTATTACACGTCTTAGGTATATGAAAAAATACAATCTTAATACTGCATTACAATCTTTAACACTAATAAAAGTTGGTTACATTTATATTTGTATATAAAAGTACGTGTGGATTGCAGTGACTTGGAACTTCCTTTTTTTTTTTTTTTTTTCAATGTGTATACTCATTTCAGAGATATTTTCTATATAGATTTGTCTATTGATGTTAGATAATGTTTCATAATAAATACTGTGTCAAACAAAATCGAAATACCAGAGTTATGTGCTAGAATATAGGTGGTGCCATTAGTGGCACACCGCGACACAGTTTATGTACTCATATTGTCACGACACAGTTTGAGGGTTAATTTAGGTACAGCCCCAGCATTTGCCTGGTGTGAAAATGGGAAACCATGGAAAACCACCTTCAGGGCTGCCGACAGTGGGGTTCGACCCCTATCTCCCGGATGCAAGCTCACAGCTGTGCACCCCTAACCGCACGGCCAAATCGGCCAGTAAATTAACCCTACACTGCATAGTGTAGCGTTTTCGCTACATAATATTCTTCTTCTTTTAGTCCAGTAATATGCTAAAAGATGGCAAACCTAGCTATGTACACAATATCTTTGAAATCTGTACTTCCAGAAATTATGCTACAGGAGGCTAAGGGCAATGATTTTCTCCATCTATGTGCTATATTATCTTAGCCTGTGGCAGTTGGACATGTGTCATGGCGGCTGTATATGCATGAGTAGCATTGAAATATAATTCTAGGTGATTCGTTGACGATTGAAGTTTAACAAAAATACTGCACTATCCACAATATCCTTATCTTTTAGCATAAATGTCTAATAATGTTTAATTTATAATATTTGTTACTAAAAAGTCATGAAATATGAGTGAACCTTTTTTCCTACATCATGCAGCTAAGGCATTTATTGTCAGATGCATGTTTGAAGGTTACAGGCAGCAATGACTTGAAGTACTTATTGATAGTGTTCTATTGATGATTATTTCATTAATGCTGCAAGTCATAATAATAATAATAATAATAATAATAATAATAATAATAATAATATTTACTGTAATTTATATTGCGTTTTCTCAACATTGATTTGTTTACCTTTATCAAATACAGTGAAACTCTGTTAAGAAGTTTTTCAAGGGACTGCAAAAAAAAAAAAAAAAAACTTCTTAAGCAGGAAACTTCTTAAAAGGGGTGATGCCCAAAAACTTATTCTGTACTTTGATATACATGTGAAACACACAGCCAACAGATTTTCTTGTTTGTGAAAAATACCGAAATAGGCCGATATATAAGAGCTGCTAACAGAAAGCCACAATAAAAAATTTTGATGACAATATTTTTAGAGATAAAGTAAAATAATTGAACATACCGTATTATAAATATATTTGATAAGAGAAGGGAACATATTAAGTTATATAAAAACGTTGCAAGGTTTGATTATTTTAGCAGGCAGAACCATGTCCTTCCACAATTCCCTTTCCTCCGCACTTACACTCTCTGCTTCGCAACAAATTGTTTTGTAAACGATGCTGGCTCGATTTTTAAAGCGGTCCAGCCACCCGTTCGACGCGGTAAAAGGTACCCTTAATTTGCATGCGGCTTTCTCCTGCACAATATTCCCACTGAAAGATATGTTTAAACTTCGCTGCACTTTAAACCATATTAGCAGAGCTTGTTGTATTTCATCGTACTTTTCAGATTTAACTTCCTTACAATTTGCTGAAGTATTCCCTGCAGAAGCAGAGGGAAGCAGAGATCTCTTCTTTCTTTGCTGTAATACCGTTCAAAGTAGACGGCGGCATCCCCAGCTCCTTTGCCAAAGCAACACGGGAAAGTGTAGATGACTCCACTTTCCTTATAATCTCCACTTTGTCTTTTATTGGTAGTGCCTTTCGCTTGACCTCTTTCTTCTGAGTTCCGCTCATTTTCACTTAAAAAGCTTGTACGTTGATATTACAAGTACAACTAACTTCACCGACTCCTATTCATACTAATTACGACACTACACTATGCTTGGCAATCCGTAGCTTAGGCTTACAAGACGCAAACACAAGACGTGTAATACAGCTTGTTAGCGTGTGCTTTCTATCTTCCTCACACCCCTGACACCTGCTTCAAGGATAACGGCAGCAAATGGGAAATCTAGCAACTTATTCTTAGAGATTCTTAGAACCTAGGCCTAAATCGCCCCTGAATTCCTACTGGCTGTCACGGCAACGGGCGTAGTTTCTGGCTGTTTCACAAGTACCGCATGGCCAAGCCAGTATTGAGTTTATTTTCCCGCTTCAATCCTCTTCATGCTATAGGTAATGAAGAAAAGAAACACAGGTTCGAAGTTGCAGAAATGAGTGCATGGAAATGTATCTGGAGTATTACGTGGGAGTGATAAAGGCACAGTAGCAATGCTAGCACATCTAAACGTAAAGTTTCTTTCCCACGAGAATTTTATTTCATATCTCCTCATCCTTGTGCTACGTTCTAATAATGCGGTGTAATAATTACATGTGACATGATAATACAATGTTTAGCTCGTATAAAGGTAAAATTAAAAATAACTTTCAATTTTATGCCAACACGTGGTATTGCAATGCCTCTGTGTGCCTCCCACCAACACCCAGTTGGCTATCAACATTCGTTCAACTTCGTAAACGATCAGGATCTTTCGGCCGGCTGTTTGGTGGCTTGTGTATCAGCTGGCTGCTGCCAAATCGGCTGTTTCCTGCATAGAGTCGGGAAGTTGTTTTTATTCACCTCACTAATAACGGACACGGAAAATCTTATCAATTTAGTTCAAAAACGTAATTTCCTCTACGGCAAGGCCGATAAGTATTATTGCAACAACGTAAGACAAAATGCCTGGAAGGAAATAAGCAAGGGAATGAAAAATCAAACAGGTTAGAATATTCAGTTTTGTGGTAGGTTAACAGTAATGTTGTGGACAAATGCACTTTACGGTTTTTAATTAATGTTTAGGCCACCTCGATTAATGACTTCACCCTGTCGCGGCCCGCAAATTACTGCATTAAAGTTTTATCAAATCATCCATTGCGTACTTTATGTTTCTCACGTAGAATCCCGTTCGATTCTATTCCGCTAGATGGAACGGTGGAGTGGGAATTTTGACTGATGGGTTCGATTCGATTTCACAAGGTGAGAGTGAGCATCTGCTGTCCGTGTTGTCATAGCGTGACGTCATATGGACTTGGCAGGCCCGCACATGTTCCTTGACACCACACACACACTGCAAGCGCGCGAACGTTCTAACACAGGGTGCAACTTGCGTGGAGACTGGAGGGTTCTAACCATGAGCTGCTTTGGGCGGACGTTTTCTATCTCAAGGGGCTCTAAAATCTGAACTGTTTAAGCGGGAAATATATTTACAACATAACACTTTAAACGGGAAAAATATACATATATCTTAATGCAACTGATCAAGGGACCAAGAATATCACACTTCTTAGGCGGGAAAACTTCTTATGCGGGAACTTCTTAACCGAGTTTCACTGTATATTCGTAATTCCTTTTGACATAAATGTCTTATATCTGGGAATCATCTGAAAATATGCGTTACGGAAGGTAGCCTGACAAAAGTGTAACCATAGCAACTCTGCAGGGTGTGATGTAAGGTATGGATGGATGGCCAGACAATGTCACCTAGTAATCGTGCAGTCTGTGATGTAAGGTGTGGATGCATGGCCAGACATTGTTACCTAGCAACCGTGCAGGCTGTGATGTAAATTATGGATGGATGGCCAGACAATGTTACCTCGCAACCGTGCAGGCTGTGATGTGAAGTATGGATGGATGGCCAATCAATGTTACCCAGCAACCATGCAATCTGTTTTATGGCTGGTGGTCATCTGAAATTAGCAGCCGTTGATGGATGGCCATGACCGAGCAGCACTGTGTTTGAAAAAGAATGCAGATTGTTTCAAAGGCTATCACATCAGTTGAACTGCGGATATGACCTATCCATTTGAGCAAGCTATTATTTTCCAATTCCTTCAATGTAATAAATTCTTTTAATTGTTTAAAAATAATTTTATTAGTTTTATATGTTATTATAAGTAATAAACAATAATTCTGCTCATATACTATACTGGGTTACATTTGTACATTAGTAGCCTTCAATGCATGATGTAGCGTTTTTGCACATTCCTGAATTTTTCCCTTTTTGCCCACCAGTATGATAAAATGCATCAAAAATATGTTGTCAGTGTGATGTTACATATCTAATCTCCCTCTAATAATATTTTTACGTCAGAGTTGTGGGTGTAAATAAATTCATGCAGTGTAGGGTTAAAACATAAATACTATGAAACTGTTTAAAACTGTTTATTCAAATCTTCATTATTGTGAGCATAATTGCATTACATCAGAGTTTATCTCATAGTGTCGCGCGCAAGCGGTGTCTGGCTCCATAAGTAAATTTCATTATGGTCCATATTGACGAATGATCACTAACAAAGAGGAGAAAGGAAGGTCCTCTGTTTTTAAGTGTTTGGATTAGCGTAGAATCGCATGTGAGCACTTAATTCCACCTGACGTCACAAACCCGTATGGCTCTCCACAGCAACCAAGTGGTAAGCCCCAGACTTACATGATTATGAACGAGCAGTAGAACACTATAGTCGTTCAAAATACTCTATTATGTCATGTTCGTGGTAATAACAATAAATAGTTCAATCTGACATAATATGCCCTGAAGGGACTAAAATGAAATTTAAATATAATCAACTTTTAAGTTGTATTCCCCACCCAGCTAATCATTCCTGCCAGCCTGCTGATGAACATTTCTGGGGAGAACACAGAAACGCGTCACCTGGGTGAAAAAAGAGATTTAAACCACCATACTGTACAATAAAGTCATTTAGCTACATTTAACAAATTATCAAGTCAATGTCAATTTCACCTCACTTGTGGTTGGTTTGTTTTTCATCTAACACACCCCTCACAATCATCACAGATAACTGCTAGTCTATTGTACCTTCTAGCTTCCTGTTCTCTCTAAAACATAAATCTTTGCCAAGGTAAATAACTCATCTACCCTTCCCAGTCTATGTTTACAGTACAATTGTTCTTTTCTTAAGGATTAAACAACTTGAGTTCACATTCTGCTTATGTTTATGGTGTTGATGGAGAGAGGGAAGAAAAAAAAAATCCATAAAAGACTGCAACCTCACAAACTGCAAAAACCCTGCACCTATTTTCTCAAAAGTTGGCACCAGAAAATGTAGGTGCATGCATTTTTCAGAATGAGGCTGTCACTGACCTTGTAATACCTGAATACCATTCTACTTCAGCATTGCACATGGTGTCAGTTATTTATATTAAAGAAAGGTACGAATCACTTTAGAATGGCTACAAGTACTTCGAGGTTCCTGTTTTCGCTCCTGCATGGCTAAAGAAAAGCTACACGTTATTGTATACACAGATATCAGAAATTGCTCAGCAGGATGTATGACATCACTGATTGTATTCATAACTTTAAAAAAAAGTAAAACTGGACTTCAAGAAACAAACCATAATCATCAGGGATTTCACAGCAAAAAAAGCAAAGCATCCAGGCATCAAAAATAGGCAGCGCAATCATGTGAATGGGAAGTGGCAATACAGATAGCCTGTGACAAGGTGGCAGCTAAAAGATTTCTATTTTTTTTAAATTGTAAAACCCCCTTGCTGCTGCAACAGTGCCTGAAGATTACAGGCACGTTGCCCTAAAACAATTCATATCTTATGCAGGATTTATTTCTTGTAAATTAAACACAAAGCTAATATATATATTTTTTTACAATTTCCTTTCCTAAAATTAGAGTGCATAGATGATTCGATGGTGCAGATTATTCACATGTACATATTATAAGCAATGGCTTCTTTCAATTCATTTTTTGTAACAAAGTCACAAAATATTTAATTTGACTACAGACAACATTAGGAACATATACTTCTTGAATAAACAAAGAGAAGAGTATTTTTACCTTCCAACAGAACCTGGCATATTTAATAGCCATGTTGTTAGCTATAACTTTATTCTTGGAGATGTTTATGTAATGTTCGTACAGAGAACACACTTTCTCGTGGTCGTCCCACCGCCTCTCCAGGTTGATACGACGATACGCTATCTGCAGCATGTTAGGGAAGCTCTCCTCCAGTTTAGACAAGATCTCTGATGCTTTGTGGTAGTTTTCTGAAAATTACACAACAGCCAGTTAATTTGTCAGACTGTCTAATTCAACCTTCCGTTTGTTCAAAACAGAAAAAGCACACAGACTACAAGATGTCTGCCAATAAAATTTAGAAATATGGTAATGAAATTCTTCAGCTTTAAAGGTCTCTTTGCCATCAGGGTCAGAAGAACTGGCCAAGCTGAAGAAGGGATAGATGAAAGTGAGAAGGCTGACACAGCTAACCCAGGCCCTCAGTAAAGAACATCTGAAGTACCACGACAGACAGAAGATACCCACACAGGGTAAACAGCTGATATCAACCTGAGCATGGTGGTAGGTTTCGAGCATGTCTGAACTGTTACATCACTGTTGATATGGTGACCCTAATCAAATCAGAATCTGAACCAAAAGGATATTTTAGTTTCAAAAATCTCACAAGCATTGACTGGAATCTTAACCACAGCCACCTTCATGAGAAGATATAGAAAAAGCCACTCAACCATCACACCCACAGTGGCTCTTTTAATGACACTCAACTTTCAAGTGAAACATGTCCTTAAAAAAAAAGGAGAGAGAAACAGTAATATAATTGTCATAGCAGTAAACAGAAAGAAGACAGTTATGAAGTTATTAAATTTAGTTAAAGAAAGCTAGGATTAGCAATTTATCGAAGTAAGAATACCCTAGAACACAGTAAAATACCAGTATAACAAAATTTTGGGGACCTCTGAAATTAATTTGTTATACTGAAATAAGTCTTCGTAAGAACTCACCTAGTATTATATCCGTTAGT
The DNA here is from genome assembly GCF_040414725.1 of Anabrus simplex. NCBI lineage: Eukaryota > Metazoa > Arthropoda > Insecta > Orthoptera > Tettigoniidae > Anabrus > Anabrus simplex. The sequence goes on from NC_090278.1 coordinate 94,100,143, forward strand.
TATTGTTGTTTTTAGGGCCAGAACTACGAGGTCATCTGCCCTGTTATATCAGCTGCAGGATCTATATAACTTCAAAATATCATTATAATAATAAGAGTCACAGTACTGACAGATGTTTACAGAAAATCTATTTTTACATTGTACCAGCAAGTCTACACACACTGTTCCAGAACATCATTTTTTGAAAAAGTCTGTGATTTTCTTCTGAACAGATCCAGACACAAAAGCTCGTTCCAAATAGTCACCAACCACTGCACATGAATTTAAAACAGATTCTGGCACATCACTTCGTGACACGAGAAAATCTTGAAGGCTACGTGCCATGTTCGTTGCCTGCTGAAGGGTCAAGCTCTATCGATCACAATCATTTTGGGGGTTGTCTTCCTCTTCCTCCTCATCGCATGGATCTCTATCATTCATAATGTCCTCCACAATTTCCTCATTTGTGATTTCTTTGTGGACTATTACATCACTATCTACATTGATGTAATCGGTAAGACTTACCGTAGATGGCACATCCAATGTTGTACACAAACGCTTCCAATTCTCCTCGGTTTCTACATCATCGAACACTTCACTTTCTGCGATGTCTTCTGTAAAAACCACTCCAGCTTTTCTAAAGCAGTTTGTGATGATGTCTGCATTCAGGGATTTCCATGCAGCATTAAACATCTGCATTGCTTTCAATATATTGATGTTAATGGCTCTATTCGTGGCAACATTGCACAGCATTCGACGGACTACACGAGCTCGGTAATGCCGCTTTACTGCATGAATTATATCCTGATCTGGCGGCTGCAGAATTGAAGTTGTATTTGGAGGCAAAAATAAAACTTTTACATGCTCCAAATGGCGAGGCACACAATTATGAGAAGAGCAATTGTCCAATAATAGAAGAATTCTCCTCTTTTCGGCCTTCATCCGACGTTCCAAGTCCAACAACCACTCTTTGAATAGCACAGATGTCATCCATGCCTTAGAATTGTGCCTGTATTCACAGGGCAGATGTTCACCCCCTTGAAGCACCTTGGCTTCCCAAATTTCCCAATTATGAGAGGCTTCAGTTTGTCCGTCCCTGTGGAATTGGTGCACAAAACAGCCGTGATACGTTCTTTTGAACGTTTGCCCCCGAAACACTTATTTCCCTTAAAATCAAGGGTTTTGTTCGGCATTAGTTTATAAAATAAAGCAGTTTCGTCTGCATTATAAATGTCTGCCGGCGAATATTCTTTCAAGGCATCCTTTAGAGTCTCCAGCCGCCATGAAGACGCAACTTCCTTCGGGGCATCGTTAGCTTCACCATTTATAATTTTGTGGGATATGCCATATCTCTCCCGGAACCTATGAAGCCAACCAGCACTACCCATAAACTCAGGTGACCCAAGCGAACGTGCGAAAGATCGCGCACGCTCACATAACAGTGGGCCATTTATTGGAATGTTTTTACTCCGCATTTCCACAAACCACGTATAGACGGCTTGGTCCACCTCCTTGTAGTCGGCTGTCCTGATCTTACGCTGTGGACCTAGGGCATCAGCATCAATGTTTTCCTCTATCTTGCTTTTCTGTTTTAAAAACGTAGAAAGTGTTGACGGGCTAATGCCATACTTCTTCGCTACATCTCCTTTCTTTCTGCCTTTCTCTACTTCCGCACGTATTTTACGTTTTTCACTCAACGAAAACTGCTGTCGCTTCTGCTTATCCATTTGCGATGATATGTACGGTACCGTACTTATTTATTTAACGAAATGCACACGAATTTTGCAAGTTTAATGATATAACCTTAACAGCAAGAAGAAGAAGTTCTCCAAGAGAGAAAGAGAAAACAAGCAGAAATCAGCCTGGATTTTTATTCATCTGATTGACCGCAGCTGGACCAGTCCAAATAATGACATGAGAAGTCAAAGAGAATGTGAGAAGTGCTTTGAATAGGCTCTGCAAATTAAATACGAAGAAGAAACATGCAATGCATCCGTCGCGTTCATTGGTGGATTACAAACATCGCGATCCTACCCAGCCAATTGTGTGACGTCATACATTGGTTGATGGGCCAAGCCTATTGGTTGCGCAAAGCATAGCGTTCATTGGTGGATTGCAAACTTGACGCTCCTACTCAGCTAATAGAGTGACGTCTTACATTGGATGACAGGCGAAGCATATTTATTTATTTAATAGCATACAAATGTGCATTAAAAGAAAAAATACATTAATCTTTCGCATATTCTAGTGAAGATTTTGTTCTCTTGTTGCACTTGCTGAAACGATAGCGATCGCAATGTTTATCACACAATGTAGGGACGGTTCATGAAAGTCTGATCGCCGGCATAGACTATGGTGAAACTCATGTACCGCCAGCCTATTCAAAGCACTTCTCACGTCATTATTTGGACCGGTCCAGCTGCGGTCAATCATAGCATCAGCTGAATAAAAATCCAGGCTGATTTCTGCTTGTTTTCTCTTTCTCTCTTGGAGAACTACTACTCGCTGCGTATGTGAAAGCTGCATTCTTATTTTCAAATCTTCCCGTAAAAAAGTTTCTTTGGATAATTCATACGCAAATCGTGATGGTGACATCCTGGAGATGCCCAGCATTCGTTTCAAAAATCTGGCCTTTACATTTTCAATAGTTCGAAGGTCGGACACCGTTAGTCTTTCCCAAATAAGTTCCATACCATATGTGAGAACTGGGCGAAGCGTATTGGTTACACAAAATACGCCTTCTCGATCGCGTACGGTGCATGTATGGAAAATGGCGATCATATCGTCTGAATAACGAAATAATATAACAAGAAAAATGTTGGTCATAAAACAGGATGAATTTTGGTTTTAATTTGAGAAAATATGGTCAAACTGGTAAAGAAAAGAGCTCAATTTTAATTCGTTAAACTGAAATATTTTAACATACAACAAATAGGGAAAAAGGTACCAAAAAAATTATTCGTTATTCTGAAAATTTCGTTATACTGGTGTTCGTTACAGCGTAATTCTACTGTATATCCTTTTCTTGTGTTCTTATTTTATGTGGAATATCTCATTAGCACATTCTTTAAGAGAATAAAAAATGTAATTATCATAAACAGGAAGATGTACTAGTGGGGGGGGGGGAATAAAAATTTACAATAACTTATTGTGTGTTTGGACTGGTGATGTGTGGTTTTTTTTTTTTTTTTTTTAATTCTCTGATTTTACTACACTACAGACTAAATTACATATCCAGAATGGATTGCTTTATCTTTTTTCTACCTGTCCCAACTTGTATATGATAGAATCCATCTTCATTAATACAGCCATATCATTAACATCAACAACAAAGCTCAACATAAATCATGGACAGTATATATTGCTTCCATGGCAATTGACACTTTAGGCACTGGTGTTGGTTACACTTTATCCCCTCCCTTATCACTTTCCCCTTCACCTTCTTGGACATATGCGGATCCAGAATTTTGTCAATGGTCATAGTGTGATAAATTAAGTCACTGTCATCATAATCAGTGAAGATTATGTTATCTTCCTCCTCCCCACTACCTCATACCACCAATCACCACTATGTTTTTACTTGGGTTCCTTATGACACTTTTAGGAAAGAACTGACAGAGCAAAGCTACGGAGGAAATAATGTAAAACAAGAGGATTCTGAAGAAAGATGCTGCTGGTGGTGGTGATTACTGGTTTTTTTTTTTTTTTGCTCCGACACAAATACGAGGACGTTTGAAAAGTTCTCGGAATCACTGCTAGATGTCAGTGCTAGAGCAACGAGGTTACCGTGTAATAATCACACATCCTTTGTGAGCGAACACGTGTCAGTGCTCTATTGTAGCTGCAGGAGTGTGGTAGTGATGACTCTTTGTTGTTGTTCCTGCGTAGTGATTTGTGACAATGGAAAAACTGAGATTCGAGCAATGATTAAATACTTTGTAAAGAAAGCTATGAAAGCAAAGGAAATTCATGCAGACTTTCAGAACACACTGGGGGACTCTGCTCCTTCATTTTAAACTGTTGCCAAGTGGACCAGCGAGTTTAAATTTGATCGGGAGAGCTTGGATGATTATCCGCGTAGTGGACGGCCAAACAGTGTTACGACCCCAGAATTCATCGCAAAAGCCGAATTGGAGATGTATTTTGCAGGCCTGGAGGAATCTCATTCTTGAGATGGGATCAAGGCATTGTAATATCACTGCACCAAATGCATTAGTCTACAGGGAGACTATGTTGGAAAATAAAAGCAGTTCCACCGAGGTAAGGTACTCAATTCTAGTACATTCCGAGAACTTTTCAAACCACCTACGTAGGTCTTACGATGACGATGGGATAGGAAAGGCCTAGGAGTTGGAAGGAAGCAGCCGTGGTCAATTACTATTTTAAGAGGAAGTACAACTGGGCAACCATCCTCTATGTAACTCTAATCAGAGAGAAAAATGGGATTCGACACTTTAAAACATGAAGGTATCGGTCAAAGAAAGACAGGGGCCACGAAGGGTGTGAAAATGAAAAACTCCCCAGGCCTCGCAACCTCATACCGTCAGGGTTATAAAAGAACAAGAGTTGACCAAGGGAGGTTGGATAAGACAGATTAAAGTGAGGAGCCTAGCACAAGTAAATGAAAGCAATACCAGGACTCAGCCCCGTGGTCGCCAACCTATGCTCCCAAGTTAAGAGGCCATGGGGCCCCTTTCAATCACCACTTACAACATGCAGAGGATACCGTAGGTGTTATTCTACCGCCCCCACCCAGAGGGAGATTCTGAAGAAAGCTGTAGAGAAATTTGTAACTGGAGACAAACTCATATTAGATGGACAGTAGTACAGTGACGAAGTGGAGGGTTTTGATAGAGCTCAGCCTGAGAAGTTGAGGCACTTCCACATGGGCTAAGTTTCGATCTGCGAAATAAACTGGTTCATCAGTCCCCCCCGCCAAGGTTTTGAATCAATCTGTAACGAGCTAGCCAGCTGGTAACTTCACTACAGACTGCAGAGTTTGCTGTTGCGATCTCTCCATCAACACTCTGGTGTACCCCCCCACTCCCCTTCTTCCCTGCTAGCCTAGTTAGCTCCACATGTATTTTGGTGCCTCAATATTCTGTCTGAGCTCTACATTACAGTGTGCGTCTGGAAATGAGAATGGGAGAAAATTATCCTTCATAAACTATTAACCCCAAAACTTTTTGTGGATTTGCATGTTCCTGGTATTAAGTATGTCAGCAAGGAAATGTCAAATGGACCTCTTAATGACAATTTAATAAATGATAACCATTTTAATAATCATTCTCACCAAGTACTGTTTAGTTACAAATCCTCATTCCAGAGAAGCAATCTAGCATGCGCCCACATAGTTTTATAACAAATGTTGTGCTGTGTGTGGCAGGTTTAAACTGCTTTTTACAATAGTTTTAAAAATTACAAGATTATATCTTAATGTAGCTTCTCATGAAATTTTACAATTTTCCCTATCAACCTCCCCAAGGTCATTAGAATTACAGAGATAAGTGAACAGTAGCTTCAAACAGGATATACTGGTGATACTTACTATGACTCTCCTCAAACGCTGCCCAGTGTAAATGAAGATTTGGTTTCTTGGTGTGATGAATTAAACACGCTCTCTCATACACGTTTCTTATCTTGTCAGTCATGTCCTCTTTCAGAGATTCCAAGTACCGAATGAACTGTGAATAAAAAACAGTTTATTTACACTACATGCACAACAAAATTTACCCCTCCCCGACACAAACAGGTCTTATAGCAACGATGGTAAAGGACAGAGCCAGGACTTGGGAGGAGTGACTGTAGCCTTACTGGGTACAGTCCCAGTATTTGTCTGGAGTGAAAATGGAAAACAAAGAAAACCATCTTCAAGTCTGCCAACAGTGGAGTCTGAATCCAGAACCTCCTGAATACATACAATTTCACACATAAATGGCCCAAACCAAGCAGCCAACTCACCTGGTATTAAAAGTCTACGATAAATATTATGCACATGTCGATTCACTTCCATAACCCAATTCACGAGTCAAGTCCCAAGTGGTTATTTAATAATAATGTTACTGTTTTTATGCCCCACTAACTAATTTTACAGTTTTCAGAGATGCACTGATTTTTCCCGCAGGAGTTCTTTTACATGCCAGCAAATCTACCGACACAGGGTGATGTATCTGAGCACCTTCAAACACCAACAGATTGAGCCAGGATCGAACTTGCCAACTTTGGTTCAGAAAGTCAGCACTTTAACCATCTAAACCACTCAGCCTAACTCAAGTGGTTATTTGTTCCAATCAGCATATGACATTTACTGCCGGGAGTGTCAAAGAACCAACACACCTGAGAAACTGGAATTGGAAATGATGATAATCAGGTAGGGAGAGGGTGAAGCCCGGTATCAGCACATAGCCTACTCCTGACGAGGAACACCAAGGTGTTGACTCAAGGCTTAACGTCCCCATCCGATGGACAAATGACCTTCACTATGGAGAGATATGGAATTGAATGCAGACTTTTGAACGCAAACTAGAGATCATAAATTTTATACCACCACCAACATTCTGATGGTGAAATTTTTTTCCACCAGCGGGACTCAAATTGGCTGACTACAGTCAGATCATATAGACTGGACACCATTAATGATCATGGCCACAAGGTGGCGTGAGATTGTGATTTAATTTGCTTCTTCTGAAGGGAAAACTGTCATCAGCGGCATAGTTTTCTTTATCCTCTAATAGTTTCTGTTTTTCTCGGATGGAATTGAGCAAGTGTATTTGTGCCAGTGAATAATTCATTTTACAGTGCCTACACTGACACTAGCGCTCTTTCCCTCTCTATCTGTTACAGAAGCTACAATTGTACTACTCTTCTAGGAAGTCAGCCAATAATGATCGATATAACGAACTGCACGAGGTTAACATCAAAATAGTTCAAAAGTACAACCCCTACAAATAAATGCATTTTTTTTACCTAAAACAATCATCTCACAGATCAATTAATATTCAATCAATGAACAAGCAATGCACAGAAAGCACAGCTTCTAAAAATAAACATGTAGCACACTTACAAAACACTAAGAAAATTATGAAAAAGAAACCCGTTCCAAACAATTCACAAGCGTGTAACATCGTAAGCACAGGCCAGAAAACCAAATTATGTGGTTAATCCAGCACCAGCTTCTCTTAAACTTCATCACAATTCTTTAACGTTCTGTTCTCAAGAAGCTTAACAGCCGATTAGATATCGTTTATACCATATCACACAAAATAGCACAGTGAAACCCCGTTAAGACGTTTCTGCAGAGGACAAGGAAAAGGAAAGTGTTAAGCGAGAAAACATATTAATGAATATACGAATAAAAACTATTCAACAGGTATATGGAAACACAGGATTCTTTCGACATTAAGTTGTGTATCCGCAGGTACATTGAAAACTATAGTCCTATCTACCATTTCTAAAGATGAGAGGAAAGTATTAAAAGGTGTGAAAAACACAAGAATAAATATGAAAATCTTTTCCGGTGGGGACTATAAAACGAGTACACTGAAAGGTACGAAAAATACCAGACAACAAATATGAAAACATGTACACAAAAAATATCAAAGTATTGATGGAGATCACAATCTTTCTAAAACAAATGTTAGTAGAATCATTTTATTTCGGAGCAGTGGGTTATTTAACATGTTGATGTTAATTAACATTATTTTCTGGTCACACTCATAGATAATGAATTATTGGAGGTTAAATTCGACCATGTGCAACTGTGACCTGCAAGTAAATTTTCGCCGACATTTTGAATCGAAAGAAACGTCAACCAACTTGAGTGATCGAGTGTAACATTTGCAACCTCTGTGCGCTTATGTCAGTCCACTTTCTGATAGATTTTAATTTTGACTTCATTTTAAGGAATTTCACAATATTTTCTGAATCCATAACTGGGCTATCACAAGACAAATATGCACCACGCTAGTCAGTTTCACATGATTATGTTCCTAATCCAGCTATAGGCTACCGTATCATGCGACAAATATTAACCACACTTCACTGTACCGCTCACAACAAAAATACAACCTTCTGAATGGAATGCGAAATAAAAGCACGAACAGGCTCACTCTGTTAACCGGCAAGCAAAACTGAACATTCCTGAGGCTAACGGCTTGCTCCCCAAAAGTGCAACTTATGCTTTGAGGTTCAGGAAGGCCTTTTCCCATAATCACTCAGCTGTGGCGACGGCTCTTACCCTAGTTGGAAATCACGCTGGGCCGATGGCCTAGATGTTAGGCCCCTTTAAACAACAAACACAAGGAAATCACGTTTCTTACACAAGGGATGTCAAATACAGTAACATTTTGAGGTCTAGGAAAAAAATGATCATATTAAGCGGTAATAGGAAAAATTTGTGACCCGATAAGTGAGCTTTTTTTAATATAGATTTAATACGATGAGTATCGGGACTTTGAATTTATGACGTGCTAAGCGGGAAAACGCGTTAATGAGGAACGTACTAACGAGGTTTCACTGTAGTAGTAGCAGCAGTACGTCTTCAGCTACAGTGAGCAGGCGTTTTGATTTAATACCAATATTGTAGTCGAATGGACGTTTTTCCGCCCTTCAAAAATTCTACTAGCTCAACTGGGTTTAAACTCAATCTTTGGATCCATAGGCTGACTCTACTAGTGATCCACAGATAAATATAAAAACAAAGTGAGTAAAGAAGTTACATTTTCTGGGCTCTTTCGATACTTCTGTTGATGAGCTAGCATGTTAAAACTCTTCTTCATCCTTTCACCTATGTCGTACATTATGTTCACAACACCGAGCTGCCCAATGGCCAGCATACTGTTTGCCCATTTTGACTTGCACGACACACAAGTAGTTAAAAATTAAATTTGTGATCCTCTGCTCAGAATGTTGATGTGTTGCCAGTGAGCATGTAATATAATTTTTCAACATAACAATACTGGTACAATATTGTCCTACTGGTGGCTGCAGAGTGTTGTTTGAGAAAGTCAATGATATATTTTTTAAATTCCATCCACCTCAAATTCAAACAACAAGAAGGCAAAGTTTAAGTTAAAAATTGAAAAAATTCACAAACTGGTAAGGTAGCTGATCAATTTTAGACTGCTTTATAAAGAAATATACTCATCACAATTAACTGATATTTATTCAAATAACAACTGTTAAGTGTAAACAGCCATACTTGGGACCCACCTTTATCCAGAATTCTTCATAGAGGGCACATGCAATAAGACATCTTTCGAAGAGCACAATGATACGTTCCTGGTCACCTTGTTCAATTTCGAAATCTAAATACTCCTTCCAGTTCTTCAGCTGACTCCGTTCAAGAGGTTTAACGTGAAAGTAAGGCCTCTTAATCTGTGAATTAGAAATTTACACAATAAGAACACTACAGCAAGAAACCATAAAAATGCCAACAAATTAATTATTACCATTCAGATATAAATAAAGAAAATAAATTATCCGAAGAGTTGTAAAATGATCCTTCAAATATACTATATATTGTATGATTCAAATTTGTACTCTTTCATGGATCTGTGCGCAAGTTTTCCATTCCCTGATTTTCTACTAGCTATATCAACCCACAAGAAGTCAAGTGGGGTGTTAGGAATACCCCCACGTGCACGTTTTCAGCCGTGAAAATCGAGCATAGTTGTGACGAAGGTGACATCATTTCTGTGTTGCAGGGAATGACTGTAAACTGCACTGATTTGCCACATTCTGTGCTAAAAGTGACATTGATGCCTTGTAAAAATACAGATTGTGAATGCTTCTCACAATAATGTTTGCACCACCACTTGTCAACAGAAAACATCAGTCTTTTTTTCTGAAATGTATTTTGAGAGCCAGATTTTGAAAATACAAAAAAATTCAATTGAACCCAGCTTTTCCCTTTTTTCTTAACCTGCTTTCTGCACTTCCAACTCAACGAAAAATCCCAGGCTATAAAGATTAGAAAAATAGGATACAACTATTAGGGAATTAAAAAAACACGTTTTGATGGAATTTAATGTGGAGAAAGCATCTTATCATCAATGATAACTACTAAATATTCTATCCATCTCAACTCCTTTCTAAGAAGGAAGGCAATCTCATATTCTGAATAAGACTTCTGGTCTATTAAAAACTGATTTCCTCCTGAATATTTCAGAATCCATAACTAATAATATTTCAAGGATTTTCTTGTTTTCAAAGTTACTACCCATTCTAAAACAAACGACAGGATCTACAGAATTAAGCATGCCATGCCCATTATGGGTTTATGACTGCTGCCCAAGTAGATGACCTTCAGATCCATGTGCTCAACCTGACAACATCCTCAGTCATCTTGCCTGGCTTTCCTGACCGAGTCCACTCCCTCTCATATCAGTCAGCTCGTTGGCTAGTCTCATAGAATTGAATTAAAATCTTGGACTGGCCAAGAATCAGATTGAGGACATCTGGTTAAGAAAATAAAGCATCCATCGCCAAAATATTATTCAAATTTCTAAAAAACATAGCCCATACCGCCTCCTCGTAGTTCCACCGCTCAGCCACCATTGCAACCGTGTTTTTATGGACCTTTCTTCTAATTGAAATTATCCTTTCCCTCAAAGCTGTTGTCTCCTCATCACTTTTCTGAAACCAAAAATAAAAAAAGATTATATTTAAAATATGCTGAACTGAAAATAACAAAACATGAAAGAGCAGCAGGATTGACCAAAACTCACCACAGCTGGTTGCTCCTCTGATTCTTCTCCAGGAGGAACCTCCTCTTCCTCTCCAGGGACGCCATCCTCCATGGTAAGGGGCTGTTCGTACTGCTTTAATAGCTGCAGGACCTCGCGACGTAGTGTCAGGAACTCGTCTACTGATAGCACCTTCTGGGGGGGATTAGCACCAATGTGCTCCTGGAAGCTGCAGGGAGAAAACACCAAGTAGTCACACCACTTAACCAATTGCCCAGAGAACACAAATACAGAACAACTAAAAATTACCTTTCAAAGTGGTTGGTATATCCTTGAGTAGGTATCGCCAGCAGCCGATCATAGAGGTTTGTCACGTTCTGTAGCTTCTTGTTATCCGCCTCCCACTTGATGTAGCTATCCCACAGCCTGTCAGACCTGCAACATCAGAGTGGGTGGGGCTGATAAGCAGGATGCACAACAAAATAACACCACCAGATATACCTTCTGAAAACAAGGTACAAACCTACACTGATAACATGTCACTATTGTACCTTTGTCTGGATAACTCAACCTTTCTCTGTATTTAACCAATTCTATTTTAATAAATTTGGTATCAGGGGGAGGCTGTAAGCTGCCTTTGACTGAAAAAACATTTTTTTTTTATTTTTAAAGGTTTTTGAAAACTAATAGTTACTTTATCTTATTTAAGTTGCTCTTATTAAAAAACACAACCTAAAGGACATTTATAAAGTCAATTTAAATTCCATATTACAGGTGAGAGGTACATTTTCCTTTTAGGTCTGCTCCTCCTAATTATGAAATAACTATCTGCAATAATAATTAAGGACAAGGATAAACCTTCGGGGAACCTCACCTGTGTAAATTTTATTTTTTTAAATTGCCTAATGCCACTGGCTGATGTAATTAAACCAACATTCAGAAGTTCTGGTACATCCTGACCTGAAAAATGGAAGACTGAAAACCTGAACCAAACTTTTAATAATGTGATACAGTCTACAATTCCAAACAGCATGTTCGTTGAGTATACAACACTGATTATAGGTGTAAAGGATGCAGAACTGTCCTTCAATGAAGGAAATATGGATCAGGTGGAAGTGCTAAAACAGCTAAAAATTCAACCTGGAAGAAACATTTCAACAACTTTGGTTGTCAAATGCTGATTTAAATGCATGAAAGCTGTCGGAATGTTACATAAGAACACACATCTAAGAAGAGGGCTAGAGATAAAGAGTATGACAAAGATTCAGAATATGGAAATGGTATGTCTTAGAGGTATGTAGTCTTTAAATTGATTTATCTGAAAATGTACTTAAGGCATAAAAAACTGTCCTTTTATCAGAAACTGCTGAACCTACATACATGAAATTTTTACCAATCATTTCACACCTACCTGTGATGTTATTGATTTTATCTTTGCTACGTACCAATTAAATCATGGGAATTACTAGCACTTTTGAGGGAAAATTTGAGTAAAAGATAACTTTACTAAACAAAATACATTTTTAAACGAACATAAATAAGGTCAGTGCATTTACAGTTGTGCAAAATTTCATTGTCATTGTCCAGAAATCTGGTCAAAGTTTGTGAATTCAACATTGTTAGTATAGGGCTTACAACCTCCCTTTAAGAAATAACATGCACAGACAAAGTCTATGAGATGTTAAAGAAATTAAAAAATGTTCGTTAGTCCCTATCTATACCGATTTATGTGGTGCTACATCAAGCACCATCTCTTGCCCAAATCCAGCAAAACTGTTCACACTTGGCAGATTTGTAACTAGCATTCAACGATAAGCAAGGCGGCATGAAGTGATTCCAAAATGGACATCAGCAAGAAGAATGCCATGCTTTTAGCACTTACTCCTGCAGGTATTTTATTTACTTGCGCTAGTTTAATAATAATAATAATAATAATAATAATAATAATAATAATAGAAAAAGACTTTGGGAAAGGAAATGGATATCTAGAAGGAAAGCCAAAGGATGATTTAGTTTCCTCTGTAAAGAACATTCGAAACTCCATGTCGTACGATGTCGCCATGTAAAAGATCTCTGGTGAAGAAACATTTGGTGTTCACCAGACAAAATTAAAACTCAGCCATAGACACCCAGGAGAGATTTGGTTTACTCTACCATCTAGTAGACCTACAGTAAAACGGAATGTCAAAATTGATGAGCAGACAGCCAGATGGCGTCAAACTGAAATGCTTGCACACGGTAGCTGAGGCCATACAATTATTTATTTCTTTATTTAGTAAAAAACACATTATTTGAAGATAAAATCTCATTTAGAAATATTTTAGGAATTGATATGTGTTGTTTCTTACAGAGTTTGACAGAAACTAACATTACAAAAATCTATTCTACCCAATCAAAAACTTCCTGCTATCTTGTAATATTTAGTAACACCCAAGGTAGTTTTCAAGTGAATTTCAGTCAAATTTTGTAAAAATTTTCCTAAAACATTACCCTCATTTCATTCCATGCGTCTAATATCATAAAAAGACTGACACTACTCGTATATCATATAGTTCAATAACTTCATCACCTGAGACCTTTCCCATTCTGTCGCATGGTATGCTCTGCTATCTTCAGGCCATGTTGTATTCGTATAGCTACCCTTGCTGCTGCGTATGTAGCACATGCACTGTGCCACAAAAATCCAGTGTAAATAGGGGCTAACACACAAGTAAGATTTGTGTGAAATGGCAAATGATTTATAACCAAGTAGAGTATAGGAAATACAAATGCACTAATACAAGATACAATCATACCTGAACTCCATCCCACAAGCCTCGATTCCCTTCTCAAACTGGGTGCGTATCCTCTGTTCATCATCTGGGTAAGTTGCCTTCATGTAATTGAGGTAATGAATCCAGAGATCTACACTGAGTGGGATGGCCTTCAGCCCTCGCTCAAACACCTACGGACACATATCGACAACATGGTAGAATTCGTGACAATATGCTCCACCCCTTTCCTCCAAAAGAAACCCCCCTAAAAAAAGAAAACATACATACTACAGCACTTACTTAGCCTACAATACCCCACACTAAAATAAAATACCAAATTAGAAGACATATTTAGCTAGTACAGTGTCACCTTTTGAGCGGAAGTAAGACTCACTCCATCGCTGAAGTATCCCGCAGGATCCACATCGCCGGGGCACAATTTTAGTCTTCTGGTACAAAGGCCCGTTCTTCCAAAGAGAGAGGAGAGCAAGTGCGGTCTCCGACAACAAATGGCTTTAATTCCCTCACACAAGACTAGGGATTGGAAAGACATACATGTAACCTCAACAACCACTTATCCCCTCTTTACGCTACCTTGCAATCAACGTAAATCGAGGATAAGCAATATTCTTTCTTTTTTGTCCGAAATTCAGCAAGAAAAAATAAATAAAGAGAGGTACTTACTCATTTGTGTGAAAAAATGTCCGTTGCTAAAAAAAAGGGGGTTAAAAATACACTGATGTACACTACTAAAGCTAAAGGAGAACTTAAGAAACTTATTACAATTATACAGTATACTAACAATTCTACACACGACACATCTCAACAGTCTTCTCTCTCTATTTTTTTTTTTTAACAAATTGAAGGAAGCCTCTTCGTTTCTTCAATGCTCTTGAGACTCGTCAAATTGTACCTAGTTGGACATTACAATTAATTAACTTATAGTAGATCATTACAAACTAAAGACTTAGTTCTAGTTGTATAATACAAATCTTTTTGTTTAAAAAAATTGAAAGAGAAATATTGCAGGCAAAAGATGTTAAATTACCACGTTCTCTTCACTGCATTATTGCCATTTCAAAAGCAATAATATCGGAAGCCATTTCGGGGCACAGGCACAGTTGAAGCTGTTGGAAAAAACATTTGCAATTTTCAGACCCATATGTTTCTAGCTATTTTTAAATTCCAACATCCTGCCAAGTTGTTTTTTTTAAATGTGCTTCTGTTTTTTCTAAATGTGTAAGAAAAAAAGTAGAAAACTCCACAAGAAACATACAGACAAGATACACTGGAATGTATTTAGCCTTCCAGCCAACAGGCAAAACGAAACAAATAATGCCTGTTGCAGTAGCTGAAGATCAGGCATACATGCAATAAACACATGGTAAATAGATTCCAATGTACTGACAGGTGTACATCCCATGTGGACACAAGACGTAACTTACGTTCTCACACTTGTCCTTATTGCCCTTCCTCTTTTCATAATCGGCATACTTGCGCCAATATCCATAACAATAGGGATAGTGCGAGAGGAAGGCATCATACGCTTCGCGAGCAGCATCTATGTCGTTCTGTGAAATAAAGGAATAGAAAAAACAAATCAAGATAAATTTGTGAACAGGACATTAATGAAAAACAAACTAACCCACATTCTCTTATAAACAATAATAATAGTAATTACAATGCAGTAAGCCATGAAAAATCAGTTCAAGAGAAAAAAAGGGGTCCATAACATTCACCCATATCAATTCCATTATGAATAAGAACACATAAAAGGACAAACACAATATTCCCTGTCTCTATTCAGCTTTCTTCTTGTCCTACACTTCCAGCATGAAGACTGAAGGTCTGTCAAGCTGCCCCTCAATGAGTGTTGATGCCCGCCCTACTGAGGAAGCTGGGAAGCAGAAATTAGCTCGTCAGCGGCTGAGAAGAGATGGGCGTACAAGAGCTGGGGCTGATGAGGACAGAGCTTACGTATTTGAAGGCGTGGAGATTATTCTTGCATTTTTGTGTTTTTATGTTTGCCTTCCTCTCATCTTTCTGTTGCTCCCTCTTCCCATACCAACCTGTCCTATTAAGGAGCGGATATACAAAATATTATCCGCATCCGCAAAATGTTATCCGCGGATATTGTAAATATTTAACTATATTACACCCAAGGTACTGAAAGGGATAGAGCTGTTAACACAATACAACAGGTCTGATACCCGGCACTAGGCACTAGGCACCAGACAGCCTGCAGTCCCAGGTTTATAAGGGATTTCCTCTTGAGACAACTACCGATGTATTGAGAGGTTCGCTTTCAGAACTTCTGTTCCTTCCTTCCACTATTAACAGGTAGGAGCCAGTTGGGCTCAGGTCAGATTTACAGCTTTATGGCTCTTTATACATCATTCTCCCATATCAAGGTCAAGGGTCACCTAACCACAGGTAAAAAGAGTATACCTGAGTGAAAAGCAATAAATTTCATTATTTAGAAATTATAAGCAAAATTATTTGCAATACCATACCATTTGCATCTGCCACGACACTACCTTTGTGGATATCCGCATCTGTGCAGGGATCTACATACTATGAATACTTATTCACGTTCCTAACGTGATTTGTCACTTGACTATTCCTTCCCATTAGTTAACTACTACTTTAACAAACGAATATTTCTGCCATGCTAAGTATGTGAAACTCCCTTTAACCCCTTAGCTCCAACCTCCACACATGGTATAGACTTTGTTTTCTTCTCTAGTTGCTTGGACATCTCCTGCTCTTATGTGAAGAGTCATCGATGTGTAAGTCATTTCTCTTTAAAGATCTTTCAAACCATAAAGAAACTGCAATATGTAGCCAAAATTATATGGAGTCCCACTGAATGTGCTCTGTATATAAGCGCAGGCACAATGTGTCAACATCATACATGTGTTTTCTGTCAAAATGAGTCAACACAGAGAACTGAACGAGTTCAAATGAGGCATCATTGTAGGGGTCCACAAATTTGGGCATTCCGTCAGAGATTTTGCAGGAGTTACACGGTGCTCAGGTCCACTGTTAGCTATGTTATCGTGAAGTGGAAATGTCAGGAGAGCATTCAATCCAATCATCACTCTGGTAGACCTACGAAATGAACTGGTAGTGACTGTCAAACTCTTAAGTGTACTGCACAAATCAATCAACAAACATCTTTGCAAACTATTGCAGAGGACTTCCATTGCAGGTCAGCGACAGAATAATCCTTCAAGAGGCAATAGGACTAGGTCTTCAGGATTGTCCTGCAAACCAGTGTGCAATGTGATTGTCCGAGTGTGTGTGTTATAATCATGAATAAAAACAGTGTCAAGTGGAAAACTCGAAACGCAAGAGAAATTGTGATTAAATGTAAATAGTAGTTCAAGAAATGTAGTTGATAGTAAAACATGCCATCTCTCTGCAAAATCATTTCAGTTTTAAAGACCTTGATAAACAGCAAGAATATGTATTTCACGTTTTGAATTTTTTCATACGTCCTTACTTATCACATTCTATTCATAAACTACTATAGTTACTCACCTCTTGATCAACATACTGCAGCAGATACGTCCATCCAGTGAAATCGGTTGGATCCTCTTTAACGGCCTTCCAGTATTTGTCCAGCTCAGAGAGAGCTTTCCGGACGACGACTACCGACTTCACCTTGCCGGCAGTGGCCGGTCTCTTGCTGCTCGGCGTTTCGTCCTCACTGTTCTCGGAAGTAGGGGAACCTGGATCATAGGTATCACCGTCAACAAGCTTCCTCTTTTGGGCCTCAGATTTTACCAAAGCACTGGAGCTCTTGGCTCGTTTCTTCCGAGTAGCAGAGTCCGAACTGCTACCTGGAATTACACCACACGGGTAAGTAAATCCATTGCAAGGATTACTAATTAATGAATATTCCGAAGGATGGCCCACCAGTAATAATAAATAATGTAAGTTGATCTCACTCCATGGTGAGTAGTTATTAAATGTTTTACACCCCTCGTATTCAATCTGTCCTTCCGAATGTTCATTATAAGCCGCCCTTGAGGATACTACCATGTGCTTTAACCATGCAGGGATACAAAAACCAGACGTATCTTGGAACCAACTGGAGGACTGTATAAAATTGTGGGGCCACTTTTCCTGAATAGCTTTCACGTAATAAAAGTAATAGAAATAAATAAACAAGTGACAAATCAAGTTATATAGAGAAAAAGTAACATGAACAGGAAAACACAACAGGATAAACTCAATGACAGGTCAGTGTGGGAAGAGGAGACAAGGACAACCTCCACATCTACACACAATGCTATCTTCAGATAGACTGGCTCTCTCCTCAACGAGAAACAAACCTGTCAAGGACCGAGTTGAATTGGATGTAGAACAACCGATTTTGATAAGGAGAGCACTCACCAATTTGAAGACGTGTATGAAGATTAAGATTGTCCTTTTGCGTTTTTATGTTCTGGTACGAAATCTGGCAGAAGCAAAATCTATACAGGGTGGATATGAACTCTACCAACAAAATTTCAGAGGTTCTTCCGGAGCGTTTGCCGTGTATTCTGATAATACGTAACCCATGGTCTCTAGCAGCGCATTTTGCCCGTTTTGGTAACCCCTAACAACTTCTATGGCTTGCGACCAGAACGTATCCATTGCATCCGAGAACTTGCTGGTGATCTTGCAGTGAAACGCTCCCACACTTCAACTCAACTGCTTGGTCTTGCCTCAGATTTTGTTCCCTACAGTGTTAGGTGTATGCAGTGAGTGATACGATATGGATAGATTTACTCGTGCAGAGTTTGTCAATATGCACCTTGCGTACAGTTACACGAAATTACTGGAAGCGACGTGCCAAGACGCTATCAGAAGGCAACATTATCATAGTAAAGTATAATCTCCTTAATTTAAAGTTGTTGGGACGCAAAAATAGGACTCTGAATTAACCACCAACCCATTACTCAGAAATGCCAACCCTTGGCGTGTCACAAAGTAATTATGACCCGTTACCACATGCAATTAACCATTATTCCCAGTTAGAACCTTCCACATGCCATGGAAAAAACTGTTTCCAAAATGTATCCAACAAGATGCATTTAAATTATTCAAGTAACGACTTTAATAACTTGCCGGCAAGCAATCGCACACACGGAAAAAAAAAAAAAAAAAAACCACATGATTCAAAGATGAGGACAATTATGTAGGCTCCCTGTGCAAGTGGTTTATTTTTTGGATTACCGTACTGCCTGCATTTTTAGATGCCTTGTACTTGCAAGGAAAGTACCCGACATCCTTAAAACATCGTGGCTTATTGAACTTTCCTGTATCAAGGAGAGGCAGTCTTGATTCCATCTGCATTAAAGCAGTACAGTGACCCCACCCTTGTACGATTTCTCGGTCTGGCACTTCTGTTTGGGCTCTGCATTTTTTTTTTTTTAATGCAGATTCATCTGCACTGACAATATTGTTTGGTGCGTACGGATTAACTACAGGAGCCACGCTTTTTCGCCAACTGTTGGCATCGCCAGTGTTTGCACACTGCCTGCTACATGATATTGTGGCATTTCTAATGCCGGAAACAAAAAAAATCATCATTTCACTTGAACTCAGCAACTAGCACTCTGCAGACACACTGAAGTGTGTGAAAGTGCGGGAAGCTACCGCTGCACATTCCAGAAGACACATTCTGTTGTGACATGGAGAAATTTTGAATTTAAATTACTCTGCAAAATAATGTTTTTTAATGTAAATGCAGTTTTGAATTAAAAGTAATGGGACCGACATTGTTCTGCGGATTACGAATTATCCGTATTTTGAAATATCGAGGTTCTACTGTATATCTGCAGCGTCACACAGGCACCTACGACAAAAAAAAAAGGCACCTTCAACAGAAGGTGTTAAAAGCGTTTGGTGACAATCCTGCCACCTGCAGTCTCACCACATTGCTCCACCTGTGAACTTAAGTCATGCAACTGAGGGTAATGAGTAGTTGATTAATTAACCTGTAATATCACGAACCAAGAGACATTACACTTATTTTGGTAACAACCCACTGAAGAACATAGGTTCCTAATATCAAAACACTCAGCAAACATCCCTAACAACCTTTGAAAACGTTTCTGTCGAGTTCATATATGGATAGGAAATAGATGAAGAGCAGTGACTTAACATGTAAGCACACACAAA
The DNA here is from genome assembly GCF_040414725.1 of Anabrus simplex. NCBI lineage: Eukaryota > Metazoa > Arthropoda > Insecta > Orthoptera > Tettigoniidae > Anabrus > Anabrus simplex. Next base: position 94,119,734 of record NC_090278.1, read on the forward strand.
ATATGTAAAATGTAGGCTACTCTATTCACGTGTGCTTACATGTTAAGTCACTGCTCCTCATCAGTTACCTATACATATATTATTCATTTTGTGTGTTTCTTTTCATGTTCCTATTTTGCTTGGTATGACTTAAATAACTACTTGTTCCCTTCCATTACTTAAAATTAATGACCCTTTCGGTTCACTTTCTTCTACTGTTAATAGAGTTCCACCGCCTGGACTCATATTTACCATACGTATCTTCCTTTTTCCTGCTGCTATCCAGTTTTCTTATCTCACACTTCTCACATCAAGATTAAAGACTGATCAATCCAATCAATCATCTGCATTTAAGGCTGTCGCCAAGGTGGCACAATCCCTATAAGTTTTTTAGCTAGCCTTTTCTTAAATGTCTTCAACAAACTTTAAATTTATTGAACATTTACCTTGACAAATTATTCAAATTCCTTATTCCTTGACCTATAAATGAATATCTGACCCCAACTTGTCCTCTAGAATTCCAAATTTATTTTCATATTTATTTCCTACATTTAAAAGCTCCAATGAAGTCTATTTGACTACTGTCATTAAACACTATCTCTCCACTGACAGCTCAGAACACACCACTTAGTCGAGCAATTCATCTCATCCCTACTACAATTCCTAAATACCCTACTGATATGTGAAGAGATCTGTAACCTTTATTAACAACCTCGTTAATATGATTACTACAATGGAGATCACACCTAAGTACCTCCAGTGATCTCAGTGAGGTTCAATCACCCTATCAACATAGTAATTAAAATTGAGAGGACTTTTCCTCTTGGTAAAACTTACCAACATAATTTACCATTCTGTTTACCATCATATCATTGTCTGCTGTCCATCTCACAACATTGTCTAGGTCTTTTTGTAGTTTCTCACAATCTTGTAACTTATTTACCACTCCATACAGTGTATCATCTGCAAAAAGCCTTATGGGCAATTCCAGTTATATACGTATATAAGAAAATATAAAGTCCCAATAATACTGTCCTAAGGTAGACCCTACAGGATCAGACAATGCTTCACCTAATCTAATTCTCAGAGTCCTATTTTCTAGAAACTGAGCCACCCGTTCAACCACTCTTTTGTCTCGTCCAACAGCCCTCATTTTCTCAGAAGTCTCCCATGATCTACCCTATCAAAAGCCTTGGACAGGCCAATAGCAACACAGTCCTGAATATTGAATATCTGCTATATCTAGCTGGAATCCTACAAGTTGAGCCTCACTGGAATAGCCCCTCCTTAAACCCGAAATGCCTTCTATCAAACCAGTCAGTAATTTTGCAAACGCGTCCAATACGAACACAGCTTACAAACATCAAGAAGATGGCCCCTCATTGACTGTTGTTGAGGCTGGGAAGTAGAAATTAGCTCAATGGGGTTGAGAAAAATGTATGTAGATCTGAGATTGATGAGGATAGATGTGAAGACATGGAGATTGTAATTGTCTTTTATGTTTTCAAGTTTGTCCTTGTCTCCTTCTACGGTTCCCTTTTCCCCAGAATGATCTCCCATTATGTTTATTCTAATTTACGTTCTAAACGGCTTGAAAAATCATGACTGACTGGCCTTTCAACTCAAAGCAGAGTGGGCTTTCTTTATGTCACACGAAAATTCTAGCCTTGAAATCTGTTCTGACAGGGTTAAAGCACTCCAGGTCCATTATGCATGAGTATTTTGTTTTCACGAATTTCTTAGCCATAAAGTCAGGAGATGATTGAGGCAAGTTATAGTTTTAATATTCATAAATGCTCAAACAAGAAATCTAACAGAAGCTATATAATCATAATGTATACAAACCCACGGTGTATCAAGATTCAATACGCCAACTTCTAGGGATGATAGAAGAGATCAAATAAGTGCTTTTTTAGTAAATAACCACAGGTCTAAAACACTGACTGACAAAATCAGAAACTGTTCTGTAGGGGTATAAATTAGATTCTAATTCCTAAAAACTTATTACATACTCTATTAAACATGTCCCAATGTCAGAATGCAATGTCTGTGCTGTGATGTCATGCAGAACGTTTAAGATCAGAGCGAGAGAGTGTAAGAGACTCCAATGAAATCCAAGGAAGAGTTCATCACTCCGGTGTTTTCAGCCGCATACTGTCGACAGAATCTTGGGGTCTTTGAACTGTCCTTTGAGATGTGGTACTACCAATGCCTGCTCAGAATATCATGGGTTGACAGAATATTTAAGACTTAAGTACTCCAACAATCGAACAAAGACCAAAGGCCATGCACGTCAAAAAGAAACTGAAGTAATTTGGCCATATCATTCGAAATTATAAAAATAGGAGAAGTAGGGGAAGGAGAATATCCTGGCTGTAGAATCTACAAGAATGGTAGGACTCAGTACAACGACTTTTCCAAGTTGCTGAAAACAAGAATCAGGTCGCCGTAATGACAGCCGACATCTGATGAGGATATGGCACTACTACTACTACTACTACTAGTAGTAGTAGTAGTAGTAGTAGTACGGTAACTGTATATTACAAGAAAATATACTGAAGCTCAAACCTTAGGCAATACATAGCACATCTTATACAAACCTTAGAACTAAGGATTAGCGACATTTTGAGCTTGCTGATCGTTTGCATTCCAATTTAAGAATCTCATCTTTAGTGACTCACAGCACACTTGGGAAATCTGAGCTGGTTGAAGATGATGATGTTTGGTGACTATATTACAAGAAAGCATACTATTAAAATGTTCTACAGTCAATAGAGAACAACCTAAACATGAGATGGCATGTCGTTGCAGAGTGTGCATTGAAGCAGGAGGATGCCCTTTTGGACTATTCCAACCTGTAGTTATTTAATAAAAATTACCTGTTTGGTCCCTTCTTTATTCCTAGAAGTTTAACACTGTATGTATAAGACACAGATGGAGAGTAGCAACTTAGAAACTACAATATACATCCAAGAGAGACATGGGTCCAGAATGTATCTTTAGGTCCAGACTTCATAAGTGAAGGATAGAATAAGAATTATAATGGTCACTGGTGAGGTAAAGGGAGGAGATAGAAGGCGCTGTTATGTAGTGATAAGGCCGCGTGCTTCCCCAGACCTGCGTAACAGATGATGTCCAATTTTGGAATCTCTACAAGAAGGTGGAAAGTTGTGGGTAAATGTGGTTTGATTGATCTGGGTAGAATAAAATAAATGCACTTCAAAAGAGCACAAAAAATAAAATGCTACAGACCTGAGGCAGACTTTGTGCCACTTTCCTTCTTCTTGTCCGTCTTCTCGGGAGGTAGTTCATCCTCAGAGACCGCCTCGGTCTCGGGTAGGTCCACTGCAGCAGGAAACTCCTCATCTGATACAGCCTCTGTCTCCAGAGGTTCCTTAACTTCATCATCAGCAGTCACCTCGTCCACAGTTACCATACCAGCCAAGGGTTCGCTACAATTTGAGTCGCCACCATCCTCCTGCTAACAGATTACAAACGTCCTTGAAGTCGACAATAGTAGAGAAAAGAATAACACATTTATACCAACATTTTTATGAGAAAAAGTTTGAGAGTAAATTTGTATGGAACATAATCTTGGAAACCACTCAATTTTGTTGATGCTTTCACCATTAAACAGATAATTTCTTCCAGATTATTATAGGCTATATATATAACTATAGTTCAGTTATTATGAGTTTCGACTTGACATTTGAGTGCTGCCTTTTGGCGGAGGGTAAGTGAATTAATCAACAGCCAATCATAGACAGCCGATCGCTCCGATAGGGCGCGTTAGACTCCAGTTGCGGTTAGCAGTGTTGCCGATTTGTTGTTTACTGTAACCACGTGCTATCAGCTGTGTGTTGTATTGTGCTCAGTTCTTTTCGCGGTCTTTGAGCTAGGTTGTTGTTCGTTTATATTTCGCAGTGTAGAGTTTATAAATGTATTGTTTAGTATTTTTAATAGTATAGCGCGTTATATTGTAGTAAATAGTGTGTAACATGTGATCTATTTTATATAGTAGCTTAGTTTAACATTTCGTTCGGTAGTTAAATAGTAGGTTAATTTTAGGCCCGTGTGTGAATTTGATGTTCTGTCATGTCGACACGTACGTTTAAGGATGAAGCTCCCAAGAGAAGAAAGCCCTTCGGACGAGGTACTCCACTAAGGAGCCGGGCCCGGGAAATTGTTTGTAATGTTAGTCATTCTTGACAAAGCACCAACAATGGCGGCTAAAAAGAATGAGTTGATTAAGTGGTTGAAGGAGCACAATATTTTGGTTCGCGATGACATGGGGAAGGGAGATCTTATGCATCTCTTGAAACAAAACAAGCCCCAGTACCCAGTTTATGTGGTGGATAGCCAGAAGGAACGGGCATAAAGTAGTTCAGACGATTATGTTGAAGACTTTATTATCTCTTTAGGGTCAATCGAGAGTGAAACCTCAACAGATGATGACAATGCCGATAGTGATTGAGAAATGAGTGGTATATTCGCCTTTGTAGGATTATTTCCTTCGTTACGGGAAACTGAATCTAACAGCAACGCGAGATCTTCTACATGGTGAGTAGAAATTTAATTTAATTTTCTCACGGGTTATCTGTTCGAGCATTAACATATTTTTATCTTCTAGCCTTATCCTAAATGTGTTGTGCATTATTGATCTTACGTGAATCATGTATGTTGCTACAAAGAATAACCGATTATGGACTTATATTCCAGTATTTACATTTCGGTTCGTGTTGTGTATCGTGAATCAGCTGTTTGTATTCGTGGCAATTTGGCACCACCGGCTGACTTCCGGCTAAATGCCAAGTCGAAACTCATAAAAACGGAACTATATATTGGCTTATCAGAGGAGCAGATACTTCGAAAATGTATTGGTTTTCCAATATTCATTTAAATTTTATAAGGGCTAGACATCTGGCTAGAATATACCAAAACGTGTTTTACAACACACATTAACCCGCAATTTCCTTTACTTTTGCAGTTCTTGATTGTTTCCGTATTTTTAAAGTCTTCTTTTAAAGTTTTGGTTTTTATCAATAAATTGATATTAAATTTATGGCCAAAGAAAACAAATTTGATGTTTGTACTGCACTTCACGAGGCACCCCCTGCGACTGTGACTGCTTATAAATACTCAGGCATACTGTTCACAAGTTGTTGGATGGTCTGACGGGATGCGATCCCACTCCTCCAGCAATGATGTTCTCAATTGTGCCAAGGTGTTTCTTCCGAGCGTACCCCATACATGACCAATGGGGTTTATCTCAGAATACAAGCTAGCCAGTTCAGGGTTCACATACCAACTTCCTGCAGATCGCCATACCACAGCAGTCCAAGCAAGAAATCATCTCTGATGCCTACACCCTTGACGAGTCTCTCTTCGTGAGGGTGCACGTTTCGATACCATAGGTCACAATTCATATGAAGCATCTGGTCAGCACTGTTGATTCTGTTTTCTTTCGAATCTTAACATCTCACAGAAGAGAGAAATCTTCTGTGCCCTGCTGGTGATCTCTCTTGAGACTCCACTGCCATGCTCCAATTGGTGGTCTGCTACTCTTATACTCACTGGACAGCCATATCTGTTCACCACCATCTTAGTCTCACTGATTTTGAGGTTGAACTCCTAAAACTTTGCCTCCCACATGTCAAGTCTTGCCTGTACCTTGTCTTCTGTTTCTCCCAAAATCATTACATCATCAGCATAGGCAACTGCACTAAGTTGACACTAAATTTCCTTAATATCCTTCATTATATCATTAACGGTAGTGGAGACAGTGCAATGCCCTGCTGGACTGTACTCTTGGTTGTAAATGCTTGTCCAACTTGAAACGCAGCTGGTAATTTCTTGCACAACATCTAGACTTCCCTTGCAAGCCCTTAAAGTGCCTTCCATTTTTACAAGCACTGACAAATCTTTTGTATTAAATATTTTCTTAATTAGAATATATTTTCTTTATCTCACTTATCATACCAAGACACTAGAGCTGTGTCTAAGTATAGGAACAACCAGTCCGGATGGTTTGAGAGAAGAAATGAAATCATCAAGATGGTCAAGAAGAAAGAAAACCACACTGATATTTGCAAATACTGTATCATGATACAGGGTAGGAGAGATGATGACATATAACAATGACCACACTGATGGAAAGAGGAATTTGACAAAAATCAGTTCACTTGGAGATGAGCAGAGGAAACAAAAAATGATTAGGAGATTAAAACAATCAGTGGATCTAATTCGCAATGCCTTATTTTCTAATAAAATTATAGAAAATACAGGTGAAAATGGAATAAAGCATCGCCTGGAAGTACAAAGGGGGCCTAACATCGAGGTCATCGGCCCCTATGGTATGAAATGAGACTAAATGCAATTTAAAAGTACAAAATTCATCCACTGACCAGAATTCAAAACGTGATGAAGAATGAATTGATGAATATGAATTTTTAAAAATCAGTGGATCTGACCCGCAATGCCTCACAATCCCAGAAACAATATTACTGACCAAGGGACTGCTTCCTAAGCACAATCCTGCAACGATGATGCTTGTCTAAAGGGGTTCAATATCCATGTCAACGGTCCCTCATAATGGCACTTATCGCTAGCAAAGCAGAACCATAGCGTCTCTCAAGTTGCTGTACTAATCAAAGGTAGCGTAAACTCACCGGTACTCGCGAGTTTTAGTCAACGACGCAGATCGACTGGGTCCACTCCGTAAGGATGTGTACCACGGTACGATGATCGACACCGGAGGGGGTTCAGTAAATACAAGTGTGTTACTATACTGTGACCAATCCGAAAACGACATAATACCATTGCTTCCTTCCAAGGAGCCCAAAGGGAAGTCCTACATACCTCTGTTGTACCTTTTACCGCTCTCAGCTTATTTGGAAGTGGAGAGGCCTGCCACTCCATCTCCCATTGGGACATAACCAAATGTCTCAGCTGAGAGCGAATATCACTTGCTGGAACCCTGTAAGGCAACGGGGGCAGTGTAACTGCTTCCTTGGCAGCCTTATCTGCTAACTCGTTTCCCTTTACCCATGTGGTTTGGGAGCCACATAAACGTCATTCTGGTGTCGGCATCCGAACACCCGGCCAGCAGGTACTGGATCCGCTGCACCAGATGATTAAAATTGAAATAATTGATAAGGAGATTCCACCTATTCAATACCAAAAAATAAGAAATGTAGCGAATTACATTCTCATTTAATAATAATTAGAAATGGTACCGGTTTCGACCCTAGTCCAGGTCATCATCAGCCGATTAAGAAATGGAAAACAATGCATAGGATCAGTAGAAGAGGCAATATGAAAAGGAAATGAACGGGGGTAAACACTGTAGAACTTAGAAGTAAAATACAAGTCATTCAAAAGAAAAACAATGCGCAATTCTCTTAGCGGCAGCAAGGCACACGTAGCGCTAGGCAAAGTCCCACAATGATTACGAATAGCGGAGAACTGTTCAAAGCCAGTTATTTAAACACTGTCAGGCATGAAGTCACATCACAATCGAACACATACAAAGGTCCATATTCGTGTAGGAGTTGAAGACGAGCAGATTCATTGAAGCAACTTGCCAGCTCCCGGTGATCAGCGCGAACACATTCAATATCAGGCACTGTGGTTTCAAACGCCAGTTATTTTCCTTGGTTGTGGGAAAGTAAGTATATAGATAAATATATAATTCAATATAACCGAGTGAGTAATTGTGCGCCTATAGAATTCTTAGAACAGTTGACGTGAAAAAACAATTGTGAAGAGAAAAAAACATAGTGAAAAGAGCAATACCGGAAACAAATGAAAACGTATATTCACAGTGCGCAATTTTTAAAACTTAAAAAATTTAGGTCTAGATTGAAGTAGTCGAAATTGGCGTAAGGCAGGAGTTGAGTATGGATGAGAAAAATCGAAATGAAGGTGGAAATGATTTACTTTTTTTTGAGAAAAGATAGAATAAATCAACAGAGGAATAGTGGAAAAAAGAGAAGAGTGAAAGAAATTGAAGATTAATTGGTGTTGAGGAAGGATAAGGTAGGGAGATGAAGGAGTAGTTTAGGGTGGGTTATTGGAGGTAGAAAATGTAGGTAGGAACTTTGTAAGGCATGGAAAATAGAATTGGGGTTTTGAAATTTAGAATTTTTGAGAAGAAGAATTAGAAAGTCGAAAAGGATATTTGGTTTTTCAGAAATGTAGTTTAAGTTGAAATTTGGGTTGAAGTACCGATCAAGGTGGATAAAGCAACTTTCAGTAGTGTTTAACAGGGGACCTTTGTTTATGATTTTAAGTATTTTCATGTCTTTTTCAATATTGGTGAAACTATGCTTGGAGTCTTGTATGTGTTGTCCTATGGCGGAGAATCTATTGTATTTAATGGCGTTGATATGTTCGGAGTATCTGATATTGAAGTTGCGGACGATTTGTCCGATGTAGGAGTAACTGCAGTTGTTGCATTTGAATCTGTACACTCTGGATTTAGAAAAAGCATTAGATTTATTTAGTGATTTAGAGTTGTGTAAAATATCCAAATTTCTATTGTTAGTTCTAAAAGAAATTTTCATATTGTGTTTTTTAAAAATATTAGTTATTTTATAAGCATCTTGAGTGAAGGTGAAAGTGGAAAATGCAGTTGGTTTTGTTGTGTCTTTAGATAAAGTGGTTTTAGGACGGTGTTTGAATTTGTTGATGATGCGGTTTATGAAGGAGTTATTAAAGCCATTGAGTTCAGCAATGTTACGGATGGTGTTCAATTCATTATTTAAATTTTTTTAGACATAGGGGTGTTGAAGGCGCGAAAAATTAAGCTGTTATAAGTAGCACGTTTATGTGCTTGAGGGTGCGAAGAATCTTGTCGTATTGTGGTTGCTGTTTGGGTTGGTTTTTGAATATTTTGTAAGATAAAGAAGAAGGATGTCTAGTGATAGTTAAGTCTAGAAAGTTAAGAGTTTGGTTGTGTTCTGATTCAAGGGTGAATTTAATATCAGGGTCTAACTTGTTGAGATGAATAAGTGTAGAGGCTGCGTTGGATGATTCTTCATTTAAAATTACTAAAGTGTCGTCGACATATCTTCCCCAAAAGAGGATGTTGGAGAAATTATTATTGATTTTTGTGTTTTCTAAGAAGTCAAGGTAAATTTCAGCAAGAATGCCTGAAGCTGGTGAACCCATAGCCAAGCCATCTTGTTGATAAATGGTGTTATCAAAGGTAAAATAATTATTATTAAGAACCAATTTTAAAATAGACATGAAGTCTTGAATTTCAAGTTTACTTAGGTTACTGAATTTGTTTAGGTTGTTGTTAATTATGGGGAATAATTTTGAAATTGGAATACTAGGGCACATGTTTACAATGTCAAAAGAATGGAGAGAAAAATTTGGTTGGATATTACAGTTCTTTAATTTGTTGATTAGATCAGAAGTGTTTTTGATAGATTTGTTAGATAAAAAAAACGATAGTTTTTTAGTAAAAATGTTTGGATGGATTTAGAAGTATTGTATAGGGGACTGGGTCTGTAATTGATTATTGCACCAGATGATGTCGAGGAAAACATGTATTAATGGACTGTAGCAAGCTCAAGAAGTCAGTACAGAGAAAAAGTGTCCGCACTCATCAGACAGTGCGTTCGCAGAGCTTCACAGATAGCACAGAGCTCTGCTGTGTACACACTACAGGTTTCCGAGAGAGCAAAACGAAACTTATCATTGTTGACAACGAACGCACAGCCCTCCTTCGAATCTGGCCTCAAACCATCCGTGTAAACGACGACTGAACCTGGATACCGGCCAACAACGGACAGGAAGAGCCTCCGATAAATCGAAGGGTCCGTGTTTTCCTTCGGGCCAGTGTGCAGATTCAGGATTATTTCAGGGTGTCGTATTATCCACGGAGGTACCCCACTCGGTTGTCTGACAAGGCAGGGAACCGAAGGTAAATGAAACAATCTGTGACTGCTATCCAAGCGTATTCCAACTGGCCGTGTTGCGCCAAGGATAAGCTGTGTACAGCCAACGGTTTCCACTGTGGAATACGCAAGGATAGTTTGGGTGAAGTGGCCTCTGTCGTAAATCTGCAGCATAGGACAGAAGCATTTGCTGGCGCCTCCGGTGTAAAGGCAGTACACCAGATTCAGTGAGCAGGCTAGCAATGGGGCTTGTATGAAAAGCTCCCGTTGACAACCTAACCCAGCTGTGGTGGATGCTATTCAGTTTCGCAAGGACTCTTTACCTTGCTGACCCAAATGCTGCACTGCCGTAGTCTAACCTGGATAAAATATGTGCCCTATAAAATCATAGGAGCACCGTGCATTCAGCTCCCCCATTAGTGCTGTAAAGAAACTTCAAGATATTCAACTTCTTGGTGCACTGCACTTTTAACTGCCGCACATATAACTTCCACAATAATTTGTTATCGAAAAGGAGCCCAAGAAATCTGTGTCAACCACGGGAAGAGTGACATTTCCTAAATAAAGCTCAGGATGCGAGTGAAGAGTGCGCATTCAGCAAAAGTACACGACAGAGGTCTTTGCGGTTAAAAACCGAAAGCCATGTTCTAAAGTCCACTGTTCCACTCTCCTAATAGCTTGCTGTAATTGTCGCTCTGCGACTGCCATATTATGCAAGCTATAATGCAGAGCAAAATCGTCCGCATATAGCGAAGATATTACTGCTGAACCAGCAGCAGTAACAATACCGTTTATGACAATCGCGAACAGAGTGACACTAAGAACCGATCACTATGGGACTCCATTTTCTTGAATGTGGTATTACGAATATACCCTCCCTACTCAGACACGGAATAGACACAGGGACAAAAAATACCGGCAGGTTACCTCGGAATCTCCATGATGTAGGACTGAAAGGATACCATATCATCATGTAGTATCATAGGCCTTTTCTAAGTCAAAGAAAACAGCCACCAAATGCTGTTTGCAGAGAAATGCATCCTGGATAGAACTCTCCAGGCATAGCAAGAGATCAGTGGTCGAGCGAGCGGCTCCAAAACCACTCGGGAAAAAGTCCTTGTTTCTCCAGACACCACACAAGTCGGCGATTTACCATCCTCTCAAATAGCTTACACGAACAGTAAGACAAATAGGTCTGTAACTTCCTGCATACTTAGGTTTTTTGTCATGCTTGAGGACTGGAATGACTATGCCCTCTTGCCACTGAGACGGAAACTCACCCTCTATCCAGATTCGGTTGAACACACAAAGGATATATAATAGACTATCCTCACTAAGGTGTTTCAACATCTGGTTATGGACACTGTCGGGTCCAGGAGACGTGCCCTTGCAAAGCGCCAAGGCGCTGCGGACTTCCCACTCCGTAAAAGGCACGTTATAGTCCTCTGAATCTTGAGTGACAAAACGAACGTGATGACGTTCTGCCTCCCACTTCAGAGTGAGGAAATCACAATGGTAATTCCCGGAGCCAAACACATCCATGAAATGACTGGCTAGATGGTTAGCAATCGAGAGTGGTTCAGTGACGATACTGCTTGCATTGGGAATTCCCAGTACAGAAGATGGTCCTTGGATACCCGAAATACGTCGAAGTTTAGTCCACATGTGAGATGACGGGGTATATGATGTCATAGACAACACATATCTCTCCCACAAAACTGTCTTACTCTGTCGAATAAGAACTCGTGTCTTAGCACGGAGTTTCTGAAGTGTTACCAAATTGGCTACAGTAAGAAGTCTACGATAGCGTTTATGAGTGCGACAGCGTTCTTTGATAGCTGCTGCAATTTCTTCGTTCCACCAAGGAACGAGTTTTCGGAGAGGAGTCCCTGAAAACAATGGAATAGACTCCTCAGCAGCAGCAAGAACAACTTGTGTTACGTAATTGATTTCGCCGTCTACGCTCCGCCTGGTCACGTCATTAAAAACAGCTAGTGGTGTGAACTTTGGCCAATCGGCATGTTTAAGAATCCATCGAGGAGGAGCCTCGACGGATTTCTGTTTCAACCAAGTAAGAACAAAAGGAAAGTGGTCACTGTCACAGAGATCATCGTATATATTCCACCGAAAGAGGGGAACCAGTGTTCTGCTGCATAGACTGACGTCTATGCGAGAGTATGTGCCATAACGTACACTGAAATTAGTTGGTTCACCTGTATTCAAAATATATAAATCAAGCTCTCTTGCCAATGTTTCAACTCCCTTCCCCTGGGGCAAGGCGCTACAGAGCCCCATATAAGGTGATGGGCGTTGAAATTGCCCAATAAGAGAAAGGGAGGTGGAAGCGGATCCACAAGATCAGTGACATTTATATTAAGAGGCTGGCCTGGTGGAAAATAAACATTACACACTGTTGCTATGAAAGGAAACGCGAACTGCTACAGCCTCCGGCGGGGTTTGGAACCTCTTCGCTGTAGGTATCAGAACGGACAAAAATGCCAATGCCGTCAGAAGCCCGGTCAGCATAATGTCGCTCCGTCGAGTAAAGTCGAAAATTTTTCAAGACCGCATGATGACCTGGTCTGAAATTTGTTTCCTGAATGCAGACTATACTCGCCGAACACTCACTAATGAGCTGGCGCAGCTCCACGCCGCTAATTCAAATATTGCGCCAGTTGAAACTCCTCTACTGGAGAAAGCCTGAACTTTAACAAACTGTATTAACTCAACGGTTTCTCGGAAGATGTCACTATCTGGCAATTTGGAAGTGTTCTGAACTGTGTCTATTTCGATTTGTGTTTGTTTGTTCCGTATCAAGAAATTTGGACATTCTCTATCAGATGTCTCTACCAAAAGTATGATAACGCACTCTGGTGTAAAGGAATGTACTTTCTTGAAGAAATTTTGTATTCATAAGTTTTGTCTTAACTAAATTTTGCTCTGTCAGTTGTAGGTTGGCAATATAATCCTTTCTTTCCGCCTGTTTTGAATGTAGCCAATCAGGAATTTCTGTAATTAATTATCCACCAATAAGGTGTTTCTTCCTCATCTTGTGTATTAGTTTTTGCTGTTATCCAATAAAATTTTGTGGGCGGGTTGTAATCATTCATGAAACGTCTCGAATTTTCCGCGAGGGTATAAAAACTGCTGATTTTCTGGTCTCCTGGACCACTTCATCGACATCTTGCGTAGTGTGTGATTATGTAGCATGGGGCGGGTAGCGCCTCTTTCTTCGGGCAGTAATTCATCAACAAGGTAATGGCCGTTTAATAACTTTATTTCTTGCTAGCTCAGCAGTCTAACCCTCGGGGCAGGTTCGAAACTTTTCTCATGTAACCTACCTTTAAAATGTAAAAAACATTTGGTGAAAATTCCATCTCTTTAACTACAAATTGGGATAGAGAGTGCCTAACCCTCTCGAGCTCCCACTCATATTGTTTTGAGGTGACTACGTTTTCATAACCGTTTTCCTTCTCTTCTTTATGTAATTAAGTTTTCTTATACGTGTCACCTCCTTAGTATGGGGTTAGCCCTTGCGTAAGCGGCCTAGTGCCAAGTAGGTTTTAAAGGTGTATTAGGAGTGCAAGCTTTGCCTCCATTCAATTTTGTATTATGGGCCAGTAACTTAACCTGATGTTTTATTTTCCTCATGTAAAGGCCCTGTAGGTTGGGTATCAAATACCGCTGTTTCTTGGTGTTCCTTGAGGGCAGGTAGAAGTAAAGTTGGTTGTGCTTATAAAATTGAGAGCAGGTCAGCTCTTTCTGGTTTATTTGGAAAGTGCCTCTATGAGGCTTGATACTACTAAGCGGGAGCTAGAGCTCCATGTAATTAAGGGTCTTGTGCCCATTGATATTTGTGGTTGTGAGTCGAGAACTCAGACTTTGGGGCTCGTAGCCCAGAATTTGTAAATTTGCTTTGTACCTGAGTGTTCTTTGTTATTTCACCTAGTGAGAATTGTTAACCGTTGTTATCTGTTGATTTTGAAAAAGAAATATAACCTTGTTAAAGTTTTAAATTAACTTTAATTTCGTAGTTGAGACCTATTCCAGCCCGCACCTTCTTTCACCTCTGCAAATCCACAAAACTCCATAACAATAACCATTACAATTCCACTGTAACAGTGAAATAGTGTGAGTGTAGACTTCTGAGGTTTAGGTTAGAAGCAGCAAAGTGCTACCTAACCTACACCCATATCCCCATCCGAAGATGGAGATAAATGCTCCATGTGCATCACCTCGTCACCCGACGCTGGTGCAGACTCAGACCCTCCGGGTGGAGGGCATGAGACCCCAATCGTAGGAGAGGTGGAAGAACGCCTTATAAGGGCGCTCTTCTTTTCCACCATCGATTCTTGTTTAGATGGGCTGGGAAGTAATTTCCCAGCCCTGGTTGATGTTACCGCCACCGCTGGCTTAGACGCAACTTTCGCCGACCTCGTGAGGGAAGGACAAGTTGTCTTCTTCCCCTGCTGTGCCGGCGTAGGTTTCTTAGCTGGCACAGGCTTATTTGTGGTCGAAGGCTCGGATGAACCCGCCTTCGAGCTCTTTCTCTTTGCAGTGTTGTTCACAGGAGCAACTGCTGCCTTGGGCGCAGCAATCTTCTGGGAAAGTATGCCAGTTATAAATGACGAACCTGAGGGAGACTTTGCTATCATGCTGAAATCTAGTGTCTTGGCTGGTGCATTCAGAGAATTAAACTGATGGCGTGCTTCCTGGTAAGAAAGACCATCCAGGGTCTTGATCTCCTGGATCTTTTTCTCACTCAGGTATACCGGACAGTTACAATCTCGAGGAGAATGGAGACCAGGGCAGTTAGCACACCTATATGGAGTTGTGCACTCTTCTACACGTACCACACAGATGGATTCGAACAAGGTATCATGTGTCCGAATCTCATTGAGATCATCGTATAGGAGGCGGGATGTACGGCCTTACATCGCAACAATAGGTTGTTACCTTGACTTTCTCTGGCAACACTGACAATTTGAAGGAGACTATGAACGCACCCGTGGCACCGTTTTCACCATTGAATTTGCACGTGATGCGTTGGACGTGTGGTACGCCACGGTGCTTCAAGTCTTCTATCAATTCATCATCAGTGTTCATCACGGTGGAAAATAACTCCACGAACCAGATTCAAGGTTTTGTGCTCTTCCACTCTGACGGGGATTTTGTCAAAGTGGTCGACTTAAGCAACCGATCTGCTTGGATGCAGTGCTCGTCTTTAGAAGCAAACCATCATTGCGCATTTTCTTAAGATCCTAAAGTTCACCGTATACACATTTGAAGTGTCGACTGAAAAGGATCGATTTGACCAGCTTGAAATCTTGCCCATCGGTTCTGGTAGCAACCAGGAACCTAGGGAAGCTGGAACCCAGACTAATACGATGCACTTGTTCCCAAGTGGTTACCCCCTTAGGGAATCAAATGTTAAAGACTTGGGTAGCGAACTACCCGAAGAGACAGGCGGATGTGGTTTCAACGCCATGCCCGAAATCATCCTTCCCGAATGTCACCCACTCCGATCAGGGACCTCTGTAGACGAACCAAGCAGCCAAGGCAATACCCACCTGGTCGTAGCCAAGGCAATACCGGGGTCCGATGTTGGACTATGCCTAATATGGAATGAAGGCAATGAGCACTAAGATTCCCTTCCTTCAGTCACCCGCAATAGCATGTACCCCATAGCGTGTACAGAGTAATAAATACAGAGAAAAAAATACAAAATTAATATGTCCTTCTGGCATTGGGCTGTGCGGGGACCTGTGTTGTCTGGCGGATACTACTGCAGGGGTACATGGCGCTCCCACCCACAAGTTTTCCGGGTGGTCGCAAGTGGGCTTTCGAGCGTAATCGCACATGTAAGAGGCTCATCTCCGAGCAGCACACAAATCGGTCTACAACCAACCCTAAAAAAGGGGGAAAAAGAAAAAAGAGGGGATCGATGACCACATGACCCTTTTAGTCGCCTTCTACGAGACACAGGGATTACCTGTGAACATATTCAGCCCCTCCCATCCACAGGGGTCTAACACATGACACCAAACCGCAATCCATGTCCTCGCCAAGGTCGCCCCTTTTAGTCGCCTCTTACAACAGGCAGGGGATACCGGAGGTATATTCTACATCTGCGTCCCCCACCCGCAGGGCGTTACCCTTTAGTATTCTTCAGCTGCGTCCCCCACCCAAAGGGGGTAGAGGAAAAAGAAGAAAAAGAGGGGATCAGTCGCTTCAAAAAACGAAGTAACGCATGAAGAAAGGCAAGGGCTACAAAGGGCATGAAAATGAAAGACTCCCTAGGCCTCGAATGCACTAATAAAGTCAGGGTCAAAAAAGAACAAGAGTTGACAAAGAGAGGTCGGACAGCATTGTTATAATTTAGGAGCCTGGCACAAGTAAGTGGAAGCAATGCCAGGGCTCAGCTAAGGGCCCCGTAGTCGCTAACCCACGCTCCCAAGCTGAGGGGCCCTGGGGCCCCTTGTTAGTCGCCTCTTACGAGAGGCAGGGGATATCGAGGGTGTATTCTTCATCTGCGTCCCCCGCCCACAGGGTGTAAAAAGAAAAGTTTAGACAGAAAATTAGGATCACATCCTGATTGGTAAAACATCCAGCCCATTATATAGCCTACAGACTACTTTCAGTTTCAAATTATGTATGTTTAGTTAAAAAACATTTGATATGAATGTAAATTTTATGTAGAAATAAGGGTTATGTCCAACCCTTGCCATGTATCTTTATTGGGTCAGGTACTTATGTAGAAATAAGTAATTATCTTTAAAATATGTAAACATTAATGACCTTGTAACCTAATTCGCTAACATTTCGAGTTTTCAGACAGATGATATACATGTTGATTCCCATAGGGAACCTAAAATATTTGTCCTGAATGAGTAAATTTATACTACCAATATAATGGTCCGTTATTGGACATTATAAATTTTCCAGCTAACTCATTCTTGGTTGCCTGCATTTCGCCCTCGTGTGCTAAGTTAGGCTCGTCAGTTGGGACTTAGCACACCACCCAAGATGCAAGGCTAGTGCATACCGTGGAGGCCACTGCACAGGCTATTTGAAGCCACCAGCAGTGCCAATGCACTATGAGAGCTATGTCTCATTTTCAAAAATAGATGCCTGCCTGGCCATCAAATGATGTAGATGTTGATTCCCATAGGGAACCTAAAATATTTGTCTTGAATGAGTAAATTTATAATACCAATATAATGGTCCGTTATTGGACATTATAAATTTTCCAGCTGAGTTAGCTCTCATAGTGCATTGGCACTGCTGGTGGCTTCAAATAGCCTGTGCAGTGGCCTCCACGGTATGCACTAGCCTTGCGTCTTGGGTGGTGTGCTAAGTCCCAACTGACGAGCCTAACTTAGCACGAGGGCGAAACGCAGGCAACCAAGAATGAGTTAGCTGGAAAATTTATAATGTCCAATAACGGACCATTATATTGGTATTTTCAGACAGACTCGTAGAAAGAGGAAAAAATGTGAACTCTTAATCATCCAAGTTTTGGAATAATCCTTAACTGCCTTCTAATTTTGAGGAAAAAGAAGAGAAAATGTCACCACTGTACAGAAGGAGACTCACCGATACAGGCTCCGTCTCCGGTCCATCAACAGCAGAAGACTCCGCCTGCTCCTCTTCAGCCGCTGTTGTATCCGACACTACTGTAGCTGGAGAACCTGCACCTTCATCAGACTCCTTCTTTTTCTTGGAAATTTCCTGGCCTTCAGTAGAATCCTTTGTATCAGTATCTTTCTTCTTCCTCTTCCTTGAGGTTTCTTGGACTTCAGTGGATTCCTTCTCTTCAGTATCTTTCTTCTTCTTTGTAACTTCAACTTCTTCAGCAGGTTCTTTCTGTTTTTTCTTCACACTTTCCTCACCATCAACTTGCTTTTTCTTTGAACTTTCTTCAGTCTCTTTCTGTTTTTTCTTAGAACTTTCCTCCGTCTCTTTCTGCTTCTTTGTCACAGCTTCTGCAGCCTCCTTTTGCTGTTTCTTTGTTTTCACAGGTTTCTCTTCTTTAACAGTAACCTTTTCAGCTACCTTCTCTTCTTTCTCCTCTGGAGATTCTGTTCTGGCCACAGTTTTCGCTTTCTTCTTCTTTCTCTTGTCCTCCACTTCATCTTCGGACTCCTTTTCCTTTTGTTCTTCTTCACTCTTTTGTTCTTCTTCACTCTTCTGTTCTTCTTCACTCTCTCCTTCACTTTCCTTCGCCGTCTTCTTGCTGTCCTTCACTTCCTTAGCCACTGATTCCTTCACTTCTTTGGCTACAGTTTCCTTCACTTCTTTGGCTACCGTTTCCTTCACTTCTTTGGCCACTGTTTCCTTCACTTCTTTGGCCACCGTTTCCTTCACTTCCACTGTCTCATTGTCATCAGTCACCATCTTCTCCTCTTCCTGAGTTTCTTTCTGTTCAGTCTTCTCCTCTTTTGGAGTTTCTTTCTGGTCCGTCTCCATGGCCTCCTCCTGCACCTCCTCACTCACCACCTCCTCTTCATCCTGCAGGACCTCCATCACTATTTCCTCCTCCTCTTGAACTGCAGCAGGTATTTCTTCTTCCATAACAATCTGCTCATTGGCCTGTTGCTGATCGTTGGATTCTTCCGATTCCTCCTGAAATAAAACAAGAAATGCAGTTCCATTAATTAGGATAATTCAGACTTAGTAATTTGTGTACAAAATTTTCTACTCAACATAGAGCTCATACCATCACTTCATACACCAAACATTTTGCTAAAACTTCACCTGAGAGGCCTCTAGAATATAAGCAGTTAAGAAAGGTATTTCGCTAAACTCTCAGAAGAGGCAGACTGCAATTCAACAATTTAAAGAAAAATGTAATTGGTTCATCACCTCCGAGAAATGCATGGATATGCGCCATTAGAACTTCTTTACGACAGGCATTGTTGTGGATTCTGCTATAATAACCGACAATTTAGAATCGGTATACTTTTACTAAGTTGTTGACCAATTAAATACGTTAACTGTTGCTTCTCTGCAAGGTTAACTTTATTCTAAGGCGTCGTGTGTGCCTTTCACTTTTTATGGTAAAATATTTCTTTTTCAGTGAAGTTTGTTGTTCTGTTTTCGTGGTTCATTAATAAATAACCTCAGTGTTCGCCATTATTTTGAAACATAGAGCCCCAATTCTTTTTTTAACCCTGAAACCAATTTCCAGTCCCATCGAACACATATTAGAGCCATTATTTTGATCTTCAATAACTAGCCAAGGGTATGAATTCTTTAAAATAATGCAGGGAAATTCAAAATACAGTAGAAGTCCGCTATAGCGAGTACGGCATATAACGAGAACCCCGCTATAACGATAACTTTTGTCCGTCCCTTCAAAATTCCTATATTAAACGGTGTATTATCCTTCGGTTACAGCAAGAACCCTATCACTGACGCAACCGTTATTACGAGTGATTATTGCGCGCTCAATTTTTTCCGTTGCTGATATTTATGCACCCAGTCATTATACTGCATGCGGATTGATCATCTTCGGTACCGTATCGTTTTCTCGCTATGCCCACCAGCTAGCTCTCTCGTCGACATTCGAAGGCAATGTCGGAATCGATTAGTAATACCCGTCGACTGCTCTTCCACGAGGAAAATGAAAGAGGAGAACATGTTTTCGTAATAAATGCGTAAATAACGTGTCGGATAGCCATTGTTAACTCGTTAAAGATAAATGCTGAATAAACGATCGCTTAATTTTAATGCTAGATACCGCAATTAAGTAAGAATGAGATAGGCCTACACCTCAAGATACGGCAGAGTGAGTCATTGATTACGAGGTTCGTTTATATTTTCTCGCGTCCGTTAAATTACGGAAAGGCTATTATCATGTAAATTTATACCGAGAAGGTTATAATTTCTCTACTTCCGCTTGAAGTACGTTTTCATCATACATATAGTACAGATAAGTTAGGATATGTGACGCTATTTGAATCACAAAACTGAAATGTTTGCCACAAAATGCGATCAATCACCTTCGGTACAGTCAAATACAGTGGAGACACTGTATTTGATACAGAATAGTTCTCACGCTATGTGCATTTGCGAGCTCTCTCATCAACATTTGAAGGTGATATTAGAGTCGATTAGTAATACCCGTAATACTGCTGTTCTCAAAAGAAAATTCTAAATGAAAGAGGACAAGACGTTTTCGCAATAAATGCGTAAATAACGTGGCCGACAGCAGTTGTTAACTCGTTAAAAATAAAGGCTGAAGTAAACGATCTCTTAATTTTAATGGTATACTGAATACTGAAATTAAGTAAGAAAGTGATACACCTCAAGATTTCAGAGGATAGTTTATATTTCCTCGCGTC
Organism: Anabrus simplex; assembly: GCF_040414725.1. Lineage (NCBI taxonomy): Eukaryota > Metazoa > Arthropoda > Insecta > Orthoptera > Tettigoniidae > Anabrus > Anabrus simplex. Next base: position 94,139,964 of record NC_090278.1, read on the forward strand.
TAGTTAAATTTCGGAAAGCTATTCCTATGTCAATTTTTAGCGAGGTTATCATTTCTCTACATGCGTTTCAAATAGGTTTCCATGATACATATACGGTAAGATTAGGTGATGCCGTTTGAAAAAGAAAACTGAAATGTTTGCCACAGAAATCTCTGGAGTGATACCGTATTTCTTCGAATCCAAGACGACGTTTTTTTTTCTCTGAATCTCTTGTGAAAAATCAAGGGTTGTTTTGCATTCGCGGCCTGATAGTAATGAACACCACTGGCAACTACCTCAGTAACCAAACCACGCTTTTGTTTTCACACACACACACCCGCGCGCACACACAAAACTCGTTGACAATAAACGACCGCCTCTTTATCATAGGCCTACATCGCTAGCCACGGCGACCGGTCGTACAGTGCCTATGTGTAACGTCACTGGATCTCGGAAAATAGTGAAGAGAGAATGACATTCTATTATCCTCTACAAAAAGTTTCTCAAATCTGCAGAATGGCATCAAAACATGCGAGCCTTCGAATTCTTAGAAAGGCCACAGCTATCAGTAGCAGAGTTATAATGTGTCTGCTGTAGGCCTACCTGACGCTTAGTAAAATTAAGTTTTATAGACAGCAGGAATATTTTCTTGATGGATCGTCGTATTGTAAAGATACGTGGAACAGGTATTGCCGGAAAATTTTTCAATGGGTTCTCATCAATGTTATGAAGCCAATTTTAAGTTAATGAATATTAAACACTCAGAAATGTATAATAATTGTGAAGCCACAAGAAAGTATGGCATATGTCTAATTAAAGCCCATATTCAACGTTACCGTGAAGACAAAGATAGCTTAAAAATGCGTACTGCACAAAAAATGCATTCAGTGGCCCGAAACAAGGACTCTAAATAAGTTGAAGATGAAATTGTGAGGTATGTGCACAAAAATCCATGGGAGGAATTGCCATACCGCGGTGCAATAAACTCGTTCGTTGACTTTCAAAGTCCGCAATTAAGACCTATACATCGCTAGCCGCTGAAGTTGGCTGAATCTGGCAAGCAAGACATGCATGTAGCGGCAGCCAGTTATATCTGACGCTGAGTAACAGTTTTATACTAAGCAAGAATATTTTCCTTGTGGATAGTCGTACTGCAGACACGTGGAATGTGTATTGCCGGCAAATTTTCAACGAGTTCCCTTCGATATTACGATGCCAATTTTAAGTGAATGACGAAGCACTTTTAAAGCCTGATTAATTTTTTTGAAGGAAAAAGTGGGAGTCGTCTTGGATTCGGAGAAATACGGTAATATATATTTTTCAGAATGAAATTAAACACACACTTTCACGTAGTATTGGATTTCGAAAAACAACAAGTAAGCCGCAGTGTGAATATTATCCGCAAAAACTCAAATTTTGAACAAACAGATTGCCATTTCATACTGAATTTAATGTGTATGGGTTTTTTTCCCGACTTTTACAAAAAATCTGATATAACGACAATCCGCTATAGCGAGTAAATTTTAGCCATCATGAATTCTTGCTACAACGGACTTCTACTGTATATTATTAACATTTTATGAGCGAAAGCAAATCCAGTAAATTTAAAGGGAAATAGATTACAGACTACGTTCCATCTTTCCAGATAGGTTTCAGACTCTGTTCTGGTGCGTTCCGGCACCACTGCATCCCTGGTTGTTAGCAATTTATGAAGTAACAGTCGCTACACAAAATTTAATGTCTATACAAATCAATATACTGCCATATATGCTATGAGACCTCCCTGCAGACATGGCTGATACTACAGAGACTCATCTGACAGAAAGTGTCTTTAGAACTTAATTCAAATAACTGTGCCGTGTACAGAAACAAAAAAATCCTAACACCCCACCAACAGGCAAATTTTACACATACCCAGGTAAGAAAGTACTAGTTGCAAAATTCCATTCCCATGCTAACGGGCTCATTGTTAATATGCCCTTGAAACAACGAGCAAGGTTTAGCTCATTCGAGGGCTCAACATACATCTGGCACCCTTGCTGGACAGGGAAGAAGTAAGTAAATATGTAACTGCAGCAGTGTAAAGCACCACTATCGATTCTCTTCTGCCGATCATAACAGGTTTTTACTAAACACACAGTTTGTAAGTTACATTAATGCTGTTAACGTCTGCAGTAGACTGAACGATGTGGCAAACTTTGCTCTAGAACTTCTCATTTTCTGGTCCCTTCTCATACCTGCCAACTTTCAGAAATCAAAAATATGAAGATTTTTTTAAATTCTTGGATTTCATCACGTATATTGCACCACGGTCTCGATGAAAAGACGACAACATAAAAATCATCCATATCTACAGTTACAAGGTGAATTGACCATTACATTTAAAATCTTAAACTAAGAAAACATAAAAATGGTTACAAGAAAATGTAACAAACACGGAACAAAATGCATAATAGGTTCTTTTATTAGACTAACATGAATGGAAATTCAGTTTTATAAGTAGAACACTTGGAGATAACGTTTGTTAAGTTTTGTGGCCATAACGTGAAGAGAAAATACCAGAAACTGTCACCGACACAGCTTTCTGAAATACATTCAACTAATTAAAATCATGAACTAAGAATGAACAAAACTGCACTGTAATACGCGAAACTACCACATACAAAACAGATCAACATGACTCGTACATTATTCCACAAGGGAAAAATCATAGAGCCGAAAGAAAAAACATGTGGCCTATAACTGCGACGGACGACACACTCGACAAATAAAGCATCAAATAAATACACTTGAATATGACGTTGCTGGGGCTGTACATCAATTAAGACCACAGCCGCTTCCTTTCCACTCCTAGCCCTTTCCTGTCCCATAGTCGCCATAAGACCTATCTGTGTCGGTGCAGCGTAAAGCAAAAAAAAAAAAAGAAGAATATGACGTTGCGTAGATTACACAAGCACACAATAATATATTCTACGGGAAGAGTATTGACCATACTAGAGGTTATATTGGTCAAAAATAGGAAGAAGTAAAAATAAATCGGAAAATCGGAAGAAGAGTTAAAAAGCGGATAGTTTCCGGGTAAATCGGAAGGGTTGGCAGGTATGCCTCCTAAACCAAGAATATTGAAGCTTAAGTAATTCAGTTTTTTTTATGTTGAATGTTCTGGGCAGTGCAATAGGACTTGCAGTTGAACTTACCCTCTCGCTCACCGTATGGCACATTTATATAGAAGAGCTTCTACCATGTTTTATACAGAGTATTTACTTTGGCAAAATTTCATTCTCATGCTATTTGAGTGTGATGTCACAGAACAATATGGCTTGCCTTTCTTTTATGCATGTATGTCAACCATGATTTGCGATGTGAATACGTGACTAACATACAATTCCCTTAGCTATAATTTGAAGCTTTGATAAAACTGCTTATTCTGTAAAAACAGAGAAATTTCATCATATTCAGAGCTAAGTATGCTTTTCATGGATATGGTAAAATTTGCCCAACATGTTAAAAAATAATCTGGGAAAAATCAAGATCCATACCGAAACCAATGAAAATATAAACTGCTGCATATAAATTTTACAACCATTATTAATCAAGGTCACATTGAATATTGAAGAGTTCTGCTAACTTAGAAAATAGCTTTGAAATTCAAGTGTTTCGTTTCTATTGCCTAATGATAACAAGCGTGAAGCATTTCTCCAAACAAACACTCACCACAGCAGTCTCCCCTTCTTCAGTTGTTTCTGTAACCTTTGGCGAGTTCACTGGAGATTCTACAGGCTCCGCCACCTTCGGCTGAGGTGCAGCTTTCTTAGCAGCGGCCCTCTTGGGGGCCTTCCGTTTCACCTTCTTACCACTCCTTGTCTGTGGGGGTTCAGTTGCATCCCCACCTTCGTTATCTGAATGCACTTCGGAATTTGTTACAGCCTCTTTTTCCATGATCTAGAAGCAGATTCTTGCTCTACCACCACCTATAAACCAAGAAAAACATTTCCACTTTCAATTACTAGCATTAATATACAAACATAATATTATTATTTAGTAGTAGCATAACAACAACGTTTTTAGTATCTTGGAGAGATCATTTCCTTTAATGCATCAGGAAAGAAATCCTGAAATATCAGGCCAAATGCAAGGAAAGATGTTTTCACCTTTGTTACTAACACAAGTTAAATGACTTAGAGTTCTTGCAGTACGGTAGAGCAACCTCAACAAAATCATATAGCCCCGTAATTTTGGCCAGTAAAGGGTGGCCGGGGATACGCAGGCGCTGCGTATCCGAGTGACTGATCAAGTTCTTCAATAGGGATGCAATAACTGAGGTGTAAACATTATTCAAGCACGCACTGCATTCAGTTTCTTCTTGGATTACACGCACCAAATTATTTTTTTAAACACACACTAGTACCTGCGAAGCTGTTACCAAAGTGGCACATACTGATTCAGGGGGCTCACGAACATCTTCCAGTAATATACAATATTAAATAGAAGGAAGGATCCACCTTTCAATACTCTGTTATTAAGTTAAACCAAATGGAAGTTACAACCTGTTCATTTAGGACCGGTTTCAACACATTTGAAGTGTCATCATCAGCCAATTAACAAAGCAATGCAAAAATTAAGTCATAAAGATCTAAAAACACATAACACAATGATCACAGACTGTATCTGAAGAGAAGAGTGTTGGGACAAACACCCATTCCCTATACATATCCCGAGTTCAATTTAGTAACGAGTAATCCTTCAAATTTTCATATTAGAACAAGTCCTTTAACTCGTTATTGATCTCAAATACATCTTCATATGTGAATGCAGTATAACAGGATTGTACTAGACCTGCTTATGAACTTCAACTGGAATTGCTTCGGCACAAAATAGTGTTAATTTTTTGTCTGTGATCATTGTGTTATGTGTTTTTAGATCTTTATGACTTAAATTTTGCACTGCTTTGCTAATTGGCTGATGATGACACTTCAAATGTGTTGTAACCGGTCCCAAATGATAAGGTTGTAACTTCTATTTGGTTCAACTTAATAACAAAGTATTGAAAGGTGGATCCTTCCTTCTATTTAATATTGTATATTTCTCTATTCGATATGGAACATAAAATGAATACAAGATTTATTGCTCCACCTTCTCAATACTTAAGTATTTTAAGTTAAGTCTTAACTCAATACGGAACCCAACCCTGAATTTTATTACTTTAAACGATACGGAACAATCATGGAATTTTTAACTTTAAATAATCTTCCAGTAAGTCAAATACCACTTATTCTGTTTAGTCAAATCTGGAAGAAGATACTGAGGCAGAAAACTCTCAAATTTGCTTGTGCATAACGCTAGCACCATCGGTGGAATTAACATACCAGATTTTTAGAATTCTCTTTACGGAATTCTGAGCAGCCTGTGAGTCAGCCATGACACTGTTCCCTCTTCCATTATTAACAGCCCTAAACATGGCTTCAAATGGATCTCTTGAATGGCCTGTGTCAGCACATTTTTTAAAAATCATTCTGTAGAAGATGAACAATGAAAGAGGAAGCAGATAATCTTTTCCCACCGCTTTTCTTACACCTGTGGTTTGCGGGTATGAACTGTAAACCTCATATACAGATTGTCTCCTGTTTTACAGCCGGATGCCATTCCTGACGCCAACCTTATGTGGAGGGATTTAATTACTATTGCGTGTTTCTGTCATGGTTGGTAGTGTGGTGTTTTGTCTGTATTTGAAGAGAAGGGTGTTGCGACAGACATAAACACCCATTCCCTGAGCCAGGAGAATTAATCAGACGCGATTAAAATCCCCGACCCAGACGGCAATCGAACCCAGGACCTTCTCAACCAAAGACCTTAACACCGACTATTCAGCCAAGGAGTCGGACAGTGATAATAATAGCTTGATGTGTTTCTTTGGCAAGTCCTTTTTTATTGGGATCTTTGGACACTTCTTGTATCTCTTCAACATATTGGCAGAAACTGTCGCATGGAGTTGTATGGATGAACCACACGACTTAATTCTCAATCGCCAAATTTTTCGAACATGGAAGTAATTGTTCTATACTTGTCTGTCACAAGATAACATAGAATCCAGCCTTCAAAACCTGCTGAACCAGGAAGAAATTTCATTTCCTTGCAATGCCTTCACCATGAAGTAGGGAGGCGGAATCGAATTTCTTTTCGTCAATCCATGAATTACAAAGCACGGCAATTTGTTGGTGAGTTGATGGTTTATTCTAATTTCTTCTTTATAGACTCCCTCTGCTTCGACAAGTCCATAGAATCTCTCCTCTTCTTTATTATAGAGCAGCTGCTCTGTAATTGTCATTTCGTCGCAAATAAGAGAGCAAACTTTCTTCAGATCATTCAAATCCTTTTATTAGCGGTGAAATACCTGTACCAAACTTCATCACTCCCGGATACTAATCTAATGTACTACGTGAAAGTGACTAGATTAATTTTAATCTCTGCCCATACTCATAATCTTTCGGAGAAGCAATCCGCCAACAAATAGAATGTTGTATAATACACCATTTACACTAAAAAGTGCAGTACTAGCCTATTTTCCGCTATTTAATTCCGACAGACTGGGGCCATTTGGTGCCGCCGCCTACCATGGGTATTTGTAAACACACGTTTCATTTAGTCATCATCATCATTTCCCTTTATCCAGCTGTAGCAAGGTAGGGGCAAATATGATTCCTCTCCACTTTCTTCGGTAGGGGACGCCCTAACATTTTCCGAGGCACCATATCTGTTTTATCCATATAGGCTATTGTTACGATGGGCTCGCCACACCCAAAGGCATTTTATACCTACTGCCAGGTTCAAAATTAGGCCGCCATTAACATGGAGTCAGGCGCCTTTCATAGCCGCTCCTCTGGAGTACAGACGCTACAGGTTTGCTCTTCCGCCATCTCCACCGTACTGAAGTCCACCTTCTTCGCCGTAGATGCCGTTGAGGTCTTCACTCGTAACCCTGAGCTGGGACCCATACCAGATGTTACCCAGGGATTGGTGCCCCTGCCTATGTGACTCCCAGAGCACACTTTCATTTAGTGCCATGTTAAAATGTTGTAATGAGCAGGCAGTATAAGCAGCCAGTGGATGCAGATCGAGCAGGCAGTGCTATTTACTGTTGCCACTCTTGATGGATGCAGTACTCTTGGCAGAGGCCATAGTAAGGTGTCCCAGTCTCATCCATGGCTGTGACAATATAGAAGCTACTAAGGTGTGTGTGGTGCACTACCAGTGTACAAGTGTCATGAAAGATGTTGCTCATAAGGTCAGTTGTGCTGCAATAGCACTTTCTGGCCAGTAAGGAAAGCAATGGCTAACTACCTCACTCCTCATCCTCATCTCCAGCTCCAGATTCCCAAGTGTGGTGTACAAGCGCTCGCCACTTCTTTCTGTCAAAGCATAGTTTCTGTTCCTCTATATGCTCCCACTCGGCATTCCTCTTGCTGTCAAGGTAATTCCTTACTGTTCTCGTTCTGTCCATCCTCATAACATGTTCAAACCATTGTAGCCTACGTCTTCCTAAAGGTCGGTAACAGAAGAGGAGTGGGCCAATTTTGAAAAGGCATTTGTTAGTGCAGGAGATTGTGCTTGTGGCAGGAAATCTACACGAGTGAAAGAAAAGGAGACACCATGGTGGAATGAGGAAGTGAGGAAAGTGGTGAAAGAAAAGAAGACAGCCTAGCGAGAACGGAACCGAGATCAAACAGAAGAAAGCAAAAGGAAGTATCCCATCAGCAGAGACATAAGGTGGTAGGAGAAGAAAAGTTGGGAAGAATTTACACAAAAAATGGAAGTGGCAGTAAAAGGATGCTACATGGACTTATAAGAAGTAGGAGGACAGAAGTTATCACAAAGCTAATGAAAAAGGAAGATGGAGAATTGTCAACATACTCAGAGGAGATAAACAGAAGATGGAAGGAGTATTTTGATAAGCTATTAAGTGTGAACAACTGTACAGGGGAGATAGAAGCAACACAGTGTGAGGACTCTACAACAGAGGATGATATAACAGTCCAGGAGGTGGAGTTATCAGTACAAAAGATGAAGATAGGAAAATCAACATCAGAGTGGAAATGATAAAGGATGCTGGACCTCTTGGTATGCAATGGTTGTACCGACTACTTTCCCTATCCTTTCACTCTGTCCGCAGAGGCGTTAATATTGCCCCTCCATTTGCCCGCACCATCTCCTACCAATCCGGTTTCTACAGCCGCTCCGCAAATCTCTGGCATAAGCTACCACAAAAAATAAAAGCCTTACCTACCTCTAATGCAGTTTACAAACCATGTAAAAAGATGTAAAGCTCTGTGTGTACATGGACGGGAGTGAAAGGGAAGAGAAAATGTCGTTGAGTGAATGAATTACTGTAGGAGTGTAAATATGTGAATAATGTAATTATTGTATATATTAGCTTAGTAGGTCTGTGAAGCAACTAATGTACATGGGGCTTGCCCTTTTTCGCTAGACTTTCCATATAATCTGTAGGATTTGTGGTAAATAAATAATAATAATAATAATAATAATAATAATAATAATAATAATAAATAGAGAAAATCAGACACAATCAGAAAAAGACAGGCAAGATTTTACGGGCATCTGAAAAGAATGGACGGAAGAAAATTAACTAAAGAAATCTTTCACTTTTTTTATTCAAACCCCAAAACCACAATTTCCTGGTTTAGAAATACCAAAGAAGACCTGCAAATGCTACATATCTCAGCTGAAGACGTATTTTAACCCTCTATGGACGAGCGCGACAAATTTGTAACGTTTCCAATACATTGCTTTATCTGTATAGAGAGAAGCATTTTCTCTCGGTTTACGCGCGTAGCGGATTCGTAACGCTTCAGATAACAAGTCTAGGAAGTGGCGCAGCGTTGCGACAATTTGTTGAACCATTTGAACAGTTGAGTGTCAGGAGTTCTGAATGGCATGGACACGTGTATTTCAGCTGTGGATATTTATTATTACTGATCTTCAAAAAGGTAAGTGATGAACTTTAACAAAATAGTATATGATAGAGACAATTTCGATGTACATCTGGTGAAAAAAATATTATGGTAGACATTATTCCAATAATTTGTGACCCCTTTTTTTTAAACTTTACAAATTTTTCAAATTAGGCATATAGAAAAAACGGTTGTTTTTATAGAAAATGAAGCCTGGAACATTTTACGGAAAGAAGAGGTGTGTGAATGCTCGTGTGGCGGGTGGAGCGGATGGAGAGAGCGATGACAGTTGGCTGAGTGCCTCTTCTAGTGATACGGATGATAATTATGTGCCAACGAATGAGGATGCTACATCAAGCAGTTCTGAAGATGGTAAGGTTTTAGCTTTTATCTCTGGTTTTGCACTGCAACGTTATTTAGAACTGTTTCAGCATTAGTAGATTTCAAAAGACACTAATCTGTAGGCTGTTTCTGTGACTTTCAGAGCCAAGTGATAAAGATGATACCAGTATCCCTGACGACCACAACACTTCAGCTGCTTCAGCATCACGTGAAGCCACTAGGAGAAGACTAGTTTGGAGAAATGTTAGTAAAGACAACAGTGCTCGTGATATAACAGAGTGGCGAGGGTCAGTCCCAGACTCCACTGCAATCAAGGAACCTGTCGAGTATTTCACACACTTCTTTGATAGTCATCTTCTCGAACATATAACAAAACAGTCAAACTTGTATTCTGTTCAGAAGAATCCAATCAAAGCTCTCCAACTGACTGTCAGTGAATTGGATCAATTTATTGGAACAGTGCTTTATATGTCACTTATTAGTGTACCACGTACTAGATTATATTGGTCTTGCTTATCGGATGTGATGAGTCGAGACAGGTGGGAAGATATAAAGTCCAATCTCCACTTCAATGCCAACACAGCAATGCCTGATTTAGCAGCTGCTAACAGAGACAAACTTTTCAAACTTAGGCCAATGATAAACAGTCTGCTGGGAAAATTCAACAAGCTACCTATTGATAGGATGCTTTGTGTTGATGAACAGATGGTGCCTTTCAAAGGTATCTCTACCTTGAAGCAATACATGCCAAAAAAGACATACAAATGGGGGTACAAAATATATGTCTTAGGTGATTCAAAAGGAATTGTGTACAATTTTGAAGTGTACTGCGGCAAAACTGATCCTTTGCCAGGAATGCAAGATTTTGGGGCTAATGCATATGTTGTTTTGGGCCTTTGTCAGGTCATTCCCAAACAACTGAACCACTTGTTGTACTTTGACAATTGGTTTACGACAATTCCACTCCTTTCGGAGCTTGCACGCGAAAAGATTTATTGTTTGGGGACCGTTAGAGCCAACAGACTGCCAGGATGTACACTGGTGACTGACAAAGATTTGAAAAAAAAAAAAAGGGGGAGAGGTTCCTGTGAAGAACGGGAGGCAAATATTGATGGTCAAAGTGTGCAAGTTGTCAAATGGTTTGACAACCGATCCGTAGTTCTTGCCTCTACATTTTCTGCTGCAGAACCACTGAGTAAGGTGAAACGATGGGATGAAAAGGCAAAAGAAAGGGTTGACGCAGACTGTCCGTCAATGATTCTTCTCTACAAGTTTATGGGAGGAGTGGATCTTTTAGATTCACTTATTGCATTGTACAGAATCCACATCAGATCGAAGAAGTACTACCACCGGTTATTTTTTCACTTCCTTGATATGGTGATCGTAACTGCTTGGCTCTTGTACAAGAGGGACTGTGACTCCTTTGGTGTCCCCCAAAGTAAGCAGATCCCACTTTGTTGGTTCAAGGCTGAAATAGCTGATGCTTTGTGCAAAATAAACAAGGACCTAAGTGGGAGAAAGAGGAGAAGACCGTCTTCAAGTGTGGATTCTGAATATGCAAAGAAGAAGAAAATAGGGCATGCATCTAAGCCAATTCCCCAAAAGGTTGTTCGTCTGGACAATGTTGGACATTTGCCAATTGTGTCTGAGAAGAGAGGCACATGCAAAATGCCAAATTGCAAAGGAAGTCCCTCAATTGTGTGTCAGAAGTGTAATGTTCATTTGTGCATCGAGAAGAAAAGGAACTGCTGGACTTTCACAAAGAATAAGAACTAGGCAGACGCAAAATGCTGAACTGTAAGCGAAGTCCCCCAATTATCTGTGAGAAATATGTTAATTTGTGCTTCGGAAAAGAAAGGAATTTTTTCTGGACTTTCGCAAAGAATAAGAACTGTACAGGTCAAAAATTCCCATTCATATATTTTCATACGTAAGAAAATGATACATACCTGCCAACTTTCAGAAAACATAGTCCCGAAGATCGTAAAGCGGAAAATTTTTAACAGAGACATCCAAAGGACGGCAAGAACGGAGATTATAAACAATACTAATACAAGTCAAATATATGTTATGATCACCCCTGAAATTAAATACTTACACAAAGTTACATCTTAATGAGTGCTCATCTGTTTCAACTTAACATTGGGAACACTTTCCGTGATCGTATAAAAGGAAATTAAGCAGAATATGCCTCCCAAAATGACTGATAATATCCTTTCTTATTTGAACTAATTACGAACACTACTAAAGATATTAAATCGCTGACAAATTCGTCACACAATTCTAGGAGTTTCAGAACTACCGCCAATGTTACCCACACCCACACACAAACACACTCTCACAGCTGCTATGAAGCACGGCGCAGATACTAAAGTTGTTATATTTAAATTCACAGCCTGCTACTTTTCACGGATTTCTTTTCTTCATAATCACAGCCTGCTAGTTGTTTGGGGTCCGACTCGTTGGCTAAATGGTCAGCGTACTGGCCTTCGGTTCAGAGGGTCCCGGGTTCGATTCCCGGCCGGGTCGGGGATTTTAACCTTCTTTGGTTAATTCCAGTGGCCCAGGGGCTGGGCGTTTGTGCTGTCCTCAATATCCCTGCAACTCACACACCACACATAACACTACCCTCTACCACAATAACACGCAGTTACCTACACATGGCAGATGCCGCCCACCCTCATTGGAGGGTCTGCCTTACAAGGGCTGCACTCGGCTAGTAATAGCCACACAAAATTATTATAGTTGTTTGGGAACATCTCAGTGAATGAATTAGCAGTTGAGGTCCAAAACAAATGACAAAAGCACGGTGATAATCGATCATGTTATTATCGATACATTTACCGGTCGAATTTCAAACACTGCATCTCGTATTACCAGCTACTATCGACAGTCAAATCTGATTTGACTGCAGAAAGCGAAACCAATCGCGGATACTCAAAATCTGTACAATAATATTGTTCATCCGCACAACACACTCAAAATCCGTACATTTTACGGAAAAACCAGAATAGTTGGCAGGTATGATGATATAATTATTCACAGACGAGCATTTCATTTGTCTGTATCTTTAAATGCCTACTGTGACAAATATGTAACGCTACAAAATATATTATATAAACATGACATATGATTTTTTTATCAAAATATGTTTATTGTGGCCCTTAAGGAACACAAATATAGCACAATTTTTTTTTGTCTTTATCGATTCATAATTCTGTCCATGGCCTACCAAGCGACCGCTGCTCAGTCCGAAGGCCTTCAGATTATGAGGTATCGTGTGGTTAGCACGACTGATCCTCTCGACCGTTATTCTTGGCTTTCTAGACCGGGGCTGCCATCTCACCGTCAGATAGTTCCTCAATTGTAATCACATAGGCTAACAACCTCGAACCAGCAATAATGATTGCATCCATAAGTCCAGCTCTGTCAACTGATCAAACAGGCTGCTCGAGGTGAGTTTGTTTCTCGTCATTTCTAGACATTTCTTTTTAGTCTTTCCTTCCTATCTTTTGCCTAATTCGGCTTTTAATTTCTTCTCCAGGTTCCAAAACCCCATATTGAAGAGAGAATTCTTTGGGTCTAACCAAGTTCATCACATGCACGTTTATTTTTCGGAACCAAACCACAGATCAAACAAAGTGTTAACTTCACATGACATTAAACTCTGCAGCGTAACTTCAACAAGATCAAAGAACTAAAGATATATACAAGCTGGACACACCACCATGTGTATACAACGATTTTATATGAAGTGCAATATCATCACAAACCATATTTTATTTAATATGCATCTATGCAGGTGTTACAGTGTGTTTTAAAGTTGTATTGTGTTTGTTGGCTAATGATGGCACAAGTTTAGTGCCGAAACTAGTACCTCATGTGAATGACATGTGATTCACATTAATAAATGTCTTTGTATTGAATAGGACCCAGATTAATTTCAATTATTGTACAGTATACTTTGTCACAAAGCAGTCTCTGCATGGGAGGAAGTCTTTCATAAAATATACACAAAAAAATATTCACGCGTACCTCCAAGCTTTAAAAAACTCATCTGAACATTATTTCCCGAAAGTTCAAGAAGATGCTGGATAATAGATATAATTTTGTGTGGCTATTTCTAGCCGAGTGCAGCCCTTGTAAGGCAGACCCTCTGATGAGGTTAGGCGGCATCTGCCATGTGTAGGTAAATGCGTGTTATTGTGGTGGAGGATAGTGTTATGTGTGGTGTGTGAGTTGCACGGATGTTGGGGACAGCACAAACACCCTTCCCCCAGGTCATTGGCATTAACCAATGAAGGTTAAAAACCCTGACCCGGCCGGGAATCGAACCCGGGACCCTCTGAACCGAAGGCCAGTACTCTAACCATTCAGCCAACAAGTCGGACAGATGCTAAATGACTTCGCTATTACTGAATAATAAACCACCCAGCTTAAACTCGGAAGAATACGATGTCCCCATATATTAGAGACAAGAGATCAGTTCCGACTGGCCAGTGGGAAATGTTTTCCCATATTGGTGTTGCAACTATTATCGTAAGTTCCGTATCACTACGAGTTGACCATTGTCTTCCCTTCTCAATACCTTGTAGCAATTTATAACAGCCTTCTGAATTGATTTTTGTAGAGGTAATGTCGCTTTTGTTTTTGCAGGAGTTCTTGCAGACCTTTCTTGCTTCCAAGCAATATGTGCAGGGTCCAGTCAGAGATCTAATTTTCACGGAAAAGCACTGTTGCCAGGTTGAGGGATATATCTCCCAGCACAGGGCTTTTTCAAGCCAAAAGCGATTTTATAGAATTTTTTTTTTTTTAATCATCAAAACAACGTAGTAACTTAATGTGATTCGAAGAAGAAATCTCTTCATGTTATTAAACCAACAGGTTGTCAACAATGGAAACGAAACGAAAGAGTTATCTTGGCTCAGGCTGCCACCATTAGTGTTTCAATATTCTGCAGCTGTGCGCATACGCCGACACTGTTTGTACAGTAAGGATTCGAGACTTGAAAATTACCGGGCTGCTGATTGCTGAAGAAGAATGCAAAGAGGATCAGAACAAGAGAAGAGGGTTAGAACCATAGTCAATGCAAGATTCAGTTCACTGGAGCACAATATTTATTATTAGCCTAATGTGCTCGGAATCTAATAACTGTAAAAGTATAAATACATATATCTGCTTTTACACAAGGGATTTTTCAACCCAACAGAGGGATTTTCCATTTTTAAAACCTGACATCGCTGCTGAAAAGACATGAGAAAACAAGTACAGATATTAAATGTACACTTTGCAAGCATACGGACAATCTCCTGATTCCCAAGAGTTTATCATGAAACCGGAGAACAGCAACTCGGTTTGTCATATCTGTATAAGTAGACTATTTCTCTCCATTTTCTCATACTGCATCACCATAAACCATCATTATCTGCTGCCACATTCTATGTGCAGATACATCGCTCAAAGTTCTTTTTACACCTCATCTTATAAGAAAACAGTTTACTTTCAAGTTATAGTTGACTTACAACTTTCAACAGACAATTCAAAGTTAGTCCACATCCTTTTCCCATTACTGCCCAAATAGTAAATCTAACGCCCAAATGTTTCCAAAATACAGTTACAGAATATTTCTTGCAACAAAACATTAAAAAAAAGTGCAAATAATGATAAAAAGTACTTCCAGTGCAACAAACGCACACATAACCAAACAATCTGACAAACAGACTGCCTTGCCAAAGTCCAAATACTTTTATTACCCTAAAATACCGACATTTTTTGAAAGTTTTCAGTTAGACGTCCATTCGCACAAATAGTTTGCATAACGACACAAAATTAACAACACTAAAAAGCTTGCTACAATAAGCCGACCCTGCCCAAACATGATCAACACTGCCGGTTCCGATGGAGAAAACGTTGTGAATCATAGTTTACGTACAACAGATACATCCAAATCTAAATGATAGAGAAATACCATTTATCAAACTTAATACCGAAAAGAGAGAGAAATAGTCAATAATACGATCTTGAAATGGATAATGAAGCGCGGTAGTCCTTATGAATGGGAAAATGCCTATTCCAGGAAGAACTATTACACAGTACGATAGAAAATATATCTTAGGAAATTCTTACCTTAGAAATAATATCTTGGTCTTGGAATCTAGTTCACAACAAATATCAATATATTTACGCAACACCAAATGAAAAGGACCAAGCTTGCACGAGCTTCTTTAATCAACTATTCAAAGAATATTTATTACGTTTCCTGTTTCAGCGGGAAACATCCATACAAATGATAGTATAATAGACTTACTGAGGGCAAAAATAGCAATGTATTTTAAAATATCGTCATTTTCAAATTTTTAATTCCTGTGTGAGTGAATTAAGTGTTATTTCAGTCAGATTTACTTCATGAACACTGGCTTCTCTTTGATGGTCTTCGGCTTGCGGCTTGAATTTCACCGCCCCTTACCCTTGGTCAATGAAAATTATTGACCTCCGGCATTCAATTAATTGGATATTGGGATATTATCTTTCACAGACATAATGAGCAACTTTTAGCCTTTCGGCACAACGAATATCGGTAAGAAGTTCGAATTTCAAAGCACAGATGGGCTATGTCCCTTGGTTATTGACCCCAGCCAGAAAATAAATCAATCGTCAACATGAGAAAACAATAGATAATTTCCAGGAAACTGCGAATCGCTGTAAATGAAACAGTGTAATTGGTGCAATAATAGAAAACAGGGAGGATTAAACCGTATTAACGTCAATTGCTCCTGAGATAGAAGAGAGAGATGCGTTTTCTGTACATATTTTAGGGCAAATCAACCTTGTTAATTTCCAAGCACACATATTGAGTTGGTTTTGAGTTCCTTATAGAGGCTTATAGTTTATCTACTGTTGCAGGAGTGAAATAGAACTGTTAGTAATATATAGAAATAAATTCCTAAAAGTGACTCAAAAGAATTATGGGAATAATTCAAAATTAATAATGCTTCCCACTTCCTTAGTCAATTGAAAGACTATATTATTGTATTGTATTGTATTGTATTGTATTGTATTGTACTGTATTGTATTGTAATTTATTTCGTCCAATTAGTCATACAGTGACGCAGTGATATGGGACACGTCAATAACCATATTAGACCGACTCGTTGGCTGAATGGTCAGCGTACCGACCTTCGGTTCAGAGGGTCCCGGGTTCAATTCCCGGCTGGGTCGGGAACTGGGTGTTTGTGTTGTCCCCAACATCCCTCCACCACAATAACACGCAGTTACCTATTCACGGCCGATGCTGCCCATCCTTATCGGAGGGTCTGCCTTACAAGGGCTGCACTCGGCTAATGCTTCTCACTTCCTTAGTCAATTGAAAGACTATACTATTGCATTGTATTGGATTGTCTTGTATATCATCCAACTGATCATATAGTGATGCAGGGATATGGGACACGTCAATAATCATATTAGTCCGACTCGTTGGCTGCATGGTCACATATACGGTAACAAAGGATAAAACTGTAATACATGCCATGATAAATAAAGAGAAATATATACAACGTGGTAAAGAAGAACAGATAAACAAACAATAAAAAGACGATATATAAGCAAATACAGTAGAGAAAATACGCGACACTGAGCGAGATATCGAGGGACAGCTACTGGAGCTCACTCTAGCGGATAGACCTGAAAACTACTGATTCTCTCATAAGAGCACGTGTATATTTGTGTGAAGTTTTTGGTGTTATTTATGCGTTTTCAGTGAGTAGACATAAATAAATAGTAGTGTGTGTCATTCCTTAATATCTCCTCTCAACATGAGGGGAAAGGTATGTGCTGTGTTTGGCTGCAGTAATTACGAAGTAGAGAAAAATGCGCGGTCGTTCTTCAGGTTACCTCGTGACAAGAACATGTAAGTAATATTGTGTTTGCATATATATTCTTCCAGTGACAGAGATTTTTATAGTACTTCATAATCTTCTGACCTGTTCGACCCATATTTTAACTGGCATAAAATGTAATACGCATATTTTATTCTATAGTGCAGCAGTTAACCTTCAATACCGATATGCTGTTGTCACAGAAGCGATTTGGATAAGGTGTACAAGAAAGAAGGGACGTTACGCTTATATAAGAATTATAAGATCTGTTCAGATTATTTCTAGGCCAGCGACTTTAGAAATCCTCGACAATACAGCCAAGGGTATGTTACATTTTTGCTCTAATTGTACGTAAATATTCCTTAAAGCATCACTATCGACAACATTTTCATACTTTTCTTTCTTTATCCCTCTTCTCAGATTAAAGCCGGGATTTTATAGATTATCTTTCTGTTAGTAGGCTTCATGTTAAGAGGAAAATTGTCCAGCTATTAAATGTTAATTTGCCGGGCTGAGTGGCTCAGACGGTTATGCCGCTATCCTTCTGAGCCCAACTTGGCAGGTTCGATCCTGGCACAGTCCGGTGCTATTTGAAGGTGCTCAAATACGTCAGCCTCGTGCCGGTAGATTTATTGGCACGTAAAAGAACTCCTGCTGGACTAAATTCCGGCACCTCGGCATCTCCGAAAACCGTAAAAGAGTAGTTAGTGGGACGTAAAACAAAAACATTATTATTATTATTATTATTATTATTATTATTATTATTATTATTGTTATTATTAATATTGTTAAATGTTAATTCATTGCATCATATGTGTAAGGAATGTGCCGATATTTTTATTGACAAGTGTCTTAATGTGATGATACAATGTTTTTAAATGAGAAAAAACACAAATCCAACCGTAAGAGTTCAGGCAGGAATGCTAAAGCTAAAAAAAGTCATGCATAAATGAAAGATCAAGCCATTTCACACCAGTCCATTTCACTTCTTGTTTATATGTCTAATTTCAGTCTTTGAATAATAACCTTTTAAATAATTCTTCATTCATTTATCCAGAATTGCTTTAGCAACTTCGAAGTTAATATCTCAATAACACTTTCTTTCTAGACGTAATTTATTTATCCATTTCCGTATATACATTTCCATTGATATTTGAATTTAGCGCGATTTGTTCAGGTCAAGTCACTAGGAGCGCCACCGTCGAATTGTCTCCCATTTTAGCAAGGCGAAATCCGTAAGTGTCGCGTATTATCTCTATTGTATTTGATATAAGTTAATTTTCAAGAACTAAGTATTCTTCAATAGGATAAAAACAATGCTTAGAAACAAATTTAAATAATTCCTTCTTAAATTTTGAACATGGTTTTTTATTAAATTTATTAAACAAACAAATGTACTCCTGCATAACTCAAACTTGATTCATAAAGCATACTTTTGTGTGGTTCTATGGGCACAAATGTGTCTATTTCTATTGCTAGACTAAACTCCAAGTTTCCTAAAAATATAAAGATCGTCTTTGACACTACTTCCTGTTGGGGTGGGAGTAGGGGTATTAGCTTATACCCACGGTTTCGCCTGCCTGTCGTAAAAAGCAAATAAAAGAGGGGCCAGGGGTTCTCAACTCGGGAGCGTCGGTTGGCAATCATGGTTCCCTTACAGTAGCGTCTATGGGTCCAACTAAGACCAACTACAATATATCAGACCTTAATGCAGCCATCGATAATAGCAAAAATGGCGGCCCGATCGGTTTGTTCAAAAGAAAATATGAGCATCTGCAAAGCATCTGTTTAATTCTTTCTGTTGGTTTCGTTTGATTAGGAAACGTTAGTGTAGTCATGCTTTTATTGAAATTTGGTTTTAAAACTATTTTGATATATTAGGACGTGTCGACCGTATTGCATGCCTGGATGTAATTCATATTACGGGAGATGCACTCACATTCAGATCAAGCGTTCTTAATGCATCGTGACGATTTCGTAGTTACAAGTATTTTATTACGATGCATTAAAACATTCGAGGATAAATTTGTCAATAGAGTGGATACGTTCCGCGTACTTTATGAGCTGTTTTTTTTTTTTTCGGATAAGGCCAAAACTCTGTGTTGGTGCCAATACATTTCTACATTACATTTCTAAATTACTGTACCTTTTAAGGATTTTAAAAGTGAGGTTATAAAAAGTGATAAAGCTGCTTATTTTATCTGTGAATGAACATTATATTCGCCTTGTTAAATTAGAGGACAAGGTATCAACTGATATACTGTCACTTAGAGTACGTATCTTCGTTGCCAACGATTTAGGAGTTAAAGTGCTTTATACGAAAATGCATATGCTACCAGAGAATTTCAAGTTGAGTCTCCTATTGATTATCTGAAGTAAAACAGATGTCGCATTTTGGTGGATCATTATCAGAATCATCGTTATGAGAGATTCGAAATTCGCGACAAGGTTATGTTTCTAACAAATTTCTTGAACGAGGTAGGCTATTATACTTAAAAGTATATGGTAACAGAAAGGTCATTCAAATAAATGTATTTCTAAAACAAGTATTGATTTATTGGAAGAAGTTACCAAGGGTGCTCCCTATTATATCGACACCAGTTCGATAAATTTCCAATTTCATTGAAATCACTTAAGAAAATACCAAGTAGACAATTGATACGTAATCTGCCACTTGGATGACAGCCTTAAATTCAGATCATTGGTGAGTGATTAATTAATTAATTGACTGAAATGAAACGAATCAAATATTACCCCAGGACTGTTATTTTAGAATGCAATCCTATATTACCTATTTTCTTTACCATAGTAGTTCGTAGAAAATATATACACTGACTGACAGAGCAAATGCAACACCAAGAAGGAGTGGTCAGAACTATATGCCAATTGCAGGGTAGACTGACGTCACTGAGGTATGCTCATGATGTGAAATGCGCCGCTGTGCTGCGCACGTAGCGAACGATAAATGGGACACGGCGTTGGCGAATGACCCACTTCGTAGCGTGATTTCTCAGCCGACAGTCATTGTAGAACGTGTTGTCGTGTGCCACAGGACACGTGTATAGCTAAGAATGCCAGGCCGCCGTCAACGGAGGCATTTCCAGCAGACAGACGACTTTACGAGGGGTATGGTGATCGGGCTGAGAAGGGCAGGTTGGTCGCTTCGTCAAATCGCAGCCGATACCCATAGGGATGTGTCCACGGTGCAGCGCCTGTGGCGAAGATGGTTGGCGCAGGGACATGTGGCACGTGCGAGGGGTCCAGGCGCAGCCCGAGTGATGTCAGCACGCGAGGATCGGCGCATCCGCCGCCAAGCGGTGGCAGCCCCGCACGCCACGTCAACCGCCATTCTTCAGCATGTGCAAGACACCCTGGCTGTTCCAATATCGACCAGAACAATTTCCCGTCGATTGGTTGAAGGAGGCCTGCACTCCCGGCGTCCGCTCAGAAGACTACCATTGACTCCACAGCATAGACGTGCACGCCTGCATGGTGCCGGGCTAGAGCGACTTGGATGAGGGAATGGCGGAACGTCGTGTTCTCCGATGAGTCACGCTTCTGTTCTGTCAGTGATAGTCACCGCAGACGAGTGTGGCGTCGGCGTGGAGAAAGGTCAAAGCCGGCAGTAACTGTGGAGCGCCCTACCGCTAGACAACGCGGCATCATGGTTTGGGGCGCTATTGCGTATGATTCCACGTCACCTCTAGTGCGTATTCAAGGCACGTTAAATGCCCACCGCTACGTGCAGCATGTGCTGCGGCCGGTGGCACTCCCGTACCTTCAGGGGCTGCCCAATGCTCTGTTTCAGCAGGATAATGCCCGCCCACACACTGCTCGCATCTTCCAACAGGCTCTACGAGGTGTACAGATGCTTCCGTGGCCAGCGTACTCTCCGGATCTCTCACCAATCGAACACGTGTGGGATCTCATTGGACGCCGTTTGCAAACTCTGCCCCAGCCTCGTACGGACGACCAACTGTGGCAAATGGTTGACAGAGAATGGAGAACCATCCCTCAGGACACCATCCGCACTCTTATTGACTCTGTACCTGGACGTGTTTCTGCGTGCATCGCCGCTCGCGGTGGTCCTACATCCTACTGAGTCGATGCCGTGCGCATTGTGTAACCTGCATATCGGTTTGAAATAAACATCAATTATTCGTCCGTGCTGTCTCTGTTTTTTCCCCAACGTTCATCCCTTTCGAACCACTCCTTCTTGGTGTTGCATTTGCTCTGTCAGTCAGTGTATATTTTTAATTATCCACATATTGCTTATCTAAATTTAGGCTATTTCTAGATAGTGTTGGTCTATTGCCCAAAGTAAAGTTTCTGTTCGTTATTATTGACAGCTTAGCAATTCAATACGATAATCCAAAGGTTATGTTTATGTATCACATGCGTGTTTTCATGGAACCGATGCGTCGGCCATGTTGTTTTTGTATTAAGGTCTGATATTATTGTAGATGGTCTTGGTCCAACTCACGGTATGCTGATCCCAACGCCTGTCGGTTCGTTTGTTTTTTTTTTTTTTCATAAGGGTAGGTTTTAAATTATTCTCCTTGGCTTTGTTGCTATCAATAGGCTGTAATGTGCCGTAAAATAAAACGTAGGTAAGGGCGAGTATGAAATTGTAAGGGAATGTATAACTTTTTGATGATATGAATGAGCGAGGCAGAAGAAGCAGATTCATGAAGTAAACTCGTTCCCTCGTTGATAGCGCAGCTGACACTCTTTGCTTGAGGTTGTGTCTGCTTCTGCTTTCTGCAATTTGTGAACTAATAGTAGCGGAGTATTGACCCCGAGACTGCTTCGCAATTACGGTTGATTAATTTCCATTGTATTTATTAAATGATCAACACTACTTTATCCGGAAATATTAATTATTTGATTTATACTAAACAAAACTTACAACGTGTACTGCTTATGTGAAAACTGGGGTTATCGGATAAACTGGGTGCTCTCTGTGAAATGAAACTGTGTTCATAATCCTTGTGAAAAGTACCATCTGCAGGGGGGAGAATGTAGCTCGGAATGAATGTATATCTTTAGATTCCCACAAGAACGCAAAAAGACCTGTAAAAGTGCATTTTTTATATATCTACACACGAAAATAAAGTAGGAAAATGTAAAATACCACTAGAGAAAGTTGTGAAAGATGTTGCTACAAATGAAACTTATGGGCAGCAAAATTGATTTTCCCTCCAAATATACCATAACCATATATAGTGATCTACAATATTAGGATGTTTCAATACATTGTACAAGTGAGCTAGTAATTTCAGTCCATAGGTACAAAGAAATAAGCCCTTGATATAAATATTTCCTCAGGCAGATTATACAAAAAGTTCCGTATGTGTTTTATGTTATCTTGTGCAACTGTGTGAATACGACAAATATAACGACCCATTTTATAAGTAACGGTGACATTGAAAAAAAGATTTAGTTTTCGTACAAGTTATTTTCTCCTCCGCCTAATTATTACCATATATTTTATCCAACTCGTACATTCAAATTAAAATCACTTTATTTGCAAATGAGGTGTCTACCTCGGCAAATGGTACACAAACAGATATTATTATCAAGCACAAAATTTTAAATTAACAAGACAAGAAGATATTTTCCTATAATATAATATTATATAACTTACACTAACAATCACACAGCTCATTCTTAATAAATTTATATTATTTACATAATTCAACTCATAATATCTTCTGTACTTACAACATAAACAACTCATATATGATATGCGGAATTACTTCAAATAATCCTATAAAATTGCTATAAGATTAAAATTGACATTATTCCCTTTTTACCCATTTTGGTACCTAACAAGCATAACGACCTGCTGCGTCTTAACAAGAGCCCATTTTTCCGCCGTTTATCAGAGTTCCTGAAAGGCCTTCGCAGCTACCATAGCGGTCCCAGGGCCCTCAAAGACCTCACTGTACTTCACCCCAACAGACCGTCCCATACTTCGGCTGTTCATTCACCATAGAGCAGGAGATAGAATTAATTTATTCACAAAATTTCTTTATTTACAATAACCTGCACAGGTCGAATGCCCTCTAACATTTATTTTCTCCGTTGCTGTTTATTTTTTTCTTGAAGGTATCTGTAAAGATTTTGGAAAAGGATCAAACACTTCCCCTAGTAAACTGTTCCACTCCTTAACACCCTTCCCAATTAATGAAAATGAATCCCAATCGCTTCTGCTAAAAGGCCTTGTAATCTTATACTAGTTGTCAACCCTGCCGATGGAATTCTCTTCCAACTGAAGCATCTCACAAATTTCTTCCTATGCTTCCTCTCTCGTATAGGTTCTATATAATCCTATAACAATAATTTTCTCCCTTCTCTTACTTACCCAAGTTCCTCTAACATTTCTAATACTCTAATTTTTTCTCCGGAAATCTCCTGTTGTAAATCTTGCTGCTTTCCTCTGCACGCCATCTATTTCTTTTATTAGGTATTCCTGGTGAGGATTCCAAACACCGTTTGCATATCATATCAAATCAAATCAAAATACTTTATTTTCAAATGAGGTCTCTACATCGGTGGCAAATGATACACAAAAACATACTATTCTCAACAACTACATTTTAAGTTAAACAGAAAAGAATATATTTTTCCTAAAATACAGTAATATACAATATATATTAACATTTTTTTCTATTAAACACGCAGGTCATCTGAATAAATGTATATAATTTACGAAATTCTACCCTTAATATCTTCTGTACTTATACACATAATCAACGCATATACAGTATGTGCAATCACTTCAAAAATACTATACAATATTGCTATAAGATTTAAATTTACATTGCTTTTTCCCCATTTTGATACCTAACGTGCATAACGACCTCCTGCGTCTTAACATGAGCCCCTTTTGCCACTGCTTTTCAGAGTTCCTGCAGGGCCTTCCAATAATGGACGAACCATACTTAAGTATTTTTTTTTCTCTTATAATTCTTTGTTGCACCCTTTAACTAGCCTCCTTTTCCAACAATGTCATCAACATGACTCTTCCAGTGCAAATTACTTTCAAATCTCACACCTAAGTATTTGCGCTTGCCACCTTTTGGGACAATTACCTCATTCAAAGTATAATTAAATGCAGTTTTAACCACAGAACACCATAACCATAACCATAGAGTTAGTAAAATAATTTATTTATACAGAAAAGCGCAAAATGTGCAGGGGTATAAACTTAATCACTACAAAGTTTCGTCAGATAACACGGTCTCTCCTGGCACTCCAGTGCGTGGTAATGACCATAGAACTCCTAACGCCATCGACATACACATTCATGGTTCGGATCGTGAAATCTAGGTACAACACATACTTTATGATGGAAGCCATGGACAGCTGCACGGGTCACTGTATGTCTGAGGTCGAAGCAAAGCAACTCTGACACGAATTGACTGTTGTCATTGCATCCCTTGTATAAAAATCACTCCCAATTTTTGTCTTCTTTAATTTCAATTAATGTAAGAGCTCCTCATATGCCTTTGTTGATTGTAGAGTCATTGTATGTCACAAGTCCTCAATGAAGAAAGGTTCTCGGGTCAGTTCATACACAAGTCTAGAGGGTGTGTATTGGGATACGCATAGGGCTCTTTTAAGGAAAGTTGCTTTCAACCTTTCTCTTTTAGTTCTTTCATTTTCAGGAAGGTCCAAACTGTTTCAATGCCGTAAGTGATCGTTGGAGTAATTTTAAGGCGGAAGAGTTTCAAGGCTGTTTTGATTGACAGTTGAATAAGGTGATCTATGTCGTTTATTGCTATAATTGCAGCCAGAGTCCTTTCCTTTATGTGAGCTGTAATTGTGGATCCACTTGTCTGAAAAGTCATTCCGAGATACTTGAATGTATTGACAATCCTTAAAGGTGTACCTTCATAGCTTATGATAGCTGATGCTGCTCCTTTTCCTCCCCTAAACCATGACTACTGTCTTCTGATCACTAATTTCTAAATTGTTCTCTTTTGACCAATTTGTCAGATTAGTGACTGCTTTTTGAAGTTCATCTCGATATGGCGATAAAACTACCATGTCGTCCGCGTATAGATAAATTTTGGCACGAATCGTGGCAATTACTTCTGTAATATCACGTGTTATTACATTAAAAAGAAGTGGGCTCAGAAGATCCCATTGAAGGACCCCTACCGTCTGAAGAATTGGTTTTGACTGTGCTAAATCATCGCATATTTTCACATAGTTTTCTGCTAATATATTTGTAATAAGCTTTGTGCAACAGTTTTTCCCTGTTATCTTTCCCAGTTTACGAAGGATCAGGCTCCTGCTTGTGGAGTCAAAGGCATTTGCGGAAATCTATAAACAGTGCATAGAGCTTTTCTGTCCTAACAATGTGAGGTATGCAATTACCACGTTTCAGCCCGTAAAGGCTCCGGGGCCAGATGTGCTAATCCCAATAGTCCTGCAGGAAGGACGGTAGATAATCATCAAGGCCCAGACAGACCTTTTTAGAGCAAGTCAAGCTCAGGGGTACGTGCCGAAATCATGGTCTAAGCTTATAGCGGTGTTTATGCCAAAGCCAGGAAGGACAAACTATGACCAAGCCAAAGCCTATAGACCATTATGGTTAAACTCCTTCATGCTAAAAGCAATGGAAAAGATACTGGATAAATCATCCGGAAAAGATTGAAACTGAACTCAACCTTACATGAAATTCAGTTTGCATACAAACCTGGCAGATCCAGGCATTCCATCATTTGGTTTGCAAACTAGAGGAAATCCTAGAATACAAAGAAATAGCTCTGGCGGCATTCCTAGATATAGAAGGGGCCTTCACTAATACTACCTACATCTCAATGATTAAATTTGTTGAAGAAAGTAGGGTGAGCAGTGTTGTTGTAAAATAGATTAGATCCATGTTAGACGGGAGAAAAATAAAGGCAACCATGTTTGAAGAGACGCTAACGGTTAGGAAAACCCGAGGTTATGCGCAGGGAGGAGCCCTTTCTCCTCTTCTGTGGAATCTTGTGGTGAACAAAATCATAGTCATGCGCAATGAAGAGGGATTTTATACACAAGGATACGCAGATGATCTAGTTATTGTGGTGACAGGTAAGGTGATGAGTGTCATCCAGGATCTCATGCAAAGTCATTTAAACTTGTGGAGAACTGGTGTCGGGAAGAACAATTCACAGTCAACCCGAGCAAGATAACACTGGCCCCTTTCACAAGAAGGAAGAAATTAGAGGGAACGAGAACACTGAAGGTCTTTGGACAAGAAATCTATATGGAAGAACTAGTGTTACACTTAGGTGTAATATTAGACGAAATGTTAACCTGGAATCCTCAATTAGAAAGAAACATAACCCGAGCTAAGAACATATTGTATGCATGCAAGAGGGCATTCGATTCAACATGGGGTCTTACACAATGATCAGGGATACGTGCCGAAATCATGGTCTAAGCCTATAGCGATATTTATGCCAAAGCCAGGAAGGACAAACAATGACCAAGCCAAAGCCTATAGACCATTATGATTAAACTCCTTCATGCTAAAAGCAATGGAAAAGATACTGGATATATCATCCGGAATAGGATGACCTATGCAGGAATCATTTGGTGCATGAAAGTAGGAAAAGTCAGTAGCAAATTAAATAGCCTTCAGAGAATGGCATGTATAGCCATAAATGGAGCAGTAAAAAATACGCCGTCAGAAGCCTTGAGTATCGTACTATATCTCCCTCCTTTAAGTAACTTTATAGAGGGACTGTAGAAGAGTTAGTTTTAAATGTCATGTTACTAAGACATTGATCAAGATAGTGCTGGGAAGGATAGAAAAGAAAGTAGAGGAGAATATAGCAGATGTCCAGTTTGGTCTTAAAAGGGAAGAGGAACCATAGATGCAATTGGATGCCTAAGGATGATTGAAGAAAGGATGTTAAAATAGAATAGGGAAGTGTACACATGTTTCATTGATTGGGAAAAGCGTTTTACAGAGTGAACTGGTGCATTCTAATGAGGATTCTGACAGATATTGGTGTTCGGTCTCGTTTTAGAGTTGCTTACTCGTGTTGAACGAGGCCTAGCTCTTCCCACAGTCCACGAAATGTACTTCATTAAGTGCAAAGGGAAGGCCAACATAATGTACATTACATACTTCATTTATTCACAAAACTATTTACACTGTACAAAATATACATTAGGACGCCGTGGTCCATGTTGTAGCGCACAAACACAATACTGTTACCCACGCTCGTCCAAGTGTCGGAACTCACTGACGCCGGTGAGGCGCGTGACTCTGTCCCCCTTCCACTGGGGCTGAAGCAGTCTGATTGTGCTGACCTCTGACGAAAGAAAACACATGGCGTTCAACAATTGGTGTAGACTCGAAAGACAGAAGACTGATTAAGGAGTTGTATAAGAATCAGAAGGTGATAATAATAATAATCGTATGGCCTCAGCTACCGTGTGCAGACATTTCAATTTGACGCCATCTGGCTGTCTCCTCGTCAATTTCGACGTTCCGTTTTACCCTAGGCCCCCACTAGGTGGCAGACCGAGTAAACCGAAACTCTCTTGGGCGTCTATGGCTGAGATTTAATGAATTTTGTCGGGCAAACGCCAAATGTGTCACCAGAGATCTTTTACATGCCGACATTGTACGACATGGAGTGTCGAATGGACTTTTTTCCGCCCTTCAAAAATCCGACTACCTCTGCCGGGTTTGAACCCGCTATCTTGGGATCCGGAGGCCGACACTCTACCGCTGATCCACAGAGGCAGCTATAAGAAGGTGATGGTTAGAGTAGATGAATATGAAACAGAAGAATTGGGTATTCGAAGAGGAGTGAGACACGGATGTTGCATGTCACCAGCTCTGTTCAATACATATGCCGAAAAACTGATAACGAAGGCCCTGGAAAAAGCAAGAGACGTTGTAGTGGGAGGAGAACCAATAACGACAATAAAATAAGCAGATGATGTGGCGGTATTGGCGCAATCAGGACAAATCTACAAGTCATATTGGAGTAGGCAAAGAGTTTGGAATGAAGATAAACGTTGGGAAGACTAAGGTGATGAGAATAGGAAAGGAGGAGATTGCTGTTAATATAATACTAGCGGGAAAGAAATTGGAACAAGTAAAGTCATTCAGATGCTTGGGAAGTTTGTCTACATGGAATGGGAGCTGTACAGAAGAAATAAGAAGAAGCCTTCGGAAAGGTGAGAGGGCTTTTGACATCTAAAGCAATCCCTATTGATTTAAGAAAGAGGTTCCCAAAGTATTTTTTGTGGAGTTTAGTCCCGTATGCATCTGAAACATGGACATTAAGAAAGGAAGAAACAAAGTATTTGGAAAGTTTTGAAATATGGTTCTGGAGAAGAATGGAAAAAGTGAAGTGGACAGATAAAGTGTGAAGACAGATTCACAGAATAAGAAGAATGGAGGGACAGGCTAGAAAGAGCTCATATTATTTGGAACAAAATCGGTGTTGGAAGGCTCAAAGGCCCACTGTTGGACCCTGTAAAATTAACAGAGTAATAACAGGGGAAGTTTTAGACATGCCAGCTGATCATACGATACTAAAGTATATCTTTGAGAAACCATTTATTTATTTATTTATTTATTTATTTATTTATTTATTTATTTATTTATTTATTTATTTATTTATTTATTTATTACTCTTTTCGAATCACCCATCTTTGGGATACGTCAGATGAATCATTTCTTGGATGCTTGTGCTCTTTTCTTCTCCCAATAGTTCTTCATTTTAACTGATGTCCTCCTTTCCTCCTCTGATATCTGAATCGGTTTTCTGGTGTTGTTCTTAACTTGGAACCTCATAATTTTGTCTTTGGTCTCGGTTTTGGCTCTACCACTCTTTAACATGAGTTCGGCAATATTAAGATCTCTGAGATCCTTTTCAACTTTCTTAAACCAATTGGGTTTAGCCTTTTTTTTTCTTGTAAAAGAAGTCAAAGATCTGTTTAGTTAATCTGTCAGGTTTCAGTCGGAATATGTGTCCATAGAAATCAATCCTCCTCTTCCTCATGGTATTCGAGAGTCCCTCCGACTTTATGTTTCTATAAAAAACTTGTTTGTTATTTTGAAATTTTTGACCCATAATCTTCCTCAATATTTTCCTCTCCTTGATTTCCAATTTCTCCCTTTGCCCTTTTCTCCCCATGACTAGTGTCTCTGCTGAATAGAAAATTTCAGGCTTAATTACTGTGTTATAATTCCTTATTTTGGTGTTCCAAGAGAGGGCTTTCTCATTGTACGTGTTTTGGGTTTTCTGGAAAGCTAGTTCCATTTTAGCCCTTCTCGCTTCCATTGCTTTCCCTTCAACGTTGTATTTACTTATTTATTGGTTATAAAATGTCCCAGTGAGTCAGTGGCTCAAGGTGGGACTGCCCTGTACAAGCACAGCTTGCCACCTTTCAGTTTCAGTTAACAGATAAGATATACCAAGGAATGTTTTACAAATCTTGATTTACGCCATATCATTATATTACATGGAAAAAACAAGATATTAAAAAACTAAACTTAGGTGGAAAAATAGGTACACAGTGGTTATCGATTTAGGCCATCTACACACGGCGCTACCAGTTAGTAATCTGTTAGTAACTAGTTTGTAATCAGTTCCAGGTGACTCGCGAAGCCAGTCACCAGCGAGTTTGGTTTCTCAGTTCCCAGTGATCAAGTGCCTTTTTACGATGGCGAGCGAACAAGTTTTCAACATAAAGTTAGTGGGAGAAATTGAAAAACACCCCGTACTGTACAATTGTACGCTGAAGGATTACGCAAGAAAGGACATTACGGAGAAAGCATGGTATTATCTTCTAAGCTTTTAATTTTATGTAAAAATAAATTTCACTTTCTTTACCTGAGAGTTATTAGCACTCTTTCCTCAGCACTCTCACATTCCCTCATATTTGTATTTCGATGTCGAATGGCAGGTGAAATAAGCTGCACCAAGTCCATATAACAGTGTTTGGTCGTACGATAAAAAGAAATAAATTTAGCATCCGTTTGTTCGAATTCCTTTACTTCCTTCTTCTATCTTTTCTCCTGAAATAATGAAACATAATCATGTCTTCTTCTTCTCTTGAGTCAGTGGTTGACATTCTAGCAAAGTCAAGAAGCTATATAGCGAGACTGCATCAAACTTTACAAAGGGCTAATCAGGAAGAATCCGTCACCGTACAATAGCTTCGTGTGTGGAGCCGAGTCACTATTCAGTTACTAAACAGTTTGTGACCCCGGTTACAAGCCAGTCACGTTTCTAATGAGTAGCTCCGTGTGTAGAGGGACTTATTCTCCAACATACCGTTCAAGGAATTACCGGCGTAGTTCTTTTTTTAAATCTGTACAACTTATGGATTTGTTTCAATTTTGGAGGTAAATTGTTAAAGACTGTGCTTGCATGATAAGAAATGCCTTTAACACCATATTTGGTAGTGTTAGCGGGATTTTTGTAAAACTGGTTTGCTAATATTTTGTTATTGGTGTGAATGTCTTTGCTGTATCGTAGTTCAGTGGCGGTTTCTGGTATAGCGCAATGGAGCAATGAACCTCCAGTTTATATCAAATTGTACTCAACTACGTAATTTTCACAACTCCCTTGTCAATCTCGAAGCTCTTGCTAAATCCCTCTATCCGTAATATACTCGTACTGGCTTTCAATTCATGTGAGCTGCGCAAGGTCTGTGGCTGGATACTTTTCTGGAATGAACCCTCTTGCAAAGGCGATCTCTCCGTCCGTACATAGGCGAAGGGAGTGGCGAGGTGCGAGGGGACGAAAGCCAGCACTAAGGCAAGACCAGGATATCGCAGAAACGGATCTCTGTTCTTTACGCATGCGCAATAGGCCACTGTCTCAAGACTAGCTAGTCGTGTTGTTGGGGTTGGGGTATGTGCCTGCCATCTGTTGGCCTTACGGGAATTTGACTAGGCAACAGAGAATAGTGCACGTAACTAGCGCTAGTGTTGAAAAGCATCGTTACTACCAAACGTCACATTAAACTGTCAAATTCCATTTAAGATCTTGTCCCAAATATATCATTACTTACTAAACACCTATTGATTTGCCTTCTTTGGAATAATTACCTTTTGGAGAGAAACTTAACTCAAAAATCATTGAGGCAAAGAATAGCGGCAAGGCAATACCAATGAAAACTTTTAAATATAGTTGTTACTATTCCCATGACATCGGAAGCAGAAATGTGTTTCTCTACCCTGGAGAGAATAAAGACTTTCTAGCGCAGCACAATGACCGAGGGTAGACTTATTGCTCTTGCTATGTTGTCAATTGAAAGGAACTTTGTTCGAGACTCTGCGGACTTCAATGAAGCAGTTATTTCTTATTTTGCATGTGGTAAAACTCGGCATGTAGGCCTACCGTATTTTCTGCTCCTCTCGTATTTGATCACATTTCTAGAACGTATGTCATCTTAGTTTAGGAGGTTACGGCCCACGACGGAAGAGAAGCTGGCGGAGATGGGGAGAGGAGAGGTTGGGGGAGAGGCAATTTTTTCTTCTTTTGAACCCCCAGTGATGAAAGTCACGCGCCGCCACTGTCGTAGTTCTGTATTAACAGAAATCATATTATTTTTATACCTGAGCATAATTAAAGCTTGAGAATATTTAATCTGGCATTGTACTGCTAATATGTTTGTTTCCTGAAAAACTTCCTCAGACGGTTTTAGAAAATCATATCCATACATAATTTTTTAAACTCTCTTTTGGAGTATTTTTAGTTCCTTTACTGCTTCTTGTGTACTATTTCCCCATCTTATATTCATGTACATATGGTTTGAATGTATGAGGGAGATATATACTGTATGTTTCTCGAGTGTTTGTTGTTTATTCCATACTCAGTCAACCTTTTTAGTACTCCAATTACACTAATATATTTTTTCTTTACATCTGAGATATGCTCATTCCAACTTAAGTTATTGTCTAAAGCCAGACCTCAATATGAAAATTGCTTTATTCTTTCAATGGGAACATTGCCAATATTTACTGCATTACAGGTATTGATAATTTGTGTTAGTTTATGGAATATCATGTATTTTGTTTTTGAGGTGCTTATCACTAGATTATTTTTGTTCAGCCAAAGTGTTAGTAAGTCCATATCTTTTTGCATATAATCCATTACCTTTTGTTCGCAGCTGCTGTCATAAAATATAAATATATCATCTACAAACAGGAATATCTTACCAGTAAACTCAAGATAACCTATATTATTAATTAATATTAGAAACAGTAATGGTACCGGCATTCATCCTTGTGGGACACCATATTGAACATTGTAGATGGGCCCTTTAGTTTCATTGATATTAACATATTGCATCCTATCAGTTAAGTAATATTTCAACCAATCAAAGGCTATTCCTCTAATTCCTGCATTTGTTAGTTTATTAAGTTGCTTTGGTTTATTAAGTTACTTTGATAATGAATGTCGCTGTGACATTCCCATTTCAATGTTGGTGTATCAATAAAAATTGAGATTAGGTACATACGTAATTTCTAATGTGTTGACATGGAAAAATACCGTGTAAGTTCCATATGCGGTATTAAAACGTGTAGGAACTGGAAACTGTTGATGCACTAGGTGATAAGTTTAAATAAAAAAATAGTATATGCCAATCGCTAGGAAGTAGAACGCGGTAGAAATTTAAATTTGCTAAGAAATAGAACGCGATTGAAATTCACATCGTCGGCTATTGCCGCCATTCCAATTGGTTGGTTGAATGCCAACAGACGGCGCATACACACCACACCTTTAGCACTCACACGGCCATTTCTGAAACCGTGAATAGTTGGACCACGTCCCACTTGCTGCGTCGTTCAAGTTAGCTCCTTAAAGCCAGCCACTGACGAGCGTTCCATTTTGTCCGAGTCCATTTGGCAGCCGTCAAAATTAGGTGGGCACACACGAACGCTTCGCGCCGACCCCAGCTCTAGGCAGTCACTGCTGTGGCTGTGTGCATTAAGTTGAAGACAAGTAATCCGAGGAGGAAAAGGCAAAAGGAATGATTGGCTATAAGAAGAAAATTTGCTTATGTGAAACTGTTGAATCAGCTATCACTCGAGCCTTCAGATTGGCGAAGTTACTTGCGAATGGATGAACTAACTTATCATGTCTTGCTGAAGAACCTTACGCCCATCATCGAGAAAAGGGATATAAATATGATACAAGCTATCTGCCCTCACGAGAGACCGAGTGCTACTCTCCGCTACTTAGCGTCTGAATGTACCTATCAGGAACTGAAATTCGTTACTACAATATCGCCTCTTGGGAAACTATACCACATACGTGTAGCGATTCGAATATGTCTGCAAGGATACATGAAGGTAGGTAAAAGTTCATTTCTATTTCAGTATCTATAATATATGTACGCCTACGGAAATGTAGTTGTTCAGTGATAAAATAGTGTACAGGGTAAATGACTTTCTAAATAACAATAATACAGTAATAGCAGACTTATTTTTATTTATGTGTTTATTTATTTACAAAACAAAGAAGAGAAATATGAAAGATGCTACAAAAATATTAAATGAACAACCGTCGGGTCAAAGGAGAAGAAACAACAGTTTATTAATTCCAAAAGTCTACAGAAGCATTTATTGTATAATTTAAATTTGAGATGTTGAAATCTTTATAGATACGCTCAACAGCAATGTACGCCCTCACGGAGGATTCCTTGCTTCCTGAGGAAGATGCAGGCAGACGCCCTTCATCTGCGACGGTTCTGTAAGTGACGTTTGGCACTCTCATTTCAGCATAAAAATAACGTCATTTATGATTTTTTTTTTTTTTTGGCAAAAAGGTGTCATCGAAGCTGAAATGGGCCACATATTGTCGGCAGTAATTTACCCAAACGTATCATGAGTTTGCCTTATTTTTTTCAATTGACGTGGGAGTGGTGACAGGCTGGTCCATTCGTTGAATACTCTGCCTAAATCTTGATCCACTCTTGGAAGTGGTCGCTTGGAAAAACGGGATGACTGGATGACGCTAAACATTGACTCCCAGTATTCATGTGATCATCATCATCTGCCGAATCTCCACCATTACTATGGGGAAAATGAAATAAATAATTTAAATAAATCATGAAATAAAAGTAACGAAGTACACAAACGAATATCTCCTTACAATAACAATCCATTTGTACAAAGTTGATGATATACGTTATATATAATTCATCACATTGTAATGTTTTATTTATTGTACATGTTTTCTTTTCAGATGCCTCATACTGAAGAAGAATGGAGAACGATCACCCGCCGATTTGAGGATCGATGGCAGTTTCCCCACTGCCTTGGGGCGATCGAAGGGAAGTACATTAGGATCGTCCCCCCTCCCGGAAGTGGTTCTTATTTTTGGAACTACAAATATTTCCATTCCATGTACTCATGGCATGCGCTAATGTCGAGTATGAATTTATTTGGTGCGAAGTTGGCACTAACGGTCGGGTATCAGATGGTGGAACATTGAAACACACTGAATTATTTTGAAAAACTTAACATGGGCCAGCTCAACATCCCTCATCCAGAGCCTTTTTCTTTCAGTTTGACTAGTTTACCATATGTTTTCGTTAGGGATGGGGCGTTGCTTTGAGGAGCGATTGAAAAAACTTTTACAAGGGATCGTAGAATTTATAACTACATTTTATCGAGGGTTAGGAGAAAGGTGGAAATCATTTTTGGGATCATATCTAATGGTTTCAGGATCTTTCATAGCAGTATAAATTTATAGTTGGATCGAACAGATGTTGTAGTATTGACGTGTTGCGTCTTGCACAATTTTCTTCAGAAAACCTGCCCGACTTATACCACCGAGCTCGATAGCTGCAGTCGCTTAAGTGCGGCCAGTATCCAGTAATCGGGAGATAGTGGGTTCGAGCCCCACTGTCGGCAGCCCTGATGATGGTTTTCCGTGGTTTCCCATTCTCACACCAGGCAAATGCCGGGGCTGTACCTTAACTAAGGCCACGGCCGCTTCCTTCCAATTCCTAGGACTTTCCTATCCCATCGTCGCCATAAGACCTATCTGTGTCGGTGCGACTTAAAACAAATAGCAAAAAAAAAATAGCGACTTATACCGTGGAGGAAATGTAATCTGAAGAAGGGATGTCACCAGCCGAGACGCTGACGTCGCTACAAACTACCGCATCGCGGAATACACCTGCATCTGCGAAGCTCATTCGAAAGTTATTCAAAGAGTACATCGTTGGTGATGGTGAAGTGCCTTGGCATGATGGAAGAATATGAAATGCCATGTTAATCACAAACTTACATCATATGTGCATTAGCTTGGTTCCCTCTTTTGCAGAAGACCTATTTTAGTTCTATGAACTTAATGTTTAAAATAATTAATTAATGTTGATTTGAGGAAACCAACGGGAAACTACCTCACTCCTCATTTCCCTAGTACACCTCTGCAGTGATGCTTAATTTATCTATGACAGCTGTTGGCATAGCTGTGGAGGATCAAACTAGCTTTCGGGCTGAATACCCAACATGCATATGTTTGATTATGAATGGTTTGATATGAGAAGTTACAAATAGAATGTATTATTTAACTATAGTCACTTATTGTAAATTTACCTCATCTTCCCCAAACGGCATATCATCCAACCGAAGTTATCGAATGTCTTCTTCGCGGTATGTCTTGATCTGTTAGGAAGCTCAGTTGGTCGTTGTACCCGAGTTTAGGAACGTGTACACTAGGTGGTCTGTGATGTCTTTACCTGAAAGTCAAATGTACGATATACCATTTGAAGAATTCAATACAACATTCTTTTATATTACATAGCCGGCAGAAAATGTGTTAAGAATATACATACACAGATACTACCATACATAACCGTTTAGCATTTAATAATAATAATAATAATAATAATAATAATAATAATAATAATAATAATAATAATAATAATAATAATAATAATATCCCGCAATGAAGCAATTCTCTTTAGCACCGTTTCTCGGTTCGCTTAAGGATCTTTAGTTTTAAATCATTGCACAAGTTGGTCAAGAGCGTTATTGCATTTCATTTTGTCGTGATAATCTGCATGAGTCAGTTGCCAAAGGCATGGATGATTGCGATAACTCTCTATCACCTCAAGTACGAAATCACGCCCGGTAGTATTGCCAGATATTTTGTGGGAGATGTGTTGACGACAAGGAGTCTCTTTCAATACTGACAGCAATTTGGATCGGGGATTCCACACACACGGTGAGGCCAACGGATGACTCGAGCCAAATAGAGTAGAGACAATACGCGACACTCAGCGAGATATCGAGGGACAGTATTAGAGCTCTCTCTAGCGGATGGACCTGAAAACTACTGATTCTGTCATAAGAGCACGTGTATTTGTGTGTGAAGTTTTTGGTGTTATTTATGCGTTTTCAGTGAGTTGACATAATTAAATAGTAGCGTAGCGTGTGTCATTCCTTGATATCTCCTCTCAACATGAGGAGAAAGGTACGTGCTGTGTTTGGCTGCAGTAACTATGAAGTAGATAAGAATGCGCGGTCTT
Source organism: Anabrus simplex (assembly GCF_040414725.1). Taxonomy (NCBI): domain Eukaryota; kingdom Metazoa; phylum Arthropoda; class Insecta; order Orthoptera; family Tettigoniidae; genus Anabrus; species Anabrus simplex. The sequence goes on from NC_090278.1 coordinate 94,176,652, forward strand.
TCTTCCGTTTCTCTCGTGACAAGAAATTGTAAGTAATATTGTGTATTCTTCCAGTGACAAAGAGATTTTTTGTAGTACTTCATAATCTTCTGACCTGCTCGACCCGTATTTTAACTGGCTTAAAATATAATACGCATATTTTATTGTATAGTGCACAGTTATCCTTCAATATGGATGTGTTGTTGTAGGTGTGATCTGTGCATTTTGAAACGTCACAGAAGTAATTTGGATAAGGTGTACAAGAGACGTTACGCTTGTATAAGAATTAAGAGGAAAATTGTCCTGCTTTTAAATACTAATTCATTGCATCATGTGTGTAAGGAATGAGCCGATATTTTAATGACAAGTGCCTTAATGTGATAAAATATTTTTAAATGAGAAAAAAAGACAAATCTAACCGTAAAAGTTCAGGCAAGAATGCTAAAGCAAAAAAAAAGTAATGCATAAATGAAAGATCATGCCATTTCACAGCAGTCCATTTCACATCTTGTTTTTTATGTCTAATTTCAGTCTTTAAATAATAACCTTTTAAATAATTCTTCATTCATTTATCCAGAATTGCTTTAGCAACTTCGAAGCTAATATCTCAATAACACTCTCTTTCTAGACGTAATTTATTTATCCCTTTTCGTATATGCAATTCCATTGATATTTGAATTTAGCGCGACTTTTCAGGTCAAGTCACTGGGAGCGCCACCGTCAAATTGTCTCCCATTTTTAACAAGGCTAAATCCGTAAGTGTCGCGTATTGTCTCTACTGTATATGCTCGAGTCAAATCGGACCCACGACTCGCCACAAACGGGAATTCCAATTGATGGCTCGGTGTGGTGGACTTTTGATCGGGCGGAAATCCACCTGTGCCTGCCAAGCCACACCGATCCACCTAGGATTCCCCAAACACGATAGGTTTCTGGATCGGCACAGGGCCAATCGGATGATGGATCGCTCGTGTACAGCGTGTACAGCGAGGGATCCCACCGGCTGAGAGTTGGGCCCACGAGAGTTGAAGTCTGAAGTTTAGCACCACCGGCGAGAAAAACTTGACTAATGCTGCTCGAAAATGGTCTGTTGCTATGGCAACGAAAACAGCGACGCCACATTTAAGGATGCTATCGCCACATGGGTTGGCTTGCTCTCAGTCGCTTTTGTGATATTATTCGGAATAGCACTGTATTAGGCGTGTTAGTTGTTGCTGGATTATTTAATTATTTAAGTATTTGTTTCCTGAATATTACTTTCGTTTTTACTTTATTTTTGTAAGTTAATCAGTAGCAAGTTGTACAGTTCTATTCGCTATTTAACATGTGCATGTGTTGAGGTTATTTTCATTTTAGTGAGTATAGAATCTCATATTTGTCGGGAATGTCGTGTTCTGTCTTAAATGCCGGCATTATTAACACGAGCTTAGGAACGGGTCAAAGTTTATAGAATTGCATTTCGGCAACATAGTTTATTGAATACTCAGCTTGTATGTAAGGGTGATATGTCGCAGACTGAGGTAACTATGACAACGCAGCTTACATCGTAGTTACTGCTTTCGCCGCTTAAATGTTAGACTTCAACTCTCGTGGGCCCAACTATAGATGCTACTGTCATATCACGGCCGACCAGATCCCTCCCACCGCTTCGCTATCTAGAGCGACCAATGATCTCTATACATGGATCGCTGATGGCAGCTCCCCGCTGCAGGAGAAAGTACGCCAAGTTGAGCGCGCGGTTCGCCATGTTGGTATACCCATCCTAGAGCTCTCCTTATGGCGAAGCAATGATAATATAATCAATTTTAAATCGTAATTAATGGCGCATTGGAATAATTAAAAATATAGGGACATGTTCACTCAAAGCCTAAGGACACACTGGGAACACCGACACGTCGTTACGAGGTCAGTAAATCTCCAGGATAGCACTAAAAATGAGTGTATAATAACGGCTGACAAATGTTAACGTAGATGCTGAATGCCGTACATGCAGTGAGCGATCGGTCATACAGTACGAGTGAAAAACACTTTCTGGAAATATTGCTGTAAATTTTATAGATGTATGCCACGAAATTGTGCATTCTTAAGAGGAGTTATGACTGAATTTTTCGTATTTTGGGCCAAAAACTCGTTTTTTTTATTTATACAAAAATAGCCCTATTCCTCCTCTTTCACCAAATGTTTTTATTTTAGTAATTCCGGCTTGTTTAAAGCTTGTAGAAGCCATTTAATATGAACCCGCAGGACGTTTAAAAGCCCCGAAACCACACCCACTTCTCCTGTAACGGCATAATTATAGTTTACTGTGTGTGTTTCGCTGGATATTCAAGTATTTCGCGGCGTATTTGCTATAGAAGAACACTTCGGCATGCTGACAGTCATTTGTTTACTACGTAACCAATACAATTACGTTATGTTAGGAAATATTGTAATTTGAACTGACGGAGGGAATGTTGTACCTCTTCCAAATAGTACTCATTTATGTGTGCCACACGTGTATACTTTATATTATATATTATATTATGTACTTGTATTATTTACATTTAAGAATTCGTATTTGTGTTAATGGTGGTAGTAGTACAAGCAAGTCTCCCTTGTTTGTTTATATTTTACTAACATGCAGAAGTAACATGTGGTTTCAATTCAGCGAGTGAAATATCTAAACTAGTGATTTTTCACTGATGCATTTCATCTTAATTCCTTTGTAAATGTGTGGGGTATTGCAATAAAACAGCACAGAATCCCGGGGAACTACAATTAGAAGACCTGGCGTCACTGAACTAAGCATAAACAAAGCGATTGCGCTCCTCATGGTCTACTTCACCGTGATCTCCCTGCCATCTTACTACGCCAGTCATCTTCTATTCGGCTTACTGCTACCCATACTACCAGCCATCCATGTATAGAGATCAGTGAGAGCGACGCATCAAGTCGACCGTGATCATATTTACATTCAAAACCAAACAAGGAGAGTAGCGTTTACAAGTCCAACTCACGGCCTGCTGGATTCCTCGCTGTCGTGTGAGTGCTAAATGTGTGGTTTGCACACGCCATCTGTTGGCATTCAATCAAACTATTGAAATAGCGCCAATATCCGACGATGTGAATTTCAATCGCGTTCTATTTCATTGTGAATGTAAATTTTTACCACGTTCTACTTCCAGATATCATTAAAAGTTGCGCGAGTCAACACATACCTAACCTCAATTTTTACTGATATCTGTCATAATAATTATAAATGCGTCCAAAAAGTAGCCTATATTAATAGTACTACGAACACAATGTGTTTAATACCATATTATTATCGGCACACTTTTTAGCGATAGATTTACACTCTTAGTGCCGAATCGGAAGACCAAATACAGTAGTGACAATACGCGACACTTACGGATTTAGCCTTGTTAAAATGGGAGACAATTCGGTGGTGGCGCTCCTAGTGACTTGACCTGAAAAGTCGCGCTAAATTCAAATATCATTGGAAATGCATATACGAAAATGGATAAATAAATTACGTCTAGAAAGAAGGTATTATTGAGATATTAACTTCGAAGTTGCTAAAGCAATTCTGGATAAATGAATGAAGAATTATTTAAAAGGTTATTATTTAAAGACTGAAATTAGACATACAAATAAGATGTGAAATGGACTGGTTTGAAATGGAAATTAGACATACAAATAAGATGTGAAATGGACTGGTTTGAAATGGCTTGATCTTTCATTTATGCATTACTTTTTTGCTTTAGCATTCCTCCCTGAACTTTTACGGTTAGATGTGTCTTTTTTCTCATTTAAAAACACTTGTCAATAAAAATATTGGCACATTCCTTACACACAATGAATTCTATCTTAATCTGTTTCCCCTCCAGGGTTGGCTTTTCCCTCGGACTCAGCGAGGGATCCCACCTCTACCTGTCCTGGAGCTTCAGACTTTGGGTCGGGGGATACAACTGGGGAGAATGACCAGTACCTCACCCAGGTGGCCTCACCTGCTATGCTGAGCAGGGGCCTTGTGGGGGATAGGAACATTGGATGGGACAGGCAAGGAAGAGGGAAGGAAGCGGTCGTGGCCTTAAGTGAGGTACCATCCCGGCATTTGCCTGGAGGAGAAGTGGGAAACCACGGAAAACCACTTCCAGGATGGCTGAGGTGGGAATCGAATCTACTCAGTTGACCTCCCGAGGCTGAGTGGACCCCGTTCCAGCCCTCGTACCACTTTTTAAATTTCGTGGCAGAGCCGGGAATCGAACCCGGACCTCCGGGGGTGGCAGCTAATCACGCTAACCACTACACCACAGAGGCGGACTGCAATGAATTAACATTTAAAAGCTGGAAATTTTCCTCTTAACATAAAGCCTACTAACAGAAAGAAAATCTATAAAATCCCGGCTTTAATCTGAGAAGAGGGATAAAAGAGAGGAAAGTATGAAAATGTTGGCGATAGTGATGCTTTGAGGGATATTTACGTACAATTAGAGTAAAAATGGAACATACCCTTGGCTGTATTGTCGAGGATTTCTAAAGTCGCTGGCCTGGAAATGATCTGAACAGATCTTATCTATATATATAAAATTGGACGTTGGTGTATTTGACGTTAATAGACTCAAAAACTACCGGACCGATTTCGCTGAAATTTTCACAATTTGTTCTTATTACATCTGAAAGGGATTATGAAGTGGTTTGAATGAAATCGGTAAGGTAGTTTTATTATTATGTGTAATTATATGTAATTTTATTAAATTGCAAAGCCGCACCAAGATTGGATCGACTTGATGGACAGTTGTCGCTAGGCGACAGCAGCTTACGCTATACCATGAAAGTCCGCTAAATGAAATGGTGTATGTTTTTTAGTGCCGGGAGTGCCCGAGGGCATGTTCGGCTCGCCACGTGCAGGTCTTGTGATTTAACACCCGTAGGCGACCTGCGCGTCGTGATGAGGATAATATTTGCTGCATATAGGAGGATGAAAACACGCCGCATTGACTTACAAAGTACCTTTCTTGATAGGAAGTGCATTCTTATGCCTATTATTTTGAAATACCAATCCAACATACCGTGATCGAGATGTATGTCATAGTACCAACATTGGTAGGTCTGCCCATTTTGAAGAATGTAGCTGTGTATTAGACGTGTAAAATATTTAAGAAACTGTAAAAAATATAGAATATCAACAATGGAATGACAAGAGTTATCACCCCCCTCCTAACGAAGAACAACTGGAGGTTCCCAAAGAGCAAAGGCGAGTCTACGTAATCTATAGGTCTATAGGTCTATAGGTGGGTATGTAGGTATGTATGTATTGCATCTCCTCCTATACCATTCGAGTGATTTCAACCAAACTTGGTGCACTTATGACTTAGTATCAGGAAACAAACCTCGTGGGGGAAAGACACCACAAGCACCCTTAAAGTGGGGGCCTTGGGGTACGAGTTACAAAAATAATCGAAAATAGTGTTGAATTCATAATTTTCGGGGTCGCTGAGATAAATAGTGACACTCCGGATTTTAAAGTCCAATTTCAGTCCCCTTCGGGCCGGGGGCGAGAAATAATAATAATAATAATAATAATAATAATAATAATAATAATAATAATAATAATAATAATAATAATAATAATAATAATAATAGAAAATAGAGCCGAATTCATCATTTTCAGGGTGGCTGAGGTGAATAGTGACACTCCAGAATTTGCTGAAGTCAAAGTTCATCACACTTTTGGGGTGGTAGGGGTCGCTGAGGTGAATAGTGACACTCGGGATTTTTTAAAGTCCATATTCAGCACCCTTAGTGGTGGGGGGGGGGGCGAGGGGGAATGAGATATAAACATATTAATAATATAAAATAGAAGTCGAATCCATAGTTTCGGGGTCGTTGAGATGAATAGTGACACTCCGGAATTTTTGGAAGTCCAAGTTCATCACCCTTTAAGTGGTGGGCGAGGGGGAATGAGATATAAAAATAATCGGAAGTGACGAATCCATAGTTTTCGAGGTCGCTGAGATGAATAGTGACACCTGCGATTTTTTTAAGTCCTTTGGGATAAGGGATGAGGGAAGAGTGAGATATAAAAATAATCGGTAATAGTGCCAAATCCACAATTTTCGGGGTCGCTGAAATGTATAGTGACGCTGCGAATTTTTTAAAGTCCTAGTTCATCACCCTTTGGGGTGGGGGGCGAGGGGTAATGAGATATAAAATTAATCGGAAATGGTAACGAATCTATAGTTTTCGGTATCGCTGAGATGTATAGGGGGGCACTCCGGATTTGTAAAAGTCCATGCTCAGCATTAAGATATAAGAATTTCGTAGTGTTCCCTATTGAAGTGAGTTCAGCGATCTTGGGGGGGAAACATAAAATTAATCGAAAATAGTGTCGAATCCATACTTTTCGGGATGGCTGAAATGAATAGTGACACTCCGGATGTCGTTTACCTTCAAGTTTAGCCCCAGTAAGCAGGGTTGTGAGAAGGGGTGAAGGAAGGAAAATGTGCAAATGACCAAGATTTTGGGTGTTTGTATGCATGTTCCAGCATAGGTGTCAACTAAACTTGGTACAATACTAAATTTATTTAATAAATTTACACTATCTGTAAAAAATACTGCAGGGGCAAGACACCCCTAGAAGCCCTAGGGAAGGGGGCAAAATATAATTTTAACTAAAAACGACTGATATTAGTGTTGAATCCATAGTTTTCTGGACAACGGGAGAGATTTCAGCCAAACTTGGTACACTTATGACTTACTATCGTGAGACAAACTGCGAGGAGGTATGGTAGACCTAGCACGCTAGGGGTGGGGTGAGAAGGGCTGAGATGTAAAAATAATCGAAAATAGTGTGGAGTAGTGAGACGAATATTGATACTCCAGGCATCGTTCTGTGTATGTTTCTTCCAACATAGCCCTCATACAAAATTGCTACACATATGACTTACTATCTGAGAAAAATACTTTTGGGTAAAACACCAGTAGCACTCCTCCTGAAGGTGGTGAAATATAAAAATAAACAAAAATGACTGATATTAATGTTTACGAGTTCGCTGAGTTGAACTGTGACACTCTGGATGGATAAGTCATACTTCACCACAATTGGTATGGAGGTTGAGAAGGGGTGAAAATGAATATAAAAATAACCGTCAAAAATGGGTGTATGTGGGTATATTCCAAAATAGCTCTCAACCAAACTTGGTACATATATGACTTACCATCTGGAAAAAAAATAATATGGAGATAAAACACCAATCCCCGCTGGGGGTGGGGAATGGGAGGGCATGACATTTTCCATTATTTAAAAATAATAGAAAATAACCGATATTAATGTCGAATTCATTGTTGTGACTCCTTGAATATCGTTTAAGTCGACGTTCAGCCTCCATTGGGATGGTACACTGAAAGGGGTTTTGTAGTGAACAGTATAAAATGACCGAGATTAGTGTTGAATCCACTGCGTTTGGGGTCTCAAGGCTGATTGGTGAGAGTCTCAATGACAGTTGAAATCGTGTAGATCATATCTATACTGTGACTGATAAATACATGAAGTTATCACTTATTATCTTTTTGAAAGGATCAAATATTTCCCAATCAATTGGAGCTTCCACATGGATAAAATTTTACTCAAAAATGAAATCATTTAAAACTTGAAATCAAACACATCTAAATAACTCTAAAACTATATAATAGATTGTAAAAATCCATATCCCAGAAAGGAATTCTATAAAAATTCACTTTAACATAACTAACTGGTGATACTAATCTTAAAAGTAAACATCCTAAACCAACCGGGCTACGCCGGGTTTGTACAGCTAGTATTATATAGATTGCCAAGTCCATCAACGGCGAGCGTTGCTGACGTGGAATTATCGTCGTCATGGTAACGAGTTAACTGGGGGTAAGTGATAGTTTTTATAAGGTGCAACAAAACTGCGTGGTCTTCAGCTCCAGTTGAATAGGAATAGGGAAAGAGCTTACATGCCGAGTTGTATCCAGTTCGCTTCTCCTAAAGCATGTTACAATATTTTATGCTGCCTCGTGGAAAGTCCTTTTTAGGTCATTATTCATTAAACATTGATCTGTTCAACATCATTAATTGCATTACCAATTTGTTGTTAGTTTCCTTCAGAATTGCATGAATCCAGCCCATTGGAGAGACAACTTTCTCTCAATAAACAGCATCCTTGGCACCGGTGCGTGACATATTACTACAGTACCATTAAATTTCAGTGTGTACAGTACGCTCTGGCCGTGCCCATTCTACGAGAGAGCAGTAACAATCAGACAGTGCCATGCTGTAAGATCTGCTCAAGTGCGAACTTTATCAGTGGCGCTACATGATTAGGAAGCAGTACGATAAGAGATAAGATTTCATCTGATGGCTTCTGCGATACAGTTCTTGTGCGGTAACATAATATATCAGACACATTTGCACAATTCACTGGGCTTCACTGGCAGTTAATGAACTGTCAGCTAATTGTATCGACTCAAATGTTTATACTCCTTTCCCGTGCTCATGACCCACTCAGCTTAGTGGTCAGACTTTTGCAAGCTATCAAAGCAAGTTTATAGTTTTGCGCGACTGTTGATATCGTGATCATAGTCACGGGACATACACCCAATCCGAACCACAGGGACGTAACTTTCGATTTCAAAGATTTCGCATGCTTTGGCCGAGATTCGAAACGCTGCTGCCATGGCAAGAAGCTAGTAATTCTTATATAAGCGTAACGTCCCTTCTTTCTTGTACACCTTACCCAAATCACTTCTGTGACATTTCAAAACCCACAGATCACACCTACAACAACACATCGGTATTGAAGGTTAACTGTGCACTATACAATAAAATATGCGTATTATATTTTAAGCCAGTTAAACTATGGGTCGAGCTGGTCAAAAGATTATGAATTACTATAAAAATCTCGTTGTCACTGGAAGAATATATATGCAAACACAATATTACTTATATTTTCTTGTCATGAGGGAGGCGAAAGAAAGACTGCGCATTCTTCTCTACTTCATAGTTACTGCAGCCAAACACAGCACATACCTTTCTCCTCATGTTGAGAGGAGATATCAAGGAATGACACATGCTACGCTACTATTTAATTATGTCAACTCACTGAAAACGCATAAATAACACGAAAAACTTCACACACAAACACACATGCTCTTATGACAGAATCAGTAGTTCTCAGGTCTACCCGCTAGGAAGAGCTCTAATAGCTGTCCCTTGATATCTCGCTGAGTGTCGCGTATTGTCTCTACTGTATTTGGGTAGACCTCGGCAATCTTCGAGATTCGTATTGGCAATCTTTGAAACACAAATTATGAATCGCATATGCATCGCTCTGTGACATCTGGAGTACACTTTATGTACTAGTACTGTTGTTGTTGTTGTTTACGCAGCAAAGCCAAACTACATAATTCATACTAGGACCAATATTCGCATCAAGAAATTTTGTATAATGTGTGTGTGACACAGTTGTTGGCTTAAAATAATAAAGGTTGAGAAAATTCATGTCGATCGATCATACTATCGATTCAATTCAGATTTGATTTCCATTCTGTTGGCTGTTCTACCGGAACTGGGAGAGCACCCTCCTTACTCCTCAACCCCATACATAAATCTATCGCTAAAAAGTGTGCCGATAATACAGAGTACTTATATTAACAGTACTATCAATTAACAATTTATAATATTGACCAGGAAAACTAGTAGAATGAGCCAGCTGCATGTCAAGCTGTTTCAGTCCACTAGAAAATGAAAATCGGGAAAATAATGAATTTCAAGTTACACAATTATAACAGTAAAATTTTAGGGAGGAAGGGGGGGCGTCTGAGACTGGTCTTGGTAAACTGTCAAAAGTGTAATTAATAATCAATTAAAATTTGAAACACAGAGCTCCATAGCTGCAGTCGCTTAACTGCGATCGGTATCTAGTATTCAGGAGATAGTGGGTTCGAATCCCACTGTCAGCAGCCCTGAATATCATTTTCTGTGGTTTCTCATTTTCACACCAGGCAAACGCTGGAGCTGTGCCTTAATTAAGGCCACGGCCGCTTCCTTCCCAATCTTAGCCTTTCCTGTCCCATCGTCACCATAAGACATATCTGTGTCAGTGCACCGTAAAGCAACTTTCCAAACAAATTTGGTACATTGATGGGATCTTATGAGATTGATGTGGTGATACGGGTGGAATCATGGTTGAGAGAAGGGGAAAGATAGGTATTTCCAGAAGGGTATACAGCCTATCGTAGAGACCGAGAAGATAAAATGGGAGGGGGGGGTGTTATTCTGGAGAAGGGAACTTATTGCTCATATGAATGGTTTACCGATGAAAGGGATGAAATATTGGGGATAAAATTTGTTTGTGATAATATGAAGGAGGTGGAAATTATAGGAATGTATACACCTGAATGAGAGGAAAGGGACATGGAAATATTTGAGAAAGTAATACTCATAAAAAGAATAATGATGATATCGTAATAACTGGGGGAGATCTAAACTTGCCAGGAAAAGTTGAATGGAATGGAGCTGCAAGTGAAGCCCATGAACGGAAGTGACAAATAAGTTAATTTGGGAGGATTTACACAAATTTTACAAGCACCAACTCGTCTTCTTGGTTAAACCCTGGGAAATTGATGATAAAACTGAGGTCATTGAAGGAATAACCATAAGAGGGTCACACAAGACAAGAAATTGTACAGAAAAACTAAAGTTGGTGAATTCGGGACTTTCCTTAAATCACAATTCAGTTGTTGGATAAGTGAAGGGAGTAATGTGGATACACTTTGGGCAAACTTTAAAGGAATCATTTGGGAAGGAGAGAAGAGATTTGGACCTGTCAAGCAGGGTAAAATGACCTCAGACCCTGTTTATTATACAAGGGGAATGAAATTTTTAAACAATGCAGAATAGTAAACATGAAAATCAAAGAGGGTAGAAAGAATAGAGAAACTAGAAAACAGCTAATGAGGGAACTTTATAGAGTGAAAAAGGAAGCAAAAGAGGATTACATGAATGGCATACTTCATGAGGGTAAAACAATAATCACCACTACCACCTCATCCAGAACTAGTGAAGTTGCTGGTTCTGCTCTAGTAGAACTGAAAAAGTTATCTTCACCATCATCATTATTTTTTCCCCCATTTCTTGTTCTGTGCGATGTACATCAATTACTAGAATGTAACAATTACGATTTTATTTTAACAAGTAAATAACATGTAAAAATTACATTTAAAAAAAGTAACAATTAGAAGTAAAAATTACTAAGAAAGTAATCGCTACAAGTAATTTGACTACTTTTACTCCATTATTTCCCAAGTCTGTTTCTAAACTACTGGAGAGACGTAAGTGACAAAAAAGCAAATCACAGGACATACACAAGGATACTTGTGAATCATCAAAGAAAATTTAATCTATAAGGCCCCTTTCACATGATCCACTGCGTTCCACGCCACTCCACTCCACCAGAGGTGTAGAAAGGGGCCCAAAGCATTCACACGAGACACTTCGTGAGGCGCAACCTCCCTCCACTGCTGTCAACCGGCTTGAAGGGTCTTCCACTCTTGGCGACCGGAAGCTAACTAAATCAGATTAGTTCGTTCAGACGGTCAACACTGTGTGCACCACAAGTTCAAAGTTTTTGTTTCAAAATGTCAGTTCCATTCATAGATGCTGAAAAGTTAATAACAGAAATACAAAATTGTCGCTGCCTGTGGGATTTACAAATGACAGACAATTCAAATAAAATTTTAAAAACTTCAAATATGGAATGAAGTTTCCTAACAAACTATTCAAAATTTTGCCAAAGTGAATGACACCAAAAAGAGAGAAGTAGGCAAGTACAATAATATTGTATACGTTGACTATTTATTCAATATTACAATAACATAGGTGATTGAAAAAAATAATTAACCAAGGTTCTTAGCAGTCTTCATTTCAAAAGAATTGTTTCGAATTAAATTACATAGTAACATTTTCTTATCCATGAGAACTACTAGTGTTTTACTGATAGAAATTAGTTATAGGTAGGAAGGCCGAACTGGTAGCTCACTAAATCACTTTACAAAGGTAAAATTAAATGTATCCTCCTAATTCAATACATCATACAATTCCATCTTTACACGGAGTAATCAAATTCAAAGATGTTTCGGCTCATCTTCAGTGAAAAAAGGGAGGGGTTGAACTAATTTACATAATACAAGCTAAAATTGTGCCAAAAAAACATAATAGAGGAACAAATGAAAAAAACAAAAGAGAGACATGATGGAAATAAAAACAACCCAATATATAATATTTAAATCATGTGGAGCAAAAAAACAACTCACTGTGTTAAAAATTCAGTGAAAACAGGGGTTAATACAAAACATAACTGAATCTAAAAACTGTGTTACCTAAGAAGAAAAGAAATGAAAACAGATGGAAACGAACAAGGTTGTAGATCTCTTAGTTTACAAAATTTGGTTTTATAACGATTCAAAACAGGACAAAATCAGTCGCGTCACAAGTTCAAAGTTTTTGTTTCAGTATGTCGATGGAATACATCTTCTCATGTTGGTGTCCTGACACTGTAAACTAGCTTCAATGATTGACAACAATTCATCAAACGAATTTCCACTTGTACAAAAGTAATTAAAGAACCCTTTTGGATCAGTGGTTCGTTCAACTAGAAGGAAACGATGAGCTCCTCGTTCTAGGCGATATGAATTCAATGGATGGACCCAATGAATACTCTTATTTCTCCTCAATCTTCTTTTCGTAAGAATATAAATCCCAAGGATAACTTTCGCGTCCATGGTCCAAGGTCAAACTGGGACACAAAAGATATGGTTGGGACTAGAAGTTGCCGGTAAGTTGCCGGAAGTGGACAGCAAGAGTGTCTGAGAAGTGAAGTGGCATGGAAAGCAGTGGATCGTGTGAAAGGGGCCTAGAGCTTCAAAACTGAGGTGAGTACAAAATTTTCAGTAAAATCTTACATGTTGCTTTAATTTACGTTGGCAGTGCAAGCTTTGAACAGCCTCCGTGTCTCAGTCAGAGCAAATCCATATTTGTAGCTTACGTAAGATGATAGGACCAGGACTGGGAGAAACTACTACACAAAAAGAAAGAACAAGTCAAATTCTTAATAATTTTATTTGTCTTTAAATCTAAAAAAGTATCTCTTAGGGTCTTCTTATATTAGTGGTCAGATATATACAATTCATAATATACTAGTGATAAACAAAACAAGCACGGCTACTTAATAAATGCCTATAATCACAGATGATGGCCTTCTTCTTTGTCACGTTCGAGACTGTGTAGAAAATGCATGGTGCATTGTCCAAGTTATGCCACTGGTGAGCACGATTTACCCAGTGAGTCGTAACCTCCACCATGTTCCTGCCGAATGCTTCCACGACGAATCTGGAACATTAATGGAAAAGGAAGTGTGTTTCTTACATGTATATCAAACATCACATTTAATATCTGTAAACTACCCAGTCCAGTGGGTTCAAATCCCACTGTCGGCTGCCCAGTTTTCTGTGCTTTTATCTTAAGGGTACAATCAAAGGTTCCACCTTTACAATACTAAAAATTTGTGTTTAATTAGCGTGACAATAAGAAGTGTCGGAACACGTTTCATCCTTCTTTTTGGACACCATCAGCCAAAAATTCTTATAAGATAAGTAAAATAGACAAGGTCACAAATTCACATTAAAATACGATTTGGGATGCCGAATACGTCAAATTAAAATACATGGTTTAATTCAAAGAATGTTCTTAAAATGTTAGAGCTCAACTGCCTTTTTGTTCTGTTGAATTGAGAATAAAACTGAATGTTGTGGTGGCGGTATTTGAATCCCGCGCACAGTGCGGCTTGTATCCAGTTCTCACCGGCAGAGCTGACCAGGCGACCAGCTGACACTCCATGTCACAGCTCAATACTCTATATAAGCGAGTGGGCTGGGAGAGAAGGCATTCAGTTGTCCAACGGCTACCTTCACCTTACTTCAGAACACTATGCAAAATCAAGCATTAAACTTGTTGAATTATGTAAATATATTATATTTTGATGAATGAATAACAGGAATTTTACTTTTTTTTAAAAATGGAAATACTGTCAATCCTATCCAAGGAATTGTACATCATAGCTTGTACGCTTAAACCCTCTCAACATCATCATCATTTCCCTTTATCCAGCTGTAGCCGGGTTGGGGCAAGTAAGGTTCCTCTCGACTTTCTTCAGTCTTTCCACCACTCCTCCTCCAACACTCTGTCCCAGCCCAGCATTCTTCCTATAATACTGCGTTGGATTGTGTCCTTCCATCTCAATCGTGGTCGCCCACGACCTCTCCTTCCTTGGATTTGCATTTCCATCACCTTTTTTGGTATTCTTTTGTCACTCATTCACTTTACGTGCCCAAATCATCTTCTCTATTCTATCATTCAGTTTTTCCACTCCAATTTCTTCCTGGATTTTCTCATTCCTTATTTTGTCTCTTATACTCTTCTGTATCATACTCCTCAAGAATTTCATTTCAACTGCCTGTATTCGACTCTCATCCTTCTTTGTCATTGTCCAGGTTTCTGCTCCGTAAGTTGATATGGGTACGTAATACATCTTGTACATAGTTTCCTTTGCTTCCATCTTTGTCCTATAACATGTTTCTTACACTATGATAGAAACAACTTCCAGCTTGAATCCTCTTACTAATCTCAGCATCCAAGCAAGCATTCACCCAGGTATTTGAACGTTTCCACTACTTCCAGGGGTTTGTCTGTAAGTCTAATCTCACCTTTCCCTTCTTTCTCCCCTCTAGTCATAACAAAAGTTTTACTCTTTTCTACACTTATTTTCAATCTACATTCTTCGATATTCCCGTTCACCACATCCAATTGTTCTTGAACCTTCACGTCCTCTTCTGTTTTCTTTGAATGTATAGATATAAAAAAATAAAATTCACTGTTTATACTAAACACAGTATAAATCAAAGCAGAATAGGTTGAAAAGGTTGGTTTTCATGTGATTATAGCGTTTTTTATTTATTTTTAATACTGTACCCGAATCAACATATCATTGAGTAGTGGAGAAGAGCTTTGTAGTCATAATGGAATGACAATGGTTCAATTCTATTAAAAAAGATGGGTAGGTCCACCTATTCAATACCTTAAATTATATGTTATTATTACGTATTCATTATATATTAGGCTGTAATATTTCACCTTTGCTGTTCGTAGTTGACATGGATCATCTGGCAGGGAGGGATTCAGTTAGGTGGAAATGTAAGCAGTCTGGCCTATGCTGACGACTTGGTCTTAATGGCAGACTGTGCCGAAAGCCTGCAGCCTAATATTTTGGAACTTGAAAATAGGTGCAATGAGTATGGTATGAAAATTAGCCTCTCGAAGACTAAATTGATGTCAGTAGGTAAGAAATTCAGCAGAATTGAATGTCAAATTGGTGATACAAAGCTAGAACAGGTAGATAATTTCAAGTATTTAGGTTGTGTGTTCTCCCAGGATGGTAATATAGTAAGTGAGATTGAATCAAGGTGTAGTAAAGCTAATGCAGTAAGCTCGCAATTGCGATTAGCAGTATTCTGCAAGAAGGAAGTCAGCTCCCGGACGAAACTATCTTTACACCGTCTGTTTTCAGACCAACATTGCTTTACGGGAGCGAAAGCTGGGTGGACTCAGGATATCTTATTCATAAGTTACAAGTAACAGACATGAACTAGCGAGAATGATTGCTGGTACAAGCAGGTGGGAACAATGGCAGGAAGATACTCGGAATGAAGAGATAAAGGCTAAGTTATGAATGAACTAGATGGATGAAGCTGTACACATAAACCGGCTTCTGTGGTGGGGTCATGTGAGGCGAATGGAGGAGGATAGGTTACCTAGGAGAATAATGGACTCTGTTATGGAGGGTAAGAGAATTAGAGGTAGACCAACATGACAATGGCAGTTTCTATCGATTCAAAGATAAGAGGAATAAAACTAAATGAGGCCACAACACTAGTTGCAAACAGAAGATTGTGGCAAAATTGGTAAATTCACAGAGGCTTGCAAACTGAACGCTGAAAGGCATAACGGTCTATAATGATGTACGTATGTATGCAGCCGGCCCCGTGGTACAAGGGGAAGCGTGCCTGCCTCTTGCCCGGAGGCCCCGGGTTCCGTTTCCGGCCAGGTCAGGGACTTTTCTCTCAACCTGAGGGCTGGTTCGAGGTCCACACAGCCATGTGATTACAATTGAGGAGCTATCTGACGGTGAGATGGCGGCCCCAGTCTCGAAAGCCCAGAATAACGACCGAGAGGAAGCGTCTTGCTGACGACATGGTCCCTCGTAATCTGCAGGCTTTCGAGCTGAGCAGTGGTCGCTGGGGAGGCCAAAGCCTTTTCAAGGGTGTTAAGTGCCGTGGGGGGATGCATGTATGTATGTATGTACGTATTAGGAGTAGTTTCAACCCTTCTATAGGGTATGTCTTGGTCCAATAGAAGGGCCTAACATACTGTATAATGAATAAATAATAATAGCAGCATATAATTTAAGGTATTGAACAGGTGGACCTACCCATCTTTGTTAATAGTGATAAATCACCAATACGGACCATAATGAAATCACTTCCATGCCAAGTGTGTTTGCTGTCTTGCCTCACTGTGACGTATGCTTGTTACGTAAGCTGCCCGGCCGCCCTGGGCTGGCCTCAACAGGCACCCAGCTGAGCACCTCTGGTCTAAATGGATCTCGATGACCATAAATGCTTTCAGGAGGATAGAGGGCAATATGAGGAAACAAGTAAGCCCAAAACGTCTGGAGCAGTACTGGAGGTGTCCAAGCAGCCCAGCACTTCTAACACGCCTGTGAAGCCTGTGCACTGGGGATGAGCTGCAAATGATGAACCAGTTGCTAGGACCTCTCGCAAACTATCTCTGATCACTAACAGCTCGTGGAGGTTGGCGCATCGGGCAGCCAAGTTTGACAGGATTTATAGTTACATCTGATAATGATCTACTTCACGTCTATTAGAAATGCGCATTATACACCATGCACTTAATAATGCGTGTGTGAATTTGAAATTCATGTGAAGAAAAAAAAGTAAAACACACAGAGTGCTTTAACTTAATGAAAGAGGCATACGGGGGATTCTTCTACGTCACGTAGACAAATCTCTGAGTGATACAAAAGGTTTAGTCAGGGTCGGGACGGGATGGAAGATGACGAGCATCTGGATCGTCCAATTAGATAAAAAAATTGATTAAAATATTCAGATAATCAGAGAAACTGTGCGTACAGATCTACGACTGAGTATCAGGATGACAGCAGATAAGACTGTAAGAGAAATTTCATGCTTCAATTTGAGCAAGAGAAAAGTACATTGGAAGCTGGTCCCTGCGTCGTAGCAACGCTCTTTCTGTAAATACATTTTTGGCTGATATTCCAGCTGTTGTACTCACCAGACCCAACCGCTTGCGTGAAGGGAATTTTAAATTAAATCTTGTGCTTGAGCCCTTAGAAATTAGGGGCTTGACAAAATCAGAAAGAACAGAAGCCCGTAGACGGACGTCAGAGTCCTTTAGAAAGGTCACTTTCAATTCCAATGTTAAAGCTAAGAGAGAGAGGGATTCTCACCTCGTGCAGCGCGAGACACACCAGCGTCGCTTCATTACGTAAGACCATCTTGGTCGTTATTTTCCAGCTTGAGGGGCTGCGGCGATGGGGCCATGAAGACGGACTTCATTCCCAGGTTCGACGACTGGCCAGCCTGAGAAAGATAAACATAACAGGTAAGACATGATATCATGATGAAATGAAAACAAAAATAAACTATGCTGTGTGGGACAAGTCATATATTAAAGACATCTGAATATCAGAATTAAAGCATTAGAATATACAATAAAATTTTATTCCCAATTTCTGTACCACTATAAAGAACAATTCTTTTCAATTTTTTTTTTTTACTTGCTTTACGTCGCACCGACACAGATAGGTCTTACGGCGATGATGGGACAGAAAAGGGCTAGGAGTGGGAAGGAAGCGGCCGTGGCATTAATTAAGGTACAGCACCAGCATTTGCCTGGTGTGAAAATAGGAAACCACGGAAAACCATCATCAGGGCTGCTGACAGTGGGGTTCAAACCCACTATCTATTGAACACTGGATACTCACTGCACTTAAGCGACTGCAGCTATCAAGCTCAGTAAAATTAATTAATTAATTAAATAAATAAATAAATAAATAAATAAATAAATAAATAAATAAATAAATAAATAAATAAATAAATAAATAAATAAATAAATAAATAAATAAATAAATAAATAATAAGTCAAATTCAGAGGGGTATTATCAAAAAGCTTCGAGATCAAAACAGGTGTTAGACAGGGAGATGGTTTGTCCCCTATCCTGTTTAACTGTCTGCTGGAGAAGGTCATTCGGGAATGGACGAACACACTAGCTGACAACTCTGGATTAAAAATCGGCTACAAAAAAGACAAGTTAACAGTTACTTGCTTAGCCTTCGCAGATGACCTCACACTCTTAGCTTCAAGTATGGAAGAAGCTACGTACCAGCTATCCTCCCTAGAACGCATAGCAGCTAAAGCAGGGCTAAAGATCGCTGTCAATAAAACAAAATTTCTGACCAACATCAGAGAAGCACCCAACTTCATTTCTTTGGGGGACAAAATAATACACAAGGCCAACTCATTCAAATATCTTGGAGAGTGGATAACCCCAAATGTTAATGAGGATCTTGCAATGAAGAGTAGATGCACTAAATTAGAAAGAGCTTATCATCTTTGTAAGAACATATACAAGTCTAAATCCCTCTCCTTGAATCTTAAACTTAGACACTACAACACCGTAGTAAGACCATCTGTACTGTACGCCTCAGAATGCCTAAACATGACCCGGAAAGGACAACTCAGAAAACTAGAACTGAAAGAGCGAAAGATCCTCAGAAGGATTATGGGTCCCATTAAAGAAGGCGATGGCTACAGAATCAGGCACAACAAGGAACTGTACAGTAAAATAGAGAGCATTACAACAGCTATGAGGAAGAGAAGACTAATCTTCTATGGTCACGTAGTCAGGATGGACAGCCAGAGACTCACTTCAAGAATCTTCAACACTGTATCTAGAGGGAAAACAACAAATGCCAAATGGACGAATTTAGTGCGGAAAGACCTACAATACCTAAACATTGATCACGTTGACATTTACAACCGAGATAAATTCAGAAAGTTAGTCAAGACATCTGACTCTCTCCAGTCACTAACAACTAAATCACTGCGTCCAGGAGTAGGAATGAAATGGACTCAAGAAAGAAAAGACATCCATAGCGCTAGAATGAAGGAATACTGGGCTAAGAGGAAGAAAAGGGCTCACCAGAGTTAAGAACCACGTGGTCCATCGTAGGCCTAAACGAAGAATGAATGAATGAATGAATGAATGAATGAATGAATAAATAAATAAATAAATAAATAAATAAATAAATAAATAAATAAATAAATAAATAAATACTGCATCTTTAGTAGTGACGAGGTTGGGGTTCTGGGCCCTTTCTTAAGACTTAAACATTGTTTTACAATTTGATGAAAATGCTAAAATATTAATAATTACAAAACTATTAGTTGTAGTAGTATTTGTAATAATTATATAATAAAAATGATGATAGTAGCCACAAAAACATTAACTCTGAAGACTAACCCTAATACATTATTATAGTAGAACAAAATCTGACCACTTACAACACTCTAAAACTAACTCTATTATGTAATTATAATCTAAATATAATATCTGATAATTATAACGGCTCTGGAACCAATTTTAATATGTAATTTAAATCCAAGTATAACAAAACCTGACCATTCACTCACACTTTTCCACTAGTCAGTCTGATGACTCAAGCTAGTACCTTTGACAGTCCATCTTAAATTTATTAACTTGGGAAGGACTTGTGGTACCATACAGTACTACCAAAGATGTTATCCTAATTATTGAAAAGGGAGCCATAATTATGGAAAAATTGCACACGGAATGAAAGACAGACCTAGTAAGAATCATTCAGTAGAGTTAGCGAGTTTGTGTTGTGTGCCACGTTCAATCAACGGTGCTCTGAATTGGCATGTTCTTTATATTAAGCAAGTATGGTTGCGTACATACGGTGTAACAAGAAACATCTTAATTGGAGATGGTGTTGTCAGCTCACACTTGAAATGCTAGCGCCATATGGTATTGTAATTTTCAGTAGTGGCTGGTGGTATCTGGAGCTGGGTATTGCACCAAACTTTTCAGTGTCACATTTTTATATGAGAAGCTTAGAGAGATAACAAGAAACTATATTATCATTAAGTAATGAAGTATTTTGCTATTAAAAATGAAATATATCTGGCAATTAAAACATAGGAAATATGAGGCTAATTATACAGTATAACTACAGTTTCTCTTACCTCTTTTGAATTGAAATTTTGCCCCCCTGTTTTTTCAATTATGCAAAATGTTGGTAATATTGTGGGTGGATCGGTACAACGTATCCTAGTAGTGTGGAGAAGAAGTATGAAGTCATCTCCGCAGAGTGGTGCAATCTAATGGGGACTTTTGGAGTTAATACTTGAGAGGGGGTTTGCTGGTCCTGTGCAACACCCAAGGACCGACACTGGCGAGCGTGCTACTGATGCTATGCGCAGGCTTAGGCTTATCGCTTGGGAGTTACCACAGGAAAGCAAACTCCCTGAGTTTGATTTGAAGCCAGCAGCCCTTATTGCTCCGTTATGAAGCATTAGTATATCGAACGGCCGAAGGTGGTTGATTTTAACATATTTTAGAATACACGCTAGGTTTATTAAACTGACAAACTTGAAGAAAAGACGTCCAATGAAGTGTAAAATTATTGAGAGTTGTGGAACACTCCAACACTACCACGCACTGCCGCTGGTAATTTTAAATATTTTATGTAGAGGACATTTCTTATTACTTACGAGTATATTGTTAGGAGATTAGGTATCAAGTCTGCAAATTATTTGGTGGACTGAAACGTATTAAACAATTCTCAGATAAAATCTATTCCTTCTGATGATTGGTAGCTAATGAAGAGAACAAGTGAGGTTGTCGAAACATGTATGACATTTCATTAATACAGATTAAAAAACCGTTTATAGTATTGACAAGGTGACTTAGTCTGGTCTATTAGATACAGCATAAGTCACTGCGGACCAAAATCAAACTATACTGGTTAACATAATAAATATGGTACATATCACTTTAGAGAGAATATATGTTTAAGAGCACCTTGTTAATGCCCACTGAACAGCTACTCACAGAACAAGGAAAAGTGTGCAATTGTTTAAGCAGTACAAGAATATTAATTGGGAGACCAGTCTCTGAGATCGGGAGAGTGCTAGGTGGCCAAACAACTCACCTGTGTCACAAGACTGGGGCTGTTGGTGGTACAGGAACCGGAACTGTTGGGCATACAAACCACCACGAGCTTGGCGCCAGCTGCCGTGTGGACCATCTTTTGCTGCTGAGTACCCATAGACTGCGCCGATGTCACGAACTTGACCACCGTCGCACTCGAGGCGTTGTTCGGCGTCGCCGGGGGCTGCAACGCCTTCCAGGAACAAAAGAGGAGACTGTCATAAAAAGCAAGTCAGGACGTTCCCTACAAGGGTCAATACAATATCCACGGGGGAAGTTCTCTGCCCTAATACTGTCACTACACTGTATTTATCCTTTGGCAAGCTATAGACATTTTCAAGACTATGTTCTCACCCACATTTATTTCAAGAAACACGCCCAGAAATGGAAGGATGACCGAACAGTGCGAAATGGTGATAAGATGGAAAAGTGAGGGGGCAAAATGAACATGGTGCTTCAGTCCTGGTGGGCTTTGGCCTACCCAGCCTCACAGCTGTTGTGTGATCAGTGCAACGAAAATTTTTTACTGTCATTCTCTGCTTTCTAGGCCTTGCCAACTATCTCACCAGCAGATGGCTCCTCAGTTGTCCTCACGTAGGCGAAGTGGGCCTTGAAGAAGGTCAGCAGAAAAGGAAAAGGAGCAATAAAAAAATCAGAGACAAAGATCTTAAAGTACGAGGGCCAACGAGAAATTAACTTTTCCCATTTCTCTTTAAAAAAAAAAAAAAAAAAAAAAAAAAAAAGAGAGAGAGACAAAAAACTTTATTGGTACCTGTTACAGCAACATTGGAGCTATTTTTCGACATAATTACCACCAGAAGTGAGACACTTTTCATATCGCGGGATCTGCCACGTGGGAATGGAACCAGCCTGTGACATTAAGCAAGCAAGATCAGGTCAAACACTTCCTGCAGTCGCTGAGTGCTGAGCCGTATGTGAGTGAGCATTGCCATGGATCAGCGCAACACCCGCACTGAGCATTCTACACCTCTTTTTTAGAATGCCCCCCCACCGCAGTTTAACACAGACCGAACCTTGCAGGCGGCGGGAGAAACAATACGAGCCACTGCTGCTGCGCTCCCATATCCTTATTGTGGTAAAGCCTTCAATAATCATCTTTAATAGATAAAATAATAATTGTGTCCGTGGATGTATAACGTCCATGTACTTATCCTGCTTATATGTTAGCATGCTCCGAAGAATGGTTGACACCAAGTGAAGAATTCCCACCTGTCACATGGAGAAATCGAGTACTTGGAGATCACTGAACAGAATACGGGCAGGCGTGACAAGATGTAAAAGCAACCTGCAGAAGTGGGGTTTTAACATCGAGTCATCATTACGCGAGTGTGGTGCAATCCACACGACGTCTCATTTGTTGCAGTGTAGTAAGTGCCCTAAAACATGCACAGTACAAGATCTACTTCAGGCAACAGAAAATGCACTGGATGTCGCCAATTTCTGGGCAAAAGTAGTGTAGACTTTTTCTTATAAGTGTGACTTTGTATATGATGTATATAATTCAGTAAGAGTATATATGTATTTATAGGATTAATGCTTCTGATACGAATAAATAAATAAATAAATTAGCATGCTCAGTTTACGATGAATAAGGCACCAGTGGACAGGATATTTAAAGACTTGTGACATAGCAATGGACGTATTAACACACAAAGACTTCCAATATGGCGTCAAGAAACATCACCAATAGGTCATTGGTGTGAAACATGTATATATTCCTTGTAAAATGTTTTTAAAAAATGGAATAAAGAAGATATCGCAAGTGCAAGGATAAAAAAGAGAACGATTGAGTATATGTATCGTAGTGACAATAAAGTTGTTACACAAAGAAGTAAACGTGTTCTTATGTGATATTTTTCTATAATATGCTTACAATATTGTGTTTTTATTCCACCTTTTCAATACAATAGATTTTATGTTGTTAGAGAAAATCATAATGCTATAACACTATTTTATAGGGACAAAAGAAACAAGTCAACACCTCAAGAATTTGGATTGACGTCCCTTTTGACTAAACCCGCATAAATACAAACTATTGCCAAAGGAAAATCTGACCGTCAAAACAAGATTAGTTCGATCAAACTACCTAATTCAGCATTTTACTGTCCAAAACTAATAAATTACAGTAGCATGTCTCAAAATAAATTCCTGAAGCAGAATTCCAACGTATCCAAGATTTTAATCTCCAGACACCAGTAAGTTTTAACAAAAATTACGACTCAAATTTTAACACAGAAGTCAAACTACAATTGTTTTCAATAAACTAGAACTTTGGGGGGGGGGGGGGGGAAATTTAACCAAATTTTCAACATTTTGAAGATATTACTGTGTTTTGGACGTCAATGTCTTTAGAATGAATGGAGATTCCAATTTCAGTATAGTCTTTCATACTGTTAAACTATCAATGTGTTCACAAACTCCTATGTTTATGTATTTTACTACTTAATTTTTAGAATTATAATTAAGCACAAATTTGTCAAAGCAAATTAACAATGACAGGTTTTAACCTTGAGATGGGTTGAGGATGCTTGAAATCAAGCGAAACATGTCCCTATAAAATAGTGTTCTAGCATTATGATTTTCTAACAATATAAAATCTGTTGTATTGAAAAAGTGGAATGAAAAACACAATATTGTAAGCATATTATAGCAAATTTCAATACGGGTCTAAACATGAAATTAGTTACATGTAATGATATTTTTCTTTCGTAAAAAATTAAAACATCGCCCGTAGAGAACGATATATTGACACCAGGCGGGACTTGTCAAGCCGGTATATGATTGCTACGTCATAGATCTGTCCTGCATGCTCATATTTTCTGGCTAAATATGTTTACTTTACAAGAAAAGGAACAGGGAAACTTAATTTCTGGATGGTCTAGTGAATTAAAGGAGAATTCAAGACGGAGTATGGAAATCAGCAGAACACAAGTTAGGAGTGTTTTCTACTATCCATTAAACAATGCGCATCATCATCATCATCATTTTACAATTCCAGTTTCCCACGTACTGTTGGTGAGCCTTTTCCATTCTGTCTTACTGAGATTTTACTCATTTTGCAATAATTGTATGATAAATATTCTTATAGTTTAATTGTATGTGACATAAATCCAAAAATTTTATTTGTCACTGATAAGCATAACAATATCACATCTATAACAGTTCATTGGTTCACCATTTTATATGTACATCATTCCATCACATATTCAGTTCATTCTTTCATATTTCATTCCACCGTGTATTTCTGCTTTAGGACTTTGGAATATCCATATGCATCTTGGCTAGGCTGATGATGACCCACACAGGGTCGAAACTAGTACCTCGCAATATATTGTAATGTTCTTATAAACATCGCAATTATTGTAAACGTATTGAGTAGGTGTTAAAAGAGGTTCCATCACATAACCCCCAGCGACCATCTAAACATCCTCTTCTCCAGCACATGAAGGAGCTGTACGTCTTTTTTACAACTTGCTTTATCTCGCACCGATACAGATAGGTCTTATGGCGATGATGGTATAGGAAAGGGCTAGCAGTCAGAAGGAAGCGGCCGTGGCCTTAATTAAGGTACAGTACCAGCATGTGCCTGGTGTGAAAAGGGAAAAGTATGGAAAACCATCTTCAGGGCTGCCGACAGTGGGATTTGAACTCAGAATCTCCTGGATGAAAGCTCACAGCTGCGCGGCCCTAACCACACGGCCAACTCGTCCAGTCTCTGTACATTCTCTTCGACACACGTTAACATTACGTCTAACAGTGCTGCAGTGCGGATGATTGTGCGAAACACCTTAGATTTCAGGTATCAAGCAACACTCTGGTAACAAAATACACCTGTGACCTGACAACAATTTAGCCATCCAGCAGCATGCCACTGTCAGTTTTAATGTGTCGAAACATCTGAATTTTCAAGGCTAAACCAGCAGGATACCATCAGCTATCACCATGCCATCTAGCTGTGCACCACACACTCCAGGTATTCATTTTATGTCAGTTTGAGCCATAATCAAAACATGTACCATCATCGTGTTTCCCAGCGGTTGACCAGATGTTGGTATGCATTTCAGGAATTGCTCGCTAACATACAACAACGTCCATGGATGAGGCATCTGCAGTTACCGAGTACATATAGCAATAGGGACGAGGTGGATCCGTGAGGGACACTACTCGACTTCTGATACCAGCAGCACGGTGGACAGAGCTCCTGCTGCTATACCTAGTGAAGACACAACTTTAGTGAATACCAAATTAATTCACACCGTATCCTGTTGAATGACTTTTTGAGGTCTAGAAAGGCTCCTTCTCTCTTCCAACTTAAAATGAAAATAAAGCACAGCAGTAATTATTAGCAAAACAAAACATTACTAACATTTTACTACTATTATGGTAAAACAAGCTGTGTAACTTAAATATTTCGACTTATTTCATCCCACTGCAGAAACACTGCTCCTCAACACAACTAAGTACTGCAGGCATTAGAACAGTACTGGATTGATAGCTGTTGAGTGTAGTTTGTGTGTGTTATCAAGGATCAATCATAATTAGAGTTTGCAAGCACTGCTGTTTAAAAACTTGAATATGAACATGACTATCCGCCCTTCACTTCTCATCTAAAACCAGACTCTCTCTCTCTCTCTCTCTCTCTCTCGCTGCGTGCGCGTGCATACGCGCATGTGAAATTAAGTCTTTGTTAACAATGTAGTGAATCTGCAGCCTTTAATCTTCAATTACTAGTTTTATTGCATACAGCAATCCATCCAAATGTAAGTTTTTAAAAAATATTACCAAGACAATCATTGTCGAAACTTATATGCATCCACTGAGTGGGGACTTTTTTTTTCTTCAATACGTTTAAGGGGTTGGTAGATCAAGAATCAATATGGTAAAGTGGGGCTTTCTTGGCACATCCAGACAATGTGAATGTGGTGAAGACCAAACCACAGCCAATTTCATGAACTGTAGTAAATGTCCTTTAAGTTGCACAATAGAGGACTTGATGGATGCGACACCTAATGCCCGTGATTTGGCAAAATTCTGGGCAGACACTATTTGATATGTTTCCCATTAAGTACCATTATGCTATGTAAAATGTATGCTTCTGATACGAATAAATAAATAAATAAAAAGGGGAAAATTTGTGTGCATCCATTATGGGAATAAATAAGGACTTGTACGGATTTTAATCAGGTGCAAGAGAAGACTGAGGTGTAAGAGACTATAATCTACAAGGACAGGGAGTCAATCAGTGGCGATTATTTGGGAATGAATGAGGTGGATGCATGAACCAGCTCCTTTGGTGCTGTTATCTGAGACGGATGAAGGAAGATAGGAAAAAAGCCCATAGAAGGAAAGTGAAACAGAGGAACATCGACAAAAATTGTTATTTCATGATTTCAAGTTGGGAGGTTTGAAAGGAAAAGCAAGAGTGCTGGTTTTAAACAAAGAACTAGTAACCATTCACAGAGAAATATTAAAAGAAATAAAGAAAATGCATGTGTACATTCTGAAAGAAATCTAAATTTGAAGATGTACTATTGGACTTAAATACCCCTAAATAAAATGTAAACAACTGAAACATGGTTTTGTGTTCAATAGCGTATCCCGGCGGCAAACTTCCCAAGTATAGTAGCACAGGGGGGTGGAGTCCTCAGCTACACAGTGAGAGATATAGGAATGCCTCGTCCACTAGCTGATGTACACAAAGACAAAAGATTTTAAAAAAAAATCAAATGTAAAATTTGAAAGAAATCAAATTTAAGTACCTACGGTAGCAAACAAGAATGGACCATCCAAACCCTGGTAGTGGAACATCTAATGGTGGGGGTTCTTTAAAGGTGCCACTACTTGGCGTCCTGAAAGCAAAGGAATTATACTCAACATGTAATGACGTACAAAAACTGTTAAGGTACAGTCAGTCACCTATTGGGCAGCTCTTCAAAGAAGCTCAAGAGGAGCGAAATAAAGACGGACAAAAGTACACTTCTAATGAGAATTAGGGTGCTCCTTGAAAAAACGAGCCTTAATCCGCTGTAAGGACATCATCTAAAGTATCTCTTCTTTGACTTCAACGTTGCTGTAAAAAAAAAAAAAAAGTGGCCTGTGTTCTTTGTTGTCTTCATGCCCTTTCACATATACTTCAATAGTTAACTGCTTTCAGCACTGAAAGTGCTTCTAGAGAGTGCATGTAGAGTTTTCGATGATGATGATGCTTGTTGTTTAAAGGGGCCTAACATCTAGGTCATCGGCCCCGTGAAGTTTTTCACTGCACATAATGTGTATGTACGTAAGCAAGTCAGTAAGTATCTGCAATTTTGCTCTAATTGTCTTTAGGTTGGCACTATGGCGTTGTATCTCACCAGCCGCTAGATGGCACCGTTTCAGCGTTATCAGATCAGCACAGCTTGCACTGTTGTGACGTAAAGATGGCCACGCCAGTCTGTTTGTTCCAAGGAAGAGGAGCATTCCATAATCCGTTTTTTGTGGTCTGACTGTGTAGCAGGAGCGGAAATTCATAGAAGACTTTCAGCACAATACAGGGACAATGTTTTGCCACAGCGAAGTGTTTACCAGTGGATTGAACAATTTAGGAGGGGTCGCACGAGGGTGAAGAATGAGGAAAGATCCGGGCGTCCATCTGCAGCCGTAACTGAATAACAGACAAGTGACTGTTGATGACGCAGCAAACCATATGCACATTAGCCATGGTTCTGCATATGAAATCATGCAAAACAGGCTTTACTTTCACAAATTCTGTTCGAGATGGGTTCCAGAACAACTCAACAAAAAGCAGAAGCGCAATTGTGTGAGAATCTTCAGCACCTATTGGACCGTCCCGTCATGCTAACGAAGCAAAAATGTTTCTGTAACTGATCAACACTGGAGATGAAACATGGGTTCACCACCTCGAACCAGAGAGCAAATGTCATAGCATGGAATGGAAGCATCCTGGATTCCCAGTCAAAAATAAATTCAAGAGTCAACCTTTTGCAGGAAAAAGTGATGCTCAAAGTGTTTTGAGACTCTCAAGGGCCAATCCTGGAACATTACCAGAAAAAGGAGTAAACAGTAAACATTGCAGTGATATGCTGGTAAACCTGCAGTTCACAACAAATGCAGAGGTCGATTATCGGAAGGAGTTCTTTTGTTGCACGACAAGGCGCGTCCACATACCGCCGCCCACACTGCTCGAAATTCTTCAGATGCTGCGTTTCGAGGTGTTGGAGCATTACAGTTCCGATCTCGCCTCGTCGGATTACCATATGTTTGGTCCACTTAAAAATACGCTAAGAGGCCGTCGATTCAGCTGCGATCAACAAGTGAACGAAGAGGTGCATACGTGGCTTGCTGCGCAACCAAAAACCTTTTTTGCAGAGAGTATCAGAAAGCTTGTGAAATGGTGGATCATATGCACTGAAAAGTACGGTGGCTACGTTGAAAAATGATATCAGCCATGTTAGAAAAACTGACATCCATTAGGAAGAAATCTGTTAGCTCAGAATGTTCTGTCTCCACTAGCAGGACGGTGACCAACATGTCTGAAAATCAGTGGATGACCCTTCTTTACCGATGCTGGCTAAAATTTTGAATTTCGCCAATTCTCCTGCACACATCCATTTGGAGGAGCTTGTCTATGGAGTTGCAGGGGCCGTTTCTCATCTATCTTCGGACATTGCAGAAGAAATCTAAACAGAATGAACCTATCTCGTTAAACCCGCCAAACATTCTAAGCAGAATATCACACGAAAAGAACGCAAAGCCGTCAAACAGCTACGAAGGAATGATGACGCCACTGTTCTTCCTGCCGACAGAGGAGATGCTGCGACACAACATATTGGAGGAAATCACCTCAGTAGTGATGGAAAGATGAACACATCTCATGACCCAACTAGCCACCTTGTCAGACAAACTAAGAAGCTCATCCGGGAATGCACACTAGTTTCTAATAAGAGGACTCAAAGTGTCCGTGTCCTACCAAAAATTCAGAAGATAGGCATTCCAATGATGCCGGTTGTCAGTGTTCATACACATACCTAGCCAAACATCTCGCTCACCAGCTACAACCTCTCATCGGATTAACAGACAGTCACGTCAAGGATTCATCACATTTCACAGGTATCACTAAATAGTTAAAAATACCAGTGAATGACATACTACAAGAGCACTGTTTTATCTGTTAAAGGGATTGTTATTCACCTGGCACTGAGTTATAAAGTATTTTCTTTTCCACACAAGATTTCCTGTGCTTTACGAAGGTATTACGTACGTACATGCGCTCATGTAATGAAAATGGCATTGGAGCACTAAACACGTGCACACTTGACTAAACAGAACCTTAAACTGTTAAAGATCTCAGCAGACTCCAAAGGAGGGGAACTTGTGGCGCTGAGAAGCACATTACGGCAAAGTACTTGGCAGGATATACGCTTGCAGCGCAGACAACCGGGTGAGCAACAACGCCCTTAACAGATAAAACAAGGTCCATGTAGTCAGCTTTGACGGTGAATCTCTTTTCACTAGGGTACCGCTACATAAAGCCAGGGATATTATCAACAAACATATCGCCAACGTATATCGACATGATCTCACCACAGGCTATTTCACTTAGAAGGGACAATATTTCCAACAGACGGACAGAGTTGCCACATGGGCTCACAACTTTCACAATTGTAGCCAACCTCTTCACTGAACACTCACAGGCAACACAGTTCCCTAGAGGTATGTCGATGACACATTTGTAGTGTGGCTACATGGCCTGAAAAAGCTCCAGGAGTTTGCAACATAAATTTCATGTATGAACTAGAAGACATCCTAGTGACCTGAAGGCAAGATGGGATGTTAAGCCCCACTGTCAACAGGAAGCCCACGGACACTAACCAGTGCCTACATGCAGATCTGGACTATCACCCACGCAGAAGAGATCCATAACAACTCTGGTCAATAGAAGAAAGACATTATGTGAAACACCGTAGGCCAGACATACATACTTGCAATACTCGGCACGTAAGGCTATACATTAAAAAGCAAATACCACGTCGTAGGTACGACATCGTAACTGGTGTAAAACCTTCCATTATTATGTTTTAATATATTTTATTAAATGCTAAATTATCTTTTATTAAATGTTAAATATGACTAATACAAGGTTTCCCTGTAAATATGTATTATAAATTTATATAACCTCAAATATATATTGTATATAGGTTTAAGCTCAAAATCTATATAGTCGAACGCGGTAGAAAACTCTATAATGTTCGTATATTAGCTTTATTCTACTATAATTTGGTATATATGAAGGGTTCTGGAAACTTACTGTAAGGTTTATTATCCAGACACATGTAGAGACATTAGGAATGTTGGAGAAATTTCTATGTGTATTAGTAAACAGTAATGAAAGTTCTAGCTGGATCCATTACTGGAGTACTCCATTCGACTAGCTGGTCGATCGATGTTTCGAGTGTGTTCCATTAGAGTGTTGTAAGAACCCTTCCAGAAATCGATAATTCTAGATCGTTGATCGAACAGTATATATATTGAGCTATCAGTCAGTGAGTCAGTCAGGTTGGACTCAAGGGCAAGTGATGGACTGCGAGTGACTGTTGGGCTCCGAGGTGGAGCTGGCGAGTTCAAGAGAGAGCGTGTTATAGTGCGCGAGTCTGTGTTGTTGATATCTGCACTTGTCAGAAACGACTTCCGGGTACTCCGCTATTAAGTGTTGTAGTGTCACTTGCTACTGTGTATAATTGTGTGTTGTGACTTACAGTGACAATAAAGTAATTTACACAAGGAAGTGAACGTGTTCTCGTGTGACATTTATTTCCGTCAAATAAGATCGCATTTGAGAACGTTAATCGCCACCCTATTATCTTTTTTTAATGGCTAATCACTGCGGCCAGCTTGACCGGTTACATATTGAAATCACGAGACATAACCATCAACAAACCAACCCTCAATGTCAGTATCAAGAATGGAGGTTCCCTTACCCAAATAAATGATCAATCAAGATATTCACAATTAAGTCGGTTTTCAAGGTCAATAAGGAGTTAAGGAAATAAACACTCTTCCTCACCCTCACTCAATTTAATGTTGTATATTACCGCCTTTATTCTGACACACGCATCACTATAACTATTCTTTGGTGTTTATCTTGTGTAAATAATTCAGCACCCTTCTTGGCGATTACTTGTTGGACTGAAGAGAAACCACGCTGTAATAATACAGACAAGCAAATATATTACATGTTCATTTGCCGTAAGTGAATAAGAATACACAAAGGCTAAGTCTGCAAACCGTACCAAAGTCGTGACAAAACAAGGTTAGGTTAGGTTATTCAAGGTTATAAATTTCATTATAGGTTCCGTATTGAATTAAGATTACATATAATTTACAAAGTTTATTCCACCTACTCAGTACTGTACAATAATTGCAATGTCTATAAATTCATTACAACTAGTCCCTTGATAATAATTTGTAATGTATTTATAGACATTGCAATTATTGTACAGTACTGAGCAGGCGGAATAAACTTTGTAAATTATATGTAGGTTAGGTTATGTTGGTAATGAAATTTCCTATCATTTCACTAGAACTGATCTTTATAGAGGAGATAAAGTTGCTTTCCTTTCTGGAGGAGTGCTTGCAGATTTTTCTTGCTTCTTATACATACTAATTGAATTCTATACATACGAATTGGACGAAATAAGACCATATTAGAAAAATGCTGCATTCGTCATTGAACACCAACTACTTTATTTATTTATTGCATTATTCAAACTTGCCACAATTCTAGTTAACTGGTATTACACAAACAGATATACAACGCTACAAGAAAAGAAAATATGCTTTACTTTTACCCGCAAATCTAACACTAGTGGTTTTAAGAACACAGTAGTGGCAATACGTATAATCTCACAAGTCACGAAAAAATCCATGACGACATAGTGCCAACGTGCCAGATTAACAGTAACTGGAAGATGTTGTATCGGCAAGTAGGGTCCCTAAACTGTAGGGTTAGCGACACTGAATCAAACCCAACATTTAGAAAATAACTATGAATCACTACCTTCACTATTAACAGGGGAGAAAGAGTAAGGTTGTACCCTTAGAGCATATGCTTACATGTCAGAGACCATACATACATCTTCATTATAGACTGTTATTCCTTATTCAGTCTGCAAGCGTCTGTTAATTTACTTAACGTCTCCACAATCCTCTGTGGTCTTATTTAGTTCCATAGCTCTTATCTACAGATCGTTAGAAACTGAGTCAAACTACTGCCGCCTCAGTCTTACCCTCCGCGACAGAGTCTGTTATTCTCCATTAACAGAGCTGAAGAAACAGCTGCTCTCACAAGCCATCAGACCCAAGCTGGAATGTCTCAGGTGCGATGGATGAGACAAAACCTCTTTACCAAGCATAAAGGATGTCACAGACACGAGAGGCAAAGTTCAGAAGAAACACATTATACACACACCACATTCAGTTCCTGACCGAAGGTACGTGATCTCATCTGACTGAGGAAGAACGACTTCCAGCTCTGACGGGAAGGAGTATACAGAATACCGCACGGCTGTGAACGAGATTACACTGAGGAAATAAGACAGAACGCACGAGACACCCACGTCTCCGGTAGCTCTCGAAATCAGCCGCAGCTGAACACACATCGCACCGCAGATGTTTCATCCTGTTCAGCGAAACCAAGCTACTAGCCTCTAGCTGTAACTTTCACTACAGAAAAATCACAGAAGCCATAGACATTCTAAAACAGTCAAATAACTTGACGGATTACGGCTCTCCAACATCTGGAAACTCGCAGGACAAGAACCTCTCACTGCCACAGAGAATAGCGCTTTTGCTGCACAGTCCAACTGCCTTTCCCCTCAACTTTGACAAAGCCTATTGGAACGATGACGGCCCCTCACCAACCAGGATGTGGCAAAGTAAGAGGTGCCAAAAATGCTAAGGGCGCAATCAAAAACCAAAACCAAACCCCCTCAGTGCTCTTGCTGCTCAGTTCAAAGATCTGCAGATTACGAGATGATGCGTGGTCACCGTGATGAAACCTCTGCAGAGTAGCTCCTCAACTGCTCTAAGCAGCCCTCAGATCCACATAAAAATCCCCGACCTAGCTGGGAATCAAACGCAAGAGACTGAAGCGGCAAAATGCTATGCCCACATTGCATTTATTATTGTAGTAGCTGGGCCAAGTGGTGTATGTATTTGTGTGGGTTTGGCAGGCAACCTCTACCTCACAGAAGGGAACTATCGCACTCTTCATCCTCTCCGTGCTGGCTAGACCACCTTCGGCAGCTGATGCTGTGGGTACAAGTGACCCTCACTATACAAATCCGAAAAAGAAATCTACAACAAAATAAGAAGACATGTTACACCATAGCAGAAAATGAACAAAATTCAAGAAAAATAAATCAAATCAATTAAAGGCCTCTGAAATATGGATGTATTGCAGAGAGTTACCAATGAGGACGTCCTCTGTTGTGCTGCCTCTTGCAAAAACCAGGAAAGGAGTCTATTTTGACCATATCTAACAAAATGGCAAATATAGTTTGATACAAGGGGAGGAAGCAGTGGGTGCAGAAGATTATCCTGAACGTAGTGCTTCGACTGTCACAGCATGACAAGTGGGACACAAAGGTCGCCAGCGAGGAGACGGCATCAGAAGAATATGACAAAAGGGGTTTTGCAAACTTTTAAAAAATATTATCATAACCGCTCAGAGCTCTGGAGAAGCGACAAGAACATTGAGACTTGCACCAAGATGAAAGAGTGACACGAAAAGTAACAAAGGTAACACAGGAATCAGCTACCGGTCAGGAGGATTGACAAGAGAATGGCTGAATTCCAAGACAGAGAAGTCATGTAAGCAGTCCAGGAACAAACCATAGCACACAAAATGGTGATAAATTATAACGAAACAAAGTAGAAATATGAACTGTAAGTAATTACATAAATATCAAGCAGAAGCGAAAAAAAAAAGTAACAGAATGGAACAATACCGCATACAGGGTGTAAGAAAGCCCTCCTCGTTACACCCAAGTCCAGATAAGCATAAATACCGAGTTATCAGACTTTAGTGTTTGTTAATGAAGTTGCACTGAGTACATCTTTAAACAGTCTGTTAACATGTCCACCTTCCGGCCTCTGCTCGTCTTCACAATTAATTACATGTAATGAACTTCATGGTGGTGCATATTGAAAATTGTATATTATCTTAAAAATTAAGTTTATTAAAAGGGTCAAACTATTCAATACAATACATCCATAAAAATGTTTGTCATGTATAAGTTATAAACACTCTTAAGAATGTATTGTATTGGATAGGTTGACCATTTTAATAAACTTAATCATTTTAACATCATTCGCAATTAATTCCGAACAAGCTGCAACGTGCTTGGCGTACTGCCCGACAGGCAACCGCAATTCCAGCACGGAGCATCGTTCCCAGCACGTACTTCGAGTTACCCCCCCGACAGAAGGACGCGGGAGCCAAGTCGACCTCTACATATTCTGTGGCTGCGACAATAGAGCCTCAATTATGCGGGAGCATGGAACTTGAAACAAACTTATCAGATACAGCTAAAGGTGTTAGAAACGTATTCTGGTCAATGTCAATCTATCCAAGACATCAAATTTTAGCAATAAACATGAGTTGGAATCTGATAACTCAGTAATTATGGATTTCTGGACCCATATTGTTATAACACGAAGAATTCATTCCTGAAGTTTTGTCCAATCCTGCATAGAGAGACAAGAACATCAATTGGAACACAAAAATGGGATGAAACGACGACAAGTCAGTGTGGCAGGAGGAGACAAGGACAACCTCCCGATCAATCGGAGTTCTTTCACGTGCATTTCTCTCGAGCCTCTGATGAGCTCATTTTTCTTGGTCCCTCTTCCCACACTCGCCTACCGCTGTATGATCTGCTTTTGTGTTCCATTTCATGTTACTTTCCTTTTTATAGACAGGGTGTTTGAAAAAGTGTCCCTTCAAAACTAGAATAAATTGTCCTAGTATCATACAGTTTTGTCAGAAAGTTTCGGGACGCACTAAGATTTGAACATATGTGACCCTCTGCCTATATTATCAGGTGCACAACGTTTTTAACTGATAACTAATGTTGGGAAACAGACTCCGGTTGGAAAGACAGAATGGAGAGGGGAGTGTCCTGTCACCTCGTTTGTTTCTAATGGTTATGGACAAAATTGTAAAGGAAAAGGAAGCATGTAAGAATAGGGAGATGAAGTTATTACTAGGGCCTGGATGGTGATGACACTGAGTAGTCAGGTGTAATGCTCCAATATATACAAACTGCACCTCGATTACAAAATATCCTTTTTACTTTGTAATATTTGCATCTTTTGGTCTTTTTATATTTTAAGAGCATTTTCTTTGATTTTGAACATTTTTGTCTCTTTAGGTCACTTTGTCCCTTTTGTCATGTTACCATATCAATTTAAGAAATTACCTCTGATAGCTTCAACTAGCAGTTATACAAATATTGAAACATTTCAATATAGTAGTCTTATTCTTGCTATTCGAATCCTTGTTTTTGAAACATGTAGAAATTGATTTCTCAAGTTATTTCTTATAATATTTTAAATTTTTTTGTAGACTTTAATTTCACAAATCATCATTTATTATTTCGAGTTATTTTTAATTTTTTTTTTCAACCAATATTCATTGTATTGTGTATTGTTTGTCTTTGAGCTGCGTCTAAATAAAATGCCTATATTATGTACTCCGTAAGTTTGTGTCTAACGTATTATTTTCCAAAGGATTATTAAACGTTAATTAAACATTAAACATGATGCTGTATAGGCCCATTGCTACAGTGAGGTGAAACGCTCGTAACTTCACAACTGAAAAAGGCTGAAGAGCTCAAATTAAATTATGGTTTCCGTCTAGGAAACTTTTTTTTTTTATGTGATGCATTTTCTTAATTTTTCGGTCATTTAATGAAGTCATTTTTAACATTTCAAGTGCATTTTTTAATATACTTTACATCCGGTACTTAGTTATTAGTATTTGCAGACAATGTTGTGTGGTCAAGTACAAGAACAACTTGATGCGATGAACAGGAAAATTGAAAAGTATGGTTTGAAACTTAACGCAGACAAAACTAAGACTATGGTGATATCAGGAGGAGAAAGACAAGTGGTGGTGGTGATTATTGTTTTAAGAGGAAGTACAACTAGGTAACCATCCTCTAATAACCCTAATCAGAGAAAAAACTTGGAAGGGATCTGACACTTTGAAAAATGAAGGTATCGCCTAAAGAAAGATACGAGCCACGAAGGGCGTGAAAACGAAAGACTCCCTAGGCCTCGAATGCTCTAATACCGTCGTGATCAGAAAAGAACAAGAGCTGACCAAGGGAGGTCGGATAGGATAGGTGAAAGTGAGGAGCCAGGCACAAGTAGTGGAAGCAATGCCAGGTCTGCCAACCCATGCTCCCAACTTGAGAGCTCCTGGGGCACCTTTTATTCGCCTCTTATGACAGGCAGGGGAAACGTGGGTGTTATTCTACCGCCCCCACCCGCAGGTGGAGAGAAAGACAACGGAAGGCATTGTGAAAACTGGTGGTCAAAGCATTGAAATTGTTGACAGTTTCAAATACCTGGGGGTGTATTAATGGAGAATACAAGACTGGGCATGCAGATTAGTGAGAGGCTGCAACATTACATTCTACCAGAGTGTAAGAAAACTTGTCTAGAATAAGGAAGTGTAAAGAGATAACGTAGAAAATGTATTATGCACTCATATTGACTTATGGGGCTGATACAAGTAGGGAGAAGAAGCCAGAGAAATTAAATACCTAAGAAGTATGATAGGAAAGACAGAGTGAGAAACGAAGATGTGAGAAATATTAGAGTGGAAAACCTAAATGAGAGAATTGGCACGAGTAAACTAAGATGGTTTGGACATATAAAGAGGATGGAGGAGGAAAGAATACCAAAACAGATGATGGAGATGAAGTTTGTGGGAAGGAGACCTAGTACAAGGTGGATCGATTCAGTAAAGAGGAGTGCAAGAAGAAGAAACCTAGAGTGGGGCAAAATGATGGAAGAGGAATGGTGGGAGGAGGAAAAGAGGCGGACGATGAATTAATGTTGGGAAAGGAGGACATTTTGGCCCACACTAGGCATTTCTATGACGATGGTTACTCCTTGTAGAAAATGTTATAGATTTTTAGCAAACACTTTTTTTTAACATTTTTGACAATAAAATGCAAAATAACTGAGATGCACTCTTGATTCATTGCTGGATTGCTTTTGAAGTCGTCAACATAATAATTTCTTCGCTCCAGCAAGCCTCATCGAGTTCGTCCTGTCCATCCACAGATATTGTTCATCTCTACTACTCCTGTCACTTTAGTGCTTGGAACGCTCATTCTGTTACATCCACTTCATGATTAGAAGTATGAATTAACTTATTATCCTTTATCCCCTTGATAACCAACACAAAAAGCATTATATCGACTGAAGCCTCACTGAAATACTTCCTAGCGATGCGACACCAATTTACATCTCTGATTCCAAGCTCCTTGAAAATCTGCTTCTCCCACACATCATGAGGTCTTACTCTTAGTCTCTTTCCGGGAACACTGCGCTCAAAGTATGCTTGAGGAGTTTTTGAAGTATTATATTTTAGATTACTTTAAAAAATTATTTTGGAAACATCTGAGCATTTTCTGAGCTCTATTCTTTCTAGATAAGGGTGGGGGAAATCTGGCATACATCATTTGAAGTAACTTCCAAATGGAAGCACCTAGGGTGCGCAGAACCTGTCTTGCCTACAGAGTGGATCCCAAGACCCCCTGCTGTGCTAACTGCCGCATGCTAGGAGCTTCCATTAGGAAGTTATATCAAACAAGTTATTCCGTGACTCTCCCACAACTTACTCTAAAAATAACTAATCTCACAAAATTCTCGACTGGCTGTGAAATAATTTTTCAAGGGACATTTTCATCCTTGTTAATTTAAAATATGATGCATTACAAACAATCCAGCTATAAACCTAAGTCACAGAAGTTATTTTGCACTTTATTGTCAAAAATAATAAACATTGTTTTCTTAAAAAAAAAATAATAATATTTTCTAGGAACAACCATCGCGACACAAATGCCTAGAATGTATAATGAGTAGTTATTTCATACATTCAGACTAGTCAATACGGACCAAACACAATATTAACCTATCATGGTTAAATTTATTAACAAATGCCTAGTGCGTGCAAAAAAAACCACCTTGTTTCCCAATGTTAATTAACAGTTTAAAATGGACAGGGTCACAAAAGTTCAAATGATAGTGCGTTCCTAAACTTTCTTGCAAAACTGTATGTCTGGAAACCAATACCTGTTGAGACATGGACCATTTTACCTTTGGCGAGTACATGTAGTATTCGATGCTGTAGGCTGTCTTCCTCTTGTATGACACTTGAGTCAAAAACATACAAATTTACAGTTATAAGTCACTTTGAAGTATACAAAACATAATGTGTGACATTATATTACAAATGCCCAATATGTAGCAAAGTCCGATCCACTCTGAGTGGCTTGTAGGAGATCATCCTCTGTGCAAGACTGAAGCATGTGGCTCGTGGTTTGTTCTTGTACACATTCACATCTTGTAACACTTGTGCTGAACCCCCGTTTCTTCAAGTTATCCCTGGATTTTCCCACTCCTGATCATAGCCTGTTCAGGGACTTCCACAGCAGCCAGCTTTCATTATGTCCAGGTGGTAACTGCTCAGCTGCTGATGGGTCCTTTTCTTGCACAGCTCCAGCCATGCCCTTTCTGGTGAGACAGGAATGACCTCAGAAAGCTCCTCCATTGCTGAGAGGAGGACTATGTCCGTGCTGTTCTGTTCCACTTTAAGCCTCTCCCTGTTGGCAGCTACACCGGGTGGTGCTATTCCAGTCAGGTAATAGAGCTTATCTGTCTGAGTAAGCTTTAAGCAACCTGTTATCAACCTGCAGATTCTATTGAGAGCCGTACCTACCAGTCTGGCATGAGATGAACTGTACCAGACTGGAGAAGCAGAAAAACACAAAGCCATTGCTGAAGTTTGGATTGTTTGAGGATGAGAACCCCATTATGAGCCTGCCAATTTTCAAAGATGATTGTTTCATGAGGGGATTTTAATCTTATTACTCTTACAACGGGTTTTGAATGTAAGAGCTCTATCCAGGGTTACTCCCACGTATTTTGGAGTGTAACAGTGCTGCAGTTGGATACCCGACCATTCTAAACGTAAGTCACAATGAGCCTGTTGATGTACCAATACTTCGAACACAACCAATCAGAAATAACCAATGACCTTCAACAGGAAGACAGCCTGCACCACTGAATACTATCATAATCATAATTGGCCTGTATCTCAACAGGTACTGGCTTCTGGACATATAATTGTAAGAACATTTATTCCAGTTTTGACCAATACTATCTCCTGTAGGATTATCAGACACTTTTTTAAACTCCCTGTATAACTTGATTTAATGCTTATTCATCCCTTTCCAATACTTTTAAAAGTAAAAAAAAAAAAAAAAAAAAAAGTGAAAGAATATAAAACATTAGCTAAAAATGATTTGAGGAACATCTGAATTTGTTTCAAGTAACATGATAGTGTATAAAAATCTCACCTGAACTTGGCTGGGTGTGGGAGGGCGAGAAGTCACGATGACGAACTTGGAGGCATTATTGGGCGTCACAACTGGTCTGTTTTGTCCCGTGTTGCCCATGACGAATGTTCGTCCCTGCTGAGCACTGGCTAGAAAAAGGAACATTATAACACTTTACGCTAGCATGGACTGGTTATGCAGCACAGACACTGCTCCCTGGACTTCAAGAAACTCTGAGCAACCAGCAGTCTTCTTAATGAGACTTGATACTTTCTGAGCCTAGCCAGGAATGATTTAATTCCAAATGGAGAGACATGTTAAAATAAAAGCGATGGTACCCGCCGTGTGTTTTCTTTCGGTAGGGACCGCTGCGGTGAGCATGAAACCGTGGCTCGTGTGCTGCCAAAGTGTCCTGTGGGAGAAATATGAAGTAACACCATTCCCAAGATGACTGCCAACGCTGTCCGAATGAAGGGACTAGATGTCCACGAAGAGATACACTGCTGTGCTGGAAATGCCACTAATCATACAATCAATATAATCTCTATTAACCACATGAAATCTAAAGCAGAAATTATTGACCCCACTGGAGATGAAATCAAAGTCACTGGTCTGTTCCTTGGGTCTCACAAGTACAATCGCACTTCTTTTTGCTGACTGAAGGAAAAGAACCTACAGGACTCGAGTATGAAGCATTCTCAGGCATCACTACAACAAATTAATTCTATTTTCAACCATCTTTCGGGAACTGAAGCCAAAACTTGTTCTTCTGAGTCTTAATGGCAAGCTCACTTTGGGCCAGATTGCTAATTAATTAATTAATCCTTCTTCTTCTACCGCTTTTCCCACACTAATGGGGCCGTGGGTATGAGCTGTGTTGCACATGTGGATTTGGCCCTGTTTTACGGCCGGATGCCCTTCCCGACGCCAACCCTATATGGAGGGATGCACAATTACTTGTTTCTGTGGTGGCTGGTAGTGTGGTGTGTTCTCTGAATATGAATAGGAGAGTGTTGGGATGGATACAAACACCCAGTCCCCGGGCCAGAAGAATTAATCAGAGGTGATTAAAATCCCCAATCCAGATAGGAATCGAACCCAGGAGAACCGAAGGCCTCAACGCCGATCATTCAGCCAATGAGTCGGACTATTAATTCATTGATATATTAATTGTAATATACTCTGTCATTAAG
Organism: Anabrus simplex; assembly: GCF_040414725.1. Taxonomy (NCBI): domain Eukaryota; kingdom Metazoa; phylum Arthropoda; class Insecta; order Orthoptera; family Tettigoniidae; genus Anabrus; species Anabrus simplex. The sequence goes on from NC_090278.1 coordinate 94,217,872, forward strand.
CCGGAACCAACATATGCAACATTATTTAAACGGATTACCCAATCAATGACAGACAAATTGCATTCTTCGGACAATTAGTAATAAAAAACACCAGACTGATGGCCAGTGAAGACTTTTGCCAAATTCAGTACTTTACAAGGAGAGTGAATTGATCGTTGATGCATTGCGAAAACGGAGGATTGCATTCTTTGCCACATATACCGCTTACCAACAACTTTTTGATTTCTTTTGGAATAGTAAAACAAAAAAACACATGGTTTAAAGAAATACAAATGGATTTAGATGAATCGAAAATTACTAAAGAACAAACTGAAAATAGGGAAGAGAAACGGATTCTAAATAACAAGTACACAAGACTATCACTGAAAATATCGCAGCATAAGCAGTATGTTATATCTGCAGAAGAACAGGCTACAACATCATCCAGAATGAAGAAGTTTTGGGAAAGGAAAAAGCTGTTAAGCGTTAAAAGCTGAACTTATTCTTTGAAGACTTTGTTGTATAGGGTTTGATTTTGGTGCTCCAATGTGGGCATAAACAGTGTAAATAAATACACACACACATTATAAAGTCCCAGCAGATGTCTGCATGTTTGTCCAGGCTCAATTTGAGAACCACAAAACGATTTTTGGTGTGGTTTCCACCATTGTACAGAGACTTTATCAAAGAAGACTCAGGTCTATGTAACCTTAATCTATAAAAGTAGCCAAGCAGAGATTATTTTGTGAAGGAAGTAGAAGGAAAAGAACCATCCCACCGCTTTCTTGGCTTACGCTGCCTAAGCCACCAACGATATGCCAAAGTATGTGTGGAAGAATTGATGAGCATAAGAAGTCAAGTCCTTTAAAAAAAAAAAGTGATGGTATATACCTACATGTAATAGTGTTTTTATGTTGTAGTTTGCAGTAAAATATCAGCTTTAAAGTCATAAACTAAATTTTGAGATTAATCATCATCAACATAAATGATTATTTAATCACCTCAATAGTCTTATTTAGATACAAATACCCTTCAAATTACACAATCTACGTGAATGGTTTAGGAGTTTTCGTTGTTTTACTGAAAACACAGGAATGGCAAGAATGGAGCGAACTAACAGGAAGCCTTGGATTAACGTGGCACTGAGCTACGTATTATATCAGGAGGAAAACGACTAATATTATCTATCAGGAAATCTTATAAGAACTATCACCATAAATTTAAAATTGTTCTCAAGCTATGCTGGAGTGGGTTGCTGACAAACAAACAAATCAATAATTAACTAAACAATCTGGCCCAAAGTTGTAGCTTCCACCGAAGGAGAAATTAGGAAGACAAAGAAATGAATGCTGTCATTCACTGGATCATCAGGAAAACCATTCTTCATCCCAAAGCGCTTTTAAAATACTGCTTTGAAACCTGAAAAATGTTCAGCATCAAAAAAGAGACAGGAAAACAAAAAGAATATTACAAACTTGTCAGAGGATGAGGAAACACAGGTGTGGAAGAACTGCAATGGTCAAGAAGTGTGCAAAATGTGGAATTTGTCGTTTTTGCCTTCAAGTGCACTTGCTCATGTAATAAAGGCACATCATCATTCTTAAAAGAGCCCAAGAACATTTTCATCAACTGAATGTTTTCAAAATGACATTTTCTTTTGCTAAGTTAGTGGGTTAACATTGCATTAACACATCGAAAGTTTTCCGTGATGCAAGGAGGGGAAAGGAAAGGTAGTGGCCATGCCTTTAATTAAGGTAGGCTCCCAGCATTTGCCAGCTTGAAAATAAGAAACAAAGGCACCATCTTCAGGGTTGCTAATGGTGTGATTCGAACTCACCATCTCCCGAATGCAACCCTAAACACACGGCCAATTCGATTGCTTCAAAATGATGGTATGCAATAGCCATGCGTGTTGGTAGGTGTGCTATTTACCAACTGATGAGCCCAACTTAGCATACGGGGGCGAAACGCTGGCAACCAGGAATGAGTTAGCTGGAAAATTTATAATGTCCAATAACGGAGCAACTACACTGGTATTATAAATTTGCTCATTCGGGACAAATATTTCAGGTTTTCTACGGGAATCAACATCTACAATGCAGTGCAATCCGAAACATATTTTGTATATTCCACTCCCAGCATCTGAGCTGTTCCCGGATTATCTGATAAAGGGAGAATGAAACTCAGGAATCACTCATTAGGACCATTTGTATGGAAGGGTTCCTTTAGTACGAGGTTCACAGGCTTTTACACGGTATGAAATAAAGAGGCGTCGAGTTCCCAGTCCAATTTATATGCTGGTAATGTTGTATCCTTGTGAGCATACAGTCATACCAAAAGTAATGGGATAGCACTACGTCACCGTACTATGACATCTTGACCTGTATCAACTGTGAATCGACATCTGTGCTGGTCATGGCATGGGGACGTGAATTATGGGTTTTGAAATGGGGCATGATAGTGAGAGCCAAATGGATAGGACATTCCACTGCCCATGTCACATGTGTATGGTAAATACCTCCTGGAAGGCATTACCACCTACGGTGGACTGTGCAGCAGCCGGCACCGGATGGTTAACGATTGCGATCAGTGCCATCTGGCTAGAACTATCTGTGGAAACAGACAAATCACAATGCTTTAAATCTCATCTACATTTAATGCTGGAGGTACCAGACGCATATCCAAGGTCTGAACATCGTTCTTTAGTGTTCACAGGACGTGGAAGCAGAAGACCCACCAGAGTGGCCTTGTTAACATGACACTGGGCACAGAGTCTCACCTGGGCACGTACCGTTCCTAATTGGAGCCTTTACGACTGGCGACAATGGCAGAATCCAATCAGTCATGGTTCTAGTTGTTCCGAGCTGTTTGGATGGTCTGCAGGCTACAATTATCAAGAAGGTACCATATAGGGTCCATAATGGTGTGAGGTGTGTTCATGTGGCCGCTGCTACTCTAGAACAGTGACTGCTTGGTGACCACTTGCAGGCCTTCATGGACATCATGCAGACCCACACAATGGGATATTCAAGCTGGTGATGCTTGAGACAGATGAGCTTGATGCTCCATCAAGTCCTGTATATTCTTGCTTGCAAGGAGCTTTAAGATAAATTCAGTTCTACCTTAAGCATTTCTGATCTGTATCTTAAAACCTGCATTCTGGAGAAAAGCAGACAAAGAGCTGAAGCAACCATCATATGCTGTGTCAAGAAAACAAGGTGAAGGTGACATTCTTTACGTTTCGCACAGAAATTTGCTCTGCATCTTCAGAAGAAAATCTCAACTGTTCAAGATGAAGACTTCTCCAATAATGAAAGTTTGAATTTATACATTAGTAATATTGGTACGTTCATTCATCACCAGATGGCTCACTGTTCGTGGTACAGCACTAGCATTCGAAGCGGAAGCTGATGGCACCATCAGAATCGGTCTAGGTGGGGGGTTATAACAGGTCTGCTCTGACACAAGGCTGAAATGAAGCATCTGGTGAAGAGGAATGTACAAATTTCGGAAACACCAAAACGAAATAACAATAGTGACAGGACAGGGAAGAGAACTCTTCACCAGATGCTTCATTTCAGCCTTGTGTCAGAGCACACCTGTTATAACCCCCCACCCAGACCGATTCTGATGGTGACATCAGCTTCCACTTCGAATGCTAGCGCTGTACCACGAACAGTGAGCCATCTGGTGACAAATAAATTCAAACTTTCATTATTGGAGCAGTCTTCCTCGTGAATAGACGAGATTTTCTTCTCAAGACGCGGAGCAAAGTTCACCTTATTTTCTTGACACAATACACACTCGAAAAGCCTATATCATGTCTATAATTACGGGCCATGAAAGCATCAATGGCAACAAGCAATCGCATACTATGGGAAACCCGAGAACAAATAAAGCTAAAAACCTTGAAGCATATGGTGGCAGAATTTTGTTGTCATTCATTTCTGATGCAGATCAGGCCACTACAAGGAACCCATCATTGTGCTTGATGCAAAACTGAAATCTTTCCACAAGACAGTTACTTGAGCAGAATTCAGTAACATGCCACCCGTCACCACCGCCAAGCTACCCAGATGAAAGTGGGGGGCCAAACTGAGTAGGATTAGAACCAACCACAGTGTTTGTGCTGATCTGTTGCACGAGTACAACAAGTGCGGTCGAGAGACAGAACATCAAACACATTGTGCACGAGTGTTCCTTCCTGCGGCAATGGATAATATAGGGAACTTTAAGTGCACATAGGCTATACAAAAGATGTCCACTTCAAATAACTCAAAAAAGACTATCAATTCATATACGGAGATATAAGAACAAGAAAAGGAAAACACAATAGGACAAGCAAAATGGCAGGTCACTGTACGAGGAAGACAAAAATGAAAAAACAAAAAGACAAGGTCAATCTCCACATCAATCCCAGCTCTTCTACATACATCTCGTCTCTTGTTTCTACTTTGCAGCTTCAGCAGGACGGGCATCGATAGATCTTTAGTCTTCAGCTGATATAAGAAGAAAGCCAGGTGCTGAGAGGAGGCAGGTGTAGAACTGGGAATGAAGGAGAGCAGAGGTTGTCCTTGTCTGACCCGTCATTGTGTTCGTCCCATTAGGTGTTCTTTTCCATGTTCGTATCCCTCCATACCGGGTATATCAACATTAGAGTGTTCATCATACTCATCAATAATTAAAAAAAAAAACTAATTCAGTATCTCATGTGATTGTTAGCTACTCAAGTTAGCCAATGAAATAGCTTTGTGGGCAAATTCAAATGTGCTTTGCGAAGCGATGTAGCTTAAGACGGGCTGAGAAACCAATATCAAACACCAACACCGTCAGTTTATTTTTATTTTTTTACAATTGGCTTTACGTCACACCGACACAGACAGGTCTTATGGTGACGATGGGACAGGAAAGGGCTAGGAGTGGGAAGGAAGCGGCCGTGGCCTTAATTAAGGTACAGCCCCAGCACTTCTGGTGTGAAAATGAGAAGCCATGGAAAAGCATTTTCAGGGCTGCCGACAGTGAGGTTCGAACCCACTACCTCCCGATTACTGGATACTGCAGCTATCGAGCTCGCTACCGTCAGTTTCAGCCAGTGTCACCATGGCACGATCCTGTCCATGCTGAAGTTTTTCTTTGACTGCTACTCTCAAGCCCGGCTTAAAGTGACGTGCAATACTGTGTTGCAAAGGGCATTTCAATTCGCCCGCAGCTTCAGCAGCTGATAAAATTACACCGGCGTGAAATATCGAGTTTTTACTAGCAGTATGACCAACCCTCTAACACTGATATTGTTTCCAACCACCCTGTACACAATTTGATTTGCAACTCTTTGCAACTACTTGAATCACTAATGAAGCGGCTGCTACAAACACAGATTCCTCACACAGCTAGGTATTCACTACACTATCTTACTGAAGAAATACAACTTTGGTTTAATTTCAAACATTTGGTGACACTGGTTATGTGTGTCGGGCTCGTTGGCGTTTGATTCGATTCCAGGCCAGTTTGCACCTGAGGGCTGGTCCTAGGTTCCACTCAGCCTCCATGTTTACAACTGAGAAGCTATCTGACAGTGAGGTGGCAGTCCACGTCTAGAAAGTCAAGAATAATGGCCAACACCTTGTAATCTGCACGCCTTTGGATCGACCACCGATCACTTGGTAGGCCAAGGCCAAACAAGGTTGTTACACCATTCAGAGGGTATTATATACTCTGAAGTAAATTCCTTTTGGTGCATTTATAACTCTGTGGTACTTGGGCAGAACTCGATGTCAAAAATATTGAATTTTCGGCTTTAATGCCAACACGGTCAATTTTGTGACGAAGAGTATGACGGCAAAGCACACTATGATTCTGGTGCTTGTAGAATATGCTGTTCCCAAAATAAGGGTTCCGATATATTCAGCACAACCGAATGATTTGTTCCCTGAACTTGCTGAATAAATAAGAATAATTCTTGTTCCTTCTTTCTATTACGTCCCCAAATGCAGGCCACATCAATTTAGAGCAGTGGTGTGCAGATGTTGAGAAAGTGGCAGCGAACTGCGACACAAGCAGCGGGCACATTGCATTGGCACAAGGGTGTGACGTCACAGTATCCTGTGTTCTCGTGCACTGTAGGTTGCATTCATAATGAGTCTCAGTTACTGCAGAACGTTCAAAGCGGAGACTCCCGACTTCTTTGTCCTTTCGGCATGAATGGGAAGTATTATACTTGTTTATGTACGTTCAAGAGTTGGCAACATGTTTAATTTGTCAAAAAACCTTGAACCAGTTGAAGAAATTCGATCTAAAACGACATATCTTTTATCAAAGTAAGAATTACGATCAATATAAAGATGAGATCGTCTAGCACTAACAAAGCAACTAAAGGAGGAAATGATCAACCAACAGGTGGGTATTGTACTCACATAATATTTCCAAGTTTATGATTAATTTATGCATAATCATATTAGCCTATTAAATATGGTTCAAAACTGAATACACACTAACCACGGCGATATCATTCTGTTACGCATTATTACCACATTCCTAGATGGTTCGTAAATATGATCATTAAAAAAACTAAAATCTGAAATTTCTATATATAAGATTTATTTGAAGTAAGAGTCACTCTGTGACGTCACTCTGTTTAGTTTCAGAACAATGAAATTGTAAATATAAACAATAGGCCAGCCGTCCACCTATCCTACAGAATTTCTCTTCAAATTGCAAAACGAATATGAGGTTCATCGGATGGAGATTTGATCCAAGATCATTTAAAAATGGGTGTGGAAGAATTTAACCCAAATGTGACAAAACAATATGGATCAGTAGACCTATCAAGATGGACTGTGAATCGATGAATTGAAGATCTTAGCAAGGAAGTATGGTTGGTTATTGCCAACCCGCAGATCAGATTCATGTTACGAGCACTGGCAAGCAGCTGCTCGCATGCTGTTCTAGCGAGCCAAGCCTGCACGTCTGATTTAGAGGTCGTTGAAATACAATATGAATTTCAGCAAGCTTACCAACTTTTAAAAGCACCTCCTCCAAAATCAAGTTCTTTGAGATATCAGGTTCTGCTTTAGTACCACGATCTGTCACACACTGAATACTGTAATATGAAGAAATATAGGCTGAGATGGCTTGGACTAATTAAACAGACGAATGGGGAAAGATTACACATGAAGGGACAGAAAGGCTGAAGAAAACCAAGATTATAATGGATAGACAGTAGAAGGCAGGAATGTGTTGATGGCTGAGAAGAAGTGGAAAGACACAGCAATAAAATGTAAGGCACCACATTATCGCTGAATTCAAAGCATTTCAATTAGCAGAACTCATGATGATGATGGGTTTAATGAATACAACACTCAACCACTTGGTTAATAAACCCAAAAAGTTACACAACTGAGAAAAACCAAACTCATTCAAGCACCAGGAACATCCCACAAATCATCAAACAAGACACATAAAAACCATCTCACATTCAAGAGCCAACCAAGCAGTGAATAAGACAACCTCCACCAGCTCTAGTGTTAAATCAGAAGTCTTCAATCTTCACTTTGTCTACAAGTGTCTAAGTTATAGAGGCAATTCTTAACCCTTGTCAAGCATTTTTCGTTTTTGGTTGTGAGCGTAATTAATTTTCATGATTTTATTTTTACTGTTTACACCCACAAACATAAAAAAATATAACTAGTTTAACTAATTAGTTCATAGCTTATTTTATAAGCATAGATTGCAGGTATCCATTTATTCTTAAAGAAATAAATACCCAACTGGACAACACTACATTCAATTTACATCCACAAAACTTGGTTGTAATTCACTTCCTTGTCTACTTGTAATTCATTATTACCTTTTATTTATTTATTTACAAAACTGTCTCCCAATGGAGGTAGCCATATACCCACATGACAATAATAATTAACATTAAAATTATATTTACATTATTAAAATAATATGATACAAATTTCAAACACCACCTAGAGACAAATTCTTTAATACCGTATATATGTGTGCAGGACAGTATGGGAAGCGAACTGGATCCTGATTTGTGACCTCATACCATCACTATCTCTGACTTTCTGTCAAATTCTGACAGCTATAATACCTCGTCTTCAAGCCAGTGTAATGAAATACCTGAGAAGTATGATAGGAAAGAGAAGGAAAGACCGATTGAGAAACAAAGATGTAAGAAATGGGAGAAATGATAGGAATAAAGTAAAACATGTAACGAGGATGGAAGATGAAAGAATACTAAAATGGACGATGGAGATGAAGTTCATGGAAAAAGAGAGCGAAAGGGAGACCTAGAACAAGGTGGATCGAGGAGTTTTGCTAGTGGCTTTACATCGCACCGACACAGGTAGGTCTTTTGGCGACGATAGGGTAGGAAAGGGCTAGGAGTGAGAAGGAAGCGGCCATGGCCTTAATTAAGGTACAGCCCCAGCATTTGCTTGGTGTGAAAATGGGGAAACGACGGAAAACCATCTTCAGGGCTGCTGATAGTGGGATTCGAACCCACTATGCGTACAAGTACAACACGGTTCAACCCGGAAAATAAATTAAATAACACTATCTCCCAGATGCAAGCTGACAGCAACTCGCCCGGTGGATCGAGGAGTGTAAGAGACTGGTACAAAATGATGGAAGGAGAGAGGAAGGTGGAGAAGTGCCTGGCAGGAACTAGATGAGGGGAAAGGAGGTGAATCTGCCCATTGATATGTATTTTTTAATACCCATCAACCCTATTTAGTAATTACGACTCTATTTTACAACCATTTCCAAAACATTTCGGGACATAATGTCTACAACAGCTGAAGTACGAACATTCACAATGTCAACGAACTTCTGAAAAGAATATCACCACGGAAATCACGCTTAGCTTTCTTATTTTTCATTCCAAAGCCCAGCTTCAACCCTGAGTGTACACTCCTGACATCTAAAACACACCGTCTCAAAGGGCGTAATTTGAAATTCCTGATTATTATTTTATTTATATAGCGTATGATGCTACAGTTGACAATCGACTATGTACAAGTTCTTAACAGGCTCCATATACTTGAAAAATAAAGACGTCATTTGCTCTTGTGGAAGTAGACAACTTCCGGACAAACATGCGTAATGCTATCATGTCTGTCTGTGTTTCTCTCTTTCTTCTCTTTATCCAGCTGACAGTCAGTCAATGAGTGTGAAAGCCCGACCTCCTGATGAAGCTGGGAAGCAGAATTGGGATTATCCTTCTCTCCTCTTCTCGCACTGACATTTTGTTTACTTTTTTTTATATGGAAGCCATTCTCTTTCAGTCTCGGCTGAGTTAATACAACTTTTAACCAGTTGAAACTAGAAATATAGCACTCAGAACACCATAACATACCTGCAAGACATATTTTGCTCCAAAAGAACATTCTATTTTTAAACATGTGTATGTAACTACAGTAAGGTTTACATTGTGCCAACTTGTCAATGACTGTCAACTAGACCAAAAGTGGAGTCCAGCAAAGCGGTAACTATCCCAATTATTATTTATCAACATGCATGACATGAAGGACATCAGAAAAAAAAAAACCTCTGGTGAATTAAATGCAATGGCTTTCAATCTCACGATAAGCGAACCCAAAACAGTAGTGATGGCAATAAACAGAGAGGGACGACCAGCGAACATCATGCCAGGAAACCATCCACTAGAAAGTGTGAAAAACTTTACATGCCTCATCAGTGTAATATCTCGAGAAACACTAGCCACAAAGGAGGCGGCAAATAGAGTGCGGAGAAGCTCTCACTTTCGCCAGCAAATATGAACACTCCTCTGGGATCCCAAAGTACCAACAAAATCAAAGCTGGTGATTTTCAATCAGTACTTCATACCAATCTTAACCTATCGTATCAAAACCTGCACCCCCACTAAGAAGGAATCATCAAAGTTGCAGCCATCTAAGATGAAGTTCCTTAGGTCCACAATTCAAAAGCAAAACTGGACAAGTGGTTAGACAGGAAGCTGGGATTGAGACACTGTTGTTAGATCAAGCGAGTGTGTCCAGAATGAGGTGGTTTGGACGTATAAAGAGGATGGAGCCAACAAGGACAGCTTATGTTAACTTGGAGAGACATGTGCCAGAAAAACAGATGGTGGGAAGACCACGAACCCACTGGATGTACATCGTAAAGATGAACCGTGCAGATCGGGGCAGGACATGTCATTAACAACAGAACAGTAAGACAGAGTGGAAGAGGCTCGCCAACAGTACCTGGGAAACTGGAAATGTAAAATGATGATGATGATCAACAAGTGTGACAAATTATATGAATGCAGAAGTCTGTTCCTGACACATAAGTACATCTTTCCTTAACAGAAAATAAATTTTACTGCTTCACCTATTCAATACTTCATAAGACTATTTAAATTTTAAACGGTCACGATATACACTAGAACAGGTTTCGACTCACTTGAGCCATCTTTAGCTACAAATTACAATTAAATGTGAAATGTTCACAAAAATTTTGCCATTAGACTGGCACGTTACATTTTTTACAACACATTAAAAATTACAAAATGTGAATGAGTAAAGTGATGTAAATTCTTTCTTCCGTTATGAGATGAATGTTGATACTTCATTAGACTGTTTACTTTTAACAGCTGGCATAGGATAATACACGTAAAAAATTTAAAAGTATTTGAGTGTTGAAAGAAATGAGTTGTAGAATGATAATCTATGTTGATGCCAGAACTGGAATCTTTCTTCAATATGGAAGCTTGTGAAGTTTAGGCTAGTGATTCAGAAGTAACGAGGATCTTCTAGGATTATACGAACCCTAATGACTTGGAAAGTTATGTCTGAATTCTCTCCACGATGGTTCACCCATTCTAGTTTGTTGCACTCAGGGACTGTATGTGTTGTTGTTATTATTCCCTTGTAATCTGTTGAAATGAAATCTTCATAGGTAACTGATGCACCACATCCTAGGTGCATGTAAACATTAGATAGCTAAAAAGAAAAATTAAAAAAATCTGCTTTGATTCTATAAAAGAGAAATAACAATATTGCACACATCCATTAACAATTAAAGATATAGTTTTAGTCAGTTTCAACACCATAACCAATACTCAGAGATTCCGGAGAAGTTTTTACGATCAGATGCCTTTCCCGACATCAATGTCATCAGTGGAGTTAACGATATGAAATTAAGACGTGATATATAACAGTAGGAAGGGAGAGGGTGAAACCCGGTGCCAGCACATAGCCTACTCCTGTCGAATAGCATCAAGGCATCTGCTCAAGGCTTAAAGTCCCCATCCAACGGACGAATCACCGTCAACAGCGTCATATGCCCTCACTCCACTGCGGAGAGGTTTGGAACTAAATCCAGGCATTTTTCATGCAATCTAGTGATTAGAAATTGTATTTATAAATTATATGTAAACTGCTTTATGTTGCACCAACACAGATAGGTCGTATGGCAACTATCGGATAGGAAAGGGCTACAAGTGGGAAGGAAGTGGCTGTGGCCTTAATTAAGGTCTGGTGTGAAAATGGGAAACCATGGAAAACCATCTTCAGGGTTGCAGACAGTGTGGTTCGAACCCACTATCTCCTGGATACTGGGCGCACTTAAGTGAACTCAGCCACTGAGCTCGGTGATCAGAAATTGTATACCACCACCTCTCCTAACCAGCCGCACAACATTTTGATGGTGAGTATTTTAAAAATATACTTTACTAATGGGACTTGGACCAGCTAACCATGATGTCAGACCATATAGACTTCACACCTTAACCCCCTCGCTAATATATCGTACTAAGTCATAGTGAAAAACGAATCGCCTCCCGTCATATATCATACATACTAGGTCGTACCTGTGTTTTAGGAAGGTATACCTTTGCCATCTCTTGGTGAACTACTGGCACTCTTAGTACGGAGTATTGAGAAGAGACTGATATGTATCATAATGTTTAGTGATCTCTGGACAGTAATTTAAATGCCTTTGGAAATATGTGACGCACGTATCGTGGCAAGGTGAGCGGTGAGTTCTGTTACTGTTGAGGAAATACCAACATGAATGTGTTGATTTAGGAGGTTATAGCTACAGCAGTGGTGATAGTGGTTTTGAAATAGAAATCAAAGGATTTGAAGAGGAGGAGTGTTAAATGCAGGAAGATGATGGACATCTGCCGGCGAATTAGGCATACGCCTGAACAATGGTCTAATAATTAGGATTACATCGCAACCGACCCCTTCACTGAATATCAAGGTGTTTTCCACAACTTACTGGTAGGATCAAGTGTGTTCGACTAATTTTCTTTGTATTTTAGAAAGGACTTCTTTCAACTTTTGGCAGACAATACAAAACACGATACGAAAATGAAGCAACAAAGTAAACAGGGTCAAAAGTGGGAACCTATAATTATGTAATTTGTATTATAGTGAAAATAAACTTTTCAAAACTAAATTTACCCTTAGAAAAAAAATTCTTATATTTGATTTATGAGTTAGGTTTCTCCGCTTGTTCAAATTGCCTGCTATAAATTTTTCAAATTATTTTAATGTCAGAATTAATCTACCCAATTTTGGTTCGTGAAATTTTAATTTTCATTTAACACAGTGTTACATGCATTGCTCGTAAAAATAACAGGTATATAGCAGTAGTAGTTTTATATTTACAACTCTACAGATATGGAGTTGTGAAGATAAAAAAAATGTCTGGAAAGTTGCATTTGAGTATCCTCAAAGATCCGAGGGACAGGGTTAACGATCAAGGTCACGAAGCAGGCTTTATGATATTTTCTTTGTGATACATTAAAATGAAAATTATCACACCTTTCTTAACAAGTTTATTCACCGATTTACATCTTCTTGCATTGTTTCTTAAGTTTTTTCTTTTGACCATCTTAGCAGCTTTTTTCAGCTGATAATAAACCATTTTATTCACTACTTTCTAGGGTCCTTAATGATAGTTAGTAATATAAACATAGAGTGACAGATTGAAGACTTCTTTGATCTATATCATTAAAATGCTTACCCAAGCAACCGCTGCTCTGCTCTCTGACTATCACTTACTCTTGGCCGCCTTGGGTAAAAGTTCCCAATCTAAGATACCTTCAAAACTACAGAGTGAAATCTTAAAGGATATTACAGTCATACCAACCATTGTGGGCCATAGTTCTCATGTCCTGCTGCATGTATGATGGACTGTAACTTCGCTGAGAGCTGCAAATCCTCTGGACGGATTGTGGAAGAGGGTCAGGGCGATGTAGTAGTGCTTGGTTTGGGGAATTAGTTCTGCCGCCATGCATAACTGTGCACAACACAAGCCAATATATACAGCAATCACACACATGCACACAATAAAAAATGTTCACACTGGCTTATCCCATCTGTTTGGTGTGCCTCAAGGAGCAATACTTGGTTCAATTGTACGTATCATATTGTCGTCGAAGAAAACAAAGCTCGTATATCAAAATGCTCTTCCTATTCCTTATTTCTCTTAAGACTGGTCACGCCTCCCAGCCACATATGAATACGCAGTCCATCAGAACAATGTTTGTCGTGTTCATTTTCCCATGTTTATGTGCAAAGGAAAATAAACCTTAGCGTACCGTAGCAATAAACTCGTATGTTTGCACGACAAGTTTACTCACTCCAACAGTGTACTGTATTTAAGGTTCATTTTCCTTTACACTTTTGTACAGGAAAATTAACACAATGAACATTGTTTTGATAGACTGCAAATCCACATGCGGCTGGGAGGCGTGACCAGTTTGAACGAGCATAATGGATAGGAAGGGCATTGTGACATGTGAGGTTTGGTTTCTTCACGATATATATTACATTCGCATGACTAACTGCTTCTAATTCCCATAAAGATTAATGTAAATTAACCTTCATTAATAACATGCATATATAAGAGAAAATGTTTTCCCACACCAGGACACTAAAACTCTCATGTCAATTTGTGTATCTGTTAGTTTGCAGTCCAATTACAGCTCGTGTATGCCTATTCGGGAAAGTGCAAGCAACACAATATTCTAGTAGTGATAGAATTTTACTTGTGTTGAGTATAATATAAATTAGATATCCTAAACATACCCAGTTTTCATTCCCATGTAACAGAATACTACACAAAGACACCGTTTTATACAAATGAATCTTGAAACACACACACACACACACACACACACACACACACACACACACACACACGAGGTCTAATCATTTATAATTTCTGGACTGTACTTCTCAATACTACACAGGCTCTCTCCAAACAGCGAAATGGAGGATTTAACGCGATCGGTGAGTCTGAAACAAATTTTGCTTCGTACGACTGAAAACAGCTTCTGAATGTTCCAAAAATGCTGAAGATTTGGAGAGCAGGCAATGAAATGTTCCCAAACATTCCAGTGGTTTTCCTGCTTTAAAGGAGACACAACATTGATTGATGATGATGGTTGCCCCCCCATCCACTTCAATGCTACAAACGATTGCAAAAGTGTGTCAGATTATCTGCGAGAACAGTCTTCGAACCACTGATGAAGATAGTGCGCTAGTGAGAATCGAGTCACAGAACCTGCCACAAAATTCTAGGAGAAGATTTACACGAATGGCATGTTGCATCAAAGTTTGTGTCCAGATACCCGAATGATGACGTTTGCTAAGGCCTCAATGAATGAGCTGTCAATGACAGCACCTTTCTTTCTTTCCAATGTCACTTCAGGTGATGAAACCTGGGTTTACACCTATGACCCAGAAACCAATTGACAATCCAGTCAATGGTAAAGTCTCGACCAAAGAAAATGAAGCAAGTCAAGTGCTCCTAATGATAGCTAGTAATAAATAGAATACAGTGACAAATTGAGGCTTATGTGATTTATATCATTAAAATGAAAAACAACACCAAGTGCATGCTGATTTGTTTTCTGATCAGAAAAGAATTGTTTGCAATGAGTCTGTAGCACAGTTAATGCTGCCTTCTACGACAAAGTTTTCAAATGTCTACGGGAGGATGAGAGGAGAAAGTGACCCGATCATTGGTTCGTGAACAAAGTGACCCTGGTACCACATCCTCCCTATTTGTCCAACTTTGCATCCTGCGACTTCTTCCTATCCTCAGTCCGTTTTGAACATGAAGCGAGAAAATTACGTTCTAGAATACTTGGGATTGGTGCAGTACCACTAGAATGGATGATTAGCTCCCAAAAGAGACTACTCTGAAGGTGATAGGGGCCAACAATGTCTACGGCACACAATGAAATATTTGTGAGATCAGTCCAGGAATTTAGTGACCTGACCTTGTGTGCGTGGTCAGAAACAAGGTGAAGCAGGTACATCAGCGTTACAGAGTTTTGTCATACTGATAAATATATTGAAAAAAAAATTTTAAAAAATTGATATTTTGCGCTGTTGTCATCTTACCAGCTGTTGAACTCAGTCAATCAGATCGCTCCGCGGACGAGTTCAAACGCACTGCTGCTAAATCTGCACATGGCTTCAGAGCACTCATCGAAGAAAAATGCTGTATTTCGACAGGGGAGGGACAAGAACATGGGCCTGTCACAGCTGTGGTGACACTGACAGAAACCCTCGTAAAGCCCATTTGAATTCGCCCACGACGTGATCTGATTGGCTAACTTCATCAGCTGAGAAAACGACAACAGCGTGAGATATCGAATTATTTTTTCAAATTATTTATCATAGGACCAACCCTCTAATACAGGGTTCACGTTATTTCTGACCACGGTGAATGTGAGCCAACTTTCTTCAACATAATTCAGGCTAACACAAAATAAGGCATGACTGCATTAGTTTTAATTTGCTTCCCCACAACACTCCACCTTCTTGAAAGAATACATAAAACTGGCATCAGTTTCTTCCTAATGTTCAATTACTTCTCTCCTTACTGATGGTGGAGTTCATCCTGATGGGAAAATAAATCTGAATCTTAAAATGAAAGATGTCACCTTAAGCAACATACATTTCTGATAACTAAAATTCAGACATGAATGGTACAAAGAAGTGTGTAAAATGCGAATAATACGTAATGATAAGCCAATGTGAATAAGCCTAGAGAACATTGCAATACATTCTGCATGAGGAAAGAAGCAGAAGGATTGAAAGCATCACCCAAACATAAGACAAAGATGTTCTCTGTAACTAATTTTTTGAAAATAAGTAGTAATACTTTATTTTACATTTTATGGCCTACATTGGATCACCCTAGTCAATTATAAAGACTGTTTTTATTTTCTATCAGCCCAATATTTATTTATTCTAAGAGCTGCTGCCTTCCTTTCTTCAGCTGAAAACACCCTTCCACTAGACCTTTAACTGATCTCGCTCTGCAGCCTAGTGTGTATGTCTTGAAGTATCTTACTTTTTTTTTTTTAGATCATCTATTGTTATTTGTAGTTCTTTAATATCATCCTTAATTTCTATAATCAACAGTCGTAACCACAACCTCAGCTGTAATTTGGTGCTTGCTCTACTTAAGTTTCATTACCTTTGATGATGATGATGATGATGATGATAATAATAATAATAATAATATGCAGGCATTTTGATCTGACGACAGAGCCTCCGTGGCTCAGGCGGAAGCCTCTCGGCCTCTTATCGCTGGGTTCCGTGGTTCAAATCTCAGTCGCTTCATGTGGGATTTGTGCTGGACAAAGCGGAGGCAGAGCAAGTTTTTTTCCGGGTAGTCTGGTTTTCTCTGTCGTTTCATTTCAGCAACACTTGCTTGTATCATTTCATTTCATCTGTCAGTCATTAATCATTGCTCCAGAGGAGTGCGACAGGCACAATTCCTATCCTCACCTCTAGATGAGGACTTCATTCATTCCATTCCATTCCTAACCCAGTTGAATGACTGGAAACAGGCTGTGGATTTACATTTTAATTTGATCTGACGCCATTTTGGCTTCGTGCATGCCAATTTCAACATTCCATTTTACTGGATATGATGGCAGAGCTTCTGGGTGACCAACGGCTGAGTTTTAATTCATTTTGTCCGGTGAATACCAACATGCCAACATCAAACAACATAGAGTGTCAGATGGATTTTCCTTTATCCTTCAAAAATCCATCCACTTCTACTGGGTTTGAACAGCTACGATCCTAAGTTTTGGAGACTGATAATTCACTACTGATCAACAAATGGATGAATCTTAATACATAGCCTTTCATAACCACTAAATGACATTATAATAATTTGGGAATATTAGGTAGCGTAATATTAATAATCTGCTGTGACCAGAATCATCTTCAGAGCAATAACAAAGCATGTAATGCCAACTGTCACTCCGTAGTAATGAGACTCGAGACAGAACATTCCTGAGCAATGGATACTCAAGGAAACAGATTGACAAAGTGCTACAGCCTGAGCCAACAGACAACAGATTGTCATGTGATTCTCATCCTTTGAGTTTGGCCTTCTTGCCATATGTACAATCTGTCACGGATAGGATTGGCAATATTCTCAGAAGGTACAATATAAAGACTATTTTGAAGCCTAATATTATCATAGGCAATTGCTAGTGATCAGTTAGAAGATCCTATTGGTTTAAATGCTGGAATATATATGATTCCTTGCTCCTGTGTGTTGGTTTATGTTGGACAAACATGTAGGAACGTAGCAATGAGGGTTAAAGAACATGGCAGGCACTTACGTCGTTGCCACTCAGAGAAATCTTTCTCCTTGACTCTGGAGGCCGTGGATTGAACTAAATTTCTAACAGGGTCTCTCTACCTTGAGTCTGGTTATTATGGAGTGACAGTTGCCACTATGCTTTGTTACTGCTCTGAAGATGATGCTGGGATTATTAACATTACACAACCTAATGAATGAAAACCTACAACCTGTTTTCCAGTCTTTGACCGGGTCAGGGATGGGATGAATGAAGCATATATAGGCTATTAGTACGATGGGGTTGCCACTCCCAAAGTGATTTACGAATGACTGATAAATGCTATGAAATGATAATGGAGAGTGTTGCTGGAATGAAAGATGACAGGGAAAACCGGAGTACCCGGAGAAAAACCTGTCCCGCCTCTGCTTTGTCCAGCACAAATCTCACATGGAGTGACCGGCATTTGAACCACGGTATCCAGTGGTGAGAGGCCGACGCGCTGCCGTCTGAGCCACGGAGGCTCCCACACAACCTAATATCCCCAAATTATTAAAAAGGGATGAATCGTTACCATTCATCATCAGTTCTCTACTCCAGCAAATGGGGTGTGGGTAGAGAGATGAATACCTATCTTAAATCATTGTACAATGAAGAAAATCACAATTTCTGAGGAGCTGATTAACACTTTGGGATCCTCAGTCAGACTCAGTATGACATTGAAAGACAGTTCAGGTCATATGCCAGATCTGGTCCAACCTAACTCCTGTAAATTTGCAGGAAAATGGCAGACATACTTTACCTTCTGTACCAACGAGCTAGAACATAATACATAAGAGTGGCTATAGCAGCTCGATTAGCATTCCTGGTGGAGGAAAGCAACACTACGGTCGCCACGATATAAATGTACCAGCTAACGACAAGAGCTGTCTGGAGCTATCCGAGTAATTTCGCAGATGTGTCAAGCTCATCCTCGACAGAAATTATTTGGAGTTTGACTTTATTTATTGAAGCGTGACTACGCCTGAATTCTGCTTCGCATGCTTTTGTTCAAGCAAAACATTACATCTTATTTCAAATAAGTTAATTTCTTTTCTATTATAGGAAGGTTACGTATATTGAAAGATCATCTGAATTTTTGCCAGTGTGAAGCATAAATTCTCGTCAAAGTTTCCCACTAAAATACAAATAGCTGATTAAGCAGTGGGAAAATAACATGGAGAGGGACAAGTGGTTTGCCAAGCAGCAAAGTAGTCTCTGTTCAGAACTCTTGTCGCGTTTCTCTATGAGGCAGGAGATGTTTGCTGCCCAGGGCTCTTCTCATGCATACTTAATAGGGGAGGAAACAGAAATAATATCAATGCAGAGCAATTCAGACCAGCCAACAGGAATTGTTTACTGGGAGATACTGATCCATCGACCACTGCTTACAGTGAGTTCCGCCTACTGGGGTACATTTAAGATATGGCGGTCGCCAGTTCAACTTTCTTCAAAGAAGGCAGCGTGACAGCCACTCTGTGTATTATATTCTAGCTCGTTTGCTGTTTGATTCATTTTACAAGTCCTAGCTCGCGAAATACATCGTCTCTGGAATAATGTTCACATTCTTCAGGAACATGGCAGCATGCATGCTGATGATATTTACAAGCATTTATGTGGTAGTAGTGATGATGATTTTTAATATCAACAGTGAACTAGATTGGACTGTGCTGTTACTTTCAGATAGAAAAGTGAAGGGTGGTAAACATAATTTTTCTGTGAAATCTGTCCAAGGGAAGCAGGACTCTATCCTAACAAATGCTTACAGGTGTAACTCACTGAATGACAGTATACAATTTTGTACAGATTTTCTTTCAAAGTGTTAATAGTACAAAATACAAAGAAATATCTGCATAATTTTACCCAAGTTCTCGTGATCTCAAATTGGACCTGCAGGCGATGTTCTCCTCCTGCTGTGTTCAGTCCAAAGATTGGTTTCTAGTGGCGTTCCACAAACTGTTTCTGTGGCTAATATCTTCAGTTTTAAGTAGAAGTAGTAGTAATCATCATCATCCCTCTTTTCCCTTATCAAGCTCCTGCTGGGCACTTCTCCACCTTCCTCCCTCCATCATTCTGTCCCAGTCCAGGTTTTTTCTTCTTGCAATCCTCTTTACTGAATCAATCCATCTTGTTCTAATCTCTCCCTTTCCCTCCAACTTCATCTCCATCATCTGTTTTGGTATTCTTCTTTCCTCCGTCCTCTTTACTCCTACCATTTAGGTTTTCCATTCCAAACTCCATTCTCACATTTTTGTTTCTCACTCTGTCTTTCCTACCACAATTCATAGTTATTTCATTTCGCTGGCTTGCATTCTCCTCTCATCCCTACTTGTCATTGTCCAGCTCTCAAAATGGGCACATAATACATTTTGTACATTATCTCCTTATTCCACACAAGGTTTCTTACACTCTGGTAGAATGCTAATCTCCTTGTATTCTGCATTAATCCATTCCCTATGTATTTGAAACTGTCAACAATTTCCAGCCTTTAATCACCAATTTTCACAATGCCTTTCCCTCGCCTTCCTCTTCTTGATGTCACTATGGTCTAGTTTTTCTCTGCATCATACCATACTTTTCAATTTCCTTGTTCAGTGCAACAAGCTGTTCTTGTACTTCTTTGCTGTTTGTCTCCCAGACCACAATATTGTCTGCAAATAGTAACAACTTCATGTCCCTACTCCCATATGCTTCCTTAGTCTCTTTTTCTTCTCCTTTTCGATGAGGCCTGCTAAGGACCACATGCCAATTTCAATTCACTTCTTCATACTTTGTTGTTTTCTCTTCTGTTCCTTCCAATATTCTTTCATCCTTTCACTGTGCTGTTTCTTTTTGTCCTCGGACCACTTTGCACCAGGCTTCTTGTTCAATCTTCCTTGGAATCCTTCCATACTTACTACCCTCTTTCTAAAAATTTCTCTGTCCATAGTTTCTTTTTCTCTCACGTTATTTCTTTCTAAATCTTTCTTTACTTCTTGAATCCAGCTAGCTGTTGAATTTTTGTACCAAAGGTACGTGAAAATCCTTTTTGTTAATCTGGAATCATCCATTCTGTAAATATGTCCAAAAATTGCAATCTCCTTTTTCTTATGGTTTCTGTTATGTTTTCCATGTTCCTGTATATTTCATCATTAGATCTTAATTTCCATACTTCTGTTGTTTTCACAGGGCCTAAGATTTTTCTCATGATTCTCCTTTCTAGTACCTCAAGTTTATCTAATCTACAGTTTAGAATCAGGCATTCACTTGCTATAGGCATTCCAGTTTCACCACTGTAGTGTAATACCTTATTTTAAGTATTTTAGATAGACACTTTTTGTTATAAAAATTCTTTGTGATACCATATGCTCTTTCCATCTTGTGTACCCTTTCTTCTACTGCAGATTTGTCTAAACCAATTTCTTGAATTATTTCTTCCAGATATTTGAATTTCGTTCATCTTTCCACTGGAAATTTTGGACCGTTGTTGATGTTTGTAATAATTTTTTTTCTTAGTCTCTTTTTATAATAAAAATAATAATTGTATGGCCTCAGCTTTTTTTTTTCCTGCATGCCATCTGGCTGCTTGCTTGTAAATTTTGACGTTCTGTTTTACTCTAGGCCTACTGGATGACGGAGTAAACCAAATCTCTCTTGGTCATCTGTGGGTGAATTTTAATCAGTTTTGTTGCTCGAACAACAAACGTGTCACCAAAGATATTTTACTTGCCAACTTGTTGTATGGACATTTTTCCTGCCCTTCAAAAATCCAACTACATCTGGCGGGTTTGAACCCGCTGCCTCTACTGCTGATCCACGGAGGAAACTACTTTATAGTAATAATGACAACCTTTGTTCTGCATTATTTGGTAGATATATGAAGGTCACTATGCACCTCTGCTATTTCTTCCTTTCACACTGCAGAAGACTTTCGCGCCTCAAGATATGTCCAATCCAACTGTCTCTTCTATGAGGTAGTTTACTTTAAAAGCATGGCTTTTCTTCAACCCTTTTCAGCATTTCTTTATCTGTGATTTTATCCATTCACAACATATCCACTTGTAGCATCACATTTTGAAGGCATTGCAGGGGATGTGAGCGGAAATATTACTGGACTCCAAAGGGTTAATTATGCTATATCCTTAATGTCTCTCCAACTATTATCAGTCTTAAGAGAAGCTTGAATGCTGGAATTCTGACCTGAAATAAAGTTACTGAATGCCAGTATATCTACAGACATTGACAAACCATTCAGAACAGAAATGTTCATGGTCTTCTCAAAAGTGTCTACAAGTGTCACCTGTTGGTGCCTTTTAGTACTCTTGTTCTTCTTCTTCATCACCTCGCGTCGGGCAATGGATCCACTTCTTGCAGCTCCCTGGAGGTGGCTCCTGGCGTGCTGACACTTCATACAGGCTATTATTACACCCAAAAACATTTTATACTGAACCATCAGGTTTCAACTCCTAACCTGGAGAATAGACGCCTTTTGCAGCTCCCCCAACCTGGAGAACGGACGCCGCCTGCTGGATTTCACTGGCGTTTCCTCCACTGGGGGACCAGCACCCGACTAATGGGGCTCCTTCACACGAAGCCGTCGGCCCCTTTCCACCGCCCAACAATCGGTCTTGAGTCGCTGGGTGTATTATTCTTGATTCTAAAGTGAAAGAGTTCAAAAAATGTTACCACACCTGAGACTTGGACCGAAATCCCATCCTTTGGACGGGAACGTTAAATGTTCCATTAGGTCACGAGAGAAAGATAGAGAAATGAACAGAAACACATAACAGGATAAACACAGAGACAGGTCAGCACGGGAAGAAGAGACGAGGACAATGTGAACAATTCCGCACATGTGCTCTCTTGTCTCCAATTGGAGTTCTTCTCGCCACCCAACGAGCTTCTTTCTACTTACCAGCTCCGTCGGGAGGGCGGACATTAACACTCGTGGAGAAGCAATCATGCCGGTCTTCAGTTCTGATGTGGGAAGAAAGCTGGATAAACACAGGGAGGCAAAAGAGGTAAGAGAACACAGCGCAATCACAGGGGTACAAGAACAGGGACAGATGAGGAGAGAGCAGAAAGTTCTCATCTCCTCTTTCTACTGCTCCCACTTCCCGCACCAACCTGTCACGATTTTACACGTTGTTGCTTTCTCAAAAGTGCCCCTGAACTGACATCTATTGGTGCGTTTGAGTAATTATGAACCTAATGATCACGTCTGTCCTGGCTATGTGACTTGCGCTATGGAGCAATGTAGATTTACTTGTTCAGTGTATCGCTACGTCATCCTTTCTGACTGTTAGCAGCATGTAGCCCAACTCGCAACACACGTCCAAACCACTGTAGCTCATTTTCTCCTGGATCAGCAAATGTTTGAAACAAAAACCAGTCTACAGACATTGGCTGAGCTTCTCAACACCTTCACATTTCCATGACCTTCCGCTTCTGTCCTCTTCCTATCCTGGAAATTTTCTGGATTTATGGATGCTATTACAAAGGCTCTACAGTTTATAAATAATTTAGAAATCCATTTGTAATTTCATTTTTTTTTCATTTTTCTTTCCTTATTTTGTATGTTTATTGTTGCTGGCTGTGAGCTTGGTGGCCATGATTGTTAAGGTGTCAAGTCCATATGGTCCGACACTGTGGTTAGTCAGTTTAAGTCCCGTTGGTCGAAAAAATGTTGGTTGGCAGAGTTGGAGAGATGGTGGTATACAATTTCTAACCACTAGATTGCCAGCCAAACCTCTCCACAGTGCTCACAATATGGAGCGAGGGCATATGCAGCTGCTGATTTTGATTCGTCCATCGGATGTAGACGTTAAGCCTTGAGCATTCCCCTTGGTGCTATTCGACAGGAGTAGGCTATGTGCCGGCACCGGGTTTCACCCTCTCCCTTCCTACCATCATATATCATGTCATTAATTTTATCTCATTAACTCCTCTAGGAAGAGCATCCGGTTGTTAAAACCTGCTACGGTGATTCACCTCACTTCATAGCCGACGCGACGCACATACATACACATTTTTGCTGGCTGTAATTCACGTCTGAGTATAAATCCTCCTCCAGCAGTCTTCTTCGTACTCTATTTAGTTTATGGAAATGCTTCCGATAACTGAAGAGGATCATTTTAGCATGAAACCAGCACCCACATTGAGTTGCCCTGAATCTCTGGTGGAGACTTTGGTTGAATTTGATGCAGCTTTTGAGTTAGCCATTTAGCCTCTTAGTATCCACATTGTTCATGTTGAAATGGACTGTGTGCCGCAAAAGCGAACGATTTTCACCAAGTGCACTCCAGGAGTGAGGATCAATAGCTGTCAACTTCATGTTATACAGGTTGGTATTTATAGCACTTCAAAGGGGGCTGTGTGGGGTTGCTGGTCCCCCAATGGGCACCTCAATCATACTTTGAGTCTGAAGCAGTCTGCGTGTGTCATATGGTATGTGCCGTAGGCTACAGCTCCAAGGATATAACATGTGGGTCACTTCTGAGATATGTTACTAAATGTAACTTAACAGCTTTTTCAGTCTATCGAACACACAAGTTAAATATAACTACCAAACTATAATATACTTGTAAAAATAAAAAAAAATAAAAAAACACTATTAAACAAAGAATGAAATGTTCCATTCTTAAACGAACGTCATCAGTTCTATCAGGTCACACTTAAAATTTGGAAATATTTATGTTTATTTCTGTCCAAATACCTAGGAATTTTAAACCTGGAACTTATCTTAATAATAATAATGGCGTGTGGCTTCCGGAGAGACCTGGTGCGGGTCTTTCAAGCTGACGCCGTATAGGCGACCTGCGTACCTATGATGATTTTTAATTATGAAGACGGCACACACACACTAGGTCCCCGAGCCATCAGAATTAACCCATGAAGGTTAAAATCCCCGACCCTGCCAGGAATCGAACCCGGGACCCCTGTGACCAAAGGCGAGCACACTAACCATTTAGCCATGGAGCCGGACTGTTGGAAGACGAAAGTGACGGATCTGACTTTGAGGTTATTGAGAATGAACCGACAGATTCAGTTCTGGAATGATTATTGGCTATCTTTTTGTATCAAATATCGGAAAGTGAAAGTGATGACGAACCTCCCATAAAGTAAGCTATCATAACAACGTGGTCTAAGCTCATGCCTCCAAATGATTTTGCATGCTCATTCCTCTCAGAGTGCATTACAGATACATTATAGACAATCCGTATATCTCAGTTTGTTTGTGACATCTTCCACTTTTGTGTAAACATGATCAAAAGTTTCATTATTATTTCAAATTTAGGAATTACACTTTTTGAAAAGACTGTACCTTTTCCTAGCCAAAACATTTGTGTAATTTCGTCTCACCACGACACTCCTCAATTTATTAGCTTTACGTACATATATCAAACTTTGTAGATTTATTTTGTATCTTGCGGATATTTTGTATTTTATTTAGACAAGTAAAAGCTGCCACCACAAGATTTAACATTGCCAGTTCTAGGGTTCAGATAAGTTGAATATTGAATGTGACTTGGAAGAATCTGATGATGTTCTTTTAAGAGCAAAACATGTCATTTTTTGTTTAACAATGTGTATTTTTTGTGTAATATTTATACTGAACTTGTGTATTTGACGGACTGAAAAGCCTTTAACTGCGTCAACAATGGAAAGTGTATATGCTAAATAAACCAATTTCTCCGTTCAGTCTCTGGTCTTACACTCGTTAATACAGAAACCTTTCATATAGAATATTGTTAGTATGCTTGACAGCAAGCAGGAAGGAAAAACATCACCAAACCATATTTAAGGTAAAACCAGAACAATGCAAGAAGCGATATAAGGAAGAGAGAAACCAGAAAGCAGACAATGAATGTGACAATTGAGTAGCTTATTTCCAAAGAAATGTACTTCAATTACTATTTTTTTTAAACATGTTAACCCATTCACAGCATCACAAGATATAAACTTCATATTATTATAACTCTTATATAAAATGTATTAATTTTCAATAGTATCCTCCTGTTCAATACAATTTAATATCGTTGCACTTAAAATCTACACATGTTTTGGCCCTATACTTTGGGCCATCTTCAGTAAAAACAACAGATTAAAATGATCATAACATTTGGTGACTGAATGAAAATATTATAATTATGTTGAGAAATGGCACCTTAATATGACAAAATAAGTGCAAGTAAAATGTCCTTGTCTTGAATGCTGAAAAGTGTTCATCAGTCAAACAGATGAATATATGGTAAAATGAATCTCCAAACCACGATTTAAAAACACTGCAACAACACTGCACTGATGTGCAAGTCCTTTTGTACTTTTGTACCTTTGTGGTTTTGGAGATTCATTTTATTCATCTGTTTGACTGATAAACAGTTTTTATAATTCAAGACAAGGACATTTTAGTTGTACTTATTTTGTGATATTACAGGTGTCATATCTCAACATAAGCTGAATATTTTAATTTAGTTACCAAATGCTATGAACATGTTATTTTAATCTGTTGTTTTTACTGAAGATGGGCCAAAGTATAGGGTCAAAACATATATAGATTTTAAGTACAATGATATTATATTGTATTGAACGGGAGGATACTACTGAAAATTAATACAGTATATTTTATTCATAGCATGTTATTAAAATAATATACCTAATCTGGCTATAATTATATAGAGCAGAGTAGAGATTGCAAAAGAAAAATACTATTTTTAGGTATGAAAGAATAGGTTTCTTCTTAGCGTTTTTCCCACACTAAAGAATATGCCTTTCCACCAGTTGTTCTAGATTTCTGCCATATGAAGGGATTGTTAGGGGACATGTTGACTGATATTACATCCTCTCTCAGCCAGTCTAGCCACTGTTTCTTAAATTTTCCATGGGAATGATCTCCTTTCAATTGAAGGTAAAAGGCCATTTTGGCCACAAACGAACATACTAACACAGGCGGGCTTCTTGCATTTTGTCCTTGATGAGCTCCACTTCTGTGATTCCTCGTACATCATTGTTTCTAATATGGTCCAGGCATGTGAACGTGAGGCCAACTACCCATCACAGCACCTCCATAATGTGCAGGGTGTTTACATGTTTCATGGAGGCTGGCCAGAATTCATTTCTGTGAACTGGACATTCCTGTAGATCTTGGCCTTCAGATGATCAAGTATCCAGCGATCACGCAGTACTCCAGTTATAATAATTTCGTGTGGCTATTTCTAGCCGAGTGCAGCCCTTGTAAGGCAGACCCTCCGATGAGGGTGGGCGGCATCTGCCATGTGTAGGTAACTGCGTGTTATTGTGGTGGAGGATAGTGTTATGTGTGGTGTGTGAGTTGCAGGGATGTTGGGGACACCACAAACACCCAGCCCCCGGACCACTGGAATTAACCAATGAAGGTTAAAATCCCCAACCCGGCCGGGAATCGAACCCGGGACCCTCCGAACCAAAGGCCAGTATGCTGACCATTCAGCCAACAAGTCGGACAGTACTCCAGTGATTCGCCTCCATTTCAGCCACACTGAATAGGCATCTGGGAGGTTTTTTTTTCATTCTCAATGTTCTTTGCATTGTACTGATGCAGACAGGTCTTATGGCGATGATGAGATAGGAAAGGGCTAGGAGTTGGAAGTGGCCGTGGCCTTAATTAAGGTACCTGGTTTGAAAATGGGAAACCACAGAAAATCATCTTCAGGGCTCCCGACAGTGGAGTTCAAACCCTTTATCTCCCGAATGCAAGTTAGCAGCTGCGGGTCCATAAGCACACGGCCAACTCACTTGGTCCATCAGGAAGTCTGTTACCATCTGTAGAGATGAAAGGCAAGAGATATGAAACGATCACCTTTGCTTAAATTGACCTTGATGAATAAATCTGAATATGTATTTATACAGTAAAACCTCATTAGGACATTTCTGCAGGGGACAACAAGAAAGAATGTGTTAAGCAAGAAAATATACTACTGAATATACGAATAAAAACTATCCAACAGGGATATGGAAACACTAAATATGATTTTTTTCCGATATGGCATTTTATGTTGTGTATCCACGGTAGGTACAGTGTAAACTATATCGGCCATATCTAAAGATGAGAGGAAAGACTTAAAAGTTGTGAAAAACACGAGAGAACAAATATGAAAACCTGTGCACGGGGGCCATAAAATCATCAAAGTATTATTGCAGAGAACACACTTTCTAAAACAAATGTTAGTAGAAGCCTTTTATTTCAGAGCAGCGGGTTATTAAACATTTTCTCTGGTAACACTCTTTGACAATGAATTGGAGGTTACATTCGACCATGTGGGAACGGCAGGAATGACTTTGGCCACCATTTTTTAATCAAACACAACTTTGACCAATTTGAGTGATTGAGTCAAAGCTCGAAGGTGCGAGTTCAACATTCGCGACCTCTGCGTGCTGTTAGTGGGGACACTAGTCCACTTTCCGACAGATTTCAATTTTGTCTTCATTAGTAAGGAATTTCACAACTTTTTCTGTATCCACAACCAGGCTATCACAAGACAAATTTGCATCACGCTAGTTAATTTGACATGATTATGTAGGCTACTGTATCACGTGACAAATATTCGCTACACTTCACTGTACCACTCAACACCAAATACATTTCTAACTTCTGAACGGAATCCAAAATACAAGCACGAATAGGCTCACTGTGTTATTCAGCAATCTCACTGCTAACCAGCAAGCAAAACTGAACATTCCTGAAGCTAATGCTTCCTGAGGATGCAATATATCCTGTGAAATTCAGGAATTCAAGGCCTTTTCCCATAATCATGCAACTGTGGCGATGGATCTTACTCACTAAATCACGTTTCTTTCACAAGGGATGACAAATAACATTTTCAGGGCTAGGAAAAATGTGACTGTACTAAGCGGTAATAGCGAGAATTCGTCACGCGATAAGTGAGGTATTTTTATATAGGTTTAATACGATGAGAATCAGGACTTCGAATTTATGATGCGTTAAGCGAGAAAACGTATTAATGAGGAACGCACTAATGTGGTTTCACTGTATTATGAATTTCAGAAATAATTTTTAAAATATGCATCCTTTTCTCAAATAGAGAACTTTAGTCCTGCTGGCTACACGTTCACTGCATCATGCACGATGCTCGTGGAAAAAATACTGTCTCCCGTAATCTTCAAAGTTCTTCAATATCCAGATGTCTCTTCTTACAGACGATTTCCTCAGGCATTCGCATAATTTGCAATTCAAAGGATTGAAATCTGGACTGCCAGATGTCCATCAACAATGAAAATGAAGTCAATGATCTTGGTTTTGCGTACTGAACCAAACTCCTCTAATTCCACCCAGTGTTTTTTTGATTTAACGGCTTCACAATAGAATTTTTTTCACGATATTTGTTTTTATGTCCCACTAACTACTTTTACAATTTTTGGGGATGCCGAGGTGCAGAAATTTAGTCCAACAGGAGTATTTTTTTTATGTGCGACTAAAACTATCCACACGAGCCGGCATATTTGAGCACCTTCAAATACCACGGGTCTGAGCCAGGATCGAACCTGCTGAGTTGGGGGGTCAAAAGGCCAGCGCCTCAACAGTGTGAGCCACTTAACCCGACTTCCATAACAGAACATAGCATAAGGTTTTGATTCACTTTAGCAAATGTTTTGACACAAAAGTGAATGTGTAAAACACCATCAAAAGAAGTTCCTTACCAAACCATCAGTGATGCAGGATGATGGGCGCTCTGGATTTTCAGAGCCTCCCCCATGAGTTCACCATTGCATATGGGTTATAGAACAACCATTTTAACAGTTAAAATAAACTTTTTATCATTAATGAGAACTTTCCAATGACTGGTGCCACTTACGCAGAGTTCAGAATTTGGCCAGTTATGTTCTTTGGTAGTGCATAGTGCTGAGAAAAAAGTGCTTTCAAATCAAGGTAATTTCTTAGCGTCCTGCACATTGTTTGCCTTGAAACATTAGTCTCTCTTGCCATTACCTTTTCTTTTGAATTCTTTATTTCAGAAAACTCATGAGCAGTGGAGTCCTGACAGGCCTCAAACGAGGGTGGTCGGACATATTATTGCTCTCACTGTAGCGCAGCATACATCATAATCATAACCACGACACCTCCAATTTTATATGACAAGCTGATATCACCAGTTTCATATGTGATTAGAGCCAGGGGAGAATACGCTGTATCGGTATTGGTGGTGGTAGTGATTTTTGTTTTAAGAAGTACACTAGAGTCCTGTTAATCCGAACTGAAATATTCAATTTTTTAAAAAAAAATTCTCATTATTGAAATGAAAGAACATATTATAGAATGAAGATTTACTTACATTTTATTAGTCATATTTTACTAGAAAACTTAATGTAAACATAGTTACACATCATAAGCCATCAATCACTGGTTCTTTATCTTTACAAAGTCTGTTAGTTTCTTTTGCCACAGTGCAGTGTTAAACCAGCGTCTCATAAACATCACATCAGTAAGTCACGTGTTCATGTTCTGCAGCGCTACCACTGGGAGAGCGGCAGAACTATTAAATAAACATCACAAGCAACTCTTCGCATCCCGTGCACAATGCAAAAGTGTAACCCCCGTTACCGTACTTTAGCAGTTTTAGGAGACAAGTTTTAACCTAGTTTTAGTTGCTTTCTCCTTTACGGGTTCTTAACTACCCTACTGTAATTTTATACAGTGTTTTATTAATGTAACTGCTAAAGAACGGACATTTCAAATTACAGTATGTACTGTAATGTATTGTAGAAACTATTTTCCTCAGACGGTTGAGGCGCTGGCCTTCCGACCCCAACTTGGCATGTTCGATCCTGGCTCAGTCTGGTGGTATTTGAAGGTGCTCAAATATGTAAGCCTCGTGTAAGTAGAATTACTGGCACATAAAAGAATTCCTGCGGGAGAAAATTCCGGCACCTAGGCGTCTCCGGAAACCGTAAAAGTAGTTAGCGGGACGTAAAAACAATAACATTATTATTAGAAAATATTTTCCAGTTAATCCAAAAATGTCGTAATCCGAACAGACTCCGGTCCCAATTAGTTCGGATTAACGAGAGTTTACTGTACAAGGAAATCAACCTCTCTGAACAAATTAAATAGAAAAGAAATTTAAAATTAAACAAAATAATTTATTCAAGGAAGGAATTGCAAAATGAATTACAAAATAACACAAAAAATATAGTATCGAGTTGAAAAGGTCACCAACAAATCAAAAAGGGATCGTGAGTAACAGAACACTTGAAATTCACATACCCTTGATTAATACACTGTTACACATAAAGCAGATGACGAGATCAGTAGTAGTCATGTCATCGGCTAATATGAATTTGAGTGTTTCCTGCAGGCCAAGGCTCCATCTAGGCCAGAGAGATCGGCACAGTCTGTGAGGATGTGGGCCATGGTGAAGTTGGTACCACAAGAACATACCGGGGGGGTGTCCTTCCCTCTTTAGGAGATAAGAGTGCCCTCAGCCCACACAATACTATGGCCTCTCTCCGGCAGTTGACTTCTTAACTGCTTTCAGCTAGTTGGGAGTACGGATAGCTAGCTACTCCAATAGCCAGGACGCCAAGATGATTCAACGTAGCTGAGAACAAATATCTTTAGTAAGTACATCGGAGGTAAAAGTACCGCTTCCTTTGCAGCTTTATCCGCAAGTTCATTTCCTGCAATCTCAACATGGCTGAGAAATCATGCGAAACTGATTCTGGCATCAACATCACACAACCTGGCTTTTCATTTCATAAATCTCACATGCTTAGGCCGGGATTCAAACCGCAGTTCTGTTGCTGAAAAGATAGTGACGATGCCATCTGACTATCTCACCCCACTTTTTCCCAATTAAATCAACATTTACAACATCAAAATAAGGTTTTACGCTTAACATTTGAGGCAAATACAATCTTGGGGATAAGTCACCTTGGAATTAAGCTTCTCAATTTCCAAAATCCCAAATACGACTATATCTAGAAAAACAATTTTTAAGTTTAAAAACATACTTTTCTATTTCAAGATAAAATTCCTTTACAAAAAAATTATAGCAATCACTGATCACTCAATTATTTAACAGTGGAGTCATGTACACTAGTGTCCAAAAGTTAAGCATAATCACTAAACGAGGCCATTTATAGTTATGAATTTCATTTGGTTCCGTACTGAAGCGGGATTACAGTATTTTAAATTCTTTCAAGGTCCACCTGTCCGACTCGTTGGCTGAATGGTCAGCGTACTGGCCTTCGGTTCAGAGGGTCCCAGGTTCGATTCCCGGCAGGGTCGGGGATTTTAACCTTCATTGGTTAATTCCAATGGCCCGGGGGCTGGGTGTTTGTGCTGTCCCCAACATCCCTGCAACTCACACACCACACATAACACTATCCTCCACTACAATAACACGCAGCAACCTACACATGGCAGATGCCGCCCACCCTTATCGGAGGGTCTGCCTTACAAGGGCTGCACTCGGCTAGACATAGCCACACGAAATTATTATAAGGTCCACCTACTCAATACAATGACGTTTTATTGTGATTCATTCACATGTCAAATGGTACTAGTTTCGGCATCTATGCGCCATCATCAGCCTTAAGTACAAATTAAACAATTATATACATATTCATAAAACATCTAAAACACACTTTAACACATTATAAAATACATTACTGTAATGATACATAAGATAAGTTAAAATTATGTTACAAGTGGTTGCTGTGATATAAAATTCTTAAAATTCCGGCAGTTCGTTATATAGTCCAGTCTGTATACATCCAGGATAAGTGAATTTGTGCTGTTATATGCTGTCTATGTGAGTGGCACTTATTCACTTTATAGTAGGTGGTTCCGGGGAAGTTTATTTTGATCATGTAAGATCGTGATATAAATAAAGATGAATACCCACTTCAATTTAAACCTTGAGCAGCATGTCGAACGTGTTTGTTGCATAGACAGAGCCGATATCTCCGAGCGTTAACAGTGTTCCTCGGACCACCCATGGAGATGTGCAGGTCCCTATGGCCATTCAACATGATGCCACCCCACACCAGGTGCCACCACCACCATACTGGTCCCGTTCCACGATGTTCCTGTGGTTGTATCGGCTATCCGGTTCTCTCTAGATTAATGTGCGACGGGAATCGTTCTGCAAACTGAAGCAGGATTCATCTGTGAAGAGAACATGCCTCCATTCATTCATAGTCCAGTTTCGATGTTGACGGCTCCACAGTAAACGGACCTGTCTCCGTGCTGAAGTGAGCGGGACGCACACCGCTGGACATTGGGCAAAGAGCCCTGCTGTTCTGAACCTCCGGTACACAGTTTGCCGGGAAATGGCAACCCCTGAGACGGCTGCAATCTCTGCCAACAATTGTCTTGCAGGTACACTCTGATTTCGTCGGGCGGTTAAGGCCAAATATCGGCCCTACTGTGGAGTGGTTACCCTTGGTCAACCTGGTACTGGCCTACGACTAACATCTCATGTATCTCGAAATCGTCTCCAAAGCCTGGAAATGACACTTTGTGGCACATTCAACGATACAGCGACTTTGGTCTGTGTCTGGCCTGCTTCCAGGTGGAGGAGTATTCTACCCTGAAAAACGGGGTCAAAATGGCGTCGTCGTGCCATTATACAGAGGTGCCAACCTTTGAATTGGCTTTTCCGTAATTCCCCTTCCCTACCCTCCGAAAAATTTTACAGTCAAATCCAAAGCACACTCATACCTTCTGGATAATGACACCCTCTTTGCCCTTCCCAACAACAATCTATTCTAAGATATATCCCATTACACCATAAATTTTCACATTACCAGTTAGTTCTGTCATAAAACATTCTTGGTAACTTGTTTCCCCACGCAGCAGGTGCTTTTGTGTGGGATTTTTCTCGTTGCATTCTTCCCCCCCTGTGAGGACATTTTCACCTTATGAACAATAAGCGATTCCAGTGTAGATGTGATTGTTGTAGGCCTGAAGTCATTCTGTTTTTTAACACTGAAAACACCTTCTGTGGGAGACTTAATGTCAGGTACACTTAATACTGCAATAATACAAGATTACATTTTTTAGTGAATAGGAGAGTAGAGTTACTTCATTCACAATGAATTTCACGACACTCGTGGGTAGCAAAAGGAAGTGACGATCGAATAAATATCGTTGCCAACTCACAAAATTTGAAACGAAGAGAGTCGAGTACCAATGCTCGAAAAGATTTAATTCCCCTTGTTTCCTTACTTTTTTTCCGTAGAAATTATACTTTCCTTATAATGTTGCTTTTCTGTAATAATTTACGCTTGGACCGTAATGCCGTATCATCAGGGGAAATCCGTAATAATTACGGATGATCCGTAACAGTTGGCACCTCTGCATTATGTTGTCACGTTCACCACGAGGCTACACTGCGCACACTATAGCAGGGCAAACACGACTGAGGGAATATGGGGCGCAGGCAATGGCTGTCTTTACCTAGTGGTTACGCCGCTAGTCAAAGCAGGGAACACACCTTTCCTATACAGAGCGAACACATAAGGTTGGTAGGTGCATATGTTGTGCGATTTGCTGTCTATTTCCTGTTGCCCTGCTTACTCGTAACTTATGCTTAACTATTGGACACTAGTGTACATGTACTATCTTTGCAGAAAGGTGTGCGGTTTTAAGAAATGGTTTCAACCATTTGAGGATGGAAATGTTGACGTCCTGCTACTCAGAATAATCAATAGGAGTAGCAATGAAATAATAGTCAAAGACCCATGAAGCTAAACTGTAGGTCAGGCGGGACACAACCACCTCACAAACTGTGCTGATGTAGTTTCTACACGTGTGTAATAAATATCAATTGAAGCAGCTATGTCGATAAGAACTTACCACTCTGCATAATGGAGGGGGGTTGGTTGACGACACTACGCGCCGACATGTTGGCCATGACTGTAGTGGCACCGGAAACTGCCAGGCCGGCACCCGGAGTGCTGCCCGGTCCTGACGTGGACGACGGAGGAGGCTGCGTGCGGGCCTTTACGACGGCTGCATGGAGAGCGGGGCCGAGATAACCGTACTCGGCTCTGTAGTCGTCCAGGTAATCAGGTGGCTGCCTTTGGGATTTCAGAAGTGGGACCAGTACTTTCTGCAATGTCAGAGAAGGAGAAGTATGGCATAAACGGAATAACAAAGCTGTATAAATAAGATCATACCTAAAAAAGAGAGAGAAGCCCACTGCTGAAGAATGAAGGAAATAGAGATACAAAGGGAGGCAAACAAACTCCTGTAAGTCCTAAATGGGCTAATTCATAAATTAAAAAGTTAAACATAATAACAGTAAAATTCAATGAAAAGGGTATCTACAGATGGGGAACAAAAGAAAAGATGAGAACAAATGAAAAGTTACTGGGCAATATTGTAGAAGATGGCCAGAAAATGATTGACTGAAGTGGTACAAAGAGGCTTTAAAAGAATAATAATAATAATAATAATAATAATAATAATAATAATAATAATAATAATAATAATAATAATAATAATAATAATAATAATGATGTTGAAAATTGGTGGTGACAAACTGGCCCAGAGTATTCAAAAAATCTTACAGGACATCTGGTTTTCTGAAGAAATTCTGGAGGATTGGAAATGTGCATTGATTCACCCACTTCACAAGAAAGGAGACAAATCAGATATTAATAACTACAAAGGAATTTCTCTCCTCTCACTCGTATATAAACTCTTCTCTAAAGCTCTACTTAATAGGCTCTACCTGATCGGAGATTATCAGGCTGGATTCTGAAAAGGGAGATCCTGCGCAGAACAAATCCTAAACCTAAAAACAATACTACAGATTTGCAAAACCAAACAAACAGTAATCACCTTTGTTGACTTCAAGATCGGCAGACCCTGTTCAACATACCAGAGGAATTTCAAGTCGACAGGAAAACGAGGGAATTGATTAAACAAACTCTGACCAACACAACATCAAAAGTTAAGTTCTTGGGAGAAATTTCTGAACCGTTCGAAATCAGAACTGGTGTCCGACAGGGAGATGGACTATCCCCACTACTATTCAATTTAGTTTTGGAAAAAGTGATTTGTGAATGGAGAAAAGAAACTAAAGGTATAAACATTGGCAGACTTCTTAAAGACAAAATTCACCTTGATTGCTTAGCTTTCGCAGATGACCTTGCGATCCTTTCGAACAACAGACAAGAAGCGATCCACTCCATAGAAAAATTGCATGAAATAGCCGCAAAAACCTGACTTCAAATTTCATTTGAAAAGACGCAGTTTATGGAAGGAACTAAATCAAGATTTGACAATCAACCATTAATCACCAAATGTGGAATAATTTCCCAAGTAGACAAATTCAAGTGAAAATTAAAACCTACAACCTGTTTTCCAGTCATTGACCGGGTCAGGAATGTAATGAATGAAGCATATATAGGCTGTTAGTACGATGGGGTCGCCACTCCCAAAGTGATATATTAATGACTGATAGATGCTATGAAATGAGAATGGAGAGTGTTGCTGGAATGAAAGATGACAGGGAAAACCGGAGTACCCGGAGAAAAACCTGTCCTGCCTCCGCTTTGTCCAGCACAAATCTCACGTGGAGCACTGGGATTTGATCCACGGTATCCAGCGGTGAGAGGCCGACGCGCTGCGGTCTGAGCCATGGAGACTTCTACAAATTCAAGTATCTAGGTGAAATTATTCAGCCAGCAGGGTTAAATCAGGAAGCTAACAAAGAAAGAACTGCTAAATTGCAAAGCGCTTACAAAATCACATGGAACAGATACAACAAAAGATGTATTAAAAAAAAATTTTAAAAAATAAAAAGAGCAAAATTACGACACTACAATACAGTCATCAAACCAGAGGCATTTTATACATCTGAAACACTGATCATTGGCGGCAGGTCACAAATGAAAAGCATTGAGAAACAAGAGAGGAAAATTCTCAAAAAAATCCTAGGACCAAAGTTCGAAAATGGAATTTGGATAAAAAAGAAACCACACGAAATTTTTCAATTCACAAAAAAAAAAAAAAAATCACAGATACTATCAGAAAGAGACAACTAAAATTCTACGGACACCTACACAGAATGGATAACAACAGGCTGATAAAGAAAATTCTACATCTAGCTCTAACCCTGAAAATCCGCAACAATTGGTTAGCAGAAATTCATGAAGATCTACAAGCAATGGGTATTGAGGACGAAACCATTCAAGATAGAATGAAATTTAGAAGCTTAGTAAACAAACATAAATTTGCAGAGAAACCAACAAGAAAAAATACAGGCTGGACAGAAACACGGAGAAAGGAACACAGTGAAAAAATGAAGAGATATTGGGAAGAAAAGAAGAAGAAACACTGTGCAAAATAAGTTCAAACGCGCTCCACATTTGGGTACAACGAATCAAAAAAATAATAATAATAATGACAACAACAATATTAATAATCATCATCA
The DNA here is from genome assembly GCF_040414725.1 of Anabrus simplex. Lineage (NCBI taxonomy): Eukaryota > Metazoa > Arthropoda > Insecta > Orthoptera > Tettigoniidae > Anabrus > Anabrus simplex. The sequence continues at coordinate 94,254,916 of NC_090278.1, forward strand.
TCATCTACAATTTGCATTACCGACACAGACAGATCTTATGGCGACAATGGGATAGGAAAGGGCTAGCAGTGTGAAGAAAGTGGCCGTGGCCTCATTTAAGGTACAGCCTTAACATCTGCCTGGTGTGAAAATGGGAAACCACGGAAAAGCATCTTCAAGGCGGAGAAGTGGTATAAACGCGCTGACCCGGTAGGAGCCGGATAAGGGAAAAGGAACAGGAGGATGACGATGAAGGACAAATCTTAATCGTAATTGAGGTGACGATTCTAGGGGTAATGATCGGCGCCCAGTCATGATGTGTTCCCTGCTTAGAATTTTCTAGAGGATTTTTGACTATAGATTACAAAGGCTATGTCTCATTTCATAACAATCAGAGAGGGTTTTCTTCCTGTGGTACAAGTTAGGATCTAAATAAGATCTGAAAGTGATCTCAGACTTACCACAAGTAAATGTTTGATGTGACCAGCTGCAATTTTGTCGATATTGCTCAGTATGGGACCCTCTAGTGCGTGTTCGATGCGTTCCGATATCTCCTTCACTCGGGGCAGGATGAAGACTTTCGTCACTTCAGTCCCCAGCTCCGACAAACCTGCAAGCACAACATAGTGTAAAAATCAAATGCCACTTTACAAGGCATGTTTTACAAAAAGAAAACACTAGTCTTTTGCTATGAAGAGTTCAGCCGCAACTATTTTCTGAGACATGCAAACAACTCAATGTGTTTGTCCTTGTCTGACCTGTCAATGTGCTCCCTTTTACCAGGTGTATGCATACGTCTTTCCATTAAGAGATGGCTCCAGCGAACAGTACACAGCGTATGAATTTGACACATACGTCACTTTGTTCGTCTGACATTAACCTACCAACACACACAAGTTGAGTCCGCCAAACACTAGCGTCTGTGTTTTATTGTTCAGTGATCGTGTCAATGTTTGTGCCTAAAGAAAAGAACATTTGCGGCACGCATTGCTTTTCTTATTTAATCAAAAGAAAAAGGCTGTGGAAAGTCATCGTTTCCTGATAGAAACATATGGTGAATTTAGACCCAAAGAAACATTTTATTTCTTTTTTAGGTATAAATAAGGACTTAAGTTTCAAGAGCAGAGAAGATTTTAAGTTTTAGTATATAGTGACTAATTTAATAGGTTTCATTCATTTTATGATTTGAAATTATGACACAAAAAAATATTTTAATGATTTCAATATTTATGTATAATTTGTTCTGTTGATGATTGTATTTGTAAAAAATGCATCAAGTCCAAGGATTTAGTCTGATGTTTTGGCACCGCTGAAGAAGAGTGCAGTAGCTCTCGAAACGTACAGTTGTTGATGGGTATTCAGCCCGAAGGCTGGGTTTTTTCCTCCACAGTTCCGCCAACAGCTGTCATAGCCTAGGTGTCACTGAAGAGGCATACTAGGGAAATGAGGAGTGAGGTAGTTTCTCGTTGCTTTCCTCACCAAGCCAGAAGTTGTTCACATATCAGTCTGCCAAGCCCTCTGAAATGCATGCACCAACTGACCCTATGAGTGATTTTTTCGTACCATTCATAACAGGGACTGGTACTACTAGCATCACACATACCTCGGTCACTTTTATATTGTCAAAGCCAAGGATGAGACTGAGACACGTCAATAAAAGTAACAAATTTGTTCTAGCCCATACCAGAAGACAAAGTGCAGTGTAAACGCTACATCTCGCTAGCAAAGGCAACATGTTCGGTAGATAATTATAATAAAATGTTAAGTATCGACAAGGTGGAGAAGTGTTTTATAGAAATTGAATATAAGTCAATATAGACAAGATTGAACCAACATGGTTAAAATAATCAATTATGGCTGGACCATGTTCAAAGCCGAATGATTCTGATATCCTTTAATTTTCAGATGATCTAGACAGCAACAGTGACTTTTCTGTCGGAAGTGATTCCCATTACATGGGAAACGACTAGTTTACTTCCGAAGATTTCCGCAAAGTCACAGCTGCTCAGTGCGCATCGGACCGTGAAGAACCTGACATCGATGAGTTATGTGTACAGGACTTTGTGGAGTACTTCATGAGTGAATTGCAGCACACACATCATAAGCATGAAAATCCACAGCCTGTTTCCATTAATTCAACGGGGTCAGGACTGCAATGAATGAAGCCGCATCTAGCGGCGAGGATAGGAAATGTGCCAGCTGCCGAAGCCTGTCACGCTACTCTGGGGCAATGATAAATGACCGACAGATGAAATGAAATGTTAATGGAGAGTGTTCCTGGAATGAAAGATGATAGGGAAAAACGGAGTATCCGGAGAAAAACCTGTTCCGCCTCCTTTTTGTCCAGCACAAATCTCACAGGGAATGACCAGAATTTGAAACAAGGTATCCAGTAGTGATAGGCCGGTGCGCTGCCACCTGAGCCACAGAGGCTTAGCACACACATCATGCTGATACAAATTATTCAGAATTAAATGATCTTTCTTTGGGGTTTAACAGTAAAAAAAGAAAGACACAATAATGTCTGATCTTTCTATCATTGAACCCATTATTTACTTTTCAAAAATTATTTTCAAAGTTGATTTTTTCTGACTTTACCAATAATAATACGTCCAAGGTATATTCATTTCTGAAATGCTCATAATTTCCTATATTATTGAGATTTTATTTTATTTTAACATGTGTCAAACTGTTTACGTGTTGATTTTTTGTAATTTGCTTGCAAAATTACAAAAATTAGTTTGAGCTGCTTTGAGCAAACCCCTGCATATAGGCTGAGTGCAAGAGGGTTTACAGTAACTATGACCTCGACAGAGTATACAAGCTGTTGATAACACTGTCTGTGTGTCGCTTGTGACCCAGCGGGTCCTGTTCTGATTGTTGGAAGGGAAAGGATATGGCGAGATCATCACAAACGGCACCGGTCGTAGTCACGTGGACGTTGACACACACTTTCAACATATTTACTGAAAATACTTCTCTAAGTAAGAGAGCCGCACCTTCGACGGCACCGTACAGCGAGGAGAGCGGCACCTGCTCGTTGCGCAGAGCCATGCTGAACATGCGCGTCACCCTGGTCTGCACGTTGTTGGTAGAGGTGTTGAAGTTCTTGCAGATCTGAGCCATGAGCCGCGAAGCAAAGTCTCGCAGCGCCCAGTGGTTGTCCAGCTCTGGCCGCATGCATAGCTGCTTGCTCACGATGCACGTCGCCACCGAAGGGATCAGCTCGTGTAACTGCACACAAACACATGTTTACACAACACGCCAGCCCACATCTACAAGAAAGACAGCATACAATGTCTCAATCAAACTCCACCTTGTGAAAGCTGGCACAAAAATATAATATACAGCAGGTTCACAAAGCCTATCAAACAAACTCTAGAAATAACCCAGGGTGAAGAATATCTTTGAAATCACAAAGAATTCTCGGAAAGGGGATATGAAGTCCAGGGGAAATTTTTATTACAAAAAATAATGTCACATTAATCGAACAACAGTACCTACTTAAGAAGTCGATATGTGGCAAGATCTTTCAAATTCGAAGTTAAATTAAAGCATTCATCATATAAATCAGCTTTGATATTGAAGCTTACATGTAAGTACGGTTAACCTTGGAACCGTCCACTCAGAAAATTTTTAATTCATAGTAATTTGGTGTTTGCAACCCCTATAATCTCCTACCTCCACGACTTTTCTTTCACCACCATACCTTCTCAGGTCGTGAGCTAATTCTAATGAGTGACGACTGCTTGTATATCAAAACATATGTTTCGAGCATACAGTTTCCCGGTGTATGGTTAATGAAACTTTATTTCTTTGTAGCCAGTTTGGCTTTTCATACTTTTTTAACATGTGCCCTTGTTCTTTGGATTAAGTGTGTTTAAAATTGATTTTTTGAAAGCGGTGAACTGATTTTACCAGAATCATATCGATGTGAGCCTAAGATCCTTGATGATTTTGACGATGCTCTATATGATGATGGAAATATACGTTGTTGAACCAGATGTGATAAAATATATATTTTCCCTTCGTGCTTCAGATGAATTTATTTTCACGTTGACAGAAGAATTAATGACATCTTGCATACGATGAGGACTGAAAATCCCATCTACACACAAAGGAATGCGTCTTTCTATTGCATTGAAAATTGTATTTACGACACCCAGTCAGCCCAGATCAGTTGATTTCAGGTGTGGAATATGTAAGGACTATCCGAAGAGTCTAAAATCACTATTAGCTGCAATGAGCGAAAGGTACTTGTATGCGAAAGCCATATGCTGGAGTTGTGCCCAAATTTTGCAAAGTGAACCTTGTAGTAGCACCAAAAGCCAACAGGTAGAATTTTTTCCCAAATTGATCTTTTTATTTTATTTCACTACCAGCAATTATATAGGTGTTCTAATTTGCAAATTTTAAAAAAACTGGCGTATGGCTTTTAGTGCCGGGAGTGTCAGAGGACAAGTTCAGCTCGCCAGGTGCTGGTCTTTTGATTTGATGCCCGTAGGGGGCCTGCTCGTCATGATGAGGATGTAATGATGATGAAGACGACACATACAGCCAGCCCCCGTGCCGGCGAAATTAACCAATGATGGTTAAAATTCCTGACCCTGCCGGTAATCGAACCCAGGACCCCTGTGACCAAAGGCCAGCACGCTAACCATTTAGTCATGGAGCCGGACATTTGCAAATGTATATTAAGGTATTGAAAATAATCCATTTGCCTGATTTTATGAGATTTTAAAACAAATCGTAAGTCTGAGTGTGTAAAATACGTGTTTCATTTGTGGGGTACTCCGTGCCCCAGTGTACGGTTCATGCAGACTGGTTGAACTCAAGAGAGCAGGTCCATAACAGCCTGAGGCCAGGCCACAGTTCCCGTATCCTGGCAATATTATTGCCACCAATCCAGGATTGACGTCAGTTGTATTTCCGTGTATGCGTACAGTTTGGTCAGTGACAACCACAGCACAACAATAAAATTCTTCAAGAGGATTGTCTTGCCAAGTGCAGTATATACCAGTAAAACATGGAAAATTATAATCACGGTGATTAACCCAATCATGTCATTTGGCGAGCTGTGGTCATGCCATGTTGTAACAGCACAGCCTGCAGTGCTCATCATCATCATCATCATCATCATCATTTCCCTTTATCCAGCTGTAGCCGGGTAGGGGAAAATATGGTTCCTCTCCACTTTCTTTGGTCTTTCCACCACTCCTCCTCCAACACTGTGTCCCAGTCCAGGTTTCTTTCTATAATGCTGCGTTGGATGGTATCCTTCCATCTCAATCGTGGTCGTCCACGGCCTCTCCTTCCTTGGATTTGCATTTCCATCACCTTTTTTGGCATTCTTTCGTCGCTCATTCGCTTTACGTGCCCAAACCATCTTAGTCGGCTCTTCTCTATTCTATCATTAATTTTTTCCACTCCAATTTCTTCCCGGATTTTCTCATTCTTTATTTTGTCTCTTCTACTCTTCTGTATCATACTCCTCAAGAATTTCATTTCGGCTGCCTGTATTCGACTCTCATCCTTCTTTGTCATTGCCCAAGTTTCCTCCGTAAGTTGTTATGGGTACGTAATACATCTTGTACATAGTATCCTTTGCTTCCATTGGCACATCTTTGTCCCATAATATGTTTCTTACACTATGATAGAAACAACTTCCAGCTTGAATCCTTTTACTAATCTCAGCATTCTCCATTAATTCACTCCCCAGGTATTTAAACGTTTCCACTACTTCCAGGGGCTTGTCTGCAAGTCTAATCTGACCTTTCCCTTCTTTCTCCCCTCTAGTCATAACAAGAGTTTTACTCTTTTCTACACTTATTTTCAATCCACATTCTTCGATCTTCCCATTCACCACATTCAACTGTTCTTGAACCTTCCTGTTGTCTTCTCCCCAAATCACAATATCATCTGCAAATAACATCATGTTCATTTCTCTTCCTCCATATGCTGCTTTTGCTGTTCTCATGATGTCATCCATTACTACTGGAAACAGGATTGGTGATAGAACTCTTCCCTGTCTCAGCCCACTAGCTATTTTGAACCAACTTGTCCTGCCAACTTGTGTTTGCACGCAACTACAACATTCCTTTTACAATGCCATGATCATTTTTATTAATCCCTGTCCAATTCCTTTTTGCACCAGAATGTCCCAAACTTTCGTCCTAGGGACACTGTCATATGCCTTTTCAATATCAATGAATGTCATCACCATATCATTCCCGTACTCCCAATGCTTTTCTATTAGTTGTCTCATAATGAAAATGGGGTCTATTGTTAACCTTCCACTTCTGAAATCAAACTGATTTTCCTGTATCTGATTCTCAACCCTCAACCTTATTCTACTTTCCAGTATCCTTTCCATTATCTTAGCAACATGGGCTATTAGAGTAATTCCCCTGTAGTTCTTCAAAACTTTCTTATCAGCTTTCTTGAAAATTGGGATGATTATTCCTTTTTGCCAATCCTCAGGGACCTCCTTATTCTCCCAGACATTCCTGAGAACCCGATATGTCCACTGCAGGCCCACAGCTCCAGCTGCCTTTATCATCTCCACTGAAATTTCATCTATTCCAGCAGTTTTTCCATTCTTCATCTTTCTTACTGCCATTTCAATTTCATTCATTGTAATTTCTTTATCCATTTCTTCATCAACTAATTCCCTTCCCTGCTCGTCCATTGAATGACTGTCATCCGTTCTTATGTTCAGCAGCTTCTGAAAATACTCTCTCCATCTCTTTCTTATTTCTTCTGGCTTTGTTAAAATAATGCCACCTTCATCCTTCACAAATCTGGTGTTTACTTGATCTCTCTTTTTGTTTCTTAAGATACCATACAGTAATTTCTTGCTGCCCTGTGTATCATCTCTCAATTTCTGCGTGAATAAGGCCCAGCTTTTCCTCTTTTCTTCCTCCACTACTTTCTTGGCCAAATTCTTTGCCTCCACATATTTTCTTCTACTTTCTTCAGTCTTAGATGTTTTCCATGCTTTCCATGCCATTTTCTTTTCCTTCACATTAATCTTTATCCTATCATTCCACCAGTATGTTTCTTTGTCTTTCACATTTCCTGATGTTCTACCGCACACCTTTTCTGCACATCCAACCAGTGCTTCCTTAAATCTTTTCCATTCCTCTTCAACATTCCCCACCTCTGTCCTGGGTACCATGGGTATTATTTCCCTTTGAAATTCTTCTTGTATGCTTTTCTCCTTCAACTTCCATACTTTAATTTTTTTCTCTCTTCTTAATTGGGTTTTTTCAATCTTTCCAACTTTCAATTTTCCTATCACAACTCTATGATCTCCACCAAAGGCTTCTTCAGGCATGGCTGTTACATCTACAAGGTTCTTCCGGTGTTCTTTCTCTATGATTATATAATCAATCATGGTCTTTGTTCGTCTGTCTCCCCAGCCATACCTTGTAATCTTCTGACTGTTCTTCTTCCTAAACCAGGTGTTTCCAACAATCATTTGATTCCTCATGCAAAAATCCACCAACAACTCGCCTTCTGGATTTACATTTCCATATCCAAAGGGCCCTACAACATCTTCCTTTCCTTGTCTTTCCATTCCAACTTGTGCATTTAGATCTCCCATCAATAGTACTTCCTTATCTTCTATCTCTCTCCACTTCCTCTAAGAAGTCCTCTAGATGTTCATCTATGCAACCAGTTTGTGGAGCATACAACTGAAATAGATCTTTCACGCCATTGTCAAACTGGAGTCTCATCATCATCATCCTATCGCTGAGGTACTTTGTATATTCCAGATATTCTTGGATTTCTCTTTTAAGTATGATGGCCACTCCATTTTTTGCTTCAGGTCCTCTGCTGTAATACAGCCTGTATTCTTCTCTCAGAGGGATCTCCCCTGTACCCCTCTTCTTGGTCTCGCACAGTCCAAGTATAGCTATATCTTTTTCTATCATGAAGTCAACCAGTTCTTCTGTCATTCCCGTCAGTGTCAGTACATTAACTGTTGCAATTTTGATGTAGTTTGGTGCTGTTGCCCATTTTTCACAGTTCCCCCAGCACCTGAAGAGCTGCGCGTCGCTTTTAGCAGGGGACGCCCTAACCCACAGATGTCTCTTGTATGCATTCTGGAGTGAAATGTAGATTTATGACTTCAGAAAAAAAAAACCCAACCTAAATTGCACCCCACGCATCTTGGTCGAGAAACAACACTCTTTATTCTCGTTTTCTTATTTTATTTCTTTACAACTTGCTTTACTTAAAATCAGCTTCATGGTCCGTATCGCACTTCAATAGATTCACAACCAAGTATTTATTTATTTTCCACCTAGTCGATACAATGATTGCTTAAGGCAATTTAATGGTTAAAATTGGTACATGTTTCGTATATTATCAACATCTTCAGCCACATGACACTGTTTAGATGAAAAATACATAAATTGACAAAGTAATGCTTTAGAGGAAGTGTCCTTAAAATTAACATAAGACTGACATTTTGAGATTTTTGTTTGTTTTAATGTTGTCTATATATATTATTCAAATGAATATGACTTATTCAGTGTGGAATGCTGTGTGAGACAAAGGCTGCCAAACCGATCAAGTAGGTCAACAGTTATCATAAATGTAAAAGGCCTTTTGTTTTTCAAGTATTGTAAAGGAAGTCAATAACAGCAAAGGCAGAGCAGAGAAGCAGTGGAAGCCGAGAGGATTCCGTGGTAGTATATAATTTTATGAGAACAATCAAATAAAGAAAATACCAGTAGAACAGGCGAATTCTTTTTAAAAAAATAACACGTTACAACACATATATTTTGATCTGAGAAAACATTTTCAACTCTTAGAGAATAGTAATACAATAACGGTGACTAGAGTGCATAACGAGGTTTTTTACAAACTTGGCAACAAATATTTAGAGATTAAGGCCACAATTAAATTACACCTCTAGGGTGTTTAAAAAACATTCTTCAAGTGAAAACACACAATAAAAGAGACATCTATCCTCAAGAAACCAACAGGAAAGGAAGGGGAGAGGCAGGGAAAAAGGAGATTGAATCCTGCATAACAGCTGCACTTAAAATAAGAGAAAGCACAAGAATATGGTGCACAGATTTAAATTAGGTGAATCTGAATAGAATGTAGCTTTTTTTATCACATCCTGTCGTAAAGTAGTGTTCCGCAAAGTTAATTTTGGTATAACAGGAGATAAGTTCTCACACTGAGATAGCGAACACAGATCAGCAAAAGAAGATTTTATAGAAGCCTGAAGGGCGACAGGGATTTCACCAACATGAGTTGGTTAGCTTAAGGCTCTATAAGATGGGTATGCTTAGCCACCATTTTGGTTCATACATGCGCAATGGGCCATGTGATCAAACTCGAGTTTCTCCTACGAGCGATCGCTTGGTCGCATGTGCTACCTGAGCAAGTTAACCAATGTTGCAACCCTTTGAAGTTTAATGAGGTGAGTCGTGTTGAGAAATCATGCTACTTCCCCTCAAACCAGAGAAATCTCCTTAAAAAAATAAAGTAAACTTTGCCAAAGTCAAATATTTTCAATATTCACCACAGCTCGTGGGTCACTCCCCTTACAATTCACTGGTAAATGATTATCAGTGCAATACTTCAGGTTGAGAGAGAATATTCAGCTATAGCAGTTAGGCTTACTCTATTCCTATTTTCTTCCCGAATGCAATTTATAATAACATTTCTTTTATGAATGTTCGGTTGAATAAACGAAAATCCTCTGTCCATTACAACTGCATAAGCTGATGAGGTACATAACACTCACCAAAAATTGTTTTACACATCGAATGTATTTTTTTAAATACTGGTAAATTAAAAAGGGACTAAATTTTAGAAGAAAGAAAGAAACTTAAAGAAATCAGTAGTAAGTAAGTAAACTCGTGTCCTCATCCTGAGGTGGTGCAGCTCTTTTCAGGCACACCCCCATTGGAGGTGAGCTGCAGGTACCATTTCAATCACATACCAGCCCCCCTGCCAGTTTTTAAATTCCTAGCAGTAGGTACCGGGAATCGAACCCGGGCCTCCGAGGACGGCAGCTAATAACACTAACCGTTACACTACGGAGGCGGACAAGAAATCAGTTACTTGGGTGTGTTCGTATTCGTAAATCACATTTCAGCGTTATGTTTGTTCGAAGAATATTTTCCTTATTATTTCGACAAGCTTGAAAATAGCGCTGAATCAATTTCACGCAAGTATGAAATACCGACTGAGATCATAGGCCCTATGGTACCGGTATCAAAATCTTCTATCACAATTTATATATCTTCGACACTGACCGATTACCACGTCAAATTCCACGATTTAAGAATGACAGTAGCCTATATCAATACCATGGTGTCCCTCATTTCATTTGACGGTACCACGGCGCATAGCTTACGAACAACCTATTCTACTTATCAATAATATAATAATAATTTAAAAAAACGATTTATCAGAAAGCTACTTTTTCTAATATTTCTCCAGTGGGAGTACATGCCTAGTTTGTTTGTTTATTAAAAGGCTAATTATCAACGACCTCGCTTTTGCAATCACCGTCTCGAGTAAAAATTACACAATAATTTACGAAATATACTAATATTTATGTTGAGTAACCGTTTGAGTAATACTGAGAATGAGTATTTTTACAGAATGTTAATTTAGCATTATTTCCTAGCGTGGAGAACAGTAAAAAAAAGGGGGATATACAAGCCTGGGACGGCCACCTGCCTAACCAACCTAGTGCAGGAATGAACCATAATGGCGGGCGAGCATACCTAGTCCTTAGAGAGCCCTAGGTTAGCTCACCCAGTTCTCACACAGAATGAATTTTTCCAGTTGGATGGAAAAATAAGAGTATGTGTACAGAACACAGACTACAGGCCGAGTGCCTCCACACCAAACCACAATCGAAGCTGGACTAATTTGACAGGAGGAATGTCCTCGAACAGAAAGCAAGCATCAAGAAAGTTTGATGACGTCATAGGTGATGTGGCAAAGAAACGGCTGGAAACAGAGCCAGCTCAGTGTGTAGCGGGAACGTGATGATAGCGGTGCGCGAGGCAGACGAGCAGGTAGAAAACAACTTCTTGTTGATTTTCGTTTATTCAAAAGGGCACCTTACAAAAGGAAAGGCCTAGGAGTGGGAAGGAAGTGGCCTTGGCTTTCATTCAGTTACCGCCCCAGCATTTGCCTCGTGTGAAAAGGAAAACCATCTTCAGGGCTGCTGATAGTGGGCTTCGAACGTGGTATTTCCCGGATGCTAGCTCACAGCTGTGCGCCCCTAACCGCACGGCAATAAGAAATCTATGTAGACAATATTTTAGACAGTGGTTCTGGAGGCAACAAGTTTAGTGATGAGGGTACAGTGTTTGAAGTAAATTCTGACAATACCGATAATAGTACTGGAGAGACTGAAACTGGGCACGAACTCACACATTTACAGAGTAGCCTATAGTAGAGTTAACGAGTCTGAAATATACACACACTTTTGTTTGACAAAAATTTCTGACAAAACCAATGCATATATGGCGATACAACCGAACAATAGTGACAGAAAGAAGTTTAAAGGTTTGGATGCTCTCCCAACAGGAAAGAGAAAGAATGTCACCAAAAAATGTGCTGTTTGCTCCAACGTAAAGTGTGTGCTGTTATTAATAAGAAGTATCAGAAAGAAACCTTTACTGTTTGATTTTATATAACTTTTTATAGGTTAGCAAGTTTCCAACCTCACTGCTGGGCCATTTAAATGATTTCTAAGTTAACTCATAAGTGGGATGCACATTTACAGGCACTAAAAAATGCTTAAAACAGGCACTTTGAAAGGCACTATAAGTTCAATAAATTACACAAAAAATATGAAAAATTAAAGAAACAGGTACTAAGTGAGACAAAATAGATTATTTAACACTTCTATTTTGATTCCCAGTATACTTACAGTCCTCCATCTAAGACACTCTCCACACAACTAACATTGCGACTGAAGTAACCAAAATAAACTTGTCTATTTACCTAAGCTACCGTATCCATTAATACTTACATTTTCAGAGGATGGCAGTAAAAATAATTCCTTCTCAGCGTCGATTCGTGGGGAATACCCCTTTGGTATATTTTTCAAGAAATCTGAAAATCGGACCGTCTTCTTTTCTCCATGAAATATCGGCAGCTATCATTTTTCTCTTCATGCGCCATGTCCTCGCAGAACGTTGGCGATCAGTAGCATGATCTTTTGTTTGTTCATAGCTGTTCTGAACAGAGTAAGCTATGTCACCCTAAACCACTGTCTAAAGTTGCTGAGCCACAATGTCCTACTTCTCCCCGGACCACGTTTACCATTCATTTTCCCTTGGAGTATTACTTGCAGAAGATGGTATTTACTGTTCCGCATCATATGACCAAAGTATTCTAGCTTCCTTCTCTTGATGGCAGAGAGAATTTCTTGTTCTTTGTTCATACGGTGCAAAACTTCTACATTGGTCATTTCAGCTGTCCAAGGTATCTTCAGCATCCTTCGGTACGTCCACATTTCAAATGTTTGCAACCTCTTGTACATGGTCTCAGTTAGTGTCTGTGCCTCAACACCGGCTGAAAACGTAGCACTGTTCGTAGTGCAATGAAAAGGTCACAGCTTGTCAAAAGTTTTCTAAGTCTCTGAAAAGAAGTGCTAGCCTGCTCAATTCTGCATCGGATCTCATGAGCAAGGTCCCAGTCATCACTGATGTGACATCTCAGGTATTTAAATGTTGCCTTTCTTGCAATTTGGTCCTTTGCTGCTGTGGGATTACCTCAAATACCATGTTCTTTCCTGCTTATAACCATCCACTTGGTCTTCTTTACATAAAGCCTTCAAGTGCTGCTGGCTTCAGTGACAGCATTAAATAGTTCCTGTAGATTTTGGAGATTGCTTGCAAGTAGCACAGTGTCACCGGCATACCCGATGTTATTTATGAGGAAACCATTAACCACAACTCCTTGAGCCTTTCCGTAAAGAGCAAATTTTAAAAAATTCTAAATAGATGTTGAACAAAAGCGAATGGAAGTGAATCAATAATTCTAGTGTTATTACTGTATTTAAAATGGCTGTTTAAGTACAAACAAGTTAATTCTATATTTATTTGTACTTCTGTACACATCAGTTGCAGGAAACTGGAGGTGAAAATGCCAAAGGAGAAAAGTTCTAAAAGTAATTGAAGCAGTGGATTGCCACTGATTCAGCTTTTCCCACACATGGAAGAATAATGGTTGTGTACTTTCGTTACACAACAGCCTTATCTTACCAGTTTAACACGCCATTAAGGAAATTCATCCTTTCTTGATGAAAGGTCTCAAATTTCGTACAAGTTTGCAGAAGGTGACAAGCTCTTGAAACATTTACGTTACAACTACATTACGATTCCTATCATTGCGACACACAATACGGAACAGAGTTCGACGTGTCTCAGGATAAGAAAAGAAAAGCTGGTGTGCCGATTTCTTCCCAGTGTTTTCTGTTACAACAATACCTGTTTGTGTTGTTCTAAGTGATATCTTTTTCTGACATTTGATCTAAAACAATGGCATCATTGTAACGATTCACTTAACCACGTAACCTGCTCAAACAACGGTGGTAATGCAGATTTTGACACATTTATTAAAAGTAAAGTTAGAATGACACAACAATAAAAGAATATCGAAACAAAGTGTTAAACTTACCTCTTTCACACAAACCTGGCAGAATTTTATTCTTCCATATGTGGGAAAAGCTGAATCTGTGGCAATCCATTGCTTCAATTACTTCTAAAATTTTTCTTCTTATGTATTTTCACCTCCAGTTTCCTCCAGCGGACGTGCACAGAAGTACAAATAAATATGGAATTAACTGATTTGTACTGAAACAGCCATCCTAACTACAGTAATAACACTAGAATTAGTGATTCACTTCCATTCCCTTTTGTTCCTCTTATACGCAAATTCCATAGTTGTCTACATTCGGTACACAACGGCCTTATCTTACCAGTTTAACACGCCATTAAGCAAATTTATCCTTTCTTGGTGAAAGGTCTCAAATTCCATACCAGTCTGCAGGAAGTGACAAGCTCTCGAAACGTTTACGTTAAAACTACGGTATGATTGCAAATACTAAAAGTATGGCAAAAAGAGGACAAATTATCTTAAAAGGGAAGTTTTAGGCGTCAATGACCAAAATAGGCACTAACGTATTAAATAGGCATTTATATGCTCTGAAAAATTATAGTTTCAGACTCGGTGTAGCATGAAACAGGTTTATAACTTAAAAGCCTACCTTTCAGGTCAAAGGAATAAAAGAGACAAATAGGCTAAATCTGTGCCCTACTCGTTAGGTATTGAAACCTGAGATATTGGAGCCTGTGTAATTATGAAAGTCACCCATAACTGGACAGAACATAAGAAGGTCAAAATCAATTTACACTACATACAAATGGAAGAAGGCTTGGGAACTGCTCTCTGTATTTCAACGCACAACACAGGAGAAAGCGTACTCACATATTTCTCGAGGTAGAGGGACTGGTTGTCCAGTAGAGCCTTGACCATCCTCATGAGGTAAATAAGAAGTGCCAGGTTGTTCTGGACCACATTCACCTTCACACCTTCCGAGATGAAGGTGCACATTCGAGGGAGCATCTCGTGAAGACCCGGGTCGGACGCCAGGCTCTGCAGAGCTTCCTGAACACAACACACATATGAAGAAGTAATTAAAGAACAACACAGAAGTAATAAACAACACAAAAGTAGAGCCCTGTAGAAGTGTATTATAAGACAAACCCCCGAGTGAGAGGAATTAATCATACCCAAATGAAGTTCTCCACCTGGCCGGGAGTCAAACCCGGGACCTACTGAACCAAAGGCCAGCCTGCCAACCTTTCAGCCAAGGAGGCAGTGATATTTCTCATGATGAATAAAATATGTAATTTAAATTTTCTAATGCAAAGAGAGCCCATTTTATTACCCTAACAGAAGAAATATTTACTCTTACATACTCAGTAAGTCGATCTATCAGGTCGAGTGGTATTGGTGTAAACACTCAGCAGTGTTTGGATTCAGTTAACACCATACTCGACATGTAAAGACACTAAGCGCATTCGTTTGAAACAAATTAAATTAGCACATCGCATATGTGTGTGTTGTGTGTAAATATTGTCTTCTGTAAGTTTCAAAATACATGTTTTCCTTCGTTATATTGTTTCCATTTGAATATTAGTTAATTCTTTGTTATATTTTGTTTATTGATATTTTCAAGTGAAGTGTAGTTTATTATTTCGTGTTATTTGGTTTTAATGACGCAAGTAGGCCTAAGGTTTTTTAATGGCTGGACCTAGTTCTACGCTAAATAATTCTGAAGTCTCAGATGATTCAAATTCTTTAGAGGATGACAGTGACTTTACTGCTGAGAGTGATTTGGATTTTACAGGAAGTGATGATGGTGCCCCAGAAATAACTCCAACAGTTGCTCACAATATAACTGACAATAATGATGATGAAGACTACAGGCAGATTCTGTTATTTACATCAGATGCTATAATCCAGGACTAGATAAAGAGTTCAGAAAACAAAACTATATCACACTACACATAATTAAATGTTCTTGTTTTCAGAATGACTAATACTAATGAACAGATTACTTTTCTAATATTTAAAAGATGATTTTTATTTTTTATAATTTATTTTATAAGTTTCAAATTTTCTTTTGTGGTAAAATATGGCATTAACAATTTTGGGATTTATTTTTCGTAAAATACTACCGTGATTTTTTCAATTTTAAATCTGAGGATTTCTTTATGCAGTGATTTTTACACTTTAACATGGATAAACATGACAGTGGGCAAAAGAGCTTGTATTCAGTTGTAAAAGGAGGAAAGAAAGATCCTGAGAGATGTATGGGGTACCAAAACGCAGCGTGAAATATGGATGCATAGATCAAGGCAGGAGATATACGAGAAAGCAGAACCAATTTCAAGTGTATTACTGAAAAGAAGGTTCAGTTTCGTGGGACATTTGATGAGGATGGATGATACAGGTTAACAAAGAAGATATGGCTTGTGACATGCTTAATAGGAAATAACTGGATGAAGGTAGTTAGGGAGGACTGGAAGGCTATTGACACAATAGATAAATATCCACTAAAGACTGTGCAGGATATATCTGTTAAAACTCGTCGAAAGTGACAAATGGACCAATACTAAGATCAAGATCCAAATCACAGAAGCGGAGAGAGTGAAAGAAGAAGAGTAAAAGAATGAAGAGGTATTGGGAAGAACAAAGACGTGATGAACAAGTTACTGGAGATCCTGAAGATAAAATAATAATGATAATAATAATAATAATAATAATAATAATAATAATAATAATAATAATAATAATAATAATAATAATAATAATAATAATCATGAATAGCCTGAATATCATCTGTGTGCAGAAGGGAGAGCATGAGGTTACAAACATATTTTATTTTATTCATACAAGAATGAAGTGCTCTACCCATTCTTTATTTAACCTAGAAAAATGCTCTACAGTACCCGAGGGCAGGTTCACCAAGTGTCCCCATAAATTACAAGGAAATAAATGTTTTCCTAGGCTCTGAAATAGAAGAAGACAATGACTGGAGGTAGGGCGGAGGTATTACAAGAGCTGAAAACCATTGAAAATAGAGACAAAGCAATGGATGTAACTAAGAGACAAGAGCCTAACGGGTGAATATAAAAGGATGGAAGATCGGAATTTGGTGGTGTGAGAGGACTGTTGGAGAGCAGGGAATTATAAAGAAATCCTCAGTAAAAATTATTTTGTCGTCATCACAACAAATGGCACAGAAGCCTAATTAATTAGCTACGTAAAATTCGGGTACGCAAAAAAGAAGTTCTTTAGATGGAAGGGATTGGCCGAGATAAGAGGATCTGCCTTCGTGTGTTGCGATGAAAACACCTCCGGTGTTTTAACTTACCGCTCTTCGAGTCTCGTCTGAGCCCACGCACGCCTCGGTTATCTCCTTGTAGTACAGCTGCTGTTCCACGGAGAGTTCGTGAGTAGCCAGCTGCTTCACGTGCACCGTCTCCACGTTCCGCAGCTTGTGGACGCGCCTAGGGACATAACAGGCATTACCTTAGAAATTAAAAGACAAGCAACAACAAAACAAGAACACTGATAAAAAATTGTATACCAATTTAATCTACTTTTAGCGGATGACGATCAGTGGTGGCGATAAGGACCCACGCACCAGGGAGGGGGGCATGACTGTTTCTTAATTCAGTAGCTGACGAGTGATTTTACATACTGATAAAGCTACAGCACATAACACAGTAATATTGTGATCTTATTATTATTATTATTATTCTACCAGTTTTCCCACACCTGTGGGGTCGCAGGTGCGAACTGTCTCTCACATGTGGATTTGGCTCTGTTCTATGGCCGGATGCCCTTCCTGACGCCAACCCTATATGGAGGGAAGTACTTACTATTGCGTGTTTCTGTGGTGGTTGGTAGTATCGTGTGCTGTGTGAATATGAAGAGGAGAGTGTTGGGACAAACACAAACACCCAGTCCCCGAGTCAGAAGAATTAATCAGGAGCGATTAAAATTCCCAACCAGGGACCCTCTGAATCGAAGGCCAGTACGCTGACCATTCAGCCAACGAGTCAGACAACACACTATTATTGTATTACAGAGGGTTACTGCAAACTTAGGCCATTGTAGTGCAGAACTTCTTTCGTCAATCATAGGAGTACGATAGTTATTTCTGAAAGAACGTGGGTTTCCCAACCTGTTCCAATAATAACCATCCCTTGCTGCCACTCATAACAATCAACAACGCTTTTGAAGTAATTAGCCAGTTCTGAGAACCCAGTAGTCAGCGAAGATGTGATAACAAAGACATCCTTCTTTTCAAAACTCTAAATACTAAAGTTTTGAGCCTGTTTATAACACTCAGGCCTATGATGGACGGCTCTGCCTGTCGTAAGAGGCGAGTAAAAGGGGCCCCAAGCTTTCCGACTTAGGAGCGTGGGTTGCCGACGACGGAGTCCTGGCATGGCCTCCTCTTACGTGTGCCAGGCTTCTCACTTTCATCTATCTGTTCCAACCTTCCTAGGTCAACTGTTGTTCTTTCCTGACCCCAACATTATTAGGATGCGAATCCTATGAAATCTTTCATTTTCGTGCCCTTTGCGGCCCTTGTCTTTCTTTGGCCGATACCTTCATTCCATTTTTCTCTCTGATTAGTGTTATATAGAGGATGGTTGCCCAGTTGTACTTCCTCTTAAAACAACAATCAATCAGGAGATAGTGGGTTCGAGCCCCACTGTCAGCAGCCCTGAAGATGGTCGGTGCGACGCAAAAAAAAAAAAAAAACAATCACCACCACCATACCAACAACCCAACCTGTGGTAGCTTTTCATCACTAAAATTACTCCTGCAGCCAACATCTACTGCAGGGCCTCTCAAACGCCCAAAATCTGACGCGTACAAACCGAGACACAGAGGTTCCGTGTACCATGCATCCATCTGACTCGGGTCAATTTAGACCAACGTTTTGTCTCGGCTAAGCTCGGCTCAACTCTGCTCAGATGATGGAGCACTGCAGAGCAAGTGAGGAAGGTGAAGACAGATGAAGC
The DNA here is from genome assembly GCF_040414725.1 of Anabrus simplex. Classification (NCBI taxonomy): domain Eukaryota; kingdom Metazoa; phylum Arthropoda; class Insecta; order Orthoptera; family Tettigoniidae; genus Anabrus; species Anabrus simplex. The sequence continues at coordinate 94,273,500 of NC_090278.1, forward strand.
AAGCGAGACAGGCATAGGGAAAGAGAAAGACAGCGCGCTACTGCTTAAAATCAAGGAGTGGGGGTGTGCAGTCTGGTCAACCTAGGGAAATTGCATTTTGCACTTTGCTCTGCGCAATGCACCGATGCATGTACCCGGCCCGGGCCCTGCCCTACTCTAATCTGTTCATCATATTCATGGTTTGCATTCCTACCGTCTACACTTCCGCCGAAAGCTAATGGAATGTGACAAACAAGAGGATAGGAACGTGAAAATGAACACATGACAATATTGTTTTGTTACTCTAATATATTTCAGGAACACACACACACAACTATGAATGGCACAGCAGGCGGTCTGGCCCGTTGCTCTTACCTGGGGACGACTAATCCTTACTTTCACTTCCACAAGTCCAGCCACCTCATACAGTAGCTGAACATAGCGTTACACAACACACGATGACTATTCCTTGGTTCAACTCCAGAGACAGTCCAATAATTCACAACCACATGCAGCGAACAACTATACCGAACAGCTCAACAGGACAATGCTCTCACAACACGAAAATTAACACAGGTCCATTTACACCCACACTCAAGATAGCGGCCTCCCTCGCTGATTCACGGCGATCCTCAGTCCAAGGAAATACACACAGACAGTAATCTAAGACAGTACACAGTCTTCTGTCCCGTACGTTGTTCTGCAGTTCAGCTCGTCGTTCAGACCTTGGTGGAACACTAGCGACAGCCAACACCTCTGCTGCCCTCAGCCCAGCCACCGAACCCCAAGACACTGAGTCTCACACTGACTCCACGACCAGCCTCCCTCTTTATAGCTCGGGCGATGCGCACAAGAATATTCACGATGTGTCCAGAAACGGAATATTATCGTTGCATCTCCAAGAAACTCACAGATAAGCCAGCCGACGAGAACACTAAACAGAAATGCCAGCGATGCCCTCCAGGGAACTTCCCGGTTGGCTGATTCACTAGTCCCTTCCAAGAAGTACTGAAAGGGGCTGGCACTTAAAAATATAAGCACAAGGACAGAAATGAATGATGCTAGCATCACGAGAGAAATAAGTCACAGAATCCAACAAGCAATAAGATTTGGCACGGAAATGGTAAGGAAAGGCGAAGTCTCAATTAACACCCTAAAGACCGGCCCCAGAGATCTCCATATTATTGTGGCCAGCAGTTGTAGATGGCCCCGCAATTCTCGGTTTTTACAATTAACAAGTTTCATGATATTGGTCCATATTGGTACAACTTAATTAAGAACATAACTAGTTTACTAGTCCACCTAATCAGTATACCTCACTTCACATTTATTCTTGAATTATTTACGCATGATTTGGTGCATGTTTCGTCTTCTTTTGAAGACCACCTCAGCCGCAGCATCTCAATAAAATATCTAATAAAAACCACAGTAATGCCACTGCCCAATCACTTAATACAGTGAGTTGTTGTAGTTCTGTTCTACCACTTTCTTGGAATAATTTTAAAATTACATGTTATAAAGAACAATAAGATATAATCCTCCTTTATAAAAAGTTTGATTGAAGTTTGGTTTAGCCTCAGTGTACTGATTAAAAGTTGAGCTGTAGCTTGTTGGCTCTTGTTTGATCAACAGGAGAGTGCCAAAGCTTTCAATTGAAAAAAATTCATTTCCTTTTACTTCTGAAAATTCAAACCCACCAAGATATTTCCTCCGTAAGGAGTAAATACACTCCCGAGTAACTGAATTACGTACGCATGTCTTGTAGAGTACAGCACCTTGATGACGCTGGCGATGAGGCGTGGCATGAACTCCACAAGATACCAGAAGCACTGGGGGAGTGGGCATACTGATCAGTAACTGTTGCACAGCCTAGCACAATCCATGAAGAATGGACGGAGTAGGCTCCAGGGCATGCACACCCCTCTCTAAAGCATCCCATTGTCTTGCTGAAGATATAGGAGGCTAACAAAAGGGCGAACATGATCTGTCAGCAGGTTCCTGTAACATTTGTGTTGTCAGAGATTCTATTTCATCTCATGTGAAGAGTCCCCATGCGAAGGTACCACCATCGGCATGAAATGTACCCTGCTGACAAGACGGACCCGTTGCCTCGTATGGTTGACGGCGCACTCGTACCCAACCATCGGCGTGTATCAACTGGTACCTGAACTTTCTCCATGCTTAGAGCATCCAGAGGCGGTGTTCCTTTGTCCATGTCAGTTGCTGCACGTTGTGACGGGTATTGAGCTTCTGTACTCCGCTGCGAGGAGATGGTTCTTGATGGTATGGCTGCTCACACTGGAATGGCACTGTGGCCTGTCTATCTGCAGTCCAACATGACGTTTACCCTGGCAGTGGTGCTTTTAATCAAATCAACACTCATGGTAGACTCTTGATACCATGGCCCTTGGAAAGACCAGTGTCTGCACGACAACGAGCGAGTTGGCAATGTGGTTAGGGTCGTGCAGCTGTGAACTTGCATTTGCAAATGTGCCAACTTTCAAAAGTAAAAAAAAACAGGACTTTTTTATCTCAGAGGTGAAGCTTCCACCGTATGAAGAATTATTTAGTTTATTTTCCGGGTTGAACCGTGTTGTTGTTGTCTGTACATCACGTACAGTTTGCCGACATTTCGAATAAATTGCAGTATTCTTTTGTCAAGGTGACTGAAATACCCCCTATTCGATCCAAGGTAGTCAGTCTCCTAGGCAGCAGTCACAGTACAAGAGTGGCCCTGACCTTGGTCTTTTATATCCTAGCCTTTCTGGCTGACGTAAGCCCCTGGCTGTCTCGTGAGAATTCAGGAAGGTATGTGTCACAGCCAGGAAGTGGGGGCTTGCCCGCGCCTGCATGTTAATGTTGTCTTAGAATTACTGATTTTATATCCTTCTTTTAAATTCATCTTGTTCGGATGTTTCTTGATTTTGATAGCCTCGCGAATTTTCCTTTCCAGATTCCAAGGGATAGCTGCTAGGATCTTGTCTTGACAAAGAATACTGCAATGTATTTGAAACGTCGGCAAACTGTACACGATGCACAGACAACAACAACAACAGCACGGTTCAACCCGGAAAATAAACTAAATAAATAGGACTTTTTTTTAATTTTTGCAGCATATTCGGACATGTTATGACACATCTTTGATGGCGTTACTTTGAATAATATAACAAATTATACTACTCAATTATGTAATTTCTCTTATTAATTCATTCATTCATTAACTCATTAATTTGTTTGTTTGTTTATAAATACTGAAATACTGCATATATCTGAGCTTTAGAACACACTATTCTTCATTGTAACTCCCTTAGGCCTCATCATAAATTTCTGAACTAGATTGATGCTCCCAGCCTTGTTGAACGGGTTTTAACAGGTTTTCCAGGATTCTTTTTTCGGGAAGCTTTGGTCTGAATTGATCATTTGTCCTTGTAAATATGCTAAAAATATACTCTCACACTCGGCACTGCTATGTGGAAATGATTTTACAAAAGAGCATTAAGTTAGAGATTCTGTCATATTTAAGAACACTCCAGCTGATTGGATCTGTCTTGCCAGTACTCACTGAACATCAGTTCTCTCCAGCTGCTTAACCCCTTGACTACCAATTTGATTTGCTGCACCACAACACTGAATACTTATTTAAAATGGAGGCTGTAATACAGAATGCCCCATGCGACAAAGAACATGACATAAATCATACAATTCACTACATAAATCATTGAAATCTTTTGAACATGTTTAAAAATCTTTAGATATACCTGGAAATCAGTACGAAGCATACAAACGGCATTGTCTTGCTAAATAAAGGAGTTTCAATAATACTCCTTTTCGACCAGTACATTTTTACTTGTGACATAATAATACATAGCACGAAATAAGCCTTCAATTCACCATTGCATGTGTCAAACCACTTACCATCATAAAGTTTCTTTTCATAATCTGGGTTTTCTAAGCACTGTTTAGCGTTTCTGTTCATTTCTGTTGTAATCATAGTCCAGAATTCGTTGTCGGAACACACGCTAGAACGTCTAGCGCTGAAGGTCTCTCGCCCAAATTACGAGTAATTAATTACGGCACTGAGAGATGATACATTACTAAATTTACAAATACCGGGTACACTGTCTTCATCCTTCCAATTCCAGTCACTTTCAACTGACCATGTTCCAGCATCGACATTGCGTCTTTGCGATGTGGATGGCTGAGCTACATCTAACACTTTGTCAGAGTCTACATCACTTTCCGACGTAGATTCATTACTTCCATAAACAATAAATTCCTCTTCATCGCCTTCAGATTCACATGACACTTCACTCTCACCACTTTCGCATAAATAATTACTAAGCTGAGTCAAATGTTTATTGCTGTGTGCAGCCATCTTGGCATGGAACTACCGTAGTGGAAGACATCCCACCTTATTTTCAAAGATTTCAGTGATTTAAATGCTTAGATGTGGATATTCTTTTAGTAGGAAGTCTTAGAAGGTTTACAGAATAGCACGCAAGTGCCATCTATGAGTGACATGCCAAACTATGAGCTCATACAAGCGGGAAAGTCCATCATGTTTGAGAGACGTGGTTCGGCTGTTTGGTCACGGTGGAGGACCACGTCTCCGAGACGATGTTAGTCGTCAAGTGGATAAAGAACGAAGAAAAATCTGGGATTTGCAAAAAAGTTCAGGAATGTTAAATCTGTTCTCAAAATCGGGATATAAGTCTCTGCAATCAAGAGAGAGGCAGGAAGGACCAAAAATAGGGAGTCTCCTGCTTAAATTGGAGGAGTAGTTGGCACGTCTGCATTTCGGGAATCGTGTGTTCAAATCCCACTGCTGGCAGCCCTGAAGGTGGTTTTCTGTGCTTTCCCATTTTCACACTAGACAAATGCAAGGGCTGTAAGGCCATGGCCACTTCCTATCCCATCTTTACCATAAGACCTATCTGTGTCGGTGCAGCCTAACGCCAACTGAATTTTTAAAAACAGACGAAGTGGCCCATATGTGTGGTACCGACAATCTGATGTTTCATGTCTTGTTCATCCTGTAGTCAAGTGTTACTCTGACTTCCTCGCTGTTACATGCCACGCCGTCCTACTGCATTCGCAAGGCCGAGCACGGCACAGCTTCCGCACTACGGCAGCTACCTCTAATTCAACTGCTCGCGAGTGTATAACACTGTTCCCTGTTGTGCCAAGAAATTATGTGAAGTCATAATCCTCGCAAAACGTAGGAAACCATCCTACTTCAATCACAGCTTCAGAAATGATGAGTACAGCCCGACACAGTTGAGAATAGCAGGGAAACATGCAGGAAAGATTATCCACGACACACAACCTGCGACAGTGATTCAACATTCACAATATGGCAACTGCGATGATTGGGAAAAACACTCCATGGCTGTTGCCAACCTTCTGAAAGAAGAGGAAGAAGAAGAAGAATGGTTTCAAAATGCCGTGAGATGAGCCTCTTTAGTCACCAAACACTCTTACATAACAAGAGTGACAGAGAAAACCTGTCCTGCTGCCCACCTCACAACACATTCTTCTCCTCAGCCAATAAAAATGCAAGATACAGCACCAGAGTTACTCACCCCGTGGTTGGCTTGCCGGCAGCGTCAGCCTTTTCTTTCGAACTCTTACGCAGCTTCGTAACGGGATCTATGCTCTCCAGTTTTTGAGCCTCTTTGGATACGGGGGGTGGGTTCTCTGGTATTGTCGGCTGGACTCCCTCGATGCACAACCAGTGAGCTGAAACAATGGCATCAAAGTCACTACATTATATTGTACAAGCTGTCATACATCCTCATTAGCAAAAAAGAAATGATTAGGGATAAAGTTTCAAACTCTAGATAACACCATGGCTTTAAACTGTAATAAATTAGTTTTAAAAGAGAGGTTCAGAACATTGATAGGGTTTTAATTTATTGAGAAAACAGTAAACATTCTGTAAATTCCACTGGTAGACATTTCATGAATGAAAGTTTAGTAAGGGGAATGTACAAACCTCGCAAGGAGACTTCGAGAGGGAGTTTTGGAAAGGGAGCACCCACAATGTCATTAAGGTCGACCTCCTTGTCTTCTATGAAGTGTAGCTCTCTTCCTCCACCCGAGGCGAATCGGAATGGTATGTGGTCCAGCGCGTATAGACCGTACAGTGGCTGGAAAAAGATACACAACATCCTTAAAGAGTACTGTATAGATCAAAGGTCAATATTTCACTATTTCCATTAATGTTGGTCCCTTTTAAAATGAGTCTCAAATTTTGAACCATCCTCAAACGTGATCGTGAACGGATAGAAAGCTTTGAAATGTGGTGCTGGAGGAAAATGTTAAGAATTCCTTGGACAGCTCATCGCACGAACACATCAATCCTGTACCAACTTCAGATAAAAGCTCGTCTATCGTGTAAGGTCTCTCAGTGGATTGTACGCTACTTTGGACATATAATGTGCCGAGATGGTAGTCTTCAAAAGCTGATTGTTGAGGGCAAAGTCCATGGAACCAGACAACGAGGACGAGTACCAACGCGATGGATTGACATGGTGAACGGCCCCCTACAGTGTTCTTTCAGAGCAACCACATTGAAAGCTTTAGATAGGGAAGAATGGCGGAGTATGGTTCAACGGCTAGAGGGCTGAATATTATGATAGTCACGACGCCTCAGTCATGAGGCAAAACGAAGAAGAAGAATTAATGGTGCCCTTTTTTCCTACTATCACTGAGTGAACATGTGGGAGATATTTATTAACCCTCTACTGCATGAATTATTTTTCGTTTTCGTTTGGTGAAGAAAATTTCAAGCTTTAATGTTCAACATACGCTCAGTGTATTAGATGTACCAGCAATTCTTAACTGGGGCTAATAGCTTAACACTCATATGTGATGTGGATTGCCATAGTTAAATATATATACGATTTTTCATGATTTTACGCTAAGCTTTTAACATTCAAAGACCGAACATTACTACCTACTGGCCATGGGTACGTACTGCAAGGTGCAAGTACAACTTGCAGAACCGTAGGTCGGTAATGTCTTTGAGGTTGAGCCAGAGGTACTCCTGAAGCCTGTAGTAATGTGATGGGGAGGGCCCACGTAAAATAAATGGTGTGGAAGGAGTACCTTTGGTTGTAGGGCTGTTTTGTCTTATGTTATGTAAAAAGAAAAACAAGGCATCACTGGGATATGTGTTTAATTGATTGTACAGATGAAGGTGTGCCGTAAAAACTACTTCTGTCTACAATATTTATCCATTTATACAGGTGAAAAGTTATTTGTTGCCTAAAGGCAACAGTAGGGCCTATGCAGTAGAGGGTTAAGTCATCAAAATCTGAGTTCTAGTAATTACTTCTCCTAATTGTAGACATTCAATGACAAATTTCTTGAAGTGACTTACCTCCACATTCTTCACCTTTAAGGCATTATCTACATCCGAGCCCAGTAACTTCTGTCTCTTTGCATGGTGCATGAATTTTCCAGCATCCTGAAATAATAATAATAATAATAATAATAATAATAATAATAATAATAATAATAATAATAATAATAATAATAATAATAACATCAACAACAATAATAATAATAATAATAATAATAATAATAATAATAATAATAATAATAATAATAATAATAATAATAATAATAATAATAATAATAATAATAAAAGCTTACAATTTGATTAACAAGCCCTCACTGTTCCAAATTCTAGAAGAGAGGGGACTAGATCCCAAAACTCAAGAACTCTTAAAACAATGACTGGCACAAAATCTAAAGTGAAATTTATGGGGAAAGCCTCAGAACTGTTTGACATTCAAACAGGCGTGAGACAAGGTGATGGACTCTTTCCTATTCTGTCCAAAGTCGTCCTAAACAAGGTTATGGAATAATGGAAGAAAGAACTCAAGAAATGTGAGTTTTGGAAGCCGATCCGAATGGGCTTTCCTAAAGATAACCTCTACATGCCATACCTTGTTTTTGCAGATGATCTGGCGATACAAACAGAGGATGAGGAAACTCCCGTTAAACACCTCCAGACACTTAAAGAAAGTGCAGAAAAGGTGGGACTACAGATATTGTTCGAAAAAACTAAATTCTTAAGTTTAAAGACATATCAAGAGCCTGAGAACAAAATATGGTACATTTGACAGGATCCCTTATTTAAATACCTAGGAGAACTTACTGAACCGACAGGCCTTGAACAGAAAACTCGTCTCCAAAAAATTAAAAAAGCATTAGGATTAGTCCAAAACATCTTACAACAAAAAATCCATGTCAAGGCATAGAAAAATGGCATTACAACACAGTCATGAAACCAACAGTCCTTTACGCAAGTGAAACATTGGAACTCAACAGAGAACAAGAACTTGAAGAAATAAAAAAAAAAAAGATAGGAAGATCATTAGGAAAATGAACAATTACTGAACTGTCCAGAACAACACGAAGATTTTCTCCACAAGAAACTGAAAACACTAATCCAAATTAATTATCACCAGATGAAGAAGAAATCACAAGACAGATAAAAAAATTAAAAACAATAAAACGTCACGTGAAGACAGAATCATAGCGGAAGTCCTCAAATCAGCAGGCCCAAACACCATAAAAGAAATCACAAAAATCATGCAAGACATTTTGCAAACAGAAAAATCCCAGAAAACTGGAAAAATGCATTAATTCACCCACTCCACAAGAAGGGAGAGAGAGAACAGATGTAAACAACTACAGAGGAATCTCACTAGTATCAGTTGCATACAAAATTCTATCCCAATGTCTTCTTGACAGAGCACAACAACAACTAAAACAAAAAATCGGAGAACATCAGGCAGGATTCAGACCAGGCCGATAGTGTTCAAACAATTCTTGAAACTAAAGCTAATCCTAAGAATCTGTAGCAAAACTTTAGTCTGCACATTTGTTGATTTGACAAAAAGCCTATGATTCAGTCCATTGCAAATCACTCTTCCAAACACTGAACGAACAAGGTTTAGACACGAAAACACTTGCAATCATAAAACAGACACTGACAGACACGAAGTTCAAGCGGGAAACCTCATACCCCTTGAAATCAAAACGGGAATAAGGCAAGGAGATGGAACCTCACCTTTACTCTTCAACTGCATCCTTGAAAAACTGTTACAAGAATGGTGCAACAGAAATTGATCCTCAAAATTCACCAACCAATTACTTTAGGCAGAGGAAAATTAGCCACGATAGATTGCCTAGCATCTGCGGAAGACCTAGCAATATTAATCTGATATATTTCAATAGCCCCAAATCAGATTGAACTCCGGAAAGAATTTGCGGAAAAAGTCGGCCTTCAGATATCTTTCGAAAAGACGGAATACATGACCTGCAACAAACAAGCACCAGAAATTCACGGAGACAAAATATGGCAAAATTAAACGCATATCATAATTTAAGTACCTCGGTGAAACAATTCAGGAAAATGAACTCAAAACAAAAGCCAATGAAATTTGATGCCAAAAATGAAAACTGCACACTGACTAATCCAAAATATCTATAACAGAACCGAAGATGTATATCCAAGCATACAAAACTAAGACATTACAATACAGTCATTAAACCAGAATCTCTTTATGGATCAGAGACGCTAATTTTGAACAGGAAAACAGACAGTGAAAACATTGAGAAAAAGGAATGTAAAATCATAAGAAAAATTCTAGGACTAAACTCACCAACGCACAAAACCAACTTAGAGGCAGACTGGAAATCAAACAATACACAAATATTCAGTGAATTTAGAAAATGCAGGCTAAGATTCTATGGACATATTAAAAGAATGCATCCAGACAGACTTACAAAACAAATAGCCGAATGCTATGAAAACACAAGTAAACCTAAAACAGACACAATGAAATGGATTGACGACATCAAAACAGATTTGAAACAGGCAGGAATTACACCAGCAGATGTCCAAAAAAGGGTAATCTTCAGATCCAAAATTTTTAAATGGCAAGTTGACCAAGAGGAAAGACCAAAGAAGAAGAAGATTGGAACAACCTGGTCTGAAGACAGAAAGGAAGTCCACAGTAAAAGAATGAAAGAAATATGGGCACAAAGGAAGGCAAATGCATGCCTCTAAGTACTTTGTGTAGTCCTCATGAGCTTATTTGCATATAATAATAATAATTAGTTTTAAATTACTACTTGTATGGTTTTTGGAGATGTTGAGGTGCTAAAATGTTGTTCTTTTACATGCCAATAAATCTACAGACATGAGGCTGATGTATTTGCTAGGGGCTTTACGTCGCACCGACACAGATAGGTCTTATGGTGACGATGGGATAGGAAATGCCTAGGAGTTGGAAAGAAGCGGCCGTGACCTTAATTAAGGTACAGCCCCTGCATTTGCCTGGTGTGAAAATGGGAAACCACGGAAAACCATTTTCAGGGCTGCCGATAGTGGGATTCGAACCTACTATCTCCCGGATGCAAGCTCACAGCCGCACACCTCTACGCGCACGGCCAACTCGCCCGGTGCTGATGTATTTGAGCACCTTCAAACACAAGCTGGAAGGAAGACCTGTTTCCATCCTGAGAGTTCCTTGGTCTAGTTTACAGACAGATAAAAAGCAGATATCATAAATCACTACTGATTTGCACTTCAGTCGTCCAGGTGGCAGATTGTCCAATAACGGACCATTTATATTGGTATTGTTTACCTGGCCGTTTCTAAATGTTTCCAAAGAACTTGGAAATTTATCAAACATTTGCCATGATAATTTATTCCAATCCCTTACTTGTAGTCCTATAAATGAATATTTGCTCCTATTTGTCCTGAATTCCAACTTTATCTTCATATTGTGATCTTTCCTACTTTTAAAGACACCACTCAAACTTGTTCGTCTACTAATGTCATTCCACGCCATCTCTCCAGTGACAGCTTGGAACATACCACTTGCATGTTACAAATCTCATATTATGATCCATATTGAAATGTACTTAAAGTCAAAGAATAATACTAGATTATAAATTCCACCTTATTCAATACATAAAGAGTTTTTTATTTAAATTCAAGAAATAGATCTTAACATAATAGATACAGGGACATGTTTCGCTGCAACCACGTCTACCTGCTAATATAAATATAACTACGTTTGTGACAAGTACTTGTCCTCGCTCCTAAGTGCCTTAAGAAGTTTGCCGTCTTATCTTTTCACATAAGATTAACAACTTCAACAAACAACTTTGGATTTTAATTTAACCACCACTAAGAGTGACTTCTATCCTAAATAATAAGGCACCATATTTACCAGATTTCATTTCAACGCAGTAATTTACGTATTTATTTTGTACCTTTAACTCACTAATTGTTACCACACTTAAAAACAAGACATTCGTTGTTGTTATTTATTTATTTATTTATTTATTTATTTATTTAGCGTATGACATTAAAAATAAAAACACACAATCACAAATTAAATATACAATACACTATGTAGGTTACAATTTCACCATCAAGCTCTGCAAATAGTGTATACAAGAAGGATTTGGTTCAAGAAAGTCTTTGGGGCTATCCTGATAAGCACTCAGGGGGCACTGTTCCACTATATGACGAACTGTTTGCTTAGGGGCACCGCAGCTACATTCCAGGGAGGGAAGTTTGCCCCATTTATAGAGGAAGTCAGTGCACTTTCCATGGCCTGTCCTGATACGATGGAGTGTTGTTCAGGTTTTGCGAGGTAGGTCAAATCCTTTTGGTATTCTTGTAATACAGGGGAAGTTCTGAAGTCCATTCTTGAAACCAATCCTGCTGCAGGCTGAATTTGTCAACCAGGATTTTGGCAGTCCTTATTGGGTGGATTTCTGGGCCGAAGTCTGTTGTTCAAGGCGTTCATCTCCATGAATTGGCAGATTGGAATTCCTTGACAGCTTCTGGTACTCACGCAACAAACCATTCTTTCTCCGTAGGTGAGGTGGAGGAATATGGCTCAGAACTGGTAGCCAAGAAGTGGGGGTAGATTTTATGGTTCCCGATATAATGCGCAAAGTATGATTTAGCTGTGTGTCAACCAGTTTTGTGTAACAGCTGTTAGCCAAACTTGAGAGCAATATTCTGCAGTTGAGAAAACAAGGGCAAGGGTTGAAGTTCGTAAGGTCGAAGCAGAAGAACCCCAGGTGGTGCCACACAGTTTGTGAATGATATTCCATGACTGGAGTTTGGCTTTTGTCATCTTGAAGGACAGTGTTCTGTCAAGGGTTACTCCGAGGTATTTTGGGTGTTTGTTGTGAGGAAGTCTAGTGTTCTGGAATTTGACATTCGTAATAATCTATAATAAAGATTGATTATAAGACTTTGTCATAAGAGTACTTATAATTACTGTCTAGATGAACAAAAAATCATACAGACCTGGACAGAATACATAAACGAATTGTTCAGTGATGACAGAGGTGAAATTGTGTACTTACACAATGCAAAAGGTCCAAAAATAACAAAAGAAGAAGTATTACATTCCCTCACAATATCACCTAATGGTAAAGTAGTAGGTCCAGACCAGATACCAGCTGAGGTTCTAAAACTAATAACTGAAGAGAATGTTGACCAAATTGCTAAACTTTTCAATACAATTTATGATACTGGAATAATCCCAGAGGACTGGTTGCAATCGACATTCATCGCATTACCTAAAAAGTCTCATCCAAAGAAATGCAGTGATTACCTTCTCATAAGTCTGATGAGTCATATGCTAAAAGCATTCTTACGTATAATACACACACGCATTAGAACAAAGTGCGAAATAGACTTGGATGACAACCAAATGGGTTTCGGAAATGCCTTTGGCACACGAGAAGCCTTATTCAGCATCAATGTCCTCCTCCAAAAATGCCGCCAACTACACAAAGATGTATTTGCATGTTTCATTGACTATGAGAAAGCTTTTGATAGAGTGAAACGTGAAAAATTGATAGAGATTCTTCAATGAAAACATCTCGATGGAAAAGACATATGCATCATACAGAATCTCTACTGGGGCCAACAAGCAACAGTCAAAATGAACCAAACCAAAACATCAGATGTGAAAATCAGAAGAGGGGTACGCCAAGGTTGTATACTCTCGCCGCTCCTTTTTAATATCTATTCTGACATCATTTTTAAAGAAGCTTTGCATGATGTTGAACTGGGTGTGAAAGTAAATGGTGCTTTGATCAATAATATTAGATATGCAGATGACACTCTTATTCTGTTCAACACTTATAGAAGGCCTTCAAGAACTCCTGAACAGAATCCATGTCAAAGGTTTACAGTATGGTCTCAATATAAATGTAGCAAAAACTAAGTTAATGGTATTTAGCAGAAATAGTAATGCAAATGTCACTTTGTCATTAAACAACCGTAAAATAGAACAAGTCCAACAGTTCAAGTACCTCGGCAGCATAATAACAGACAGTATGGATCCAAATAAGGAAATCAGATGCAGAATTGAGAATGCTAGAGCTGCATTTCACAGGATGAGCTCTTTGTTCTGTAATAATCATCTGAATCTGAAGCTCAGACAGAGATTAATGAAGTGCTACATCTGGTCAGTACTGTTATATGGAGCAGAAACATGGACCTTAAAAGCCACAAGTATCAAACGACTTGCCGCCTTTGAAATGTGGTTGCACAGAAGAATGCTTAGAATACCCTGGACAGATATGATAAACGATGAAGTCCTAAGGAGAGCTAGGATGAAGCAAGAACTAATAACAACTATAAAAGTTCACAAAATAGCTTATCTAGGCCACATATTAAAAGGAAACAAATATGGCCTCATAAAACTCATTCTCCAGGGTAAAACAGAGGGCAAACTGTGAGTTGGCAGACCAGAGATAACATGGTTACACAACATCAAGCAGTGGACCGGTATTGAGACAACTGACAGACTCTTCCGACTGGCAGAAGACAGAAAAACTTTCTCCAGAGTAATCGCCGACGTCTGGGCAACCGGATATGGCACTTGAAGAAGAAGAGGAAGTCATTTTTAGACATTTGTACCTACAACAGTATCCTCTTGTTTACATTTTAGACAGTGGAGTTCGAACCCACTATCTCCCGAATACTGGCCGCACTTAAGTGACTGCAGCTACCGAGCTCGGTATGTACACCTTCCAACCTGAGACCTCTCTGCTCCACGTCTGATTTCACTGTCTCTATCCACCATTGCCAGTAATGTTGAAGACTTTTGCTCTTCATTCTCATAATGTGCCCATACCACTGAAGTTTTTGCTTCTTTATTACAATGGCAATAGGGAGCTGCTCTCCCACTTATTTCATTCCTGATTTTGTTGTCTCAAGTAGTTTGATTCGTAGTTCTAATGAATATCATTTCTGTTGCCTGAATTCTGCTGCAGTCGTTGTTTAGTACAGTACATGCCTCTAAACACTATGTGAGAATGGCTACAAAGTACATGTGTAACAGGGTTGTTTTGTTTTTCACGGTATTTTGCAGTATTTTGTAAACAAGCGGAATTCTTATATTCTCACACAGCTGAGCAGCACTGAGGCTGTACTGAGATCCAAAGTGGTTTTCTAAACTGGTACAAGAATGCCTAAACGCACTGTCAAACCTTGGAGGACACAATTATGTAAATATGTTGAACGTACCCGGTCACGCACGCATTGAGAGAAGTGAAAAGGCTGAAGAACTTGCTAGACGTGTGTTAGCATCAAATTCCAACCAGTACGTTTGAGAAGTACCACCTTTCCACCACTTTAAAATCTAAATGCTTGTGTTTTACTTATGTGACCTGTGTTTCTGAGCATATTTTAACTGTCAATCAACATCACAGCTGAAGATGTTTTCTATGAAAAACATAACATGTACTGACTAATTTAAAGATAAATTAATGATATATTAATCTAAGAAAAATCGTAAGATTTGAAAGGTGGAACTTTTCAAACGTACAGGTTAGAATTTGTTATATATAATAATTTCACCATGGAATAAGATGAAATTCATTACTTGTAATGCCCAAGTCAGTGTCAACCAACTGGCTGACGTGTGACGTAAGAGCGCAGAGTGGTCAGGCGTTTCAGCAGGCACTTAGTGGTGCTAGTAGTGGTACAGTACAGTACTCCTCACCAGCTAGAATTAAACATTCCTTCACGAATTCACCATCACTGAATGGTTTAAGTTTCTTTGCAATTAAATATGAAATTTTATAACTCAACTGAACTGCTGATCCACAGATCAAATGCTTGACAGGGTTTTTCAATTTATCTTTCAGTTCTGCAGTGATATAAGCAGCTGAATTGAGGTTCTTGAGGAGCATACAGGGAAAGACAAGATGAGATAGAATACAAAATGAGGAAATAAGAAGAAGCGTGAAAGTGTGTAAACTTCAAGAAGAGATTGATATAGCAAAGCTAAAATGGTTTGGACACATGATGAGAATGCCAGGAGAGAGAATACCAAAGAGAACATTCATGGATACAGTGACTGGAAAGAGGCCTAGGGGATGGCCTCGAATGAGATGGAGGAGCTCTGTTGTGGACTGTGTTGCAAATAGAGGAGTCGATAGCAATAAAGTACTAGAAGAGGAATGGTGGAAAGATCGAGTAAGGTGGGGTCTTTGGTACACTACGCTTCCCAGAGAGAATCTGGAAAAGAGAATGGATGATGAAGAAGAAGAATTCTGCAATTACATGTACCCTCCTTCGCCTTGATAGTGATCATAATCTCTAGCGTGACAAAACTGTAGGGTAGTGACATAAATTATATATTTTTTACATAGCGTAGCTCTTTTCTACAAACTAAACATTCAGCTGTAGCATTCCATTCATTTTCAACAAATAAATACAGATCTTTCCACAAAGACAAAAAGATCGGAGGCATAGACAGCTTGTCGCACTGTGATGTGCTAGGTTCCAGTGTATAGCACAAAGCGAGGCAGTACCTCCCACTCCACGACTGAAGCTCTCTTACATCACACATCAGCCAGTTGGTGTTCCACTGGGGAAGTTATCGGGAACTGATCCGCAGACGAAGGTGTAAACTAATTAACAATAGGGAACTATTTATCAAACGACAATGAAAAAAGAACTGAAACAATACATGTCACAGGACATGCAGATAAGAGACAGGAACTACCCATCAAGAGGTGCAACATATTTGGGAACACAACCATCGAACCAAAGGCTCTGTAATGGGGCTGTTAACACAGCATACCAAACAGGACAGTACAATAAACTGCAGTGCTCGCAGATCCTTGTATTGGGGGGGGAATTCAAATATCATTGGATTGAGCTGGGATCAAACCCACCAACTTGGGGGGTCAAAAGACCAGTGTTCTCCTGCCCAAGTCACTTGACCCAACTAAACAAGAAGATAGCAGCACTTAACTATTCTTTTGACATATCAAGCATTAGATCTCTACAAAAGTACAAATGTCGCATTTTTGTACAAATAATAATAATAGTCGTACAGCCTCAGCTACTGTGTGCGAACGTTTTAATTTGACACAATCTGGCTGTCTGCTTTGCAGTTTTAAGGTTTCATTTTACTCTGCCCTATTAGATGACAGGATAAACCAAAACTGAGTTTTAAGGAATTTTGTCAGGTGAACACCAAATGTGTCACCAGAGATCTTGACATGGAGTGTAAAAATGGACCTTTTCCCCCCTCCAAATATCCGACTGACTTCTCATAAACAGGGTTTGCAACAGTGCAACAACGTTTTCGTTCCAACAGTAATGATTCTTTGACTTTGTTTTACTTAAAAAATGTGCAACCAAGTGCTGTTTCCTTACAATTACAGCCACTTTACTTTACACAAAGTCAAAGAACAATGTTTTGTATCCAGTGTGAATGAGCAACGGAACATCCATCCGGACCAAACTCTGTACTCCTGAGCGAGTCAGACACATGGACTTGGAAAATTAAAGCAATCACCTCCGAACTGCAAACCTTGTCAACCGCTGTTTACGAAGAATTTTGAACACCACTGGTCAGAAGTAATTTCCGCCCAAAAACTGCAGAAGGACATGAGAAATCAAGATGTACATACAAATCAAGCAGCAAAAATGAAAATGGACTAGGCATACACTCTGAGGAAGGAAAAACAAGCTGTCAAGAGAGCAGCCATGGACTGCAGTGTCTTCAAGGGTCGAGATTCCTAGCTGTGGACCGAAGTGAAGAAAACCTGAGCCCGACTTGAACCAGACAATATATTATAGTTTACCACCCAGCCTGGCTTGTTTGTCCAAAACTTTATACTGAATAGGCTTATGTTTAAAAAAAAATTATTTATTGGAAGAGGTGGTGGTGTTGTTATTATGATTAATATTATTTATTTATTAGTGCCTTTTTCAGTGGCAAAGTTAGGGCTCTCTCTTACACTTTACCACATATCAATTAAAATCTTAAATAAAATGCTATGATAATTTAAAATAGTTAAAACTACAGAAGTTAACTGAATTAAAATGAATTTAAATAAATTACAAACTAAATTAATATTAAAACTCATTAATATTAAAAAGTCTGAAACTACCTAAGAAATCCTCAGGCATGCACACATTCATACTTCAACCATTTCTCAGCAGATAGTCTCGGCAGGTGACACTAAATCTTGGTAAAGAGCTACTTTCTCTGACTTGAGCTGGCAGGGGTTCCATAACCTGGTGCCGGTCACCACTAATGATCTATTAATTTTATTTGTGCGGTGCACTGGAATAGAAAGAAAGGATCTCAAGCATGTATTTAAGTTGTGAAATTATGATAAAAAGGTGAATATGGAAGAAATATACAGTGGCTGGTTTTCAGCTAACAATCTAAACACTATTCTTAAAATGTGTAGCTGCTGACGTTTATCAGGCTTCAGGCATGAGAGATCCTGGTAGTATGGGGTGATACGAACATCATACGCAATATTGTAAATAAATCATAGGCAGAACTTCAGTGCTCATTGAAGTTTAAGAGTTTCTTCTCTTGTCAGGTCAACTAAAACAATGACACAATTATCAAGAATAGGGAGAAACAGTGTCTGTATTAGTTTGGCCTTTAGCTCATATGGAAATACATCGCTCTGTCATTTAAAAGGGTGAAGCGTTCCAGAAATCTTTTTATGGGTTTCTTTTGTGAGATCAGACTGATCAAGTGTTTCATTCATAATTACGCCGAGATTTCTAACTGTAATTTCTAATATGTAACTTAATTTACCTAATGAACACAAACACAATGCGGAAAAGGAGGGTTGCAATTTTTCTGCCACATATCAAGATTACCAGAAACCAGGGTACTGAAACATCTTTTCAACTACTTTTGGAAAAGTGAAACCAAGAATAATTGGTTCAAAGAAGTTCAAGATGATTTAGATGAGTTAGACTTGACAACGCAGCAAATTGAAGACCGAGAAGAAAAGAGGATGCTGAAAAACAGAGACTTGAGACTTAAACTAAAAACTTTTACACACAAACAGTACACCATGACTGATGAAGAAAGGGCAGCCAGGTCAGAAAGAATGAAGCAGTTCTGGGAGCAGAAGAAGAAACATAAGCCAAATTTGTAGCTAATACTCTTAAGACTTAAATGCATATTGATCGATTAAAGTGCTCCAATGTGGGCGTAAAATAATTTTAAAATTCCTTAATTAAAATTACTGTGCAGAGAATGCAAGATGTGGAACAGAAGTAATGCATCATGTAGTGTCATTTTGTAATGTGTTGTTCCTGGAAGTATGAAAAAGTGTTTTTCTAGGGACAGGCCTACTAGAGATAAAGGCAGTCTTCGAGATAGGAGTGTGAATGAGTCATTAGGTGATATGTCCACAGACAGACACATGAGCATGAGCTGACAGATTGAATTACAGCTGAGCAATGGGGAATACAACACCACTCTCACCACACTAGCTGGAACACTTGAAGTGGTTTCAGTAAAACCACAAACATCTTATAGCTAGCATGAAGAGTAAATTATTCCAACGGTAACTACGATAATTTGGCTATTCTATCTGGGAATATCTACATATCTGTAATGTGTTTCTGAAATTAATTGTAATATACAGATCAAAAATATGCCTTAAATTGAATTGCATTTTTTTTTTTTAAATCAAGCTCAAGTCTGACCTGAGCCTGACAAGCATTTGACAATTTAGGCTGAATCTGTGGAGACCTCTACTAGATTTGACCCTGCACTTGTGGTGCAGATCTGCCAACACTGAGGCACTGGAAGAGGAAAAAGATATGAGGTTGGCTGTCTACAGGACGAGATGGCGAGGCTTAGTCTCACAAGGCAGAGCAGGAAATAAGTCAAGTAAGTGAAATCTTCTGAAGGTTAATGAAGAACGCTGTTCTATTTTGGCACCGCTCGTTTATTTTGCAAGAAAATGACCAATTACAATTCAAATTTAAAAAAAGAGTTCCACTTATTCAATTAACAATTATTATAGTAATCATAGGTTAAAACACCATGGTAGCAGTTTCAACTTTTCTTGTGGAAGCCATCTTCAGCCATTAATGACATGACAATGATATAAAATAAAGAACAATAAAAAAGTCTGGTGATGATTTAAAATTTTAACCACATTCATGGTTTATTGTTTGTTAGGATTATGATAGTCTATTTAAAATGACGTCAGAAGTTCCATATTAAAACTTGAAGGTAATGCATGAAGTTTGTCATGTTGTTGTTGTTGTTGTTTGAGTCAACAGTCCATAGACTGGTTCGATGCAGCTCTCCATGCCACCCTATCCTGAGCTAACCTTTTCATTTCAATGTAACTGTTGCATCCTACATCCACTCTAATCTGCTTGTCATATTCACACCTTGGTCTACCCCTACCGTTCTTACCGCCTACACTCCCCTCAAAAACAAACTGCACAAGTCCTGGGTGTCTTAAGATGTGTCCTATCATTCTCTCTCTTCTTCTGGTCACATTTAGCCAAATTGATCTCTCACCAATTCAATTCAGTATCTCTTCATTCGTGATTTGACCTATCCATCTCACCTTCAGCATTCTTCTGTAACACCACATTTCAAAAGCTTCTATTCTCTTTCTTTCTGAGCTAGTTATTGTCCGTTTCACTTCCAAACAATGCCACGCTCCAGACGAAAGTATTCAAAATTTATAATTCCTATATCAACGTTCAAAGTGAGCAAATTTCTTTTCTTAAGAAAGCCCTTCCTTGCTTGTGCTAGTCTGCATTTTATGTCCTCCTTACTTCTGCCATCGTTAGTTATTTTACTACACAAGTAACAATATTCATCTACTTCCTTTAAGACTTCGTTTCCTACTCTAATATTACCTGCGTTTGTTCGACTGCACTCCATTACTTTTGTTTTGGACTTATTTCCTCTCCTTGGATTGCAATTCCCTTCCCAAATTCCTCTTTGATTTAATTTACTGCATGTTCTATATAAACACTGAAAAGGAGGGGGAACAAACTTCAACCTTGCCTCACTCCTTTCTGGATTGCTGCTTCTTTTTTTAAAACCCTCGATTCGTATCACTGCAGACTGATTTTTATGCAGATTGTAGATCATTCTCGGTTCTCGGTATCTGATCCCGATCACCTTCAGAATCTCAAATATCTTGGTCCAACCAACATTATCAAATGCCTTTTCTAGATCTACGAACGCCATGTACGTGGGCTTGTCTTTCTTCATTTGATCCTCTAATATCAGATGTAAAGTAAGAATTGCTTCACGTGTTTCTACATTTCTTCTGAAGCCAAACTGATCTTCTCCCAACTCAGTTTCAAATTGTTTTTCCATTCTTCTGTAAATCGTGTTAAAATTTTGCAGGCGTGAGATACTAAACTAATGGTGCGGTAGTTTTCACACCTGTCAGCACCGACTTTCTTGGGAATAGGTATAATAATATTTTGCCAAAAACCGGATGGCACTTCTCCTGTCTCATATATCTTACACACTACATGGAATAACCTCACCATGCTGGTTTCTCCTAAGGCAGTCAGTAATTCAGAGGGAATGTCATCAATTCCAGGTACCTTGTTCCTATTATGAAAGCAAAATCCACCTTATTAATAAATTGTTCTAACTCTATTGCAATCTGCTTTACGTTGCACCCACACAGATAGGTCTTATGGCGATGATGGTATAAGAAAGGCCTGGGAGTGAGAAGGAAGTGGTCGTGGCCTTGAATAAGGTACAGCCTGGTGTAAAAATGGAAAACCAACTTCAGGGCTGCCGACAGTGGAGTTCGAACCCACTATCTCCCGAATGCAAGTTCATAACTACACGACCCTAACCACATGGCCAACTCGCTCGCTCAGGAAAGAATTTTTGGACTTGATGGGCAGACACCACTTTTTCTTTGAATACAGAAACCACCTGCTGTGAATGTCGGCAGACTCAGAGTTTGTCTGGCTGAAAAAAACAGATCTCTCCCTCTGACATAACCTGTTCTGAAATACACTTTAACAATCAGTCAGCCAGTCAATACTATCTACTACACAATCATGTTATGCAGCACTATTTTTGCCCTATTTTAAGGGCTCTTTGATGCAGTTCTTAAGAATCTTCAGATCAACAATACAATAAGTAGATAACGATAACACAGTACAGTAATACCTCCATCAACTGAAATATGACCAGTTCGCTTTTCAGGCACGCGGTCTTCAATCACTACCTAGTCAGTGACTTGACCTGGTTAATGTTTACTAGACTCTTAATACATATTCATTACAGCATTGTTCCAGTGAATTGCTTTGTTTTCGTGTTGTTAAGTGTACTATATTGGAGAGTGGTGGTGGTGGTAATTGTTGTAAGAGGAAGTACAACTAGGCAAGCATCCTCTATAAACACTAATCAGAGGGAAAAATCAGAAGGGATCCAACAGCCGTCCCTCACTGGTTATTAATGGACCAGCATGGCACATTTGCCATGGCTTTTCTCGTGCGGATATTAACATGTAGTCTTGTACCTTTAATCAATTGAATATGTTACCTCGACAAATATATTCATTGTATATATTTCATTGTGTTTGGATATTTTTTCTGCCAGTGTATATAAATTAGAAAAGGGAGTATTCATGTTATGAGAAAGCCACCAGACTCCCTCCACACGCTCGGCCCACATACATCGTCTCGACCCACTCCTTCTTCCCCTCTCTAGCACCGTCCGATCATGCAAACCTGCTCAGAGCTTTCTCATTGTTCATAGTGCGTGGCTAGCAATAGGATCGTCTCACGGCAGTTTGAGGTGAGTCCTACATACAATTACTTCATCATTATGCCGAATAGAGCCACAACACACTCAACATTGGATCGTTAACCGCATTTTCATATATTTACAGGTTCCGCATTGAACCAGGAAACATTGGTCTCACAAACATCATAAGAAGCCACTTCAATGTTTCCACCTCATAGGCCTAGGACATAGAAGATTTTATCCAGAAAATTCCATATGACTCACCTTCACGTTTTTCAAGATGGTTCTGCAGTATACACACTGTAGTGGAATGGAACACAACATTTTATCAATTGCACAACAAATTTAAGGACTCCACAACTGCTTGTCCATAAGGATATCATTTAACCAACAAACTTTTATTATACGACTGACTTACAAGTCTTTTACTTGTCATAATAGTTTTTAATGAGTCTAGGTTTTAATTATAGATTTAATGGGTTTTCATACCAAACATTTGAAGACATGTCATGAATTTTATGGTTGCCTATTTTCCGATAACAGCTGAAGATGACGCAAGTACGCGATGAAACTAGTACCGTGAAATTTAATATGTCGTAATTGAATAACAGCATTAAAATTGTATTGAATAGGTGGAAATATCAAGTTTATTTATTGTAACTACTGAACTTCACTCACATTAGTCTACTAAGGGGCACATTAGAGAGTTAACTTAAATCAATACAGTAACACTCACTAAGGGGCAGATTTCTATGACACGTTTGTTCTAAGAGATTTATTTTGATTTCTAATTATGTAAAAACATATGTGTAAGTCTTTTGAAGGAAACTGAGGGGTATTTATTTTGCCCTCAAAGTTATATTTTGGACACCTTTCTGAGCTGTTAGTCATATTTATCCTTAATTCTATATGAGTCATATCTTTGTCGTATTTCATAGAATATTTTATTACCAGCACACAAGTTTCTGTGACAAACTTTCATATTTCATATTACTGCTGAGCACACAGGTGGTCTCTCTCTGGAATGAATATTTCTCAGCTTTAGTCTACTTTGAGCAAGTAGCAGTAGAAGCATGGACAAAGAAGAATTTTTGGAGTTTCTAAATGACGTCAACCTTGACACTGAAAGAGTAGTATTTTGAATAAGGCAGCTTGGCTTGGGTCATCTTAATCTCACTCTTATCTGAATGGTCACGTGATGGCAACTGAACTAACCTCCCCTTCAACAGTCCTTGCTTTGAGATCATAACTTCAATGTTTCACTGTGATTTCAACATGCCTAAACGAAAGTGTTCAGAGAGTGTGAAACCGAGATATTTTGATCAAGAATTTGGGGAACAGAATTTTAGCAGCATTAAAAACCCAAACTATACCACATGGCATAACAGCCCCAGAGGACCATGGCGTACCAAGCGACCGCTGTTCAGACTGAAGGCCTGTAGATGACGAGGTGTCATGCAGTCAGCATGATGAATAATCTCCGCCGTTATTCTAGGCTTTCTAGAACGGGGCCACTATCTCACCTTCAGATAGATCCTCAAGTGTAATCACACAGGCTGAGTAGACCTTGAACAAGCCCTCAGATCCAGCTAAAAATGCCTGACCTGGCCGGAAGTCAAACCCGGGGCCTCTGGGTAAGAGGCAGGCATGCTACCCTACCACCACAGTAATGATGGTGTTCTTTTACACTGACTTAGCAAATGTCATGGGATAGTCACCTAATAGCGCGTGGGGCCCCGCCTGGTCCTGCGAACAGCAGTGAGACGCCATGGAAGTGAGTCACGTTACGCCATTGTTCCAGTATCCAACCCTGGTGACTGGCGACAAATGCGCGTCATTGTGCCCGATGACGTTGGGTTAATAGTGGCACCTGTGTACGGTGCCAGCTACCATACCCCATAGAACCCATGTTCCTACAGATTGTCCACTGGGAGACGTGTCTAGCACAGCCTGTGTTGAATTGAGCCCTGATTTATTGCACGGTTGCCCTTCTGTCACTATTGACAATCCGTCTCGGATATCGCTGGTCACGGTCATCGAGGGTGGCTGGACGGCCGGTCGTTCGTCTGTTGTGGACGGTGACACCCGCATTCAACCATTCACGATACACCCTGGACACGGTTGATCGTGTGAAGCCGAATTCCCGCACCACTTCCGAAATCGCACTTCCCATCCGTCGGGCACCGACCACCATACCCCGTTCGAACGGTGTTCTATGTTACACCTGTCACATGCACAGCCACTGTTCACAAGGTCTCCTATACAACTGCCACTAGCACAGGGGACGTGTGGTGCGCAGACAACACACCTGCGCATCAGTGCTCCGCTATCCCATGACATTTGCTCAGTCAGTGTATACTGAAAACTCTGCAAAGTTAAGGCATCGGCTCAAAAGAGTTTTAATGCATAACAATACTGTGATACCAGTAAGTATTACAGGTGTTTGACATGGTTTCTGCTGCGGAGAACAGGTAGTGTTTGATGGAGCTTCTTCAAATACGGTCTCATTGGATAACACTTTAGAGTTTTGTTAAGACCTCTGCATGACGATGGTTACTTAGAATATTCCTATTTAAAAAAGTAAATAATGCTAGTTCCATATCCTTTTTAAAGAAGTACATCAGCCAATCAATCCCTAATGAATCAACATTAAGAAAATATATGTATCCTCTTGGTATGAAGATGTGTTACAGAAGATAAGATCTACAGGTCTCAATAATGAGTTCTAGGTTTTGGTGGACGAAGCAACCAGCGTAGAAGGGAGATATGTAGCTAACGTAATTGTTGGTGCAGTGAAAGAGACCGGCTGGTGAAGTGTTTCTTTTAAAAGTAAATCATTCCACCATTGCAGTGCCATTTGATAACTCTGGCCGGATGACATAAAAAGGGTAAAATATTCTAATGTTCGTAACCAATACCATCCTGTACATGACCTAGGAAGGGAAGAGACTTAAAACTACTTTACTCCAAAATGGTCCACATTATGTGTCTTGTGCACGGTCTGCATAGTGGCAGAAGAGGTTCGAAGCAACTAACACGACACAGGCAGACTAATTTGTTTTTTATGGTTTACATTGCACCGACATGGCTAGGTCTTATGGCGAAGATGGAATAGGCATTAGAGGGAATAGGCGTTAGGGCCTTAATTAAGGTACAGCCCCATTTGCCTGGTGCTCAAATGGCAAACTACAGAAAACAATCTTCAGGGCTGCTGGTAGTGGGGTTCGAACCCACTATCTCCCGAATGCAAGCCGCACAGCCAGTTGCTCAGTTAGACTAATTGCTAACAAGAACAAAATGCTCCTGAAAGCTCCATTCTGAGCAGAGAAATGACAGAAACAGCCCTCTTCTACCTCTTCCTGCTCAATCTATCCTCACTCATTGGAGGATGTGGCTTGATGCTATTTGGTATTATTGCAGAAATTATTATTCCTTTGAGAGGCAATTCAAAAGCTTGATCAGTCATGTACCGATATAAAAACTGAGCAAGATTTGATTTCTTCTAAGAGCTTGGTCAGAAACTTGGCATATATAACATGATCAATCAAACTGAGGATGATCTGAAGTGAGCAAAAGGTGAAACGGCCGATACAAGTAGTGAAAAACTGGAAAGAGTGCTGTTATTCTACAATTATCACAATAAGTGATGCTCTTAATCGATAATCTTAACCATAATGGTCAATAGTAAAATATGAGGATTCTGAACCAGTATTTTCCCTGGATGAAATAACTTTATTCAGATTTGCTCCCATAACATCATGCAATGCCGAGTAGAGTTTCTCGAGCTATAAAAACATCCTGTGTGATAACCCAAGAGGCTTCCAATTTGCCAACTTGAAAATGTACGTGATTATCCAGTGTAATTTCCTAGACAGTAGGAACTAATGCCATGTATGGAAATTTTATTCTAACTTAGAAATAATTTGCTGATTATTACTTTGTCACTTCTTGTTTGTTTTTCTTTCTTTTTTTTTTCTTTTTACAATTTTCTAAGTACATAACTTGCTATAGCTGAAGGCAAAGTGGAACAATGAACTGTCTGATCATTGACAGAAACAACACGTAACCAGTAATGGTTATAAGATATTAGTTATATGTGAATTAATTGAACTGTAGGATCACATTTTTATACATAAACTAGCTGATGTACCCGTGCTTCGCTAAGAATTCTCAGAAAGACTATCTTTGTGGTTTTCCCAACTGAAGTGAACAAAGAACATTACAATGATGTCAGTGGGAATGTAGTGATTAAAAGCAATGTTATCATATAAAATACCACACATTTTCTCACTTTTTACAAACAGTACTACAGTATTACATGTTACAAATCTTGTGTTATTGTCCGTATTGAAATGTACTTAAAGTCAAAGAATGATACCCTGCCATCCTAGGCCCAATGTGTGGGAAGGAAGGCTCTGTCTGTCACAAGCCAGAACAAAGTGGGGAGTGATAGAGGAGTTACACGTCTTTAAAAAACCTTGGTACAGCTGGCCCGGCTAATAGTACCTTGTGACGGCCCCACCAGGGTTACAGTGAAGACAGTCAATGGTTTGGAAGGCGGAAGACAACAACCAAGTCCCAATGGCAGATAAAGCGGATCAACTATCTTCATTTAACAGTGTCTGTTCTTCAGTGAAGCAGCTGCGAAAGGCGTCTGACTCCAGAGGAGCAGCCCATTATCGAGCTCCGGGGCTTACAACCTTGGTTCTACTACCGGGAAGGAGTTTTCCGACCCATACTGGTTTGAACAACCAATCAACATGGAATGTCGTTACAAAAAGAACACTACCCCAGGTAGTATCTCGCTGAGGAAATCTACCGCTCCTAGGAGCGCAATCAGGCCTGTGGATTCTGGGGAGCCTGAAACAAGATGCTTTGAGGACATTACTACACATACAAAATTCAAGACGAAACAGAAATACTACTTTGGGACGCTGAATGTCAATTCACTACTGAAAGTGGAAAAACACAAAGAATTGACGATGATGATGGACAAACACAACATAGCCATCTTAGCCATCCAAGAAACAAAATACCTAGATGAAGACATAGTGGATACGGTATAGGATTTATAAAGATAAAAGGGCTATGAAAATACGTAAGAACATGCCTTTACTTGACACAGCTTTTGTTGTTCATAAGAAGGTTGTCAGTTCAATCGTGGACTTCCTAAGCCCCTCTGAGAGACTTTCCATTCTAACTCTCAGCTGTGGTAACAAAGGATACACACTGATCAATGTGCATGCACTGATCAATGAGGACAACAGACATAATCCTGAGAAAGTCGAACAGGTTTGGGACCTTCTTGAAGAACAGTTGGAGAAAATACCATCTAAGAACATCAAGATCCTATTAGGTGACATTAAAATCAGCTGGGAATAGAACCACGATTCAGATCAACAATTGGAAACTATCCTGCTCACAAAATTACTAACAGAAATGGTATAAGACTCGTCAGTCTGTGTCATACCTTCAGTCTTCTGATAATGTCAACATTCTACAAACACAAGCCACGCAAACCTTGGCGATCACCAGGCAATGTGTGTGGAGAGAAACAGACTGATCATGTAGCAAATATCCAGAAGAGCGATTAAGGAAATAGTGAAAGTTAAAGTGCAGAGAGTTGCCCAGTTTGATTCAGATCATTACCTCTCCAAGTTCAAAATAAATTCCATTCCTCTCAATAAGGCCCTGAAACCAGGAAACAGAATTTATAAATATGACCTTGGAAAGTTAAAAATCAATCAAAATGTCTTAGAACAATACCACCAGCAACTGACATTTGAATCTCGTAAAGGGACGGACATTGCCTCCAAGAACCAACAAGCAGCTAATACTGCAATCTTGACAGCTAAGAAGAGAAAGCATAGATGGTGGAATGAGGTCTGTGATGAAGTGCTGACCCAAAGAACAAATGCCTGAAAAAAGTGGAACTCGACCCGAAGATCTGAAGATTTCGATGTGTTCCGTGAAGCTCAAAAAGAAGCAGCCAGAACAGCAGTTAGAACAGATCGATCAGGATTTCCGGAAAAATAATTCCAGAGACTTCTATCAAACATTCAAGACTAATTTGAGAGGGTACCAAGCCCCCAGCCTTTGTTTTAGAGATGAAAATGGAAAGCTGGGCTTGACTAACAAAGAAAACTGTACGATGATGTCTCAGTACTTTGAAAACCTTAATTGTGATGAACCAAAAGAAAGATTCCCTGTGTGCGACCCGATCCACAAACTACCCAACTCAAACAGATTATAAACAGCTTAAAGAATAATAAGGCAGCTGGCGAAGATTCAATAGTGGCAGAACTACCGAACTACTGAAGCTGGCAAATGGTGAAACTGTAGATGTACTAGTCAAGCTTTTTGAAGATATCTGGAGAACTGGCTGTCAGCACTAATCCACCCTCTGCACAAGAAAGGTGATAAAAAGACTGTCAACCAATATAGGGGCATCTCATTAGTATCTCGTCCCTATAAGATTCTCTCCAAAGCAGTTCCTAACAGAATAGAAGCTCACCTTGACCAACAGATTGGGGAATATCAGGCTGGCTTCAGAAAAAGCCATTCATGCCCAGAACAGATCTTTAACCTGAAGAGTATCATCAGGTACAAAAAGACAGGAGGACACAGCTACGTGGTTGTTTTTGTAGACTTTCAGAAAGCATATGACTCCATTGACCCCGAGTCATTAATGGATATTAATGGATATTTTGGGAAGAGTTTGGAATGGACAATATATCAAGAAATTTGATTAAACAAACTCTAACCAACACAGTGTCGAAAGTAAAATTTATGGGTGAGATCTCAGAACCATTTACAATCAGAATGGGTGACAGACAGGGAGATGGACTATCCCCACGCCTCTTCAAATGTGTTTTGAAAAAAGTCATTCGAGAGTGGAGGAAGTTGTTAGACCAAGAAGAAATAAAGGAAGATCAGTTCAGACTTGGTCCTAAGCACAAAGGGGTGTACGTTGACTGCCTGGCCTTTGCAGATGATCTGGCCATTTTTGTTAACAACACAGATTCAGCAGTCAACAAGATCAATAGGCTGTCAGAAGTTGCTGAACAGGTAGGTCTCCAGATTTCTATTCTGAAGACAAAATGTATGACAAACATCTGTGATGGACCCGGATGGATGATCACTAATCTTGGAAAAATCGGTCGTGTCATGAATTTCAGATATCTTGGTGAAGTCATCCAGCAGAATGGATTAGAAGAGGAAGCAGTCAATGTCAGATAATAAAAAGTATATGAGCATAGGGGCCAAGTTCCAACACTGTAACACAGTTGTAAAACCTGAGGGATTAAATGCGTCTGAAACTTTCACCTTACGTAGTAAAGGTCAAGCTGACCGGCTGGAAAAAAGAGAATGCAGGATACTAAGAAAAATCCTAGGTAATAGATGGGTTGATGGACAATGGCGAATAAGACCAAATGAGGTTTTGTACGGCAAGACAGAACCTCTCACAGCGTCAATTAAGAGGAGATGGCTACTATTTTACGGTCATCTCTTCAGGATGACTGATGATCGACTAACAAAAAGAATATGGAATTTTATTCAATCTAAGGCAACAAGGCCGAGGTGGTTGCAAGAATGCGAAAAAGATCTGAGGCAGACTGGTATTTCAGGGCAAGAAATTCCTGACAGGAACGCATTGAGAAGGTTGATGAACAACCTAACAAAGTTCCAAAATGGCATCAACTTCCAGAAGACGGAGAGGACCTTTAACTGAAGAGCTGGGCTCAGAAGACACTGGCAGGAAGTCAAAGTCAGAACAAGAACAAGACCTAGACAATAAATGAAGTTGGTTGTTACCATGCAGTCCATAGAGGCTCAACTTGATGTATTAAAAAAAAAAATACTAGATTATAAATTCCACCAACTCAATACATACGGATTTTAAATTTAAATTTAAGAAATAGATCTTAACATATTAGAATACAGGGACATGTTTCACCCATAATGACGGCATAATCAGCCTAAAAGTCTCATACCTGAAGAATGAAAAAATGAGGATCTTGATTGTTCTTAATCATAGATTTTTATGAAGGTCTAAAATATAAATAAGAGGATACCCTTGTAGGTATAAATGTCTAAGAAAGACTAGCAAGTGGAAGACAGTACTTATAAGTACTCTTATGACAAAGTCTTATAATAAATCCTTATTATAGATTATTACGAATGTTTTGTTTTTAAATGTGGTAACAAGTAGTGAGTTAAAAGTTCAAAATGAATATGTAGATTGTTACGTTGAAATGAAATCTGATAAATATGGTGCCTTATTCTGGAGATGGCATAAGGAGCTTATAAAAGCTTAATATTTAGGATAAAAGTCGCTCTTAGTGGTGGTTAAATTAAAATCTGTCTGTTGAAGTTGTTAATCTTATGTGAAAACATAAGGCAGCAAACTTCTTAAGGCACTTAGGTGCGAGGACAAGTACTCGTCAGAAACGTAGCTATATTTATATTAGCAAGTAGACGAGGTTGTAGCTTCTTATATTAAGAGTTGAAAGGAAAATGTATGCGAGGTTTAGTAGAGCTTGTGGTGTTATGTCTGAAACAAGAGGAGAGTGAAATGTTAAGGAATAAAATTAAAGGAGAAGGAGAGAACGAGGAAAAAACAAAGTGTGTGAAATTACTCACCCCTTTGACAGTTGTGATGTTAATATGGTCAAAGATGAGGTGAGTTGAAGAAAAATGTTGTGTGTAATTTCATTTACTTTTTGACCGTTGTAATGTTGATTAGTTGCCATGGTAGCGTTTGAATGACTGACATTTGAGCTTCTAGTGTTATATCGATGTGAGATTGGCGGGGGAAGGTGTGGAGGTGGGGTGTCAAGTTTATGTGTTATTGGATGTGGTCGGCTTGTGGGAGTGGATGGGGAGAGGAGTTGTGTTTGTTATTTATTATGTTATTATGTTTATGGTTTAGTGATTGCAACACTTTTCGTAAAATCTCGTATAATGGGTTTGTGACTTCAATAATATCATTAAGGTTTAAATTTTTGTTGTAATACTGGTCTAAAAATACATAGATGTTTTCTAATTCGTTCATTAATTTCCCTTTACCTACTTTTTTAATGATACTGAGGTCTTGATCTATAGTAGTGAAATGATGGCCTGCTTCTTTCATGCAAGAGCTCATAGCTGAAAATTTGTTGTGTTTGGAGGCATTATAATGTTCTAAGTATCTAGTGTGAAAGCTGCGGCCTGTTTGCCCGATGTACGAGACGCCACATGGGTGCAAGTGAGTCTGTAAATGCCTGAACCTGAGTAAATGTTATTATTTGAATTGACTGTGTTGTGATTGAAAAATAATTTTTGGTTGGTGTTACTTGTTCTAAAAGCTATGCAAGTGATGTTGTTTTTTAGGGGGTTTGAAACCTGGTAAATGTCTGGATTGTTATAAGTGAAGGTAATAAAATTGGATTTTTTGGGTCTGTCAGGGATGAGGTTTGTTGTTAATTTGAGTCTAATCTTGTTGATTAAATGGTTAATTGTTTCCAGTTTATACCCATTAATTTTTGCCAATCTTTTATGGAATTAAGTTCATCTTTTAGTTTCTTAGGTGATAGACGAATTTTTAAGGCTCTGGTAAAATTTACTATCAGGATGGTCTGGCTATGGGAGACACCTTATCTGGTATCTTAACCGACATATACTTAGATTCCTTAGAACATCATAAAATATTAACAAATATAAAAGGCCTCAGTCTTTGGCTCAGATACGTAGATGATACTTTTGTAATTATTAATAAAGAACTCAATAACAGCGATAATATTTTAAATTCCCTTAACAACCTAGACAAAAATATAAAATTCACCAAGGAAGATGAAATCAATAGATCCTTAAAACTTCCTAGATTTTACAGTAACAAGTAATATTGATAACTTTGACTTCCAAATTTATAGAAAACCAACCCACACCGCAATAACAATAAAAAATATTTCATTACATCCAAAATCCAATAAACTTGCTAATTTCCATAGTTTAATTTACAGAGCCTTAAAAATCCGTCTATCACCTAAGAACCTAAAAGATGAACTCAGTTACATAAAAGATTTGGCAAAAATTCATGGTATAAACCAGGAACAATTGACCATTTAATCAACAAGATAAAACTCAAATTAACAACAAATCTCATCCCTGACAGATCCAAAAAATCCAATTTTATTACCTTCACTTACAACAATCCAGACATTTACCAGGTTTCAAACCCCCTAAAAAACAAAATCACTTGCATAGCTTTTAGAACAAATAACACCAACCAAAAATTATTTTTCAATCACAACACAGTCAATTCAAATAATAACATTTACTCAGGTTCAGGCATTTACAGACTCACTTGCACCCATGTGGCGTCTCGTACATCGGGCAAACAGGCCGCAGCTTTCACACTAGATACTTAGAACATTATAATGCCTCCAAACACAACAAATTTTCAGCTATGAGCTCTTGCATGAAAGAAGCAGGCCATCATTTCACTACTATAGATCAAGACCTCAGTATCATTAAAAAAGTAGGTAAAGGGAAATTAATGAACGAATTAGAAAACATCTATGTATTTTTAGACCAATATTACAACAAAAATTTAAACCTTAATGATATTATTGAAGTCACAAACCCATTATACGAGATTTTACGAAAAGGTGTTGCAATCACTAAACCATAAACATA
Organism: Anabrus simplex; assembly: GCF_040414725.1. Lineage (NCBI taxonomy): Eukaryota > Metazoa > Arthropoda > Insecta > Orthoptera > Tettigoniidae > Anabrus > Anabrus simplex. The sequence goes on from NC_090278.1 coordinate 94,306,250, forward strand.
ATAACATAATAAATAACAAACACAACTCCCCTCCCCATCCACTCCCACAAGCCGACCACATCCAATAACACATAAACTTGACACCCCACCTCCACACCTTCCCCCGCCAATCTCAGATCGATATAACACTAGAAGCTCAAATGTCAGTCATTCAAACGCTACCATGGCAACTAATCAACATTACAACGGTCAAAAAGATAAATGAAATTACACACAACATTTTTCTTCAACTCACCTCATCTTTGACCATATTAACATCACAACTGTCAAAGGGGTGAGTAATTTCACACACTTTGTTTTTTCCTCGTTCTCTCCTTCTCCTTTAATTTTATTCCTTAACATTTCACTCTCCTCTTGTTTCAGACATAACACCACAAGCTCTACTAAACCTCGCATACATTTCCTTTCAACTCTTAATATAAGAAGCTACAACCTCGTCTACTTGCTAATATAAATATAGCTACGTTTCTGACGAGTACTTGTCCTCGCACCTAAGTGCCTTAAGAAGTTTGCTGCCTTATGTTTTCACATAAGATTAACAACTTCAACAGACAGATTTTAATTTAACCACCACTAAGAGTGACTTTTATCCTAAATATTAAGCTTTTATAAGCTCCTTATGCCATCTCCAGAATAAGGCACCATATTTATCAGATTTCATTTCAACGCAACAATCTACGTATTCATTTTGAACTTTTGAACTCACTTCTTGTTACCACATTTAAAAACAAAACATTCATAAGAGTACTTATAACTACCGTCTTCCACTTGCTAGTCTTTTTTAGACATTTATACCTACAACAGTATCCTCTTATTTATATTTTAGACCTTCATTAAAATCTATGATTAAGAACAATCAAGAGCCTGATTTTTTCATTCTTTCGGGTATGAGATTTTAGGCTGATTATGCCCTCATTATTGGCAAAACATGTCCCTGTATTCTAATATGTTAAGATGTATTTCTTGAATTTAAATAGAAAAACCCTTATGTATTGAATAGGTGGAATTTATAATCTAGTATTATTCTTTGACTTTCAGTACTTCGCTGTCGATCTAACAGTCCAAAGTTCCAGTGCTGGAATGACCAGGCCACAGATAGCAGCGAACACTCCTCTGCCATTATTCCGTTTAAATGTGCACACTGCTCATTCCAATCAGTGCTTCAGAGTAGGGATTGAATAGCTCAACTGCTATGAAGAACAAATGTGTTATGTAGTTGATAGTAAGCAGCAGCAGCAGCAGCGCGAGTGGGCGTTCAGTTTCATTCTGGTAGGCCTAAATGATGAGCTAGATTTATAATGAATGAAATTGAAAACCTTTCTTCAAAGTGGCTGTTGAAAACAATGTGTATCATTCTCGATTAAGATGTTGTATTAGTGTAAAAAATTCTGAAACACTCGCATCTCTGTCCCTGAAATTTTACATATCAGTTGTCTCATTCTCCTGGTCTTTAATAAAACAGGTCTAGTTTCTCGCTATTTCCTGAATAACTTGTTTATATATTGCCTCAAAGGCATTTCAGTGCCACAGAAACGAGATAAAAGTTTGCAAACGCTTTTGTCATCAGATTTGTTCTTTAGGAGAAATGTCTCGGCTAGAAATATCCATTGTCCAATACTATAAGTCACCTCATAGCTAACAAAAATTACGTTCAGCAACAAGTGTACGAATGCAACACTAAAAACGTGTGCTTGACAGTAACTCCACCTGTACACTTACTGCACTGCCTGACCGCCCACTCTAGTCCGCATGGTAACCGTTCACTTCCTCTCCCTATAAACAAGTATTGAACCGAGCACATTAGATTACATGAATTTTATGTCATAGTTCAGGTCAGCGAGTGCATTCTCAGCAAGGACAGATTTCTCAGGTTATCGTCTAGTTCAGATGGTAGAGCACCAGCCTTCTAAGCCCAACTTTACGAGTTCAATCCTGGCTCAGTCTGGTGGTAGATAATATAATAATAGGTACTAAAATATGCCAGCATTGTATCAGTAGATTTACTGGGACCATATTTGCAACACCTTAGTATCTCTGGAAACTGTAAGAGTGTATAGCCTGTGGGATATAAAACTGAATGAATTATTATTCTCAGGTTGTTTCAGATTACAGTGATACTTGGTTCTTTTATTGTGAAATTAAAGAAAGGACCAGTCTGGTATACTGATGGATTGAAAACCACCAGTGGGGTGGGCCCTGGAGTGTGGAACAAGGTTATCCTCCAGTCTTGATCAGTATATTACAGTATTTCATAGGATATAAACTTCGTGGCTCTGATCCGTATTGGAGCTGATATTCATTCTTTGTATAGTGGACCCATCTGATCTACAAATTATTGAAGAGAATACACGAGTAACAGTTTATTTAGCTTTGAAAGGGACGTTCACAACTTGAATATGTAGCCTTCCCATCAGATGTAATGATCTTTGTTTTAATTCAGTGTGAAGTGAATGTCCCCATGTTCCTTGTAATTTATGTGCACTCGGCACAGACACCAACACCAAACTCTTCATAACTTTATCTGCTGCAGCTTATCGGTGTGTCTAACGGGCAATCTGTTCCCTGACATCTGTTGCATAGTGCGGTAACTTTTCACTGGCTTGCCCTCTACCTCGAAAGGTGAATGAAACAGAAAAACATTCTAAGAACTTCAATTATAAGGAAGAAGACCTGTGCTTGAACAGAAAATTGTATGCATAAACCTTAATAATTGCTTTTACTCTTACCGGACTTCTAAGAAAAACATAAGCATGCTCTAGACCTGGATTTTTTAGAATCTGATTATTAACATATTATTTATGAAATGCTCAGAAACCAGATAAAACTGGGACGTAAACCTGCTGAAGTGATGTTCCTTAGGAGCAGAATTGGAGCGGCAAGATTTGACAGATGGAGGAATGAAAGAGTGGGAGAAATGGTGAAAGAGGAACCCGCTATAACTAGAATAGAAATATCAAGATTACAGTGGTAGGGACACGTGCACAGAATGAATCAAGAATGTGTCAGGAAGAATGACTCCAACATAAACAATTCCTTGTTCTGTGTTAAATGTGCCTTTTGTTTACATTTATTACAGGAGAGTTTATTTATATGATTTGTGACTGTAGGAAGTTAAAGAGAGTGTAGAAGCTAATAAAAGAGTCAAGTAGAAGAAGACAGAAGAGAACAGAATGTGGGCACAGTGGAGAAACATATGCTGCTAAACGAACACACCAAACACTGGAAACTGTTCAAAATGATGATGATGATAGAAAAAGCAGAAAATTTAATGTAAAAGAGTACTACAGACATTTTTCTTTAAAAATATAATTCATTCACACATAAGATTAGGTGCCAAAAGGGACGAAAGTTGAATTTACATACACTGTTGGATTTTGCTGAGAGAGTGACATATGTTGGTATATCTAGATATAATAGTAGCTGGTCAACACATGTCCACAATGGCTGCATTTATGAGCGTTCAGTACAATCAGCAAAGGCAATTCATTCAGTGGGACCTTAGAAAATTGTATAGATTCCATAGAGAAACTGATCATTTTAATGGACCAAATGCTGAGACATGAAGTAAGAATTTTTCCTCAGGAGAAAAAAAAAATAAGGATCTTCTCATGGTAGCCCATGCAGTAGACCCTAGTTTTCAGTCTTCATTTTAATAGCAAATATCTTCTTCATTACCTACTTTTCAAACCAAACCCATAGTCTAGGAGTAACAAACGAAACTAGCTTTTTTTTTTAGTCATTTTTTTACAATTGGCTTTACGTCGCACCGGCACAAATAGGTCTTATGGCGATGATGTGATAGGAAAGGGCTTGGAGTGGGAAGAAAGCGACCGTGGCCTTAATTAAGGTACAGTCATTACAGGAGAGTTTATTTATATGATTTGTGACTGTAGGAAGTTAAGGAGAGTGTAGAGGCTAATAAAAGAGTCAAGTGGAAGAAGACAGAAGAGAACAGAATGCGGGCACAGTGGAGTGCCTGGTGTGAAAATGGGAAACCACAGAAAACCATCTTCAGGACTGCCGACAGTGGGGTTCGAACCCACTATCTCCCGAATACTGGATACTGGCCACACTTAAGCAACTGCATACACTAGTCTCTTAACTGTAAGTCCCTGGTTTGTTCCTTCAAAAAGCTTATGAAACACATCTGGCTGTCCTCTGTCAACCAGCATCTAACAAGGTAAGATAAGAACCACGCAGTACTATGTTACATGACTTAGTTGGTCGTCCACATGCATACAGACCGCGCCTTCAGCAGAACCGAAGATCAGTCTTTGGCAGCGAATAGTAAGAGAGAAAGTACAAACTTTTTGTGTGTACTTATACTATTTACTAAACTTAAATAACAGCAATTGCTACATTTTATGCATACCATCCAGAGTACTTGTATCTATGCAGCAGCTCAGACCTGGTATCATTTCTCTTAGCCGCACAGCGAATGTTCACCTATCTAACCACAGGACTGAGCCAGGATTGAACCCGGCAAGTCACTCAGACCAATCAAAGAATTCCAAGTCTCTCTGTTATTGCTGGGTTTACAGTACAAAGAAGTGTTAGGGATAAATTATCCCAGAACGTCCAAGATGTGTAAGAGTGAAGTCTACCGTGGTAACTTTGGATTATGCCTATACGTCATTAACATGAAATAAAACAGCACTGGCTGATTTTTAATTACTGGCATCTGGCGACTGAGTGAACTGTCCCGGTCCACTTCCTTACTCCTGCAGAGTCAAAGAATTCTCATGTTGCCTTCTTGAAGGTCTTGATACTGAACAAAAGGCGTGGCAATCCAACTGCTACATTGGGTCATCAACGCTGGTAATTTCACAATAAAACTGAAAAGACCTAAGAAACTTGAATAATCCAATATTCACTATATGTGAAGTTAAATTATTCTTGTTTGCTCCTGAACTGTTATGCTTTAGGAGGTAATGAAATGATTTCAAACCTGAACTGACACTGTTGATCAAAACATAGTAACTGCTGAAATGTTAAGTCAGTGACAATGTAAACAACAAGCCTGTCAATAACGCGTACGTTCTGCTAATAATAATAATCATAATAATAATAATAATAATAATAATAATAATATTTTTTGTTCAGTGCTTGTCGGGCTCCGCTACAAGAATTCGTTGTCTCCATTTAGTTCCATCCAGGGCCATGTCATTCAAAGGAAAACAGCTCGACTTGTTCTGGGTGATTTCCAACAAAGTAGTAGTGTTATGACAATGTTGAAACACTGGGCTGGGAGGACTTGGGAGTAAGGAGACGAGATGCTTGACCATGTGGTATGTTTTGAGCTGATGCAAACAGATGGCATGGAATGATATTATTAGACAAATAAGCTTGAGCAGAATTTTAAAAGTAGGGAAGATCATAATATGTAGGTAAGGTTGGAATTCAAGAGAACAAATTGAGGCAAATATTCGTTTATAGGATGAAGAGTTAGGGATTGGAAAAATTATCAAGGGAAATGTTCCAAGTTCTTTGAAAATATTTAAGAGAAAGCTAAGTAATCAACTGATCGGGAATCTGCCACCTGGGCGACAACCCTAAATGCAGATCATTGGTTGACGGATTGATTGATTGATTGATTGATTGACTGATTTGGAGAACGACACTCCAAAGAGTTTTGACCCATAGCTGTTGTCCTTTTGGTCTCATACTGATAACTTCTAAGGTGTAACTGATCTTCACTATAGTATCGACTCCAGTCCTTGGGGCATGTCCAAACCAATGCAGACGGCTCTCACACATTTTACCTAGGATCCATGCAAAGCAAAATCTTTCTGTCATTATATATTGGCTATGTAATCTACCAGTATGGTATGGACTTAGTACCCCTAAACTTTTCTGACTTACTGAAAACAAGAATCAGATCGCCCTGATGACAGCCGACATCCGATGAGGATACTGTACAAGAAGAAGATGGTTTCAATGCATATCTGCCCAGTTATGTGACACCAGCATCTTTGTCTCTAATGTTCTGCCTGAGTCTTAGTCAGCCAATATTCACAAGCATAGAGAGCAACAGGTCTGATGACAGTATGATAGATTTTTGATCCGAGATGGTCTTTCATCCTTTGGTCGCGGCCATCGTCAGTGATTGACTCCTGCCCCTCGCGGCAGGTCCTTGTTGTCTTCCTGAATGGTTCTGACTGCTTCTGGATCTGAAGTCGACAATTTATATAATAATAAAAGGTAGAGAGAGAGAGAGAGAGCATGCGCGCGTGTGATATGCCCAGCCAAATCTACGGCATGCAGAGATCTGAAATTTTGAACATAAGACGGAGGTCAGATTTTTCATTTTCGCTTTCATTGGTGAGTTATGAACGAAAACCATCAGAAAACGTGTTGGGATATGACAATCCAATCCAATGTGCTGTTACCAAGATTAAATGCATAGATTCAGTATCACTAGGCATCTGAAATTTTTAACATAACTGTATGAAGCAGCTGAAGATGTCTCCAAGGAGATGAAACATGTACTGCATATTTTTTTTAATATATTTAATCGCTAAGAGTGATAAAAAATTTACTGACTGGGTGGAAATCCTCAAAATCTCTATATATTGTGGATATTCAAAGTCAATACGGAGCAATAATGAAATTTATAACTTCAGCTGTGTGTCGAGCTGATTACCTCAGGCAGTAGAAGTGATATTTCAATGGGGTCAGGTACGAAGCCTGAAGGCGGCATATTTACTGGCACGTAAAATAATTGTGTGGGACAAAATTATGCCACCTCGGCGTTTCCAAAACTTTAAAAGTAGTTATTGGGACATCAAATCAATAATAGTACTATTTAGTTCATAGGGTTCTGTTTCATATCTTTGAATTTCACACAGTACAGCAAACTGCCTACCACTGCAGAAACATGCAATTATTCAATACATTCTTCCTCACAGAGTTGATGTCATGAAGGACATTCAGTCGTAAAACGGGGCCAAGTCCACTCTCTAGGTCTCAAAAACTTAACAATCACAGCAAGAGTTGGGGACATCATGCATGTATTCTATATTCTGTGTTCAGGGAACTATTAAAATTAAAAGTTTGCCTAGGACTCGCAAGCCAAATACTGTCGGGATTGGAAGACTACAAGAGATGACTATGGTGCGACAGAAAGATAAAAGTGAAGTTGGTGGAAGTAAATAGAAGCAATGTCTTTTTGCTAGTTGCTTTACGTGGCAACGACACAGATAGGTCTTATGGCGACGATGGGACAGGAAAGGGCTAGGTGTGGGAAGGAAGCGGCCGTGGCCCTTAATTAAGGTACAGCCCCAGCATTTGCCTGGTGTGAAAACGGGAAACCATGGAAAACCATTTTCAGGGCTGCCGACAGTGGGGATACGAACCTACTATCTCCTGAATACTGGATACTGGCCGCACTTAAGCGACTGCAGCTATCGAGCTCGGTGGAAGCAATGTCAGGCATGGCTAGGAGATCCATGGTCTCAAGTTTAGAGCTTAGGGTTACCTCTTTTAGTGGCCTCTTACAACAAGCAGGGGGTTACCGTAGACATATCCTAACCCCCAACCAATGGACATATCTTTTATCTGTTCCACAGGTACTCTCAGAAGGCAACAACAATTACAAACATAACTAATGAAAAAAATTAGACCTAAGAAACTACAGCAAGAAAATTCACAAATTACAGCACAATTTAAGAGGCAGTTGGTATCTTTTTCTCACGTGTCAATTTCTCATTGAACCAGTTAGAGACAACATTTCACCGATCAAGCATGGCTGTGTCATAGAGCAATTCTTGCTCCACGAACTGAAGTTATCAATGACATCAACAAGCAACATTTACAAGAGTTATTTGGTCTGCTACAAATTTACACGTCTATTGACACGACATGTAATAAAGATGAGGCTGTCAGCTACGCAACACAGCTTTTTAACAACTCTCGAACATCTTGGAGCGGATGATTGTGACACCGATTATCCGTCTCAGAAATATGAATTCTCCTTCCCCCTGCAACGGAACACGACTCTCAGTCGAGAAACTGATGCCAAATATTATTGAAGCCACCAAATGACTGGACATGCTGCGGGCGAAGTACTATTCATTCCTCAGATATACTATTTCAATTTAGATGTCTGCAATTCTCCGTATGTTTGAGTTTCGCTATGTGCATGAAAAAGAGACAAGGACAAACGCTTAAAGTTGTAGAACTCCATCTTCGAAAACGGTGCTTCTGCCATGGTCAACTGTGGATTGTTCACGAGTTGGAAAGGCAAACACGCTATACATCTTAGCTCCTAATGGAAGGACACTTAATATAGTTTATCCGGAAGCTCTATAAGGAAAAATGAGTGTGCTTTCCAGTGTTCTCCCTAAGACCTTTTTAATGGGCGCACCGCCCTGCTGTTTTTACAGGCTGTCCAGCTAGCATAACCTAGGTATGTGCTAGTTACATACTATTAATAGGTACAGTACTTGAGTCATTGGCTACTTCAAATTAAAATGTTTACTGAAATTATAAATCTTAATTATTGGCAGCATAATTGCATCAATTACATAGGATTTTAAATATTTAGCTCGACTAGCACGTAGTGTCGTGAGCGGTATCTGGATTAGTGTGAAATCGCATGCGAGCACTCAATTCCGTGGGACTTCACAAACCCATTGGCACTTCACAGAAATCGGTGTTACATGATTATGAACGAGCAGTAGAACACTAGAAGTTCAGAATACTCTCTTATGTTTTGTTCGTGATAATAACACTAAAATAGTTCAATTTTCCACTTAATGTTTACCTGTCTGATATTACTAATAATGCCCTGAGGGGAATACATTGAAATTCCATATACATTTTTATGTAGTATTCCCCGTCCAGTTACTCATTCCTGCCACTCGGCTGACAAAATATTTCTGGGGAGAACACTGCTTTTTTTTTTATATAATTATATATTGCTTCAACATTATTTGTAACATCTGCCAACCCAGTAACTTAAGCACTGAAAGTAACAATATTAAAAATAAAATAATGTATTTCATCCAATTTTTGTGTCAATAAAAATAATTACTTTCTGATTTTAAAAAGTGGTTTACAAAATCTAACAGTTGAATTAATAAACGCGGGCAAAGCCACAGGTACATGCTAATAATAATAATAATAATAATAATAATAATAATAATAATAATTTTTACAGGCAATATCAAAGCCTCTTTGTAGGCAATTTGAGAATACTCCCAAGATACTAAGAACGATATGCAGATACAGTATCAGTAATACCTATAACACAATTTGACTTAGAACAATTATTTGTAACATTACAAAATTTTAAAAAAAATTTATCAGGCGGTAGGAAAAAATATTCTTTCATTAAAAATGATTACCATGATAACAGAGAGACCAGATTTACTTGGAATATCAATCACAGGGACACAACTTTTCATATGCATTGGTTGGGATTCAAATCACGGCCACTTTGGTGAAAAGCCAGGGATTATGCCACTCAGCTACCATAACCCCATTTTAATATTTTCAGTCCTCCCTACATTTGTATATAAGTGGCAGTATGAGGCATCATAAGGTAGATATAGTTGAGGAAGTGGCATCAGAGGACATAACAATGCTTCTTTACACAGATGACATGATTCTCTCGAAAAGCAGACTGGACCTACAAGAGGGACTAAACAAACTTTATGTGTGGTCCTAAAAAAATGATCTAGATAAACACTAAAAAATCAAAAATCATGAAATTCAGGAAAGAAGGAAACATTTCCAAGACAGACAGTTTGCATTGTGGTGAATTTCCATTAACACTCCAAGTCGCAGGGAAAACCTTCACAAAGCATATTGAAGAAAGGTGCACTACAGCCATCAAAGCCTCTTTTGACAAAAAGAACATTGGAAAAACCATTGCGAACACAGCCCTGAGCCTATTTCACTTCAAAATTGCTCCGATACCATGCTATGCAGTTACGGTACCAAAATTTGGACTCACCTGACTCCCGCTCAGTGAAAGCAAGTTACTTGCGCAGAGGTCTTTCACTATCCAGGACAGACTCGTCTACCTCTTGGCTGCCATAGATAGATATTATCAGGGAGACAGCGACCAAGTACACATGAAGCTCACATAAGAGAAAGGAAAGATAAGGCAAAGGCAGTAGATCTAGATTTTCATAATACTCCAGCTATGACTACAGAAGAATGGAAGGAATCAAATTTCTCGTTGCGACATATTTATAAGAACGGCTGCACACAGATTCCACTTCAGAATCTGTAACCAAAGAGGATATCGCCACATTTCACTTCAGTCCTCCTGCATCCTACGTGGACAACGATGTGATCAGTATCCCTCATTAGACTGCAAAGAGAGGACAAACTCACTAACATTTTACGCAAATGACAAAACGTTTGAATAATATGTTATCTTTATGTGTACATGTTTAATAAGAATTATCATCATAAGGCAGATTCAATAGAAGCTCATATGAAAGCCAGCAACTCAAGGAAGAGTGTTGGCTGACGGTAAATAACCCGACTCTCTAAAACGGCCAACAGCTTAGGGTAGGAGCTGGTCCCCCTGTGGAAGAAATGTCACTGAAATCTAGCAGACAGCATCTATTCTCCATGTTAGGGGCAGCCTCATTGTAACCTGATGTTAGTTATGAAATGCCATTGGGTTTGACGAGCCCACCATAATAACAATACATATGAAGCATTAAAGTGAATTAGGAACGGAGGTCAATGACTAGGTCAGAAGCTCCCTGGATAAGAGTTACAGAAAATGAAGAAAGTTCTTTAAATCTGTAAAACAGTAACATAGACTAATTATAAATCCTTTAATCAAAATGCTGCATGGATTACACATATTCTTGATTACAGATCATGTGTTAAGGCAAAGGAAATTGGTGCAATGAAGTAAGGTGGAAGGTGCAAAAATATATGGGGCAAGTATTAAGTCTAAGTAAATAAGGAAACAAACAGAGACTGAAAAGATAAGTAAAAATCGTTCTCCAGATGCTTCACAAATGATTCTCGTCATTAGTTCCACCAAAAGTAATTAAACATCTTTTATCTTCATTCTAACAAAATTTGAAATGAAATTCAATGTAATTTACCTCAATATGTAATGTAAATCATGAGATTTTAAGAGTAGTACCTATCATATGTCCCTTCAGTCCTGTAAATGTTTAAATAGTTTCATTTTCATATGCTGAGCTGCTCCAATGTCACCTACTATCTCAGAAAATCACCATGATGTTGCAATGAACTATAAATGGACTAAACAATTCAGAAATATAATGTTGTTACATGGCAACACTGAGCTGGACGGTGTTTAACTGGGAAAGCAACAGGTAAGTTACCGGTAAGTACCCTTCAAAACTCATTGACTAGCTCATGATTCTTATCCTTTCAACAAGGATTTGATAACCGACAATGCAATAACATTTATGGACTTATCCAAGAGATCCATGGTTTACTAAAAATCACTTTAAAAGCAAAATAAAAATAATTTACAAACTACCATGTGTCTTGTGCTGTACAAGATTAGCCTACAACAAAACTAACCACCAACAGAGGCACTCCAAAAGTGAATTACATTGTTTAAGAGTTCTGTTCCAGCTCATATTTTCACTCAATATTTAACTATCACAACAAAGAGAGCAAGATGGATTTCTTTTGACAAACTCCTTATCCTTTAAATTCCCAACCTTACAAGGAAGAATTACTCCACATTTCATTCATGTGAACCTCAAATGTTCATATCTCTAACATTTAAAAGTAATGCTTATAGGACTAAATTATTTGTTCCAATACTTGTTCACGCTTTCAGAACCTGGACTGCCCAAACATACAATTCTGTACAAATCCAACATCCGTATCTCCCACAACATACCCAGGCGAGATCACGTCGATCTCTACATTAGTCAATGCTTTTTCATATTGTTTTTATTTGAATTGCATTTCATCTACCAATGAAGGAAAGGGATTATAGGGTTTGAGAAGAATAAATAGGCGAGGAAAAGAATATACTTCTGCAAAATATTTATATATCTTAAAACTAACATTCGAATTACCATAACCTAACCTCTCAAAGGCAGCAACCCATTATGCAATATTAGACCATGTCCAAACCTAACCTCATTAACATATGAAATGCCTAACCTGTCATCACACAGTTAACTATACTAGTACTGATATTCTCGGAAGACCGAAGGCTTAACTTCAAGAAAACTAGAGCACAACTGACATTGAAGTGTTTATGTCCTTTAGAAGAGGTGTTTATCATAAACAACTCAGAGAAGCTGCAAACCTGTAACCTTAAACAACCAAAAAAAAAAAAAAAAAAAAAAAAGATGCACATGTGACTTAAATGAAGTCATTTATTCTCCACAGGATTATAAAAATTCAACAAAGCTTAGCACTTGTAAAATTCAAAAAGGACTTGCAATTCGAAACCCAAGAGTAATAGTGCACAATAGGATCGACGTGTGTGCCTGATAATATCGCTTCTTCGTTTCAAAAACTCGCAGTACCCACATTCTACACTTGATTCAGCACTTTTATTAAATACGTTATGGTGATGCCATGAGAATAATCTAATTCTTAACCGATGCAGTGAAATACAATGATCAGGTTAGTCCCATTATTAGTGTAGAATAGCACATATTAAGCTTACTTACTGAAGATCAAGTAAAAATTAAAATTAAAGTAAAGAGAACAAATTATCTTCAACATTAAACTTCCACACTGGCACTCTTCAAGACATAAACCAACCTGAACAATCTGTTTTAACCTGTAAGAAACGTCATCTGCTAATTCTTTAGCGGCTTCATCGGGTAAAGAACCAATACCAATACTTTCAGCTATTACTTTCATTGACTCTAACGATAAAGAAGTCCCGTATAACATATCAGATTCACTCATCTTGTCAGGAGCCTATTTCTCCTCACGAACAATATTCCACCATTTTATCACAGCCCAGGAGATCGGATCGCTGCCAAATCATGTTGAGTTTACACGCCAAATTCATCATCAAATTATTCAACATTTTGCAAAAGATCTTGCAGATCTATGAAGAACAGCATACCATATGGGGAAGGGGGGACATAAGGGTGTCATAAGGGACATACACCGTATTGTACGTCCCCATCAAGCTCATCATCTACACTGACTCAATCGGAGTGCCGTGCAATCCATTTGGACCAGCCCATGTTGGCAATACTCCTTCCACGTCATGCATCGATTCCTGTTGGAAGCTTTCCAACGCAACGCGTTCCAAGCTCTCCACAATACCGGAACAAAATCTGTAACCAGGCATCGGTGAATTTTTCCCCAAAGATCCACTAAAAAAGAATAATTTTAACAATATTGGCAAATACATTCTTAAAAATACAGAATTATGTAAAACATAGTCAATAAAGAGGAGAAATCACATTTACTGACTATGATTACGTTAAAATAATCCCTCAAAAAGTTTTCAGGTTTGGTCACACTGCTGTCGCAAGTTTCGCCATGTAATAAAAATGCAGAAAATAATGCTTGAATGCATCCATTGATCCGTTCTATCAAGAAAGAAATTAATATGTAGTTGTTGAATGCTTGTAAACTATTTATTCCCATTACAGGAAACATGAGCTGTTGTTATGAGGAAACCTAAATTCTTGTGCGACTTCGTTTGCCTGGTTACTTGCGTAAAGAGGGGGAAGTGGAAGCGTAAATGGTTTTGTATCGATTATTTTAATTCGCGACTTAGTCGTTTCTCTTACATAAATCCTGGAGACAGCATTTCGTATTTAGACGGACTTGGTTTATGTGTCTATAAGAATCAATGCAAACCATTGTAACGTGTGTAAGAGCGTGTAAACATTTTGTATCAGCTTGCTCTGCCATGAATTCCTTCTTCACGTAATCATGGTCTCTTAGCCCAGGTGTGTTCAACAGTAGCGGCGTTTGGGGATTAGAAGTAGGGTTGGGGGGTTGGGGAGGATGGGAGATATACAGACAACAGAAAATAGCTGGGTTGAGGGATAAAGCGGGCGGGGGATTTGATGCTTTTTGAGCGAATTTCGACAGAAAGGAAAAGGTTGATAGTTTACTAACTTAAGTGCAGCAATAATAGTTATTTGAGATTTTGATTCAATACTGTACTTTCACCAAAGAAACAATATTACACACGTATTACAATTAAATAGAAGTACGGCGTGATCATAAAATTTTAAAAAAATCATTTAGTGGGTATTTTACTACACACTAAGAAACTAACAGACAATGTTAAAAAGACAGCCAGACTGATGAATGCACGCGGCAAGCAGGTGAATCATACCTGTGTCCACGACCTTGGCAAAAATATACCCCTGTTACCCTTCCTCATAGCATTTACGAAGTCTCCACTTCTTGTTGTGGCGCTATACAAAAAGGTTAGCCACTACGAACGAAATTTTGTGCGTTTTTGACAATAATTTTGTTAATAATTAAAAATTTGCACAAATTGTTTTTAATAATAATCCTATAATTCCTAGTTTCAGCCGCCTAAAATGGAATTAAAATGTAATGTTTTCTCTAAAAAGTGGGGGGCAACTGCGCCCCCCACTCACCCCCCTTTGTCGCCGCTACTGGTGCTCAACATCAAGTTTTGATAATGGTCTTAAGCTTCAGCGTATATGTTTCGTAGTTACCAAAAACCTTAGTGAAGAAGAACGTTGTTTCAATTTACACAGAAAAGATAATTTTATCATCAAAGTCTGAATTATTCGTAGTTTTCTTCTGGACGTGTTTCCATACTATTATTGGTACGGTGCGGTATGTAGGAAAGTATATTGCCACTTTGAACGCGGGCAAGAATTACCCATGCTTGCCCAGTGTGATCCTTGGAATTACAGCTTCAGTGCTTACTTGGAGAGGAAAAGGCTTGCTACATTCTAATGGGGATTAGATCCAGTTAACTTCGAACATTTACAGCCAACACCCAGTTTACACCCGGAAAGGGTTTTGTTGGTAGATTGGTTTAGTGAGCTAACGTTCTCTCCCCCTGTGGGTGGAGGTGGTAGAATAACACCCGCGGTATCTTCTAACTGTCGTAAGAGGCGGCTAGAAGGGGCCCGAGCGGCACATAACTTGGGAGGGGGGAGATTGGCGACCACGGGGCCCTTAGCTTGTCTTTCTTTGGCCGATACCTTCATTTTTCGAAGTGTCGGACCCCTTCCATTTCCCCTCTGATTAGTGTTAACAGAGGATGGTTGCCTAGTTGTAGTTCCTCTTAAAACAATAATCACCACCACCACTCTCTCTAACTACAGTACCGGTACTGGTATTTAGAGACGTTTTCGTTATTTTTGTGAAAATATCTCTTTACAGACGTAGAAAAGTGGACAGTGGGAGACGTGTTTTTAAAGATAAATGGACTACGGTAATGTTATTTTTCTGTCGATAACGGTGGAAAAGTGATGTGTCTGAAACGTAAGTAATATAGGTTTTCGGTTTTAAAATAATACATCAGGCGTCATTATGACTCTAAGCACAAATCTGTATTATAATAATTACGGTGGAGTATTACGGAGGCAAAAGGTTTCAGATGCAATGAAAGATCGCCGCGAGACATTTAGCGTACACTTGACGTACTAGTACTGTTGATGTTTGCACAGCAAAGCCAAAATATAGAATTCATGCTAGGAACAAGATTCGCATCGATAAATGGTATATGATGTTATATAATGTGTGTGTGACACAGTTGGTGGCTTAAGATAATGAAGGTTTAGAAAATTCATGTCGATCGATCATACTATCGATTCAATTCAGATTTCATTTCCATTCAGTTGGCAGTATTACCGGAACCGGGAGAGCTCCCTCCTTACAACTCACCACCGTAAAACCAGGTATCACTAAACGTTTCGCGTACTATACGGTTTCTGTAAGAAAATAAGGGTGTCGTAAAAGGAAGTTGTAACACGATATAGCAGGCAGTGAGAACAATGACAGTATATATATATGCAATACTTTGTAGTTGGTAAGACGTTGTCGAGTACGAGTTGGTATTATTTCATTAAGTGTTTTGTTCATTTATTACTAATGTGAAAATAAGTTCAGAAAGTAGGCCTATAGCTGATATTTAGGAAACATGAACAGCAACACAGACCAAATCTCGGGCTTCTCAAACCAAAACGGAGGAATTTTTATGCTGACCAGTTCACATCCCGTATTTTGAATCTGCTTCGCAACAGTAACTAAACAACTGAGAAATTCGGTCAGGGGCTCAGAGGACGACAATGACGAGAAGAGCAGAAGAATTCACGGCTGATTTGTGCTCACAACTGCGCGAAAAATCAGAATCATTCGAGTGCTTTCCGTTGACTGGATGAAAGTAATGACAAGTCAACATTTAATTCCCTTTAATGGAGTTGATAAAACGTGCGAAATTATCGAGGGGCTTGCATTTTTAGCATCCATGGAACTGGTTGGAGTGGTGGTTAGAGGAAGTACAACTGGGGAACCATGGAACTACAACAAGCGAGGATGTTTCTCCAAATAAGTGAAGCATTGAAGAATCTCGATTTACGATGCGATGGATTGACATCACTGAAGATGGTTTTCTGTGGTTTCCCATTTTCACACCAGGAAAATACTGGGGATGTACCTTAATTAACATCACGATCGCTTCCTTCCCATGCCTAGGCCTTGCCTATCCCATTGTCACCATAAGACCTATCTATGTCTGTGCGATCTAAAGCAAAATTGAAAAAAAAAAGAAATAGGCTCCATAAAACTACAAGGACAACTGCCTCTATTTGCAGATGATACAAATATCTTTTATGTTGGTATTTCTGTTAAGGAACTTGAAAAATGCAGTACTTCGTATGACATTAACTTATTACAAACTTGGCTCGTAAACAATAAACATAAGACCAACTACATAATTCTTCAGAAGCCCTCATGTGCATCTCATCTTGATGTTTCTGTAACATTTTCGATATTCCTTTACCAAAAGTGCAAGTTACCAAATTTCTAGATTTAAAAATAAATTCAATACTTGACTGGAACGAGCAAGTTAAAACCGTATTAAAAAAAAAACCTCCAGCTCTTGGAGTGCTCCACAGATAACGATATAAATTCAATCATAAGTTTTTAAAATCTATTTACCATGCTCTCTTTGAAAGTCACCTGATGTATATGATTCATGTCTGGGGATGTTGCAGTAAGGAACGCTTTGAGAAAGTTGCTTCCACGGTATGTAGTTTTTTAGTTCTTCTTCCGGGTTGAACCGTACTGGGTTTGTTTTTTTTTTTTTTTTTTTTGTTTTTTTTTCATGTCGTACTGTTTGCCGACATTTCGAATATATTGCACTTTGTACGTCAAAGGGTTTTTGAGGGATGAATAATTTCGTTTCCGGAGCTTACTCCATTCAACACTTTAGGGGCGGAACATTTAAAAACATTCCTATTTCACACCTAGGATGTAAAGTATATACTGCTATTTGGAATGTTGTATTCGTACGTTAAACAGTTTCGGTGGGAGGAATGGCCGATTGCCCTAAATGCAGATCAGTATTGATTGATTGATTGATTGATTGATTGATTGATTGATTGATTGATTGATTGATTGATTGATTGATTGATTGATTGATTGATTGATTGACTGATTGAATTATATTTGTTTTCGGATCTTAACACCCATTTCGTAATTCAACACACACTTCGTAATTCAAACGGCTTCATTCCTCACACCCAGGCAAAACCCCATAGGGATGTATTATCTTAAGACCACTTCTTATTTAAAACTAGCTTATGTACCCGTACTTCGCTCCGGAATTCTAGGTTAGGTAGTGTACACGTTGTACGATTCTATTACACATTGCATAGTTCTTAACATTATCCCAGAAATGCGACGGGGAAGTCAACATACGTCTTTTCTCATGTGAAGACTGGGTTAGGGAATTTTCATTTTAATGGCAGACACTCACTCTCCACATGCCTTTTTACAACCTCAGAAAGACTGGTTTTCCCAACTGAAAACAACACAGGTCATTATAATGACGGCATGAGGAATGTTGCGATTAAATTAAAAACCACGCATTTTCTCACTTTTAACGAAATGTACTACGCTTCCACTCTATGTTATTATTCTGTTAAGTTTGCGCACTGAGTATTCCAATCAGCGCCTCAGAGTAGGGATCGAATAGCTGGAATACTGTGATGAAACAGTGTGTTACGTACCAGCAGTATCAGAAAATGTATGAGCCAGAGGAATGGTATGCTAAAGAAGAAAGTTATCCAACTCCCCAACTACATCCGGCCAGTATTCAGACAGGCTGTCATACTCAGTACGCAGCAGTAACCCCATCTATCGGAGATGAGTGGCAGCATAAGAGACAAAGAACATCACAACAAAAAAAATGGTCCATGTAATGTTATTGTTGATCAATTTTATGAGCTTTCAATATTGTAAGCCTTCAGATTTAGTTTCCTTCCAACTCTGAAATACTACTATTATCATAGTCGAAACGGTAAAACTGAACAAAACGTAAATGATCGAAAATGGTATTCTCTATAACTTTTGTTGCGTAGTATTTTTCGATAGGAATCAAGAACATACAAAAAATTACACTTTAAGCGCCTTCTCCTGAACTACCATTTCATCCAGGGCTAATAAACTTATTTATAGTCTAGACTGTAGTTTCTTATTCTCCGACTCTACAAACCGATTGTCATTAAATTCTGTTAATCCATTTTCTCGTGGCTCGGCGTTGATATGGACTTGGCAACAAAATTACAAATTCATGAATATCTGTGCTATCATATTCGATACGGTATGTATGCATAAGACATAAATGACCGGAAATTTAATTCTATATAACTTTAGTGATGTAGTATTTATCGACAGGACCGCTAATAGCATATATATTGTTTAGGCCTTCCCCTAAACTACCATTTCACTCAGCGCTAATAAAATTATTTATGGTCTAGATTGTAGTGACTTATTCCCCGACTTAACATACCGATTTTCATTAAATTCTCTTCAGCCGTTTTCTCGTCATGCGTGTACAGACAGACAGACAGACAGACAGACAGACAGACAGACAGACAGACAGACAGACAGACAGACAGACAGACAGACAGACAGACAGACAGACAGACAGACAGACAGACAGACAGACAGACAGACATAAATTACGGAAAACGAAAAAGTGCATTTCCTCGTTACTGTGGACACGACCGATACAGAAATACAATTCTTTTTAAATTCTGCGCAATGTACAGACAAAGCTCTTATTTATATAATATATATAATACAGAATCTAATGCTTACAGAGGGCGCCCCCCCCCCCCCGAGTCGCTCTCAAGGAAAGGAAAAATTATAATATAGTGAGGTCTTTTTCTTTCAAGAAAATGATTAAAAAGTCGGTATTACGTAGAAGTGGTAGGGGATACCGTGTGTGGTATTCTACCGTGGAATACAAGTCGCCATTCATCTTCCAAAATATTAAAAATACTACATACCCCCAGGTCTAGACTCGCTCCCCCCCCCCCCTAAAAACTATCCTATGGGCGCCCATGGAGGGCAGCACCGATCTCTGATAAAAATCGAGATGAAACTTCCATTATTATTGTACCGGGAGGTACACCTCCGCTCCGCTAATTCAAACATTGCGCCAGTTGAAACTCCTCTACTGGAGGAAGCCTGAACTTTAACTACAGTGTTAATTCCCTAGTTTCTCAGAAGATGTCCCTACTTGTAAATTTTGAAGTGTTCTGAACGGTATCGTTTTCGATGTATTTTTGTTTTGCCTGTAGTAAGAAGTGTGAACATTCTCTTCTAGATGGCACTACTGAAGGACTACAATTATGCACCCTACTGCGAAGTGAAAGAACTTTTATCATGTAACTTTCCTTTAAAATGTAAAAGACTCTTGGTATAAATTCTATCTCTTTAAACTACAAATTGGGATAGAGAGTGCCTACCCTCTCGAGCTCCCTTTCATATTGTTGTTGAGGT
This sequence comes from Anabrus simplex, assembly GCF_040414725.1. Lineage (NCBI taxonomy): Eukaryota > Metazoa > Arthropoda > Insecta > Orthoptera > Tettigoniidae > Anabrus > Anabrus simplex. Next base: position 94,326,200 of record NC_090278.1, read on the forward strand.
GACTACGTTTTCGCAACCATTTTTCTTCGTTTCGAAATGTAATAAGTTTTCCTATCGTGTCACCTCTTTAGTATGGGATTAGCCCTTGCATTAACGGCCTAGTGCCAAGTAGGTTTTAAACCAAATGTATTAGGAGTGCAGTTTCGCCTCCTCTCAAGTTAGTATTTTTGGAGGCCATGTAATTGTCCTGTTTCTTCACTGAATAGGCCTCAGTAGGTTGGGTATGTTTACCCCTGTGTTATTGTAATTGGAGGACAGCTTAAAGGTGGAGTTCGGTGTGGCCTTTGATAGGCTTGAATTTTGAGAGCGGGTTTGCTCTTTCGTAAAAGTTGATTTTGTGTGCCTCGAGGAGGCTTTATTAGGTAATTGGGAGCAAGTGTTCCTGGGCATGATTGGGGTTTTCTGCCCCTTTGTCGAATCTTGTATTTGGGTAAAGTTGGGCTTACTGCCCAAGAATTGTGTGTGTCTGGCTCTCGGAGCCCAAATCCTGTAACACTGTAATTGAACATTCTCGATTTGTTGTTAGGCTACTGTGTACCTGTTATATTTGTTATTTCTTGATCTTGAAAAGAAAAATATAACCTTGTTAAATTTTAAAATTTAACTTTAATTTCGTAGATTGAGTCCTATTCATCCCAGCACCTTCTTTCACCTCTAACTACCACGGATAACTCCGTAACAAGTGGTAGCAGAGCGTGGTTGAATGGGTCTCAATTTAGCCCCTTTTGACGGCTAAACATTGCCTTGTTTTCGAACTCTAACAATTTTCTCAGTTGCTGGAATTTTTTGATTTTTCCGTTTGTTTTCAAAATTGCTTTGTCATCATGCCCGGCCCTCGCGATGTTCTCCATCTCAACTCTTTACGCAAGGAGGAGTTAATCTATGAATTAACAATTAGAAATGTGCAATCTGGAGGCACGGTTGCGGTAGACACACATAAGCTTAGAGAGTCCCTTGATTTGCCCATTTCCATCCCAACTTTGGGAGAGAAAGAAATTGACGACTCTCTCTCCACGATCACGGACAATACTACTGAGCTGGCATCTGTAATTACCTTTTTTGAAGAAAATGATCCTTCTCCCAATCAAATTAAACGTGTGCAAGCCAGGTTATTTCATTTTTCTAATAGAGTTAACGATCTGTTGTCTCTGAAGTTGAATGACGTTCAGAGGAAGGAAGCTAGTGTGGTTCTTGAAAATCTTTCTGAATTGTCCAGTAAGGTTACCCAATTGTTAACTGGGGAAGTTCCTCCCAAAACTGATCAACCCACTACGGTGAACGTAGGTAGCGAGGAGGATCCTCCTAAGGGAGAAGTCAATAGGAAAACCGTTGGAGCTCAACAAATCTCTGCCCCATTGGACAACGAGTCTGAACGCAGTACCTCGTTGAATAATGTACGTTCAGAATTAGCTTCTTTGCCACTTAAACCTTTACCTACTATGTCACCCGGGTTCAGCAGCTTGCCTCATCCATTAGCAATGTTGCTCAGAGGTATTTCTAAGTTTTCTGTTAACACTACCAGTGAAGTAATTTCATTCTTAAGGTTTTTGGTTGAATTTCAGGATCATGCCCTCGTTTTTTCTCTTTCCCCGTGTCAAATTTTGCAGATAATCTACCCCTATTCCGTGGGTGTCCTCTCAGACAAAATAGTAAGAGCCATTGCCGAACAATCATCTATTGAAGACTTCCACGCCCACTTGCTAGCTAACTTCATTCCGGCTAGGGCAAGGTCCTCACTTATTCAGAAGTACTATTATCGTGTACAGCGGTTGGATGAAAACTTGGCAGATTTCATCCAAGATATTAAGTTCTATACTAGGGTGTTCGCTCTTCACTTCCCTGAAGATCAGATTGTACAGGCTATTGTGGAAGGTATTTCACCATCCTATAGGTCATATTTGTGTTTCGCGGCGTGCCCACAAACCTTCTCTGAACTTGAAGCATTGGCCGTCTCAGCGGAAGGAGATAGATACGCCGATACCTTGCGTGTCGCGAAAGAACCCCCTCCTTCTTTTAGTAATCCCCGGCCTCCAACTCGCCGACCAGTCACACCCCGTAAATGTTATGCTTGCGGGTCGCCTGACCATCTTCGCAATAAATGTCCATTGGTCAAATCTAGTAGGGCAAATAATGAAGCTGGTTCATCTCGAGGCTGTTTTAAATGCGGCGCGTTTTCCCATATCGCCAAGAACTGCCCAAATTCAAATGGCACCCCCTCCTGCTCGACTTCTGGTGCAACTTCCACCAATGCCAATAATAATAAGTGACGAGTGGCTTCGGCTGAGTCGGCGAACCCACCTTCCCGAGGCTCAGCCCCAAGTAAACATGTTGAAGGATCGGGGAAATGTCAGTCTTCTAATCTATCATTTGAAGGCCCTAAGGAATGTCTTAGGATTGCGGCGGATGCCCCCGCACCCGTACCTTTTCTCAAAATTGAGTTAAATAATGAGCCTATAACAGCTCTATTAGATTCAGGCAGTGTTTGTTCTATTATTTCGGCTGAATGGTATTCGAAAATGAAATCTGTTTGTAAGCTTCCTGACTATTGTTCGTCTTCGGTTCAATATGTTTCGGCTAATTCATCTCCATTAGAAATTTTAGGCTCTTTAAATGTCAAAATTCGTATTTCTAAATTTACTTGGAAAGTTAAATTGTTTGTGGCTAAGTATTTGTCTTGCCCCATTATATTGGGGGCCGACTTCATGTCCCATACTGGTCTAGTGCTCGACCTTCAGAGTAGGTCGTGCACATTCAAATTTGCGTCTAATAGTAAAATCCCTTTGTTAAAGTGTAGTTCTGTATCATGTTCATCTATTTCGCCTACCCAGAATGAGATGTTGTTAGATCTTAGACATCTTCCTGAGGAGCAGGCTGACAGTATTCGTAAGTTGTGTCAGACGTTTCCAGAGGTGTTCTCTGATACTCTTGGTGTTACTGACCTGATCGAATACAAAATTGAGGTCACGGATTCGATTCCTGTCCGTTTTCCACCTTATAGGCTATCTCCACCCAAAATGAAGGCATTGAAGGAAATCATCGATCAAAAGTTAAAGGATGGTATTATTAGGCCCTCTAAGTCGGCGTATTCTTCGCCTATTTTTCTAGTCCCGAAACCCCAAAGTGGCTTCAGGCCTGTCATTGATTATAGGGCTCTCAATCGGAAGGTGGTGTTACAATCTGTGCCCCTTCCTGACCTTCATTCTTGTTTTTCGTGGTTTCGTAAAGCGAAATTCTTTACCATCTTGGACCTGAATCAGGCCTATAATCAAATTCCCCTAGCTGAAGTGTCTAAACATCTTACAGCGTTTGCCACGGAGTGGAATTTGTATGAATACAACCGCGTGCCTTTCGGGCTCCCCACGGGAGCAGCTGTACTCACTAGACTGCTAGATAGGGTCTTCTCCGACATCAAATTCGAGTACTTGTACCACTATCTTGATGATGTCGTCGTATTTTCGGAGACTTTTGAAGAACATCTAGATCATCTAAAGGAAGTTCTCAATCGCCTTCGTAAGGCTGGGTTAACTGTGAAATTGTCCAAGGTCGCCTTCGCTAAACCCTCTATGTCATTCCTAGGGCATATTGTCTCGCCCGATGGTGTCGCAGTCGATCACTCTAGAACACAGGCCATCCGTGATTTTAAACCTCCCAAGGACATGAAAGGTATTGCCAGGTTCATTGGTATGGTGAATTTCTTCAGGAAATTTATTCCTAACTTCGCTAATAGAGCGGCGCCCTTGAACCTTCTTCGTAGGAAAGGCATCAAATTCGAGTGGGGGCCTTCTCAACAAGCCGCTTTTGAAGACCTGAAATTAGCTCTCCGTAATGCCCCTGTCCTTGCTATGCCAGATTTCTCGAAGAAATTCATCGTCCAAACCGACGCGTCGTCGTCGGCGGTAGCTGCAGTCCTTCTTCAAGAGACTGAACTAGGGAGGCAACCCATCGCCTATGCATCTAGGACTCTATCGACTCAAGAAGCCAAGTATTCCATCTATGAGCTCGAAGGTTTGGCAGTCTTATTTGCCTTAGAAAAGTTCCGTCTCTATCTGGAACATGTCAAATTCGACCTGGAGACTGATAATCAAGCCTTAAGCATGGGATGCTTGAATGAGAGTGAATATGGCTGTTTATTGCAATGTGTTCCTGTATATAATTTAGTTATACTTTACTCACCTTAGTTTAGTTAGTGATACTTTAGTTGTTTCAGTTATACTTTAGGTTGTAAAAATTTCATATGTTTAAATTTTATGTAAAAATTACACTGTATATACATGAAGTGGTTAGTGTAAGAAAGGGCCGGGAGCCCTAACTTCACCACAATAAAGACATCCGAAGTTCTTGTAAAATTACAAATTCATAGTCAAACGGTTCGGAGGGGTGAATAATTTTATCGTAAGTCTCCACCCTTCAACCAAAATCCCTCAGGGATGGATTGTTTTAAGACCTGTTAATATTTAAAATTTTAACCGTATAGGAGCAACCATCATATAAAATTTTAACCTCGTATGTTAAGCGGTTTCACAGAAATGAATATTTATGTCATCAGAACTCACCCCCCAGTTAAAACCCCTATGGGTGTGTTCTTTCAAGACGTTTCTTATTTAAGAATATTAAAAAACTGCCACAAACTAAATTTGTGTGTTTTGGGGATATGTCCGTTATGAATGTACAGAGGCCATGGAGAAAAAATAGATCATTGGATTACTTTGACATATTACATACTAAAATAGCAGCATATTTTTTCTGTCCAACTTATATTTTACTAGGTGCCCTATTGCATTTCACATCGATGATGTATAGTGAGTGACGTTTTATATTTGAGAAGTATTTGATATCAATGTAGGCTTATATTTTAATAATTGGGCAATATGTATGGACAGTGGTTATTATTTATCCCAAGTTTACTGTATTTTGGTAGTAAATAAAAGTGATTATTGTTGCTTCAAGTATCGGGTAATTTTTAACAGTAAAAATCTGTTTAATTAACGAAAGTAGTGTAATATTATGCCAAAAAGTTGTTTTAAAAAATCAGTCCCGTAATATGAATTAGCTCTGTCCCACTTTTGTCTCAGCATCTGTCAAACAAGCTTTCTCACTGAATTAACACTGTGTCCCTCTTTTGCCCCATGCCTGTCCCAACGCTGCCCCAAACCAAGGCGTAATCGTGGGACATATTTTGTATGGAATTGCTAAACAGTCATGAGATTGTAATACAAGTTCTTCCTGGAAATGAACTGTGGGTACCAAATTACAAAAAATTAACATCGTGCCAAATTTCTACTTTGAGATTTAGTGCCCTAGAGTTTGAACATTTTAATTTCCGTCCCATAATTACCCCAGCTGACCCTATAGGAACAACAATCATGTGTTTCAGAGAAATAAATATGTTTGTCATTGCACATCGCTCCCCAGTCAAGACCCCTTAGCGGTGCATTGTTTGACGACCACTTCTTATTATTTTAAAATCTAAGACACTGTGTAGTAACCACCATATGAAAATTCAACCTCGTATGTCAAGCGAGTTCAGAGAAATTGATTTTTTTTGTCATCGGGCCTGACACCAAGCCACAATCTAAACCACATTGTATTTAAAATCTATTACATACAGAAGCAACCATCATATGAAATTTCAACCTCCTAAGTCAAGCAGTTTCAGAGATATAAATGTTTGTTTTCAGGCCTTACCCCCAACCCCTACCCCGGATTAAAACACTTTAGGGGTGTATTATTTTAAAACCACTTGTTATTTAAAATCTAAGACGTACGGGACAACCATAATTTGAAATTTCAAGCACGTATATCAACCGCTTTGAGAGAAATGAATATTTATGTCGTCAGATACACTAACTCTCCTTAGCGGTGTATTGTTCTAATACTACTTCATATTTCAAATCTATTCCATATATGGGCAACCATAATGTGAGATGTCAATCTCATGTGTCAGTCGGTTTCAGAAAAATGAATATCTATGAATATAGGAGCAACCGCCATGTGAAACTTCAAACTCATATACCAAACGCTTTGAGAGAAATTCATATTTATGTCATCAGCCCCTCACCCCTAGTTGAAACCCCTTAGGGGTGTATATTGTTTTAAGACCACGTTTTACTCAAAATTTAAGACATATAGGAGGAACCATCGCGCGAAATTTCAACCTCCTATGTCGTGAATATTTTTGTTTTGGGATATTAACTCTCACTGAATTTTGTTTCCAAACTTGTGTTATTTAACATCTAGTTCATAAAGGAGCAGTTATTAAGGGATATTTCAATTTTATTCAGAAAAAGGTTTCAGAGTAATGCATATTTTTCTTTCGAGGTTTTACCCCCGTTTTATCCCCTTACAGGTATAGTTTTTTGAAATTCTTTCTTAGTGGGTCTTTAATATCTTTAGTTTTTGAGATATAAGTATCCTCATACAAAGAATTCAACTCAATTTTTAGTTCTTTCATCCCCTCCCCCTTAAAATAATACGTGTTTCTTTATTTTCAAAGGAGATTCCAAATACAGAACTTTTACGTCTGTAAACTGTTAAATTTTCGAAATAATGGTATACTTATTTTTAAAATTCATCGCCTTTTTCACGTCCTTGCCGATGGAATATCCTAAAGTCCTTCCTTAGCGAGCAACTACAATAAATGTATCCCCAACATTTTGTTCCTGTATGTCCAGTAGTTTTTGGTTTAGCGATCATGAATCACGAGGACATGTTATTCTATATACAGTGGAACTTCGATATCTCGAATCACTTCGAGAGCTAAATTTTATTTCGAGTTATCGAAATTTCGAGATATAGAGAATACCGTTTTTAAGCATGTATAACCAAACAGCAGAGACAATACGCGACACTCTGCGAGATATCGAGGGACAGCAATTAGAGCTCTATCTAGCGGAGTGACCTGAGAGTTACTGGTTCTGTCACAAGAGCACGTGCATTTGTTTGTGAAGTTTTTGGGGTTATTTATGCGTTTGCAGTAAGTTGACATAAGTAAATAGTAGCGTGTGCCATTTCTTTGTATCCCCTCTCAGGATGAGTGGAAAGATATGTGCTGCGTTTGGCTGCAATGACTATGAAGTGCAGAAGGATTCGCGGTCTTCCGTTTCCCTCGTGACACGAAAATGTAAATAAATACTGTGTTTGCATATATATTCTTCCAGTTACAAAGATATTCTTATAGAAGGCCTACTTCCTAAACTTCTGACTTGCGCGACCCATATTTTAACTGGCATAAAATATAATAAGCTTATTTTATTGTATAGTGCAGCAGTTAGCCTTCAATACCTATGTGTTGTTGTAGGTGTGATCTGTGGGTTTGATTTAATTCAGGAAAATGCATATGCATATGTGTGTGGCTGGTTGTGTTCCAAGTTACCCCATTTGGAATGCCGTAATGCGTTGTCAAGCACTGAAGGAAATATGGGTGATTTAAGAAATGTACATATTTTGTTGAAACAATATGACGATGCAAATTTGCTTTACACTAATGTAACGGCAAGTATTGCTTATAGGGAAATTTGGAATGTTTTGCGGCTAAATTTATAGATTTTCTTTCTGTTAGTGGGCTTCAAGTTAAAAGCAAAATTGTCCAGTTCTTAAATGTAAATTCACTGAATCATGTGTGTAAGGAATGTGCCGACATTTTTATTGACAAGTGTCCTAATGTGATGTACAATGCTTTTAAATGAGGAAAAAAAAAGACAAATCTAGCTGTGAAAGTTCAGCCAGGTATGCTAAATCTTAAAAAGTTGATTATATGTCCCATTTCAGTCTTCAAATAATAACCTGTTAAATAATTCTTCATTCATGTATCCAGAATTGCTTTACCAACTTTGAAGTTGATATCTTAGTAACACTTTATTTCTAGACGTGATTTATTTATTCATTCCCGTATATACATTTCCATTGATATTTGAATTCAGCGCGAATTTTGAGGTCACGCCACTAGGAGCGCCACTTGCGAATCGTCTCCCATTTTAACAAGGCTAAATCCGGAAGTGTCGCGTATTGTCTCTACTGTATTTGGTATAACAGATAATTGAATCATATGTATCTACGTGCTTATCTTGAGTACGTTATTTTTAACATTATTTAAAAATATACAAACAAACTCTATTTTGCGGTATCACTTTAATTATAACCCTTATTACAGTAACTTTTTTAGAAGAATGGAAACAGTACATACAGCAGTGAAACAAGAAATATACCTCCGTAAACACCTTTGGGAAAATCCGTTAATCTCTTCTGTTTGTTACGCTTAACGTAGCCGAGATTCGTAAATGGAGCTTGTCATCCGCGACTTCGGGGGTTGCTTTCGTACGTGACCGGTAATTAATTCACACCCGAGAAACAGCGAGGCTTCGCCGATTTTCCGATCATTAGAAGTTTTAGTTTTTCGGTTCCCGTCATATTAACTCCCAGCATTACTGTGAACCTTTCTTTACTTGTTAACTGTTCCTCACAAACAACAAATGGCGTAATGCACAGTTAATGTCACACAAAATTACGCTTACAGAGTATTTTTGGCTTCAAGGGAGGAAATGTTTGCTTCGAGAAATCGAGAAGCTCGTGTCACCGAATTCCGAGTAATAGAGAAATAAATACACACAAGAATAGGACAAACGGCCGGGAAATTTAAGTTACTTCGAGATACTGAAAATTCGTGTAATGGAGGTTCGAGGTATCGAGGTATACACGTATGTAGATTATTTGATACGAAAGGACGAGCTGACAGTCGTAGCGGAAGGACGTACGTGCCTCTCGCTTCGCTTTCTCTCTCCTTGCCAGGCGCTCAGTACTTCTAGTGCTAACCAGGCAGCTGTACTTCTTAGTACGACTTCGGAAGAGCATTTGTCTGAGCTGAGCTCTTCTCAGTGCTCGCTCTTTCTCCTTCAGAGTTTGTTACAGGAGGACCAGGACGACTACGGCGGACAACGAGACGGACTGGGACGCCTACAGGAACGGGTGCGACCCCCCTGACGGTTTCGTGTTCCGAGAGAGCTCAGCCACCTCGGTGGACCCGGCTCTCCTCGTGTACTACAGGCCGGGCAAGGACGCAGCCACTGAGCGGGACATGGTCCTGCACATGATGTGCCATCCCGTGTCCAAGGGGGCCAGCACGTTCAGAGCTTCCTCCTGGAGGCTTAATCATCAGGGACCACAGGCAGGAGCGCCTGGACAATATCGCGAGGGATCTCTCTCAGATATACCAGGTCATCCGGCTGCCAGGCAGAGACGACGCTCCAGGGATGTTCGACGCCTACTTATGGAGGCGCTTTACCAGCACGCCGCCATCCAGACGGTCAGGAGGGACCGATGGACGAGGAATAAGGCGGTTAATACCGACTTAGTCCTCCCGTCCACGCCGGAGACCAGCGACGCCACCACGGAGGTGGAGCATGCCGCCCCCTGGCGCCGCGACTGTGCGACCCAGGCCGAGCGGCTCGGAACTACGAAGTGGACGCAGACCGCTCCTCCAAAGACCACCTTCACGAAGTGGTCGCAGACGCAGGCCTACCCGCGAAGATGGACTGCAGCACAACAGTGGAGCAGGACGCCCCCTGGCGTTCTGAGGCTGCTGTCCAGGCCCAACCTGCCAGCATGTCTGTCGAGGTGCAGACCTCGATGTGCGCCCCACAGGACCGGGAACGCAGTCGAGAGCTAGCACCGACCGACGCCGCCCCCGCCAGCCAGGAGAAGGAAGAAAACGGCAACGCAGCGGAGCCACCAGCTACCCCGGGGTCACCAGGTCGGGAGGAGGGCCACCAGGACGAGAAGAAACCCTCGGGGATAAGACGACGCCGGACCAGGAAGCAGAAGGTGACGCCGGCCCACCAGGAGAGGGTCGCCGAGCCGCAACCCAAGACTGCTCCCAGGACAGCAGTCAACCTAGGAGCCAATCAGGAGAGGACCTCAGCGGGTAGCGGCAGTCAGCTGAGAGTAAAACGTCCCCCTCAGCAGCTCTTACAGTGTTTCCGCTGTCTGAGGTGGGGCCACCGTCAGGTCAGCTGTGGGCTCGAAGTGAGGTGCAACCGCTGTGGTGGTGATCACCACTACACGGCCTGCGCAGCACGTAGGGAGGCGCCGGTGTGCGCCAACTGCGCAGGAGGCCACCCGGCCTCCCACCGCAGTTGCCCAGTCTACAGGGCCATGGCGCGGGCAGAGAGGAAGGAGGCCCGGCGCCATGACCCACCCCCTTCCAGGAGGCCGCCGCCTCGGCGGGTTTGGCCTCATTCTCCGGGATCGGAGACTGGGTACGAGGTACCCCAAGGAGGAGGAGCCGTGCGGCAGGCCCTAGTAATACTCGACGCATGGCTCCGCAGTCGGTAAGGACCGCGCTAGTCACAGCAGTGCCCAGACGGACTGATCCCCAGGCGATGGAATGGCAAGGAATTGGTTTATATTTTGTGCATGTTACCTGTTCCTAACTAACACAACCTCTGGTCTTTCTCCAGCCCACATCCTTGCATGTGCTATCACAAGATGTCATGTTTTACATGTAGGCTATTTCTCTTTTCTGCCTATGTGGTTTTTCCTTGACCCTTGAATACCATACTTTAACACTATCCAACCTATTCAAACCTTGCCTGGTAGCGTGTCTGACATGGAAACAGGCAGATGCTCCTTGTATCACTTCCCACTCTTCCCTGCTATCTCTTTCTTCTTAGAAATAATAGCATGTCGGAGGCCATGTAGATTGAGTCGATGGTCACGCGGGGGGAGCGGGCTTCGCCCCCCCCCCCGAAAAAAATTGATACTAGAACTGGAGAAGATCCAAAGGAAAGTAGCTCGATTTGTTCTGGGTGATTTCCAACGAAACAGTAGTGTTACGAATATGTTGTAAACTTTGGGCTGGGAAGACTTGAGAATAAGGAGAGAGCTGCTCCACTAAGCGGTATGTTCCGAGCAGATGGCGTGGAATGACGTTCGATACGAATAAGTTTAATGGAGTTTTTTTATTAAGATGGATCACGATATAAAATTGGAATTCAAGAGGACAAATCGGGGCAAATGTTCGCTTATAGGAAGAGGAATCGGAGATTGGAATCATTTCGATATATCAACCTATAAAGTAATCAATGAGAAAGAAATATATATTCATAGAATGTTCAAGGGTACCGGAGTGCACTTTATGTATGATAACTTCCGGTACTCATTTAGTATTTTTCTCACATTACCCGTACATATCTCTGACACAACTAAATCCCTGAGTGCCATATAAGGCGACTCCCTAGAGCTCACAAACCTAACACCAAAGAAATCTGAGGGGACAAAATTAAACAGACGGAGGTCCAGCAGGAAATAAAAATGGTGTCAAATTTCCCTTTCAGAAATCAAATTATCATAAATATGTCTTTCAATAAATGAAACTCGAATTGACAACGATTGACTTATTAACATCAAACGAGTCGTTTTCCAGAGACAACTGTGTGGAATTTGTAGTCGGCAAGTGTAGTGCATTATCCCCTCCACTCTGTGTGCGATGGAAACTTGTGTAACAAGACATGTGAGGTTATGTCACGATACTTGTGCTGTACGTTTATTAATACGACTTTATTTAATGTAAGAACACGTGATTAATAGTATATCATTTATAATTATCTGTAAATATGATGTATAAATCAAATGTAATGTTGCGTAACACACGGTAATAGTCTAGAACAGGCATGGCGAATCGAGCACGATTTTCGTTGCACGACACATGAACATAACATTTTTATATACGTCTTGTAATACATATAATTAATATATTATAGTGTTTCAACTGTAAGAAATAAATATCGAACATCTAAATACAAGTTCCATCCGGACGTGCAATATAAAACCAATGCTACACTGATAGGTCCGAAAGTCAAGTGAGATTACAGTGTTGTTTTCTGGTGGGTTTGTATACGGACCTTGCAAACATGTTTTCGGTGCCGAAAAGAACAGAAACGTAATAACGGTAGTGACCGGATTTTTCAAGAACAGTGGAGTAGGGAATTCGGACTGATAGAAAGATGTGTTGCCTGTGTTCGAACACAATTGTATCCCTCATATTTAATGTAAAGCGCCATTTCGAGACTAATCACTCAAATGTTTGTTCCATGCCAAATGAAGAAAGAAGAGAGTTCGTGCCACAAAATATCGAACATTACACAAAACAAACTAGTTCTTTTGTATCATCTTTCCGGCCAAAGAATAATATCAGTTCGTCTGTTTCCATCTGTCTCACTGCATAATACAACATGAATGGGAAACCGTTTTCTGACGGTGAGTTCTTGAAATAAACTTCCTTATTGGTGTCCGACACATTATTTGAAAACTTCCTTAAAAATAAAATAATTAACAGAATGAAAGGAATGCCAGCCAGCTGAACTGCTGTCGGGGATAGAATAATAAACATGATTTTGAAGAAGTTTCGGAGTAATTGAAAGCTAATTTGGATTAACTCCCAGATGTATGCAGTATGTTTTGATGAAAGCATGGATGTGACCTTACAAGCAAGGATAGCTGCTTTTTTCCGATTTCCTTGCGGAAATGTGATGAGGTAGAAATTAGTTAAATTGTTGAGCATACGAACTACGACAACATGGAAAGATAATGAAGCTAATGGAGGAAGTGAAGTCCATTGGCAATAGTAGTATTTTTTATTTTTGTGAAAATGAAAATCCACAGCCTGTTTCCAGTCATTCGACCGGGTCAGGAATGGAATGAATTAAACCCCCATCCAGCGGCGAGTATAGGAATTGTGCCGGCTGCCGAAGCCTGTCACACTCCTCTGGGGCAATGATTAATGACTGACAGATGAAATGAAATGATAGTGGAGAGTGTTGCTGGAATTAAACATGACTGGAAAAACCAGAGTACCCGGAGAAAAATCTGTACCGGCTCCGGTTTGTCCAACACAAATCTCACATGGAGTGACCGGGATTTGAACCACGGAACCCAGGCGCGCTGCCGCCTGAGACACGGAGGCTTATTTTGATTTTTTTTATCTAATAATATTTATCTTTTTACAATTTGTTTTGCGTTACACCGACACAGATAGCTCTAGTGGCGACGACTGGATAGGAAAGGCCTTGGAGTGAGAAGGATGGAGCCGTTGTCTTAATTAAGGTACAACCCCAGCATTTACCTGGTGTGAAATGGAAAACCACGGAAAAACATCTTCAGGGCTGCCGACAGTGGGGTGGGAAGCAAAGAGACAAAGGGGAGAAGATGAAGTGTAAGTAAAAAAACTAACTACTGTATGGAATCGAGAGAAAGAGGAATCATCATCATCATCATCATTTTACAGTTCCAGTTTCTCGGGTACTTTTGGCGAGCCTCTTCCATTCTGTCTTATTGAGGTACGTTCTGTTGTTAATGACGTCCTCCAGTGTCCTTCCCCGATCTGCAATGTCCATCCAGTGGGTTCTTGGTCTTCCCACCTTCTGTTTCCCTACCACATGTCGCTCCAAGTTAACATATGCTGTCCTTGTTGGCTCCATCCTCATTACATGCCCAAACCACCTCAGTCTGGACATGCTGATCCGATCTAACAATGATGTAACAATCCCAGCTTCCTTCCTAACCACATCATTCCTCAACTTGTCCAATTTGGTTTTTTGAATTGTGGACCTAAGGAACTTCATCTCGAATGCCTGCAACCTTTGGAGTCTTTCTTAGTGAGGGTGCAGGTTTCGATATCATAGGTTAAGATTGGTATGAAATACTGACTGAACATCACCAGCTTGATTTTGTTCGTACTTTGGGATCCCACAGGAGTGTTCGTACTTGCTGGTAAAAGTGAGAGCTCTTCTGCACTCTATTTGCCACCTCCTTTGTGGCTAGTGTATCTCGAGGTATGTACGGAATGAAAATAACTGTCGAGAAGAGTAATGCATTAGTGATGACGAGGAGTAATAGAGAAGGAAGAGGGAATATTGAAGTAAATGAAAGACAATTAGAAGTTGTGAAAAGCTTCAAGTATTTGAGGAGTATACTTGCAGAAGATGGGAAATTAAACGAAGAAATTGGAAAGAGAATCCAACAATGTGAGAGAGGTATGGTGTGGAACCAGGACGTCCAAGAGAAATGCAAGAAAATTCTTTACTCCGTGTATTACATACCAATTTTGACACACGTGGCGGGCACATGGACAACAACAAAACCTGATGAAAGCAGAATCCAAGGAGCCGAGATGAAATTTCTTAGAGGGATGATTGGGAAGACACGAAGGGATAAAATCAGAAACAGAAATAGGAGAGAGATTCCCTAAACTGCAAGACACGATGGAGAGCAGTAAGCTGAAATGATATGGGCACATGATGAGAATGGAATGAGGATAGAGATCCAAAGCGGATAAAATAATAGGAGGAAGACAACGGGGAAGGCCCAGAAAGAGGTGGTTGGATACGGTAAATTAGATTATAGAACAGAGAGGAGTAAAAGTAGAAGAAATATTGGAGGAAGGAAGGGGGTAGTGGAGAGATAGAAAACTGTAGAGGTCCTTGATTCACAACTCGCTCACAAGACGGAAACCAGAAATGAAGAAGAAGTGTAGGATTCATTGCAATGAAAGGGGGTAACTGACCTATAAACATATCGCGAATGAAATACTCTGTTCTCTAGAGTTGGATGAGATGAGGCCTTCTATATCACGTCTCTCAGTCATGGCCATCCATCAAAACTTCACATCACAGCCTGCACGGTTGCTAGGTAACATCCCGTCATTTCATTTTGTGAAAGTGATGATATAATCATCTGGGATTTACATGCCTTGAGGTATTATCCCTGGAGGGTCAGTTTTTCTCTGAATGTAAATGACAGGCGGTATTCCGAATGACGAATCACGTTAAGTGTTCTCAGTAACCCCACAACAGTTCGTGCCTCAAAGCTCCCCATATCTCCTCGAATTTGCATGATGAAACGTCATGAGAAGACGCATTAACTTCACTCGAATTCGTTCCATCCTACACTCCATTGTATGCGCAGCAATTCCAGATAAGGTAACGCCCATCTTAAAGGTCGTCCATGTTAACTATTACAAGGGCAAGATAATTCGGCATTTTGTTTTCTTCTTTGGAATGTAAATACAGACTAGCTATCAAGTCTGGAACCATAGCAGTTATTACAAACATACAACACTGACAGTGATGAGAGATCATCACTCTAGGTTGTTCTGTCTTTCGGCAGGTCCAACAATAGTTGTGATCTCCATTGCTTTCTCTCTCTCATACACTTTATTGTTGCCCTTTTATTTCCCTCTGCATATCCTTCCTTTCTTTTGCTAATGTTGTCTAATAGGTGTTATTCCTAGTTTGCCTTTTATCATCCCTTCCATTGCTACTCAGTCATCTATTAGAT
The DNA here is from genome assembly GCF_040414725.1 of Anabrus simplex. NCBI lineage: Eukaryota > Metazoa > Arthropoda > Insecta > Orthoptera > Tettigoniidae > Anabrus > Anabrus simplex. Next base: position 94,341,527 of record NC_090278.1, read on the forward strand.
TATGCCCTATCCAATTTTGCTTTCTTTCACGAACCACCCACGTAAGGCTATGCGCTAACAGGCACATATCGCCGCCCTCTTCTCTTTTTTTTAAATGGCTCATCACTGCTGACAACTTGACTATTATAGTTACATATTGAAATCACGAGACATAACCATCAACAAACTAACCTCAGTGTAAGTACCAATAATGGACATCCCTATACCCAAGTAAATGATAATAAATCATAAAGATATTCATAATTAAGTCGGTTTTCAAGCTTAACGAGGAATTAAGGAATTTCACACACATTGTCTTATCTTCACTCAATTTAATGTTATATATTTCTGCCTTTATTTGATTTACGCATTACTATAAGCGCATTTTTCGGTGTTTGTCTTGTGAAAATAATCCAGCTTTCTTCTTGAAATTTACTGTTATTTGTCGGACTGAAGAGAAATCACGCTGTAATAATACACACAAGTAAAAATATATTACATGTACATATGCCGAACTTCAATAAGAATACTGCAAACTGTACCCGAGTCGTGAAAAGACGAGGTTAGGTTAAGTTAGGTTGATAACGATATTTCCTTCCATTTATACTGAACTTTATAAAGGAGGTAATATTGCTTTCCTTTTCGGAGGAGATCTTGCAGATTTTTCTTGCTTCTCATACATCCTAATTGCATTCTATACGTAAGTATTGTTCGAAATAAGAACGTAATTTGAAACATGCTGCGTTCGTCATTTAACACCTACTACTAGAGGCGGAAAACTATCGATAGTGCTATCGATAGCGACCACTATCGCCTGACATCGATAGTCAGTTGCCTATTATCGATAGTCCTCCCCCTTACTGGCTTATTTTTCGCGCTAACAGAAATTGTACAGCTGTTTGCAGTTGACTGGTGAGGAGTTTGTTCCAATTCATAGGTGTGCATTTAAGTATCTCTGTGTACCTACGACTTCAGAGCCTAACCTTAGTTGAGTGGTTGTCAATACGGGACAAAACATGAGATTTATAAGTTGTCAAAGATTGTATGTAGGCAAGAGAATATAAGGCATATTTTAGGTCAAATACTACATGAAAGCAACTGAAAACTCTCCTGCCATCTGTTGAGAATGCTGTAAAACATTTTTCCAATGATATTACAATACCCGAGAATATGTCGGGCGATCGCAAAATGAACACTGCAGCTGAACGAGAAATTCGTGGGCGGTCACGTTATGGGCAAGTGCGTGCAGCCCGAGATTGTCTCGGACGTGCCACTGAAGAGATTTATGAGTGATTCCGATATGAATTTCAGAAATTACACAGCATGAAAAAGTTGTGCTTTCTACTATTTTTTTGTAGATGGTGTTCAATAACTGTTCTACTGTATTTTCAGGCATAATGGTAAGATTCGTACCACTTTTTGTAAACTATCGATAGTAATCGAGCTCATACTATCGTAAAATATCGATGGCGATTACTATCGATAGTTTGCCGCCTCTACCTACTATGTTATTAAATGCACTACACGAACACGCTATAATTCTACTCACCTGGTATTACCCAAACATATTTACAATCCTAAAGAAAAAGAAGATATGCTTTAATTGTGCCCACAAATGTAACAATACGTAATTCTCGCAAGTCACGAAATAAACCATGACTGTATAGTGCCAACGTGCCAGATTAACAGTAACTGTAAGACGTCGTATCGGCAAGTAGGGTCCCTAAACTGTATGGTTGGCGACACCGAATCAAACCCAACCGTTAGAAAATAACTATAAACCTCCACCTTCAGCATTATCATGGGAGAAAGAGTGAGGTTGTACCCTTAGTGTATAGACTTACGTGCCAGGGAATATAGCATGCTTCTCTCTTCTTCGATTCTCTTCAGCATTTCCGCGTTCATTATTCTATCTTCCAGTTAACTCCTATTTTCCCCCAAATCCACATCTCTAATGCCTCTGTTCTTCTCTGTTCTTCCTTTCTCAACGTCCACGTTTGTACACCGTATACAGCTCTTCCTCAGATCTTTCTCCAGCGGGCCACCAAACAATTCGAATAACTTACCAAGGGAGATATTCAACAAATTTCCAATTTCTTTGCAATCATTTAAGAAAAGGCTAGGAAAACAGCAGCTAAGGAATGTGCCACATAAATGCACATCAGTAATGAATAACGATTGATTGATTCTTCTTCTTATTTTTCATTCACTTCTCTAGAAAAAAGTAACTGTCTTCCATTTTAGGCACTATTTTCATTTGGAGACATTCTTGAGGAACCATAATTGTTCAACTCACAACGACAACTTCAGGGGTGGGGTAAATATTTCTCTGTTCATCCAAGATTTAACAATAACGTAATAACAAGGTCAAGTTCTTACTTTACAAACAAGCGCGACTTCTTTCTTTTACACATTTAGTTCTTATTGCGAGATTTATGGAAGGGGGCGGTAGAACAAGACCCACGGTATCCCCTGCCTGTCATAGGAAGAAAATAAAAGGGGACCCAGTGGCTCTGAACTTCGTATCGTGGGTTGGCGACCACGGGGCCCTTAGCTGAGCCCTGGCATTGCTTACACTTACTTTTGTCACGCTCCTCACTTTCATCTACCCTATCCGATCTCCTTTAGTCAACTCTTGTTCTTTTCCGACCCCAACGGTATTAGAGCATTCGAGGCCTGGAGAGTCTCATTTTCACGTCCTTCGTGGCCCTTGTCTTTGTTTGTCCGATACCTTCATGTTTTGAAGTGTCGGATCTCTTCCATTTCTTCTGTCTGATTGGTGTTACATAGAGGATGGTTATCTAGTTGTACTTCCTGTTTAAACAATAATCACCACCACTGTCAAATCTACAACTTAAGAATAATTGATAAATTTGAAATAAGTATTATATTGCTGTGAAGATTCATGGAAATGTGTTATATTAATTTTTAACGAATAATTAAAATTAAACATGAAAACAGAATATTATTGAAAATAGTTATTATTTAAGTGCTGCAGAATTTGGCTAAACCTTGAAACTGTAGACCTATGTACTTTGCGGGAGCTGTACTCTCATCAGCCGGTGTTTAGTATGTTTGATAAAAGTCACTCCATGACATGCCGAAAGTAATGACTACCTATCTAAAGTTTAACCCTGACAAATTCAATTTCCAATTATTACAGAGCAGTGCATTGCAGATAAACGCGTTAATCAGTATAACGCCGGCTTCACACAAACCGCAAAACGCGCGATAATCGCCGACAGTGATTTCCGGCCGCTGCGGCAGGCTTGTGGTCGAAGAATCGCAGTTTGTGGTGTAAAGATAAAAACAATGCATTGCATTGGCGCTATCGTATGCAGTGGAGCGTTCTCACGTTCGCCAGTAGGATGCGCCCTGTCCTGGCATTTTCCGCTTTTGCGGCGGCTTATTACCACCGTGCTCTCACTGTCTCCATAATAGGCTACAAGGTGACTGCTGATTTTGAGACGGATCCTTTGATAAAGAAGTTGATTGTATGCTTGTGTTGTGGGACCAAGAAAAACTGAATATTCAAATAAACGTGTAAAATTCAATATCTGGGAGGGAGAGGCCTGTGCTATGTACAGTGACTAAAACTACCTTGACAAAACTCTGGAACTCAAGAAAGGGGCCACTAGGGAGCATGAGTTGGCGACGACGGGACTCATACCTGACATCTGGCATTACTTCCACTTACTTGTGTACGTTCATCTACCCTCTCCGACCTCCCTTGGTCAACTCTTGTTTTTTTCCGACCCCGACGATATTGGAACATTCGAAGCCTAGGGAGTCTTTCATTTTCTCGCCCTTCGTGGCCCTTGTCTTTCTTTGCCCGATACCTTCATTTTTCGAAGTGTCGGATCTCTTCCATTTCTGATTAGTGATAATAGAGGATGGTGGTCCAATTGTACTTTCTCTTAAAACAATGATCACCACCACCTCAAGAATGAGTGAACTTAATATTGTTTTTCACCTTTTCTGCGTCGTCTTTAAAGCATGTCGAAGCATAATAAACAGGAAACATTCTTCGTCATCCATCCTGATGTACTACCCTGTTGTCGAGAGAAGACTGCTCAAAGCGCAGCTGTATCGCCCTTTAGCTGTCTCATCAAAATGGTACCGGCGATTATCGCGCGTTTTGTGTTCCTTGTGAAAACGGCTTACGGTGTATCATCTTTTGAACCGTGCTGGAGTTGCTCTATTTAGGAATCAGCCTGAGAACCCGCTTCGAAACATTCATGTTTGACGTCTATTCTCTATAGAGTGATAAATAAGTTACAAGATTGTGAGCAACTGCAATGTGACCTCGAAAATGTTGTGAGATGGACAGCGGGCAATGGTATGTTGATAAACGGGGTTAAAAGTCAGGTTGTGAGTTTTACAAGTAGGAAAAGTCCTCTCAGTTTTAATTACTGCGTTGATGGGGTGAAAGTTCCTTTTGGGGATCATTGTAAGTATCTAGGTGTTAATATAAGGAAAGATCTTCATTGGGGTAATCACATAAATGGGATTGTAAATAAAGGGTACCGATCTCTGCACATGGTTATGAGGGTGTTTAGGGGTTGTAGTAAGGATGTAAAGGAGAGGACATACAAGTCTCTGGTAAGACCCCAACTAGAGTATGGTTCCAGTGTATGGGACCCTCACAAGGATTACCTGATTCAAGAACTGGAAAAAATCCAAAGAAAAGCAGCTCGATTTGTTCTGAGCGATTTTCGACAAAAGAGTAGCGTTACAAAAATGTTGCAATGTTTGGGTTGGGAAGAATTGAGAGAAAGAAGAAGAGCTGCTCGACTAAGTGGTATGTTCCGGGCTGTCAGCGGAGAGATGGCGTGGAATGACATTAGTAGACGAATAAGTTTGAATGGCGTTTATAAAAGTAGGAAAGATCACAATATGAAGATAAAGTTGGAATTCAAGAGGACAAACTGGGGCAAATATTCATTTATAGGAAGGGGAGTTAGGGATTGGAATAACTTACCAAGAGAGATGTTCAATAAATTTCCAATTTCTTTGAAATCATTTAGGAAAAGGCTAGGAAAACAACAAATAGGGAATCTGCCACCTGGGCGACTGCCCTAAATACAGATCAGTATTGATTGATTGAATTGATTTTGGTGAAGGGCCCTGTTTTAACATAGGTACAACGTCATCTCAGATCTGAAAGACCGGAGATTTAGCATCCGGTTTAAACTTTTAGCCGTAGACCGGTCAATTGCCCTAAAACAGCTATCTCCGGTTGAAAACCTTTTGCTATCTCATGAATGGACTCATTGGTTTCATGGCCCCTAAACGTAATGCAAAAAATTACGCCTAAGGGACAGAATCACAGCTCGAAGTGACAGGAAATGTAGTTCCACTACACATCTGTACTTAACTTATCATAAAACAGTCTTCGGTAAGTGTGTGTCTGTGTCGAAAACCACCGAATAGGGTTGATGCGATTTTCATCGCCCAATTAACCAAGAAGGTTTCGCTTAATGAAATATTAATCTACGACAAAAGGAAGTCGATCAATGGCAATTTTAGTTAAGGAAGTCAAAGAAATGTTGGGTACCGTATCTATTTCTTGTCTTAAGTGCCATTCGTCAGTTTCTCTAATTTTCGCGGATTTGATTTGCTGAAGGTGCTAACTATTCCTTGGAAACCATCCTCTACCAACAGTCTGTCCAACCCTTGGGGTCGGGTATGAATGTAGAAGAATCTTTATAGCGAGTTCTTACGATCGGATGCCCTTCCTGACGTCAACCTCATCAGAGGAGATGAGATAAAATGAATGACGTGATATATGACAGTAGGAAGGGAGAGGGAGAAACCCCGTGCCGGCACATAGCCTACTCCTGTCGAATAGCACCAATGGACGCTGCTCAAGACTTAACGTCCCCATCTACGCATCTAATTATTGGAATTTTATTTCAAACAACGGAACTCGAACCTGGTTAACCATGGCGTCAAACCATGAAGACCCGAAGCCATTGGTATTGTATATCAGCCGATGACCTCTTTCCACAGCCATCTGGTTACGGATCAAAGCCAGCTGAAACGAAACGGAAGTGTTTTCGCTTGCGCAATGAACACGATCGTCAATTGTTACAGTTGATCGAAGTGTTGTGAACACAATGGACAAAGCAACACAAGGGATGGCGTGCGTTTGCATAAAGATACAAGTGAAATCTGCCCGAGAGTAACTCAAAAAAGAAAGGTTTGGTTTTGAATGTAGCTAGGAACAGTTACGAGATCGTGCAAGAATGATAATGAAGTAGAAAGAAATTAGTGCTGCTCTGTTTATTTTATTTATAGTAGCTGTACGTTTGATCAATGCAGTATATTGGCACAGGGCAAGGCTTGGAAGTGAACTGTTCCAACTACGGCACGGCGATTGCAAGAAAAATAGTGTCAAATTTCTCTATGGAATAATCAAATGGTCATAAATATGTCTCCCGGTCATGACCATCCATCCATACCTTACATTACAGCCTGCCCGGTTGCTAGGTTACACTTCCGTTACACAATTCATTACATACACTATTTGGTTACACGAATTATCGGAATACCCCAGCTGTAAGACACGTTTATGTGAAAATATACCAGCTAATTTTTAACAGCATGGTAATAGTCGTTTTAAGAGTTATTGATGTGTATGAACTTGCAAGACAGTTGACGGCTAATTCTGACTTATTTCATTTGTACTTTCTGTTGTCATGTAATTTTCCGTGTGGAAGGGCGGCGGTAGAATAACATCCGCGGTATTTCCTGCCTGTCGTAAGAGTCGGCTGAAAGGGGCTCCAGGAGCACTTAACTTGGAGCGTGGTTCGATAACCACGGGTTGGTGTTATGAGGAACTACAACTGGGCAACCATCCTCTATTAACATGGATGGGCTCACATACTTCAGAAAAAAAGAATTCTGCAAAAGAAAGACAAGGGCCACGAGGTACGTGAAAATCAAAGACTCCCTAGGCCTCCACACGTAATACCGTCGGGGTCGGAAAAGAACAACAGTTGACCAAGGCAGGTCGTATAGGATAGATGAAAATGAGGAGCCTGGCACAAGTAAGTGGAAGCAATGCCAGGATTCAGCTAAGAGCTCCGTGGTTGTCAACGCACACTCCCAAGTTAAGAGCCCTTAGAGCCGCTTTTAGTCGCCTCTTACGGCAGGCAGAATATTTCTTACAACATCAAATCCGACATTAACTCGTAACCACGGCAGCGATGTTCGCCACTGATGAACTTAGAAATATAAGTCTAAATTCGTTAATAACTCCCTAATGTTAACTTATACAAGAAAGAGTGTCAGACTGCAGTACAGAATTAAGATTTCCGGAGATACGACGGGTGTTTTTTTATTTATTTGTTTATTTATTTATTTATTTATTTATTTATTTATTTATTTAAAAAGTACAATTTCCGTATATTGGCGGTGCAGCGCTACGGTTGTGATGTTAATATGCGCAAATTGTTTTCTTCGTCTGTTGACAGGCCACATGCGACGTTGGAGATATCCACGTAGTGTGGGGATCATGTTTGAAATGTTCAACCTTCTGACTGGCAGATTCGTTTCTTGAAAGCCCGAAATATTAAACCAGCTGACTACCGAGCTCGATAGCTGCAGTCGCTTAAGTGCGGCCAGTATCCAGTATTCGGGAGATAGTAGGTTCGAACCCCACTGTCGGCAGCCCTGAAAATGGTTTTCCGTGGTTTCCCATTTTCACACCAGGCAAATGCTGGGGTTGTACCTTAATTAAGGCCACGGCCGCTTCCTTCCAATTCCTAGGCCTTTCCTATCCCATCGTCGCCGTAAGACCTATCCGTGTCGGTGCGACGTAAAACAACTAGGAAAAAAAAAAAAAAAAAAACAACAGCTGACTCCGAAACTTTGATTGTTCGAGAGGACAGCATTCAAAACTTACCACAACGTTTCAAAACTGTTACTTCTTCAAACTATTGTGACGTCATTCCCGATAGAGAAAGGCCACGGACGCTTCCTTCCCACTCCTGGGCCTTTCGTATCCCATCGTCGCCGTAAGACTTATCTGTGTCGTTACGATGTAAAGCAAAATGAAAACAATAATGTGACGTCATTTCGGGCGTCATGGACGTGAAGCACTGAAGAGTGACGTCAATGTGGTGATGGTAACGCAGTCGACCCCTGTAACCTTTGGTGTTCATCGCAGCTCCGTCACTGATCTTGCCTCAGCATATTATTCCTTTTCCGATCAGAGAATTGTTGGGTAATGCCGTGGACAAAGGTCCGGGTTCGAGCCACGCGAACAGGATTCTCTCACGTACTTGGTCTGTCCCAATAGGTCATATCTCTTTAGCAACGCTGCCGCCTCTTGGAGGAACTGTCTTCAGGCGTGGTAACCCGTCTTCCGGTTCTAACGACCAATTTACTTCTTATTAAGCGCATCTGGATGCGAACAGGTATCAGGCTGTCTCTTGGCGAAAATCAAATGATCATACACTCGGTCATGGCCATCCATCAACGGCTGGTAATTTCACATGACCGCCATATATTGGTGTTTTGTGCCGCCACCCATAAGACACAGCCTGCAACGTTGCTAGGTAACAAAACTTTACATCACAGCTTGCTCGGTTGCTATGGCCAAATACTTTAATTAAAGTATTTGCTATGACTACACTTCCGTCGCGTTACGTACACAAATTTTCGAATGAACCCCAGCCAAAAAACATATTCATGTCAAAATTCACGTTTTTGGCTTTGAAAAGAGTAAATTATCTTCAGTCCAAAAGCATGCAATACGTGGTGACACAAAAACACCGCTGCTGGTCGTGCGATAGTCCATGGCCCTTCCGGACTGTTGTGCAATGTGATTTGGATTTTTATTTTGTTTCTTAGCAACCATAACAGCTGGAGCAATCAAATTAAGTATGCTTACTTGTCAAATCGCTTGCAGTAGTTGAGAAGTATCCCATCGTCGCCATAAGATCTATCTGTGTCGGTGTGACGTAAACTTTAAAAGAAAAGAAAAAATCCACTGGTCAATTCTGTGAAACACTTAAGCATTTCCTTGACCAACTGAACGTGTCGTAATTCACTTTCAAGACTTGAATCTGTTGGTGCACAACAGCCTTTAGATATGATCCTACGAAGTGGGCTTTAAAACATGCAGGTTTAACATCCAGATGCCCTTAAGTGACCCTGTTGGTGTTTCCCCCACGGCGACGCTGTGGTGCAAGCGCATGGGCTGATGACCGAGTAGACCCTCATGCCGGTATGTAGAGACCTTCATTGGCGGGATGAATGAACGGCACGAGGATCCACCCCAAGTGCGGGTCTCATCGACCTCGCAAGGCTAATAATGGTCTCCACCCGCACAGCTTTGATATTAAGAGAGATAAAGGCAAGACAAAACACGCAGCAGCTGTAGCCGGTCCTACCACAGCGCGTCGGTAGCGTTCACAATGATTTTCTGTGGTTTCCATTCACTTTCAGGCAAATGTCGGGACATTTCCTTTTATAGGCCACAGCCGGTCCCTTGTCATCCTTCACCGCACCTCTCAAATCACCCGCACACATCTACTGGCCAAAGAGAGGGCGTTACCCTCTAGGTGGCCTACCTTACCCCTTCAGGGTAACGAACAAAAGGAAAAATGTTACCTAACATTGAAACATAGAGGTAAAATAAGATTTCGTCCAATCTCTTATTTTTTTAACAGTCTCTGATGGTTGCGATTACTGTTTTAAGAGGAAATACAACAGGGCAACCGTGATGGTGATTATTGTTTTAAGAGGAAGTACATCAGGGCAACCGTGATGGTGATTATTGTTTTAAGAGGAAGTACATCAGGGCAACCGTGATGGTGATTATTGTTTTAAGAGGAAGTACATCAGGGCAACCGTGATGGTGATTATTGTTTTAAGAGGAAGTACATCAGGGCAACCGTGATGGTGATTATTGTTTTAAGAGGAAGTACATCAGGGCAACCGTGATGGTGATTATTGTTTTAAGAGGAAGTACATCAGGGCAACCGTGATGGTGATTATTGTTTTAAGAGGAAGTACATCAGGGCAACCGTGATGGTGATTATTGTTTTAAGAGGAAGTACATCAGGGCAACCGTGATGGTGATTATTGTTTTAAGAGGAAATACATCAGGGCAACCGTGATGGTGATTATTGTTTTAAGAGGAAGTACATCAGGGCAACCGTGATGGTGATTATTGTTTTAAGAGGAAGTACATCAGGGCAACCGTGATGGTGATTATTGTTTTAAGAGGAAATACAACAGGGCAACCTGATGGTGATTATTGTTTTAAGAGGAAGTACATCAGGGCAACCGTGATGGTGATTATTGTTTTAAGAGGAAATACAACAGGGCAACCTGATGGTGATTATTGTTTTAAGAGGAAGTACATCAGGGCAACCATGATGGTGATTATTGTTTTAAGAGGAAATACATCAGGGCAACCGTGATGGTGATTATTGTTTTAAGAGGAAATACATCAGGGCAACCATCCTCTATACAACACTATGCAATAAGTAGCAACCGTGGAGGCTATGTCTTATGTCAAAGCCTACTAGATACTAGAAGGCCTGGACAGAAAGCCAATTTCTTGCATTAAAAGCGGGGTAATAGTTTTTCTCCTTTCCACCGCTAGGTTCGCGTTTATGTTCTGTTGTTTGGCGCGAATTCTATGTTTGCGTGTGTTACTGCAACATGTTTTATGAGAAGAAATAACATATTAAACTTCGTTTTATAAGGAAAGGCCTTATCTAACATGAAATATGAAGAGTTTTGTCGTTATTTAATTTATTTTGTCTCACGATTTGCAATATATGGATGGTTGCTGAGATGCACTTAACATTTGTTTAGTTATGTGCTTCCAAATTACCGTGAAGGTGGTGGTGGTGATTATTGTTTGAAGAGGAAGTACAACTAGGCAACCATCCTCTATATAACACTAATCAGAGAGAGAAACTGGAAGGAACCAGACAGTTCGAAAAATGAAAGTATCGGCCAGAGGAAGACAAGGGCCACAAAGGGCGTGAAAATGAAAGACTCCCTAGCCCTCAGAAACCTAATAGCGTCGGGCTCGGCAAAGAACCAGAGTTGATCAAGGAAGGTCGGATAGGATAGATGAAAGTGAGGAGCCTGGCACAAGTAAGTGGAAGAAATGCCAGGACTCAGCTAAGGGCCCCGTGTTCGCCAACCCACGATCCAAATTTCAGAGCCCCTGGGTCCGATTGCCATCAAGTTTCTCTTTCCATTCTGTGGGTTAAGCTGGTTTATTGTTGTGAGCCTAACTGCACATCTGACACAGCAAAGAAATATACACAAATATAAATTTTCATCTTTTTCCTAAAGATCCGAGTTTAGGGGACAAATGGAGCTTGCTATTTCTCGACAGGGCAGCAGAAAACGATCTCTTTGGGCTTCTAATGATAACTCCGGATATGTAGCTTGCACTTTGTCGAATCAGATTACAGTGTAAGTACAGTGAGGGAAATTCTGCTCCCCGACAAAGTGCCGGCGCAAATTCGTCTTCTTCTTAAAAATGTATTAATATTTACAACGCGGGCGTTAGGATATCTCGGAAAATGTAACCTTGTCCGAAAGCTGAAATTCCTCACCGCTCCAAAGTTTAAAGAGACGTTTCAGTGCAGCGACTGTGATCAAGCACACCTCACATACGTTATACTTACAAAAATTTTCAGGCCTGTTCTTGATACTAATGCAAAGAAAGAGACTAAAGACTGTGATTTATAAAACAAATTCAAGAGCAAGCCTCCGAGCAGAAAAGTGTTGAAATTATATAAATAGGGAAAATCTTTTGATTACTTCTATTTAGCCCTATTTCCCTATCCTTTATTCTTGTGTGATAATCAAGTGCTAAATGAAAGAAATATATGAAATGTAGTGTGTTCTAAGTTGTTTTATATATTTATATCTGATTCACACCGGGCATAATGGTAATAAAATGTATTATTTCGCGTTATTGTATGAATCTTCAATATAAGGATATAGACAGAACATGAGAACAACAGAACATAAACGCGATCCAAGCGGCCATTGCATGAACTACTTTGTTCACCCAGAAATGTGTCGGCTTGTCCAGGCCTTCTATTATAGCGTAGGCAACGCTTATGTCTGGTGGTCAACTGAAATTAGCATGCTGTATCGGCCAACTTTGGAGCAGTCATTTCAACTGGCTACTTGTGACTTTGATGTCTGCCCAATACTTCCGCATGCGTTCTTGGTGTCGTTCTCCTGTGTTCATGCCGTCCAGTTTTTGATGATGATGATGATGATGATGCTTGTTGTTTTAAGGGGCCTAACATCGCAGGTCATCGGCCCCTAGTCCAGTTTTTAATTGTCGCTTGTCTCGGAAACACTGGAACGCTTGAAGGCACATGCTCCTGGATGTCGTTTTGTGTGATTTCCACTCCTTCAAGGTCTCTATCCAGCTCAATGAACCAAGCCCCTTCGGTTTTCTTCTGCTAAAAGAAGCGTTGTGTGGTGCGGTTGGTCAGTCTTGCTGTGTGCAATCGTGTCATATGACCATAAAAGATAATTCTTCTTTTCTGGATGGTATCGGTATTTTTCTGTTCGCTCCATTGTCTTTGATGGGACCCAAGATCTTTCTCAAAATATTCCTTTCTTTGGCCTCCAGTCTTTCAATCAAGCATTTTTTGTTCATTGCAAGATATTCTGGAGCGTATAAGACCTCTGCACGGAAGACCCTGCAGTAATGGCTCAGCGTTTCTTTGATATGGGCCGTTTGTTGAAGAACCCTTTGGTTAAATTGTACGCCATTTCCATTTTCTTCATCCATAATGTAAAGGCTTTCTCTGACAAGTTTGATGTTATCAATTCTCCCAGATACTTGAAATTTCTACTCGTATCATTTTGTCTTGTCCCACTGTGAGCCCTCACAAAAGAGAAATATTTATGATAATTGATTTTGCCGTAGGTAAACTTGGCACCATCTTTATCTGCCGCAGGTGCAGCAAATATTTTCTTGGAAACAGATCGGTAAAAGGACATAGTTTTCGCGCTGACCATTCACATTTACCCCCCTCAACAACAACAAAAGCAAAAATTGGCACGGCACCACGCAAGGAACATCAAAGTTATACCGCATGGTAACATTAGGGAAACACAGTAATACCTGTCGGCGTAAAAAAACTGTCCTTAATTTTTTAAGTCATCAGATACTATTTATTTATTTATTTATTTATTTATTTATTTATTTATTTATTTATTTATTTATTTATTTATTTATTTATTTATTTATTTATTTATCGGACGACTCGTTGTCTGAATGGTCAGCGTACTGGCGTTTGGTTCAGAGGGTCCCGGGTTCGATTCCCGGCCGAGTCGGGGATTTTAACCTTCATTGGTTAATTCTAATAGCTCGGGGGCTGGGTGTTTGTGCTATCCCCACATCCCCCCAACTCACACAACACACATAACACTATCCCCCACCACAATAACACGCAGTTACCTACACATGGCAGATGCCGCCACCCTCATCGGAGGGTCTGGCTTACAAGGGCTGCACTCGGCTAGAAATAGCCACACGAAATTATTATTTATTTTTTATTTGCTTATGTATTTATGTTTCCACCAAACAAAGCGAATGATCGCACCTCTACCGCCTCAAGGGAAGTGTCCTGAAGTGTGAGACTTTGGGTCGGGGGATACAACTGGGCAGGAAGACCAGTACCTCACCCAGGCAGCCTCTCCTGCTGTGCTGAACAAGGGCCTTGTTGGGGGAAGATAAGGGATAGACAAGGAAGAGGGAAGGAATCGGCCGTGGACTTAAGTTAGGTACCATCCCGGCATTTGCCTGGAGGAGAAGTGAGGGTCCACGGAAAACCACTTCGAGGATGGCTGAGGTGGGAATCGAACCCTCTCTACTCGGTTGACCTCCCGAGAGTGGGTGGACGCTGTTCCAGTCCTCGTACAACTTTTCAAATTTCGTGGCAGAGCCGGGAATCGAACTCGGGCCTACGCCACAGAGGCGGACAAGTGAGAAAATATATTTTATAGCAATTGGTCACATTTTGTATGTACTGCGATTGCGAAAATCTGTCATCCTCTATAATGAGATTGTTCTTCCTCCGCCTTCGAGATTAACAGCCTGAACGCTTGTGGTGAGTCAGTTCATGTTGCTCGGTCTAATAGTACTGTAGTTACAGGAACACACGTAAGACTGACGCAGAGGAAATGCCGGTAATGTTCAGAATTGACATGAGAGGACATAAATTAGTAGTGATAATAAACGTTTTACTCCCTATGTCATTGATCACTTCCTGTTGTAGGAAACTAACAGAGGTAACCACTACGTGCTTCATACTTGCCTACCACGGGGCAGCTAGCTGAGTTTGACATTGCCAGGCTCCTCACTTTCATGTTACTTATTCGCTGTTCATTGGTCAACACTTTTTCTCTTCCGAGTCGGATGATCTTAGGTTGGGAAAATCCCGGAAGGGTCTTAGCAGAACAGTCAGTTTAGTGATCTTTGGTTGAGGGCCTCGGGATCGACTTTAACTGTGTATAGCTCGTGGCCTGCGCATGCGTATTCGTCTTCACTTCTTCTACAGACACTACCTCAGGATCACACATCCCTGCACAAAGACCTAGCCAATATTGTGAGATGGACAGCAGGCAATGGTATGTTGATAAACGGGGTTAAAAATCAGGCTGCGAGTTTCACAAATAGGAAAAGACCTCTCAATTTCATTTACTGCGGTGATGGAGTGAAATACCTAGGTATTAATATGTATTAATATAAGGGAAGATTCTCACTGGGACAATCACATAAATACAGTATGATTGTAAATAAAGGTCACAGATCTCTGCACATGGTTATGAGCATAGAGTTAGTAAAATAATGATACACTAGAGGTAGCATTGGCGCTGCAGTCGCGCGTGCTGTTTGGCAAAGATGGTTTTCGTGGTTTCCAATGTTCACAGCAGGCAAATGCTGGGGCTGTACCTTAATTAAGGCCACGGCGCTTCCTTCCCACGCCATGCCCTTTCCTATCCCATCATCGCTACAAGACCTATCTGTGTCGGTGCAATGTAAAGCAAACTGTACAAAATATTGTATTTTTCAATTCTCTTTGTCTACTTCACCCCAAAATCTCGCGAACGTTTTTAGGCCTAAAAACTCGTTCATCCGCTTCGTACGAGAGAGGACATTTTCGGTCACTGGGCAGAATTATACCAATGTCCTGGTCATTTACATAAAAAATAGCGAAAGATGCGAGCCCTCCTTCTGAACGTATGTTTTAGAAGACTTAGTATGAACAGTAAATTGATTTTGTGTTACTTAACCGCACCTGAACACCGTCCTCTTTTATCACGCATTTAGTCCTGTATTCATGGGTTTTGGGCTTTCTTTTGTAGTGGAGAGATCAGCGCAAGTATACTGTAGTATCCGAGAATGTTTAGATGTAAGAATTTTAAACCTTATCTATATCCACACAGTTTTAAAAGCCCCCTATTTACATTGATGAGTACAGCGGAGTGAGCTGCTCCGCTCGCTACAGTGATTCTCTCGTAGACGGTCCTCTGGGTTCCATGGTTCAAGTCCGCGTCACTCCATGTGAGATTTGTGCTGGACAAAGCGGAGGCGGGACAGGTTTTTCTTCGGGTACTCCGGTTTTCCCTGTCATCGTTCATTCCAGCGACACTCTCCAATGTCATTTCATTTCATCTGTCAGTCATTAATCATCGCCCCAGAGGAGTGCGACAGACTTCGACAGCCGGCACAATTCCTACCCTCGCCACTAGAGGGGGGCTTCATTCATTCCACCCCTGATCCAATGAAATGACTGGA
The DNA here is from genome assembly GCF_040414725.1 of Anabrus simplex. Lineage (NCBI taxonomy): Eukaryota > Metazoa > Arthropoda > Insecta > Orthoptera > Tettigoniidae > Anabrus > Anabrus simplex. The sequence goes on from NC_090278.1 coordinate 94,357,317, forward strand.
ACTGTAAGGATGTAAAGGAGAGGGCATATAAGTCTCTAGTAAGACCCCAACTAAAATATGGTTCCAGTGTATTGGATCATCACCAGGGTTACTTGATTCAAGAACTGGGAAAGATCCAAAGGAAAGCAGAATGACTTGTTCCGGATGAATTCCGACAAAAGTTTAGGCTCGGAAGACTTGGGAGAAAGGAAACGAGCTCCTCGACTAAGTGGTATGTTCCTGGCTGTCAGTGGAGAGATGGCGTGGAATGACATTAGTAGACAAATACGTTTGAGTGGCGTCTTTAAAAGTAGGAAAGATCACAATATGAAGACAAAGTTGGAATTCAAGAGGACAAATGGAGGCAAATATTAATTTATAGAAAGGGGAGTTAGGGATTGGAATAATTTACCAAGGGAGATGTTCTATGAAAAATGAAAATCCACAGCCTGTTTTCCTGACCGGGTCAGGAAAGAATGAATGAAGCACCCATCTAGCGGCGAGGATAAGAATTGTACCGGCTGCCGAAGCCTTTCGCACTCCTCTGGGGCAATGATTAATGACTGACAGATGAAATGAAATGACATTGGAGAGTGTCGCTGGAATGAACGATGACAGGGAAAACCGGAGTACCCGGAGAAAAACCTCTCCCGTCTCCGGTTTGTCCAGCACAAATTTCACATGGAGGGACCGGGATTTGAACCACGGAACCAGCTGTGAGAGGCCGGCGGGCTGCCGCCTGAGCCACGGAGGCTCTGGAGATGTTATATAAATTTCAAAATTCTTTGCAACTATTAAAACAATTGATTGATTGATTGATTGATTGATTGATTGATTGATTGATTGATTGATTGACTGATTGATTGATTGACGTAGGGTAGGCGTGTGAAAGGACATCCGACCGTAAAATGGAGCGAAATTAACATCAAATACCAATTCCACGTAATTGATAAAAGCCAGGAAGAAAATGAAGACGTTCAATTACATGACTCTTTTTTTTTCTGATACCTTCTCCCACTTCCTCCTACCATAGCTATACGCAGAAAATAATAGCCGACTCAAATAAGATACTGGCTTTCGTCATTAGGAACACAAACCCAGTTAAATACATAAATGTATGCATCCGTCAGTACAATATACTATTCAGGTCGAAATACTGGACGCCAGAGGGAAGCTGTCATAAATGTAACAACGGCGCTATTTTGACGTTTTTGTTTGGTCGTGCCTTCTTATGGGGAAGTACAGAAACGAAGATAAGCTATGCGATACTATTGTATGTTCAAGGAGAACCCAACGATAAGCAATGGTAAATGATCGTACAACAGTTCAACCTTATGCTGTCCGCCGCACTGGCTCTGATCACGGTCAGAACTGTCGATTCCACCTGCCCAATATACGCCTCATGCAAGTGCCGATAGCTGCAAAATATATGCCTATGTCTCAATGTTTGAAAAAAAAATTCTTAAATTATCTGCCTTACAAAAGAACGGCCAACTTAATACCGTATCAAGAACTTCTACTAAATTTCCAAGTAGAAAGTCTAGAAACGAGAAGAAAAAGAGATGTTATGAAATTTCTTCTGAAAATTATAAACAATTTCATTGATGATTCGAAATTCCTTTCCAAGGAACAAAGTCACGTTTGCAACATTGCTGTTCGTAGAATTAGTGCCTTAGAGTTCAGTACTCCTCTGGCTAAATTTTTAGCGGATTTCCTTAGCACAATTCAGAGACTATGTGTTTGAATTTGTAAAATTGTATACTTGTAAAACTTTTTGAGCATTACTTCAATTTGCTAACCCTAGCTATTTTTAGAATTATACCATTTTGAGTTTTACTTTCTAGTTTTAATATTCATCTTCATTTTTATTAAATATAATATTTAACTACCTTTTAATTTAGAAATAGTTGTACCGAGCTCGATAGCTGCAGTCGCTTAAGTGCGGCCAGTATCCAGTAATCGGGAGATAGTGGGTTCGAGCCCCACTGTCGGCAGCCCTGAAGATGGTTTTTCGTGGTTTCCCATTTTCACACCAGGCAAATGCTGGAGCTGTACCTTAATTAAGGCCACGGCCGCTTCCTTCCCACTCCTAGCCCTTCCCTGTCCCATCGTCGCCGTAAGACCTATCTGTGTCGGTGCGACGTAAAGTAACTAACAAAAAAAAAAAAAAAAAAAAAAACCTTTCCATTTAACAGTACGATCTTCGAATAAGCGTAATAAGAGTAAACAGCGCGTCCAAGACACGTGAGCACACAATGCAACTACACGGCTAAGGAGACATTTTCAACGCAAAACAGTTTACTTGCTCTGGTTAAGTCACAACATGTTTATTTCGGTACCGGTTTCGACACTGGGTGAGTGTCATGATCAGCCGAAATAAATGTGTTGTGACTTAACCAGAGCAACTAAACTGTTTTGTACTGAAAATGTGCACCTCTTAAATTTACCTTTACTGTTGTTATTCTCAGTTCAATACGGACCCATTATGAAGTTTTTAACTTTAAAGTACACGCCTGTTCTTTTAGTATAAGTTCAAATAATAGATCGTCTCTGGCAAACCTTTTTTAATGTGTTAGAGGAGTTTGCAATTGAGAAGAAAAGGAGAGAAGTCATAAAACTAACACTGACGGACAATACCTCGAAAGTAAAGTTCTTGGGAGAGATCTCTGCTCCGTTTGAAATAACGACAGGTGTCAGACAAGGAGATGGATTATCCCCGATAGTCTTCAATATCGTACTGGGGAAAATAATGAAAACCTGGAAAGAAGCTCTGAAATTGGAAGGAACAAGTGGAATACACCTTGTGAAGAAAGGACGGAACCTAGAAATCAATTGTTTACCTATTGCAGATGGCCTTGACGTTGTAGTGGTGGTGGTGGTGATTATTGTTTTAAGAGGAAGTACAACTAGGCAACCATCCTCTATATAACACTAATCAGAGAGAAAAATGGAAGGGGTCCTACACTTCGAAAAATGAAGGTATCGGCCAAAGGAAGACAAGGGCCGCGAAGGGCATGAAAATAAAAGACGCCCTAGCCCTCGCAAACCTAATAGCGTCGGGGTCGGAAGAGAACAAGAGTTGACCAAGGGAGGTCGGATAAGATAGATGAAAGTGAGGAGCCTGGCACAAGTAAGTGGAAGCAATGCCAGGACTCAGCTGAGGGCCCCGTGGTCGCCAAACCACGCTCCAAAGTTCAGAGCCCCTGAGGCCCCTTTTAGTCGCCTCTTACGACAGGCAGGGGATACCGTGGGTGTTATTCTACCGCCCCCACCCACAGGGGGCTTGACGTTGTAGCCAAAAACCGAAAAGCCGCTCAAAAGATGCTGGAGAGTCTGCATGAAGTCGCCGAAAAAGTGGGAGTTAAAGCGTCTTATGAAGAGACAGAATGTGTGGAGTACAAGCACCAAAGCGAGAGGTATGTGGAGATAAAACATGGCAAGATTAAAAGGACAGACAAGGTCAAATACCTGCGTGAATGGATCCAAATCAACAGACTGGATAAAGAGGCAAACAAGGCAAGAGCCTACAAGCTAACACAGACCAGGTAGAACGAACAGGCAATATCCTACAAGGTCAAAAATCTGACATTATAACTCAGTAATAAAACCAGATTTACTAGTACCATACAACTAGATGCATTAGAGGAAAAAATTGAGAAGTATGGCATGAAAATGAGTAGAGGGAAAAGCAAGACTATGGTGATGTCTAGAGGGCAAAGGCAAGGAAAGGGCACTGTGAGAATTGGAAGTCAGGGTCTGGAAATTGTGGACAGCTTTAAATACCTAGGAAGTGAATTACAGGAGGGTACAGCAAAGTAATGCATTCTACCAAAGTGTAAGAAAACTTGTTTGGAGCAAAGAAGTACCAAGGAAAAGTAAAGAGATAATGTACAAAATGTACCCATACTGATTTATGCAGCTGTCACTTAGACTTTGAATAGCAGGCAAGAGAGTAGAATTCAAGCCAGTGAGATGAAATTCCTAAGAAGTATGATAGGAAAGACAGAGGGAGAAATGAAGATGTTAGGAAGGAAAGGTAAATGAGAGAGTTGAAAAGAATAAACTGAGGTGGTTTGGACATGTAAAGAGGATGGAGGAGAATTGAATTCCAAGAGAGGTGCTGGAGGCAAAGTACGAGGGCAAGAGAGCAAGAGGAAGACCTAGAACGAAGTGGACTGAATCAGAGAAGTGCAGCATAAGAAGACGAAATTTAGACTGGGACAAGATCGTGGAAGGAAAGAGAAAGATGGAGAAGTGGGATAAATACCCGACAGGAGCTGAATAATAAGGGGAAATGATGATGATGAATAAAGCCGGAAGGAGTGAACACTTCAGAGTGCCTAATCTTAGAGGAGCTGCAAGAACTCGAGAAGAAGGAAAGGAAGATTCTGGGACCACGGAAGATTACTGGAAGAAAGGGGAAAATGAGGAGCTCTACAAGTACACTGAGAAGATCACGGACACAATGCGGAAACGAAGACTGAAATTCTAAAGAATGGATCATAAACGACTGACTAAAAAGATCTTGAGATACATCATGGGGTTAAAGGCCACCTCCATGGTGGGTAGGAGAGGTCAAGAGGATGCGTAAGAAGTTGGAATTACACTGCATATGATCCACAATAGAAAAGAGTTCAGGAGAAGAGTCGACAGTCTAAAATCACTTGAAGAGAGACCACTAAAACGAAGGCCCGAATGGATCATTTCCAAAGAGGAGAGAAAGATGAGAAAAGAAAAAATGAAGAGGTTTTAGAAAGAGAAGAGAAGAAAAGCAAAGTTAAGTGCTGTGCGGTCCATATTTGGTCAAATTCGGAAAAAAAAAAAAACCAAACAGAAAGATCGTCTGAGTAAGAAATACAAATTGAGTTAATTAAACAATGACCCAAGTACCGTATCAAATCAAATCAAATCAAATCAAATCAAATCAAATCAAATCAAATCAAATCAAATCAAATCAAATCAAATCAAATCAAATCAAATCAAATCAAATCAAATCAAATCAAATCAAATCAAATCAAATCAAATCAAATCAAATCAAATCAAATCAAATCAAATCAAATCAAATCAAATCAAATCAAATCAAATCAAATCAAATCAAATCAAATCAAATCAAATCAAATCAAATCAAATCAAATCAAATCAAATCAAATCAAATCAAATCAAATCAAATCAAATCAAATCAAATCAAATCAAATCAAATCAAATCAAATCAAATCAAATCAAATCAAATCAAATCAAATCAAATCAAATCAAATCAAATCAAATCAAATCAAATCAAATCAAATCAAATCAAATCAAATCAAATCAAATCAAATCAAATCAAATCAAATCAAATCAAATCAAATCAAATCAAATCAAATCAAATCAAATCAAATCAAATCAAATCAAATCAAATCAAATCAAATCAAATCAAATCAAATCAAATCAAATCAAATCAAATCAAATCAAATCAAATGAAATCAAATCAAATCAAATGAAATCAAATCAAATCAAATCAAATCTCCTAAGTTAATAGATTTCAGACACCTGAGTGGATTATTTCCCTTCAAGTTAGATTGTCTAGTCGGAAATTCCCAACATAAACAAAAGGATTTGTTTGCTTGTGCAACATGCCAGTTGTATGAAAGACAGTACAATATTGATGGGCGTAGTTCGTGGAAAACATCAAGCTCCTTGGATTATGTGTTGTCACATACCACCCGGCAGTAGGCTAGCGTTCCCCAGTATTTCCAAGACTCTTCCATACCATCAAAGCCTGTCTTTGAGGGCCATTCCAGAGGAAGTGTTGGATTTAGGACTCCAGGAATAGGGTTGCCAGATGCGTGGTTTTACCCAGATCAATGTTTTCTTTTTTCTCATTACGTTCCGAGTACGGAGTGACCCTGCATATTCCGTTTTCCAGAAAACAAATTCTCACTATTGTACAATCTCGCCCTTTTCAAATTTAGAAAACAGAGTTGCGAGGTAATGCTTATTACAAATACTTATAGTTTTACTTGTAATCGTTAGCTTTAAAAAAATGTAATATTTACTCGTAATTTACTTGTAAAATAAAATAGTAATGTTTACATTGCAGTAATCGTTATACATCAGATGGGAGCAAACATAAATGAAAATAATGCTGTCAGTTTTCCCTTTGGGAAAAACGAATGATGTGATCAAATGAGCCAAATATATCCTCTCACCAATTCGCTTCAGCATCTGTTCAGTCGTAATTCGACCCACCCATCTCATTTTTAACATCCTTCTGTAACACCACATTTCTGACCCCCTGTGGGTGAGAGCGGTAGAATAACGCCCACGGTATCCCCTGCCTGTCGTAAGAGGTGGTTAAAAGGGCCCCAGGGCCTCTTAACTTCGCAGCGTGGGTTGGCAACCACGGGGCCCTTAGCTGAGTCCTGGTATTGCTTCCACTTACTTGAGTCAGGCTCCTCAGTTTCATGTATCCTATTCGACCTCCCTTGGTCAGCTCTTGTTCTTTTCCGACCCCGACGGTATTAGAGCACTCGAGGACTAGGGAGTCTCTCATTTTCATGCCCTTCGTAGCCCTTGTCTTTCTTTGGCTGTTATCTTCATTTTTCGAAGTCTCAGATATCTTCGTTTATCTCTCTCATATTAGTTTTGATAGAGGATGGTTGCCCAGTTGTACTTCCTCATAAATGAAACAGTAACCACCACCACCACTCTTTCTTTCTCAGATAGTTATCATCCATGTTTCACTTACATACAATGGCACCCTCCAGACGAACTCTTTATATTTCCTATATCAGTGTTCGAATTGAGCAAATTTCTTCCTTACTTGTGGAAGTCTGCATTTAGGTCCTCCTCGCTTCTGCGGTCGTTAGTTTTTCCACTACCCAGATAACAATATTCATCTATTTCCTGTAAAGTCTTCAGTTCCTAATCTAATATTTGCTGCCCCACTCTTGTACTGCTTCTCCAAGACTCTGGCCATACCATTCAGCAATTTCCCCAGATCTTCGACAAATCTCAGTTTCCATTTCCTCTCCTTGGATTGCGATTCCCTTCCCAAATTTCTCTTTCATTTCCTTTACTGCCTATTCGATGTAAAGACTGAAAAGGAGAAGAAGGGTGAGGCAAACTGCAGCCTTACCACACTCCTTTCTGGATTGCTGCTTCTTTTTCCAAGCCTTCGATTGTGATTACTGCAGACTGAATTTTGTATATACCGTAAATAATTTTATTGTTCGTTCTCAGTATGTGATCCCGTTCACCTTTAGAATCTCAAATAACTTGGTTCAGTCAACATTATCGAATGCCTTTTCTAGATCTACGACGCCATGTGCGATGGCTGTAATTACTTCCTTCAGAACCTAAGTTACCTTATTACCCGTCCTTAGTGGCAAACAACAGCTTCGTCTTCTTCTTGTACTACAACCTGTGGAGTTGCGGACATGAACTGTTTTGTAAATGTGAATTTGACCCTGTTTTACGGCCGGATGCCCTTCCTGACACCAACCCTGTGTAAAGGGATTTAATCACTATTGCGTGTTCCTGTGCTCGTTGGTACTTAACTGTCTGAACATGAAGAAGAGTGTGTTGGGACAAACACAAACACTCAGTCTCCGAGCCAAAAGAATTAACACGGGACCATTCAGCCAATGAAGCGGACATTTAAAGTAAAGCCTACTTCCTTCCCTGAATTCAACATCATAAGTTTGTTCGCAGAACGAATCCGTGATAGTTCGATTTATCGTCCATATGCGCATGCGCGGTTGGCAACTAGTTTGAAATGTGACTCTACGAACGGAAGTGGTTGGAAACGTCTGCGTTTTGAACCAACGTGTTTTGTATTCTGTAAGCTTCAGAAATTAATTAGGATTTTATTCGTAACTTCAGGTTTAAAAATTAACACTGTATGATAGCGTGAATGACTACTTAGTAATATTAGTTGAAAGTCTGAATATATACTTAGACATAAATACAGAAGTGGGTTATTTTTATATTTTCATATTTGGTAAATTTTACTTATTTTGTAAAGTTACTTCAGCAACTAATCACGGCCGTGAAGTAATTCTCAGGTCAGTTATGAAACGAACATAGATGGCAGTGGATATGCGCGCGCATATTCTAACTCGCTGACTGAAAGAGTTTCCGTCCAAGATCAGAAACTGTTCCAACGGTTTGCTGATGGCTTCCAACAGTTTGAAAAGTTTGTACGAACACCACATTAGTGGTCAGCAACTCTGATGATCGCTACTACGAACGCGAATTTGAATGTGCGCATGCGTCTGATAGATGGCAACAGTTTCTGACTGTACTACGAACAAAGCTAATGGCATATCCTACTTACTACAATGAACATGAGGGAAAACGTTATTTCTTCTTGATGAGAAATACCGTTTGAGAGCGAAGGCTTGCCCTCCGGCAGCTCAAGGTTATGTCCACAAATGGGTTAGTTCATCTCGTTAAAAGACTTACGCAATACGATATCCCCAGTTCTTAATGTTAACAGAGCAAGCCCAACGCATTCCTTCCTCAGATATTGTAGTATAAATACTGATAAGTGCTTGGATACATCTAGGAAACAAAATTCCACACACACCTTCAGGTGCGTAGAGGATGATAAAACGTTGGCTTATTCTGGGAAATCAACGGATTCAGAAATAAAACACGCCTTTAGTAAAGCTAGAAATAGTTAGCGAGGAAAAAGAAATCATCTTCGTCTAACTAGAAAAGCAATAGAATTGTTTCTCAGAAGGCATCTGTCATATTTGCCGTGTTTGACGTATTCTTCTAATGACATTTTAAGGCACGTTCGGATACATTTATGATTGACATTTAGAGTTTCTTGGAAGTAAAGCCGTTAAGTTGGGGCCGTGGAAAAAACCTATCACCTTCTGAAAATACAGGGCCAGTGGAACAATATCAAGTGATACATGAACAGTTTAGAGCTTCCGAACAGGAGCGAAGAAATATGGGGCACTTTTAAACTATTACAACTGTTTTAATGACAAACAGACGTAAATAGTTCAGTGAAGCCGAAAAAGGGGGCGTGGCAACTGGCGTACGTATGTTAGGAATTTAGGTACTGAATTCAACCAGCCTTTTGTGACTAGATTCCCAATATGATAAGCTTGCAACTTCAACAAAAATACATTTTCATATTTATGAAGGATTTCGTGCACGTCTCCCCTTATTCCAATATAAAGCATAATTCTGCTCCACTGAGGGTTCCAATCCCACAGTCTGCAGCCCTCAAGATAGCTTTCCGTGGTTTCTCATTTTCACATTAGGCAAGGGGCACCACTACCTTCCCAATCCGAGCTCTTTTTCATCCCTCCGTCGCCGAAAACCGTTAGTGCGACGTTAAACGACAAAAGAAAGCAAAAAATCTGTACCACTGATGCTAGATATCTGAAGGTTTCTCCCAATAACACAGGTTTCCCTTCGAGACAGGGGCGTGGAGTTTTGAAAATTAGTGTGGGTGGGTGCTCTAATATTAGCCTGCTGTCATTTCTTGATAGATGCAGTACTTCATATTCGCTATTAAAACTGTTCGTAACCATTTAGTCATGACTAGAATCACTGTATAAAATAATGATGCGAATTAATAATTGATGTATAATTTTTGCAGTCAATATAAATGCAAATTGACGTCGTGAAAATACTATTCTTGACTGAATATAAGTAAAGTTTAAATCTAACTTGGAGAAGAGAAAATTAAATGCACTTTAGATAAATAGCACTCCGCTTCTTGTCTCGATAAAATTCGAATTCAACTGAGGATTCCGTGAAGCTGTTCCACGACCGTAAACAGTAGGAATGTTGAGAAGGAAGGATTTATGAAACATTCACAAAGTGAACTTTTTCTGAAAGATGTTCACCTCATCTCCCAGCCTTTCTCTACAACGCCTAGCTCACAACAGAAAACAGCGATTATAATGTACAGAGTTGTCAAAATACACGGTGTAGTTCAAAAGCACACAGCACCTAGGAGAATATTCTGAAATATCAGAGGGTGTGGTCTTCATAATGAGAACAGGAAGAGAAAGAAGGTTAATCAAAATTGTGGGAATGCCGTGGAAAAAAATTAACCATTAGTAGTACGTTCAGAAATATTCCTAAACATTCAGCTACGTTTAATGTTGATACAATTAAATCTGCGTTTGGAGGGCGCTGAAAAATTATACCAGCGGGGTCGTGGCGCCGCATTGGACAGGCTTGCATTACAGTATCCATGGAAAATCAGGAGAAAAAGACAGGCCCCCTGACGTGTTGAAATAATCAGCTGAACTAAAACAATAATATATACCATAAGTAACAAAATATAATTTATACATATTTCTTATTTAACACAACCTTTCACCCCCTGCTTCATTCTTCCACATATTCACACATCTTCTCATCGCATGTGCTTCCCAACAAACATTTAACCATATTTACAATCTTACATTTAAAGTTGAATAAGCAAAGAAATCTAGTTTGTAGGACACAGTTCTAGCAAAGCACGGTATAAGACCAGACCACCCCATCAAAGCAGACACCACGCTAGGATAGTGAAGATACAGACGTGTCTGATGTCGGGCCCGGTGGTCCTCACTGTGTGGATCCTGATACACAGACAACACACCACACTACCAAATATCAGAGGAACGCGCAATAGTGTTTACATCCCTCCACGTAGGGCTGGCGTCAGGAAGGATATCCAGCCGTAAAATAAGGCTTAACCTACTTACCGACCTCAGAAAGTCACATTCAAGGGCAGGGTCGAGTCACGGAGCTGTGAGCTAACATCGGGAAATAGTCGGTACGAACCCCACTGTCGCCAGCCTTGAAGATAGTTTTCCGTGGTTTCCCATTTTCACACCAGGAAAATGCTGGGGCTGTACCTTAATTAAGATCACGGTGCCGGCCTGAGTAGCTGAGACGGTAGAACGCTGGCCTTCCAGGTTCGATCCTGGCTCAGTTCGGTGGTATTTGGAGGTGCTCAAATACCACAGCCTCATGTCGGTAGATTTAGTAACACGTAATAGAACTCCTGAGAGACTAAATTCCGGCACCTCGGCGTCTCCCAAAACTGAAAAAGTAGTTAGTGGGACTTAGCCATTATTATTATTATTATTATTATTATTATTATTATTATTATTATTATTATTATTATTATTATTATTATTTTGCGTGAATGGTCCCTTTCGGCACACACGAAGCTTTATTTATTTAGGATTTCGTTTGCGGAGGGTCTAGGACGCTTTCATCTGTAAACTAAAGATCCTCTTCCTTTCTTCCGTCCACTTGGTACCTGCTCTTTTTGGTACTTCACTCTCTGGAGTAACTTCCCACGTGTCAATTTTCTTTCTATATATATTTCGATTCAAAATTTCTTCAGGTTGAATCTAGGTTTCTTTACCTGAGGTCTGCCGCAATATTAGGTAATTTTTCTGTGGATTTCCGGGTTTGGAGACGGTACCCTTCTCCCGTGTGTCTTGGTCCTAAAATTTTTCTCATGATTTTTCGCTCTCCTTTTAGGATATTTTCCAGCTCGTCCTTTTTATGAAGCGTTAGAGTTTCCCCTGCATATAAAGCCACAGGTTTGATTACAGTATTGGAATGTTTAATCTTAACGTGGAGAGACATACATTTTTTGTTGTAGATTTCTCTTGTTCTCCCATAAGCTCTTCTCAGTTTTTGGACAGGGTTGTTTTGGGCTATTTTTTCTTGTCCGGTTGGTTCAAGGATTTCACCCAGGTATTTGAACTGAGGGACTCTGTTGATTTGTCCGTATTTTGTATTGAGACTATGGATGTTTAGTTTTGCACAGAAAAATTCAGTTTTCTGGAAGGAGATATGAAGTCCGACCTATCTGGCACATTGATGGAGAATTTCAACTTGCTTTATTGCTGTGACTTCATCATCATCATCATCATCATCATCATCATCATCTGTTTACCCTCCAGGGTCGGCTTTTCCCTAGGACACAGCGAGGGATCCCACCTCTACCGCCTCAAGGGCAGTGTCCCGGAGCTTCAGACTCTTGGTCGGGGATACAACTGGGGAGAATGACCAGTACCTCGCCCAGGCGGCCTCACCTGCTATGCTGAACAGAGGCCTTGTGGAGGGATGGGAAGATTGGAAGGGATAGGCAGGGAAGAGGGAAGGAAGCGGCCGTGGCCTTAAGTTAGGTACCATCCCGGCATTCGCCTGGAGGAGAAGTGGGAAACCACGGAAAACCACTTCCAGGATGGCTGAGGTGGGAATCGAACCCACCTCTACTCAGTTGACCTCCCGAGGCTGAGTGGACCCCGTTCCAGCCCTCATACCACTTTTCAAATTTCGTGGCAGAGCCGGGAATCGAACCCGGGCCTCCGGGGGTGGCAGCTAATCACGCTAACCACTACACCACAGAGGCGGACTGTGACTTCATCACTGGACAAAAAAGGCCAGGTCAACCGCAAAGGCCAGGCATGGTATTCAAGCTTTTTTTTTTTTTGGTGTGTCCCCATGTTTACTGGGTTCCAGCTATTTTGTGCTTTCAGTTCTTTTTCCCATTCCCTCATCACCTTATCGAGGGTGAAGAGGAGGGGTGACAGTCCATCTCCTCGCCGGACACTAGTTTTTATCAGGAATTCGTCTGAGATTTCTCCCATGAATTTCACTCTTGACTTCGTGTCAGTGAAGGTCTGTTTGGTCAAGTTTAGCGTTTTGGAGTCTAGTCCCTGTTCTTTCAGGATGCTGAACAGAAATTGACGATCAATTGAATCATATTATTATTATTATTATTATTATTATTATTATTATTATTATTATTATTATTATTATTATTATTTGCTCGTGTCGGCCTACTAAGGACTACGTTATTTTATCTTTCTTCTCTGCGCTTTGATCTTTGCCCAGTGCTGCTCTTTTCTTTCTTCTGTCCATGTCTTTCCCGTCTTGAATTTTGGCCTTTCTTGAAAACCCTGGTGGTCTTTTAGTTTCCTCCTGAGTGGGTAGCGTTCTTGTATATCTTCCTAAGTGATCTCCATCTCCTGAAGGTTCCTTTCCACCTCCTTGAACTAAGTTGGCTGGGTTTTCTTATCTTTTAAATGGGTAAAGATCTGATTCAATAATCGCGTTGGTCTCATTCTTAGCAAGTGGCTATGAAATGCAATCCTTCTCCTCCGCATCACATCAGAGATCTTCTGGACATGACTACACAGCTCATGGTTTTTCCGACGTCTATATTCATCGTTGTCTTTAATTGGACCAAGCATTTTCCTTAAATATATATTTTTATATCCTATTTTTCTATTAGGCCTTTCTTGTTCATAGCAATACATTCCGCTGCATATAAAGCCTCTGGTCTGTATTTTTGCGCCGTAAACTTCTTTGCTCAGTTGATAAGCCATTTCTATTCCATTCATGCGCGACGCAAAAGCTTCTTTTTCAGACATGTTTGCTTCTATGTACTCTCAACTTGTCTGTCCGTTTGATTGCCCCCTGGTGCTGTTTTGATGTTAGTTATGAATTGGTTTTTCTCCAAAGAGATCTAAAGAATCAGAGAAAATTTATACATCATGTGCAAAAGCTAGGCAATCAATTGAAAGGTTCATGTTCTTGTATCCCAATCTGACACCATTTTGGAGCCCATCGTTGTTAGTTTTTTTGTGCCACTCGCGGATGATTTTTTCAGCGACGCAATTCAAGAGCAGGAGCGAGAGCTCATCTCCTTGTCCCATTGTCTTCATAAGGACTATGCGCGTTGGTGCGACGGGAGAAAGAAAAGAAAAAGGAAGAAGATATAAGAGGAATATTTACATTGAAATGGTACAAACAGGTACCGTGCATAAGATCTCTAGTGATGCTGCAATGGTGCTAACAGCAGCGATGAGTCACGGAACGAATGCGCTAAGAGAAGTAAATACTTACACCAAGAGTAATGGGGCAATGAATGGATCTTCTGTGTGACGCTCATAACGTTACTAGTTTATATCCGCTTTCTCCAGTGCGGTTCAGCGGCAAGGACATTCTATCCTACAAAACAACATCAAATGGGATGCAGAATCAACAAATAAAATGAGATAAACTGAGAGGGGTGGCCGCTCTATCTAGAACCGTGTGTCTGGAAAGGAAGATGCCAAGATCTGAATATAAGCGATATGTACATACTGTATTTTGTATGCCGGGCTGAGTGGCTCAGACGGTTAAGGCGCTGGCCTTCTGACCCCAACTTGGCAGGTTCGATCCTGGCTCAGTCCGGTGGTATTTGAAGGTGCTCAAATACGACAGCCCCGTGTCGGTAGATTTACTGGCACGTTAAAGAACTCCAGCGGGACTAAATTCCGGCACCTCGGCGTCTCCGAAGACCTTAAAAGTAGTTAGTGGGACGTAAAACAAATAACATTATTATTATTATTATTATTATTATTATTATTATTATTATTATTATTATTATTGTATTTTGTAGAGCCTCTGTGGCTCAGACGGCAGCGCGTCGGCCTCTCACCTCTGGATACCGTGGTTCAAATCCCGGTCACTCCATGTGAGATTTGTGCTGGACAAAGCGGAGGCGGGACAGGTTTTTCTCCGCGTACTCCGGTTTTCCCTGTCATCTTTCATTCCAGCAACACTCTCCATTCTCATTTCATAGCATCTATCAGTCATTAATATAAAACACTTTGGGAGTGGCGACCCCATCGTAATAATAGCCTATATCTGATTCATTCATTACATCCCTGACCCGGTCAAAGACTGGAAAACAGGTTGTAGGTTTTCATTGTATTTTGTATGGGCAGACATATACTGTATTGAAGTAGACAGAAAATAACTGAATTGGGGGGAAGGGGGATTTCTCCAAACAAGAACTCATAGAATTAGAGTAGGCGAAGCGTTATCTAATCCTTTAAGAATTAAGAGAAGGCTCTCACAAGTCAGTGTTATTGGACCTCTGTGTTTTCTTATATACAGGGTTATTCAGCTAAGTTTTTCTTCTGATCAGTTGAGAATATATGCATTCTATTTCAAAATTTCTTTAATTGTAGTAAGGCGCTCATAAAATACTGCCCATTTCGTCTCCATCACATACGTAGGTCTAATTACCGAAAAACCAGTA
Source organism: Anabrus simplex (assembly GCF_040414725.1). Classification (NCBI taxonomy): domain Eukaryota; kingdom Metazoa; phylum Arthropoda; class Insecta; order Orthoptera; family Tettigoniidae; genus Anabrus; species Anabrus simplex. The sequence continues at coordinate 94,372,348 of NC_090278.1, forward strand.
GCAACTTAGTTTTTTTTTTAATTGGACTATACTAATTTCACTCACGGAACAACTAAGAATCAAGTGACAAGTTCAGTGATGTGGTTATTTTGAAAATCAGACGAGTAATTTTGGAGATTGTATACTCGAAGGTAGCCGCAGGATCTTTGGCGACCAAGCCCTACAGTAACGACTTAATGTGACGTCACTTTAGTCACAGATTTTGTAGCGTTACGTTACATAAGATATATTCATGGAAAAAAAAAATGCGCTGGCTATGATCGAAAGATTTGCTAAAGATGAAAGTGTAGCCCAGATCTGACACAAACATTAATGATAAGATAAGCCCATGTGTGGTTTGATAAATTGTCTTTTATACGTGCTTGTGTAAATATGTGAGTGCATTTTACACTTATATGATTCCTGTTCTGGTATGTATTTAAAAGGTAATGTGACCCGGCTATATGAAACGAGTCGCCACTGGATGGGCATGGGTTCTTATAAATAATAATCATTATTTTAAGAAGAAGGAGTCGATAATGAAAGAAGGGCGAAGGGAGTGATAAATAAAAGACTCCCTAGGCATCGCAAACCTCTTAGCGAGTACGCACAAGCGGCGAAGAGCGATAACACGTTCACGCGCATGTCGTTGCGCAGTGATTGTTGGTAACGTGTGGGAAAAATGAGGGCATTTTGTCTTGTGCGGAAAAGGGGAAGAACTCTTTTTTTAAATTAATTAAAGAGGGAAAGACGCTGAAGTTTTTACCAGTCACACTAAAGCAAAGTTCTGGATAAGAAACGGGAAAAGACTGTCAAAGTCTGCATGCTGAAACGCTCTCAATATCCCGGCAGTTCGAGCAGTCCTGGCACAATCCGCTACCGTCATGTGGCGACAATGAAACTGTTGGTCATGTGTTGAGGATACTGCCGTAGCGGACTCGTCCTGACCATCTGCACTCAGAGGTTTGAAGTGGAGAGTTTGTGAAAAAGTACGCAGTATATCTTTCACGGGGTCTAACAGATCAGCAGATGTTATTCTCGATTCAACCATCCGGTTTGAAAGAGACTTATACCAGGCCGATGAAGTTAACCAGGAAAAGAACAGCCTATCTGAGTGAGAGACATAACTAGAGCCCGGGAGTCAGGCAAAAGGCTCGTTTTATTTGGGTATTTACACTGACTGACAGAGCAAATGCAACACCAAGAAGGAGTGGTCAGAACTGTATGCCAATTGCAGGGTAGACTGACGTCACTGAGGTATGCTCATGATGTGAAATGCGCCGCTGTGCTGCGCACGTAGCGAACGATAAATGGGACACGGCGTTGGCGAATGGCCCACTTCGTACCGTGATTTCTCAGCCGACAGTCATTGTAGAACGTGTTGTCGTGTGCCACAGGACACGTGTATAGCTAAGGATGCCAGGCCGCCGTCAACGGAGGCATTTCCAGCAGACAGACGACTTTACGAGAGGTATGGTGATCGGGCTGAGAAGGGCAGGTTGGTCGCTTCGTCAAATCGCAGCCGATACCCATAGGGATGTGTCCACGGTGCAGCGCCTGTGGCGAAGATGGTTGGCGCAGGGACATGTGGCACGTGCGAGGGGTCCAGGCGCAGCTCGAGTGACGTCAGCACGCGAGGATCGGCGCATCCGCCGCCAAGCGGTGGCAGCCCCGCACGCCACGTCAACCGCCATTCTTCAGCATGTGCAAGACACCCTGGCTGTTCCAATATCGACCAGAACAATTTGCCGTCGATTGGTTGAAGGAGGTCTGCACTCCCGGCGTCCGCTCAGAAGACTACCATTGACTCCACAGCATAGACATGCACGCCTGGCATGGTGCCGGGCTAGAGCGACTTGGATGAGGGAATGGCGGAACGTCGTGTTCTCCGATGAGTCACGCTTCTGTTCTGTCAGTGATAGTCACCGCAGACGAGTGTGGCGTCGGCGTGGAGAAAGGTCAAATCCGGCAGTAACTGTGGAGCGCCCTACCGCTAGACAACGCGGCATCATGGTTTGGGGCGCTATTGCGTATGATTCCACGTCACCTCTAGTGCGTATTCAAGGCACGTTAAATGCCCACCGCTACGTGCAGCATGTGCTGCTCACCACGGCGTCTCCATACACGCTGACGTCCATCCCGCTGTGTCAGGGGAAATCTAGACTCGTCTGTGAACAACACAGGTCTCCATTGGCGAAGTTGCCAGTTGACGTGGGTACGGGCAAACAGAAGGCGAGCTGCGCGATGTTGCTGCGTTACACGGGCCACTCGAACAGGGCGTCTGGATCGTAAGGACACTTCTCTTAACCTGTTCCTTACTGTCTGGTCAGACACCGTGACTCCAGTGACACCCCTGAAGTCTTACAGTTCTCTGGCAGTTGCACGATGGATCAAGGCTGTTTCGTGCGGCTCGGAATGAGGTCTTGGAACACCCTCTGCCTGCGAGTCCTGTTTCCGTTCGAGACCGCCGATTTCGTGTACTCCGCAACCACTCACCACGGGCTTCACGTTATCCTCAATAACATGCTGATGCATTTCAATCCAGGAACAGTACTCAGTTTCTGAAATCGACACTCTTCACTTCAACGCCACACAGCTACAACACTCCCAACTGGATGCCTGTCACATTCACACAACGGCGCATGCCCGATCTCCTGCGAGTGTCTGGACTACGTTGCCACGACTTTATTTATCTTAAGTTATACACGTATATAATTCGAATGTCGGTGAGACCTCGATCGTCCACGTAGAGAGAAATCGACACGGAAGATGTTCAATCGTATTCAGTACAAACGCCGACGTGTATAAATATTGATAACGGAAGAAATTACGCGCCACGACTTGCTCGTAATAACGGATAGATCAGTGAAAGGGTTCTCGTTGTAACGAAAGGATATTACAAAGATTAACAAAGGAATTTTCGAGGGACATAAAAGCTGTTGTTACAGCGGTGTTCTCACTATTTTTCGTACTCACTACAGCGGACTTCTATTGTGACTACTGTTCCGATGACAGTCTATATTACTTCTCAGATCATAATGCTCAACTGTTTTTGAGGACTAGCGATTTATTTTTTATAATCTTTCACTCAAAGCCTGTTTGTGTGCAACGTACAATTACATGCGAGTTATGATTTCATTTGGTTAAAGAACTTACAGTGCAGTTTTTTCCGTAAGTACATCGTGCCCCATGACAGAGCATATTATTGTTGTTCTTGCTCGACAGCCATTTCCTCCTAGGAGATTAATCTCAGATTATTATGTAGATTAGTTCTTTGGAAAAGGAGGTAGCTGGTACCATTATGACGTACTCTGACTTGTGATGAGATGAATGCTACGGAATAACCATTCACCATCTTCCTGGAGTTTGATGATGGTATGATTTCTATCACATCCACTTCTGTTTAAGTAGCGCACCTGTTGGCCAGGATCATCGTTTGACACAATACAGATGTTAATTGGAAACAACGTTGCCCTATGATTCTCTTCCCTCTCTAGTGGACATTTCCACATATAAGATCTATATTCGGAATAAAGTCAAGAAAGACGAACCAATAGGATCTTGTGGTGGTGTCAAATTACGTGACTTGGTAACGTTGTTGTCTTCGCAGTAATTTGTATTTAAATCAGATAAATCAACGTCGCTCTGTACTGTCGGCGATGACAGGTCCCCACATAGCTTCCACTCACTTGCCCGGATATTTATGTAATATGAACGTGCGAAATACATGTACTAAATATATAATTAAATATCTCATATTCGTACATTATGTGATGGTATTATTGCACTAAATTTACAATAATGACCAGCTCCATGGCTAAATGGCTAGCGCGCTGGCCTTTGGTTACAGGGGTCCCGGGTTCGATTCCCGACAAGATGGGAAATTTTAACCATCATTGGTTAATTTCGCAGGCATGGGGGCTCGGTATATGTGTCGTCTTCATCATCATTCCATCCTCATCACGGCGCGCAGGCCACCTAACGGCGTCAAATCAAAAGACCTGCATCTGGCGAGGCGAACTTGTCCTCGGACACTCCCGGCACTAAAAGCCATACGCCATTTCATGTTTTACAATAATGTTCGTATATTCCTTTGGTTATGATATTAGACATTACAATTGGTTTAAATACCCCGATATTTCTAATGTTGACAGTATTAAATAATCAAATTAAAGGCATAATAAAAATACTTCTGGGGCCGATGACCTTCGATGTTAGGCCCCTTAAAACAACAAGCATCATCATCATCATCAAAAAATACTTCAAGTATTGAAAATAATAACATGCACTGTATATTATCAATCAATCAATCAATCAATCAATCAATCAATCAATACTGATCTGTATTTAGGGCAGTCGCCCAGGTGGCAGATTCCCTCTCTCTTGTTTTCCTAGCCTTTTCTTAAATGATTGCAAAGAAATTAGAAATTTATTGAACATCTCCCTTCGTGAGTTATTCCAGTTCCAAACTCGCCTTCCTATAAACGAATATTTGCCCCAAGTTGTCCTCTTGAATTGCAACTTTATCTTCATATTGTGATCTTTCCTACTTTTAAAGACACCACTCAAACTTATTCATCTACTGATGTCATTCCACGCCATCTCACCACTGACAGCTCGGAACATACCACTTAGTCGAGCAGCTCGTCTCATTTCTCCCAACTCTTTCCAGCCCAAACTTTGCAATCTTTTTATAATGCTACTCTTTTGTGGGAAATCGCACAGAACAAATCGAGCTGCTTTTCTTTGGATTTTTTCCAGTTCTTGAATCCGGTAATCCTGGTGAGGGTCCCATACACTGAAACCATACTGTAGTTGGGGTCTTACCAGAGACTTGTATGTCCTCTCCTTTACATCCTTACTACAACCCCTAAACACCCTCATAACCAAGTGCAGAGATCTGTACCCTTTATTTACAATCCCATTTATGTGATTACCCCAATGAAGGTCTTTCCTTATATTAACACCCAGATACTTACAATGGTCCGCAAAAGGAACTTTCACCCCATCAACGCAATAATTAAAACTGAGAGGACTGTTCCTATGTGTGAAACTCACAACCTGACTTTTATCCCCATTTATAATCATACCATTGCCTGCTGTCCATCTCACAACATTATCGAGGTCATTTTGCAGTTGCTCACAATCTTGTAACTTATTTATTACTCTGTACAGAATAACATCGTCCGCAACAAGCCTTATCTCTGATTACACAATGTATTGTTGTTGGTAATATCCTGTTGCCCTTTTGCCCTAAAAATAAAACAAATAAATCTTACTAAATATAAATATAGAATCTGTATTTAAATCCCGATTTAGTAAGACAAATAGCACGCTCACTTTTTTATATCGTGATGTGCAGTCACCAAGTGCTCTACGTCTCCATGTTTTCTATTCTATTCAAAAGGACCATTAAACATCACAGGAAGTCACCGGTATTTATATTTTAAAACTCGCTGGGTGGAATATATTCCTGAGGTTCTTCCTGTTCTTGGAACATGTATTACAGTGGTCATTAAGGGGAAATACCAGATAGATAACCGTCCACCTCTTACCTCTCGTTCTGCACATCAGGCAAATCTTTAATCACGTCTAGAATCTTCATTAACGCCTAAATTATCTCTCTCTCTTTCATTGCTTAGCACTCCTGGAGCACGGTTCCCAAGCTCAATCAATCAATCAATCAATCAATCAATCAATCAATCAATCAATCAATCAATCAATCAATCAATCAATCAATCAATCAATCAATCAATCAATCAATCAATCAATCAATCAATCAATCAATCAATCAATCAATCAATCAATCAATCAATCAATCAATCACCACTGATGTGTATTCAGAGCTCTCCCCGGATGGCAGATTCCCAACTATTTTGCTATTTGCTTTACGTCGGACCGACACAGATATGTCTTACGGCGACGATGGGATAGGAAAGGCCTAGGAATTGGAAGGAAGCGGCCGTGGCCTTAATTAAGGTACAGCCCCGGCATTTGCCTGGTGTGAAAATGGGAAACCACGGAAAACCATCTTCAGGGCTGCCGACAGTGGGGTTCAAACCCACTATCTCCCGATTACCGCACTTAAGCGACTGCAGCTATCGAGCTCGGTAGATTCCCAACTAGAGTATGGTTCCAGTGTATGGGACCCTCACCAGGATTACTTGATTTGTGAACTGGGAAAAATCCAAAGAAAAGCAGCTCGATTTGTTCTGGGTGATTTCCGACAAAAGAGTAGCGTTATGAAAATATTGCAAAGTTTGGGAGAAAGGGGACGAGCTGCTCGATTAAATGGTATGTTCCGAGCTATTTGTAGAGAGATGGCGTGGAATGACATAAGTAGACGAATATGTTCGAGTGGTGTTTTTAAAAGAAGGGAAGATAAAGTTGTAATTCAAGAGGACACACTGGGGCCAAATATTCGTTTACAGGAAGACGACTGGAATACCTTACCAAGAGAAATGTTCAGTAAATTCCCAAACTCTTTACAATCATTTAAGAGAAGACTAGTTAAACACCTGCAAGGAAATCTGCCACCTGGGCGACTGTTCTAAATGCAGATCAGTGGTGACTGATTTCTTAGTTTACTAATCTGTACAAGTTACGGGTTTTAGAGCTAGACAATTTCAATTGCATCTATATAAGTCTATATAAAACATAAGAGTATTTTCTGTACATTGCTCAGAATTTAAAAATAATTATATTTCTGTATCGGTTGAGTCCGCAGTAACAAGGAAATGGATTTCTTAATTTTTGTGTCAACTCTGTCTGTCTGTCTGTCTGTCTGTCTGTCTGTCTGTCTGTCTGTCTGTCTGTCTGTCTGTCTGTCTGTCTGTCTGTCTGTCTGTACGCGCATCACGATAAAATGGCTGAAGAGAATTTAATGAAAATCGGTATGTTAAGTCGGGGAATGAGCCACAACAATCTAGGCTATAAATAATTTTAATGACAGTGAGTTAAAGAGTAGTTTAGGGGAAGGCTAAAATTTAATCCTCATATATCTATGTTATTAGTGGTCCTGTCGATAAATACTATATAACTAAAGGTATATTGAATTAAATTTCTGATCATTTATACCTTGTACAGTTTTACCATACCGACTCATAAAACTGATCAACAATAACATTATATTGGCCATTGTTGTGATGTGATTGGTCTCTTCTGCTGCCGCTCATCTCTGATGGATGGGATGGCTGCTGAATGGTAAATTCACAGAGGCTTGCAGACTGAACGCTGAAAGACGGAACGGTCTATAATGATGATGTATGTATCTATGCATAAATGGAAGTCGTTTTGGAGCGATATATAAAGGTATAAAGATGAAAACAGGAGTTAATTAATTAGACATTTCGAGGCATCTTACACACTTAAAACTCTGATATATTCAAGATCCCTAGAAAAATAGAAAATTCCCAAAAGTCCCCGAGGAAGCCAGGCTGGGTAGGGGGAGGGTGGAAATTTAGGGCTCAGCATAAGAACGCAAGTGTAAGCATTTCTTTCACCCAGTGTGGTATATTTTTTCCAATGCGATGGCCTATAGTTTCCTGAAAATCCTTTATTTACCCCCTAAATCAAGATAGCGCGATAATTTGCCGTACCAATGGAAACATTCCAAGATGTTCGAATATTTAACTTTCTATCCACCAAAAATATCAAAATATCCAGACAATTTTAATCACGGTGCCGACCTTCGTTTCGAGGTTGTTTTTTTTTGTTTTTTTTTTTGGTGGCTAAACTGTAAGTCGTACAACAAAGCAGATAACATAAACGCACGCAGTATCAAGACCACTTTGATCCGGTGACTTTTTATCGTATCTCTATTCCTTATACGTTAGATAGTGTATTTTCTGATTGCACGTAAGTTTTGTATTTTTTTACACGTATATTTTATATTTTGACACACTTACATGTAGGATAGAATCTTCATATTCGCCGTATGCAAGCCAAATTTTATGTTTCTCTGTCTCAACACTATCCGAAAAATAGAACAATTTTCACTCTATGAAAAGTTTCTAATTCATTCTAACCCATGAATAGAAGAGATACCAAAAACTATTACAGGTTCTAGCATGTAGGTCACTGAAAGGGGCGTCGTATGGCTCAATCCCTTTGTCGATATGACGTACCGTTTAACAGCAGTTAATCTGAAAATGAAAGTCCGCAATTTTAGAAATCCATATACAATGTAGTATACCACAGCGAAGCACGGGTACATTTGCTAGTCAAATATTTCGGGGGGAGGTTTGAAACATTCTTGAAGAGATGGCATCCCAGGGGGCACTATGAAGGGCTTTTCAACAGGTGCGCGGAACTCTGGGAGACAATGAAGCCTCCACTGTGCTAAATTAGCTGGAAATACCAAATGAAGCAAGGCAGCGCACAAGAGCGGAATCAATGAACGTACCAGGAACAGGCTGGAGATAAGAGTACATGACGTCGTATAATAAAATCAACAAACACACCTTTGATTATACTTCTGTAGGCTTTTACTTCCCATCATATCTTTTTAACAGAATCTAAGAACTTCCAGTGCGTAGCTCTACCGAATACACCACGCGGACAATTTCTCTGCTTCCGGGTGAGGTTTTGGAATTAGAAGACGTGTTCAAATGTCGATCTGCCTAAACGAACGTGAGATTACCCACAGTTAGTACTGTTACTCAGGTAACATCCCGGATTTTTATTTCTAAACGCATCGCCCGCGTTTAATTTAACCGCGATAGATGTTTCTACGCCGTTTAATTAAATGCAAAAGAAAAACTGTATTTATTAACATACATAGATTTCACTTTTAATACTGGTCGTTTTCTATTATTTTAATATTTCCACCCCCGCCCGTAGGGGTGTCTTACCCTACAGTTTTCTTTCCCAAACAGTAAGTCATATGTGTATCTATTTTGGTTGAGAGCTATGCTGAAACACACACACATTCACCCGTAATCTCTGTCATTTTCGACATTTTCTTCTTCACTCCTTCTCATCCCCTATGGCAAGGGGACTGAACTTGGACTTTTCATGTTATATGCCGTTTATAGGGGAACAAGAAGAAGAAGGAAAAGAATATATACGCTGTAAGAAACTCATCATTATAATCTTTACGTACTGTTGGTTATGCAACCCGCTGTTCAGACTTGTCATGCGGTTTACTTACCTTCCCTTATTTTCATCTTTTCATCCTCCTCGCCCTATGCCGAAGGTGGCGTGTCAGATGCGACCGGCGTTGACAAGCAAATTGTCATTTGATAAGTTGTGTCATCACCCAAGAGAAGGTAAGCTAAACGAAGTGCAATGCCATTTCAATAAGTCCTATAAGCAGCTACTGCCCCTACTTTACATAACACTTCTGGGGGAAACTCGTTTTACAACACGAAACATTGTGATGCGTTTACGTCTTTTCCCACCGGGCGAGTTGGCCATGCGGTTAGAGGCGCGCCCCCCTGAGCTTGTACCCGGGAGATAGTGGGTTCGAATCCCACTGTCGGCAGCCCTGAAGATGTTTTTCCGTGGTTTCCCATTTTCACAACAGGCAAATGCTGGGGCTGTACTTTAATTAAGACCAGGGCCGCCTCCTTTCCATTCCTAGCCCTTTCCTATCCCACCGTCGTCTTAAGACCTGTCTGTGTCGGTGTGACGTAATGCCACTAGCAAAAAGAAAAAGATCCTAATTCTCAGAAATTATTTACGACTTAGGCCTACTTATTTATCGTGTCCTATTAATACCAGGAGTGTCCGAGGACGTGTTCGGCTTGCCTGGTGCAGGTCTTTCTACCTGACCCTGTGGGCGACCTGCGCGTCTGGATGTGGGATCATGATAATGAAGTAGGGAGAGATGAAACCCGGTTTCGGCACGTAGCCTACTCCTCTCGAATAATACCAAGGGGTCTGCTCAGTGCTTTACGTCACCATCCGACGGCCGAATCACCATCAACAGCATCATATCCCCTCACTCCATTTGAACACTGCGAAAAGGTTTGGATTTGAATCTCGGCTTTTGACATGCAATCTAGTGATTAGAAACTGTCTAACACCAACTTTCCTACCCAGCCAGCCAACATTCTGATGGTGAATTTTATTTTCATCCAGGCTAAGTGGCTCAGACGGTTGAGATCCTGGTCTTCCGACTCCAACTTCGCAGGTTCGATCCTGGCTCAGTCCGGTGATATTTGAACGTGCTCAAATACGTCAGCTTTGTGTCGGTGGATTTACTGGCACGTAAAATAAGTCCTGCGGGACTACATTCCGGCACCTTGGGGTCTCCTTAAACCATAAAAGTAGTTACTGGGACGTAAAGCCAGCAATATTATTGTATTTTTCTTTCGACCAACGGCACTCGAACCTGCCAACCACGGTGTCAGACCTTTATTTTAGGAAAGACCAAGTTAGCTACTTATAAGCAATCTACCACTTGGTGACAGCCCTTAATGCAGATCAATTGTAAGTGAATGATGGGTCGCATGCAGCACGATGCTTATCCACTCGGTCGCTATTGGCACGATAATAGCCTCGTCGCATCCGGCACGGTCGCATCTGGCACGCACGTAACCATGCCGAACTACCTATCACATTTCGTTCAAACCACTTCCTAAATCCTCCCAGGGGTAATAAGAACAAATTGTGAAATTTTCAGCGAAATCGGTCCCGTAGTTGTTGAGTTCATTCGAGACATACATACGGTACAAACAAACACACATTCATTTTTAAATAAATAGATGACAAAAATATTAGTCGATTATTTTCCAACAGATATTCGTGAAGTATCTAACGGATATCACACATTTTTAATGAGGGTATTGGAACCCACGTCCCTCTGGATAAACCAAGCACTCCTCAAGTATGCAACGGTAAATGAAGACTGAAAGGAAACTGATGAATATTGCTAGTTGGGTAGTAAAATAACTAACGATGGCAGAAGTAAGGAGGACATACAATTCAGACTAGCACAAGCAAGGAAGAGCTTTCTTAAGAAAACAAATTTGCTCACTTCCAACATTGATATAAGAATGAAATGTTTTTGAAGACTTTCGTCTGGAGCGTGACATTGTATGGAAGTGAAACATGGACGATAACTAGATCAGAAAGAAAGAGAATATAAGCATTTGAAATGTGGTGTTACAGAAGAATGCAGAAGATGAGATGAATAAATCGAATCAGGAATGAAGAGATACTGAATTGAATTGGTGAGAGGAGATCGATTTGTCTAAATTTGACCAGAAAAAGAGATAGAATGATAGGACACATCTTAAGACACCCAGGACTTGTTCAGTTGGTTTCTGAAGGAAGTGTAGGTGGCAAGAACGGTAGGAGTAGACCAAGGTATGAATATGACAAGCAGATTAGAGCAGATGTAGGATGTAGTACCGTAGTTACGTAGAAATCGAAACGTTAGCACAGGATAAGGTGGCATGGTGAGCTGCATCAAACTAGTATATGGACTGATGGCTCAAATAAGATTATTATTATTATTATTATTATTATTATTATTATTATTATTATTATTATTATTATTATTATTATTATTATTATTATTATTATTATTATTATATGCAAATAAGCACATTAAGACTACGCAAAGTACTTAGAGGCGTGCTATTGCCTTCCCCTGTGCCCATATTTCTTTCATTCTTTTACTATGAACTTCCTTTCTGTCTTCAGACCAGGTTGTTCCAGTCTTCTTCTTTCGTCTTTCCTCTGGGTTAACTCACCATTTATGAGTTTTGCCCTGTTTTGGCCATCTGCCGGAGTATTTCCTGTCTGTTTCAAATCGCCAATCCATTTCATTTGTCTCTCTTAGCTTTACTCACTTTTTTCATAGAAATAGACTATTTGTTATTACGAAAATAAGAATTCCGTAACATTTATACTTGAACTTAGAATTTATTACTTTTTGATGGACATGGCATATTTTTAAGTTGAACTGACTAGTTTTCTCGATGGAGCTGGAAGCCTGCTCGGTTGACGTTCCAGAGATTGTTAAAGTTTCTGCGTACTGCAATTAGGAAAATCCAATATTGAGTGCAGACGGCGTGGCGACACGCTTCTGCACTCCGGGGAATTCTGCCGACATCTCGTGCACGTGGCCACAGAAATAGTCATTACAGGAGATTGGCTCAATCCGTTTGACTTTCTACCGACAAAATTAGCCGCACGTGCTTACGAACTGGACAGGTGGTGAATGTGCACTCTTCACACTGAGGCTATTAAGGTCCATTCGTAATCTTGAAGTTAATTGTCTGGTTAAATGTCCAAAGAATATAAATTGTTGCCTAAAGATAAGGATGAATGGACAATGAATATCAATCAATCAATCAATCAATCAATCAATCAATCAATCAATCAATCAATCAATCAATCAATCAATCAATCAATCAATCAATCAATCAATCAATCAATCAATCAATCAATCTATCTATCAATCAATCAATCAATCAATGATGTGCATTTAGAGCTGTCACCCAGGTCGCTGATTTCATATCAATTGATGTTTTACCTGGCTTTTTCTTAAATATATTCAAAGAACTTGGTAATTTATCGAACATTTTCCGTGAAAAATTATTCCAATCCTTCACTCCTCGCCCTATGAATGAATATTTGCCCAATTTTTTTTTTTTTTTTGTATTTTAGATTTTAAAAATTTACAATCGCTTTAACCCGTGGTATCGCGACTTTTATTAAATGTAAAAATATCAAAACAATTTACAATTTTACATAAACAAAAGGCTTACATTGACAAACAACCTGTGAAAAAAAAAAATCTTTATATTTGGTAATATAAACAACGTCCGCCTCTGTGGTGTAGTGGTTAGTGTGATTAGCTGCCACCCCCGGAGGCCCGGGTTCGATTCCCGGCTCTGGTACAAGGGCTGGAACAAAGTCCACTCAGCCTCGGGAGGTCAATAGAGGTGGGTTCGATTCCCACCTCAGCCATCCTGGAAGTGGTTTTCCGTAGTTTCCCGCTTCTCCTCCAGTCAAATGCCGGGATGGTACCTAACTTAAGGCCAGGGCCGCTTCCTTCCCTCTTCCTTGTCTATCCCTTCCAATCTTCCCTTCCCCCACCAAGGCCTCTGTTCAGCATAGCAGGTGAGGACGCCTGGGCGAGGCACTTGTCATACTCTCCAGTTGTATCCCCAAGGACACTGCCCTTGAGGCGGTAGAGGTGGGATCCCTCGCTCAGTCCGAGAGAAAACCAACCTGGAGGGTAAACAGATTAAGAAAGGATATAAACAAGAATCTTTAAAATTTTAATAATTTGGAGTCATAGTCAAAGGAGAGTTCAGTGCCTTGTGGAGCTCATTAGGAATGCAGTGGTAATTTCGCCGTTGATTGCACAGTTGAAAATGAAAATTCAGAGCCTGTTTCCTGTCATTCGACCGGGTCAGGGATGGAATGAATGAAGCCCCATCTAGCGGCAAGGATAGGAATTGTGCCTGTCGCACTCCTTTTGGAGCAATGATTAATGACTGACATATGAAATGAAATGATATTGGGTTGCTGGAATGAAAGATGACAGGGAAAACCGAAGTACCCGGAGAAAAACTTGCCCCGCCTCCCCTTTGTCCAGCACAAATCTCACATGGAGTGACCGAACCCAGCGGAGAGAGGCCTGAGCCACGGAGGCTCTGTTGATTGTACAGATGAGAGCTTGAGTTACTGTGGGTTAGATTTTAGTGTCCTATCCTCAGTCGTGACAAGAAAACTTATCTTGTCTGCAAAGGCTCTTAACTTTGCCCCAATCGTCCTCTAGAATTCCAACTTTATCTTCACATCTTTCCTACTTTTAAAAGTTCCACTCAAGTTTATTCGTCGACTAATGCCATTGCTCCACACACATCTCGGAAGACGCCACTTAGTCGAGCATCTCGTCTCCTTACTTCCAAGTCTTCCCAGCCCGCACTTGGCGACATTGTCGTAACGCTACTCTTTTGTCAGGAATCACTCAGAATAAACCGTGCTCCCTTGGATCTTTTTGAGTTCTCGTATCAAGTATTTGGGAACCATGCTGTGATTGGGGTCTTACCAGAGACTTCTTCTCTTTTACATCATCCCCTAAATACTCTCATAACCATGTCAAGAGATCTGTACCCTTTATTTACAACCTCCTTAATGTGATTACCCCAATGAAGACGGCTTAAAGCGCTTATTCATGAACATCAGTTACTTTTGATGATGATGATGATGATGATGATGCTTGTTGTTTAAAGGGGCCTAACATCTAGGTCATCGGTCCCTAATGGTACGAAATAAGACGAAATGTAATGACAATTTAAAAGTCAAAAATCATCCACCGACCAGAATTCAAAATATGATGACCAAGAATGAATGGGTAAATCAGTGGATCCGACCCGCAATGCCCTTCATTCCCAGAAACTATCGTAAAGCAATAATATTACTGATTAAGGGACTGCTTCTAAAGCACAATCTGGAATCGATGATGCTTGTAGTCTAAAGGGGTCCAAAATCCAGGTCATTGGCCCCTCATAATGGTACTTATCGCTAGTAAAGTAGAACCACGGTATTTGTCATGGTACTAATGAAAAGCAGCGTAGACTCGCAGTATGTCACACGTTATGGTACTGCTCACAAGTAATGCAATACGTACATGAAACGCAGACCTATGGTGTTCCTTACATTGTGGGTGCTAATCATAGGCAACGCGCACCCACGGTGTCTCTCATATTATAGTAGTACTATTCACAGCTATTGTAAAACCCATCCTGATTCACCCTCTGTCGCTACTAATCACAAACCTCTTGTGTACTTAACATAGTGGTAATACTCGCAAGTAAAGGCGACCCTGGTGTTCTCCTGCGCGATGGTACTAAGTACAAGTAGTCTCATGGTTTTAATTCGATCGTCCCTTGGTCGCCCCTTTTATTGCCCTCTTACGACAGGCAGGGGATACCGTGGGTGTTATTCTACCCGCCCCAACGCACAGGGGGAATATCTTCCGAGCCGTCACTGAAGAGATGGCGTGGAATGTCATTAGTAGACGAATACGTTAGAGTGGCGTTGTTCAAATCACTATATGGAGATAAAGTCGGGATTCAAGAGGACGAATTGGGAATAATATTCGTTTACAGTAAGAGGAGTAAGAGATTGGAATAATTAATCAAGGGAAATGTTCGATAAACTTCCAATTTCTTTGAGAATATTTAAGAAAAGACTAGCAAACAATCGATAGGGAATCTGCCTCCTGGGCGACTGCCCTAAATGCAGATCAGTGGTGATTTATTTATTTGTTTAATTATTTTTACTTAAAGTAATAACCTCCACTCCTATATTCCCGATTCGGCCCCATAATTTTGTGTTTTTTCGAATCATTGTACGGAGTGATAACGTTGTGTCTTTCCTGTACTGGAAAGCCCTGTTGAGTTTCTATGTTTCCAACTACAGTACCTAAATCTTAGGATAATCTAGAGGTCTGTTGCGATGAGTTAGTGTTGTTACTGAATGAGGTGTGCAGGACAATACGAGATGGTAATTTTAATGACGTCCTGACTCACTTCTCTGTTGTTTGTTATTCATGAGTTTGGAGCTCTCTTAACATTCTGTGCACGACACGGTTTGGAGCCATCTTCGGTTATCCTATATGAATGTTGTCACCAGCTGGACTCATTTCATTCGGCTTTTCTTCTCCAGTCCCTGTTCCCTTATTTATCTTGCAGAAGGCTTTCCTCACTTGTCAGAAACATTGGGTCTACTATCACGTATCTGAACTGAAAGATATCTTTTTTCAATCACTTTCCCTGTATTCTGAAGACTTCTCCATAGAATTTCAGCCTTCTTATCCTAATAGTCTCCAGCAATCGTTCTTCGTGTCCACTTATTTATGTTGTCCAGTTACAATTTTTGAACCCATTATCTTGCGTCCTAAGACCAGCCTCCCCAGTCGTTCAGAACCACTCACTAGCGTATAGACATTCCGTTTTAATCACAATGTTGTAGTATCTGATCTTGCCTGTAATAAGATTGCTTTCTTCTTATAAGGTAGATCATGGGAGACTACTGGCAAAAATTAGTGCAATTGGGCTAGACAAGAGAGTGACTGAATGGGTGGCTCTGTTTCTAGAAAATAGATCTCAGAGAATTAGAGTAGGCGAAGCTTTATCTGACCCTGTAATAATTAAGAGGGGAATTCCTCAAGGCAGTATTATTGGACCTTTATGTTTTCTTATATATAAATGACATGGCGTAAAGAAGTGCAATCAGAGATAAGGCTTTTCGCAGATGATATTATTCTGTACAGAGCAATAAATAAGTTACAAGATTGTGAGCAACTGCAACGTGACCTCGATAATTGTGTGAGATGGACAGTAGGCAATGGTATGTTGATAAACGGGGTTAAAAGTCAGGTTGTGAGTTTGACAAATAGGTAAAGTCCTCTCAGTTTTAATTACTGCGTTGTTGGAGTGAAAGTTCCTTTTGGGGATCATTGTAAATACCTAGGTATTATTATAACGAAATATCTTCATTGGGGTAATCACATTAATATGATTGTAAATAAAGGGTACAGATCTCTGCACTTGGTTATGAGGGTGTTTAGGGGTTGTAGTAAGGATATAAAGGAAAGGGCCTATAAGTCTCTGGTAAGACCCCAACTAGAGTATGGTTCCCGTTTATGGGACCCTCACCAGGATTACTTGATTCAAAAACTGGAAAAAAATCCAAAGAAAAGCAGCTCGATTTGTTCTGGGTGATTTCCGACAAAAGAGTAGCATTATAAAAATGTTGCAAAGTTTAGGCTGGGAAGACTTGGGAGAAAGGAGACGAGCTGCTCGACTAAGTGGTATGTTCCGAGCTGTCAGTGGAGAGATGGCGTGGGAGGACATCAGTAGACGAATAAGTTTGAGTGTTGTCTTTAAAAGTTTTTTTTTTTTTTTTTGCTATGGGCTTTACGTCGCACCGACACAGAAAGGTCTTATGGCGACGATGGGATAGGAAAGGCCTAGGAGTTGGAAGGAAGCGGCCGTGGCCTTAATTAAGGTACAGCCCCAGCATTTGCCTGGTCTTTAAAAGTAGAAAGTTGGAATTCAAGAGGACAAATTGGGGAAAATATTCGTTTTAAGGAAGGGGAGTTAGGCATTCGAATAACTTACCAAGGGAGATGTTCAATTTAAGAAAAGGCCAGGAAAACAACAGACAGGGAATCTGCCACCTCGGCGACTGCTCTTTATGCAGATCAGTAGTGATTGATTAAGGTTTTGAGTTCTACGAAAAGCAGTGGCCATCGTTTCTCGTCTGCAGTTGCTGGCTTCCCTTTCAGATGTTTTCATTTGGACAAACTCACCGAGGTGTATGAACCTCTCAGCTCTCTCAATCCTACCACAGCTTGTGTTTAGATGATGGGGTGCAGTTTTAATGTTTATCATGAACTTTGTTTTCTCAAAGAAAATCTGGAGCCATGCAATCAATCAATCAATCAATCAATCAATCAATCAATCAATCAATAAATAAATCAATCAATCAATCAATCAATCAATCAATCAATCAATCAATCAATCAATCAATCAATCAATCAATCAATCAATCAATCAATCAATCAATAAATCAATCAATCAATCAATCAATCAATGATGTCCATTTAGAGCAATCGCCCAAGTGGCAGATACCCTATCTGTTGTTTTCCTACCCTTTTCTCAGATTATTGCAAATAAACTGGAAATTTATTGAACTTCTCCCTTGGTAAGTTGTTCCAATTCCTAACTCCCCTTCCTATAAACGAATATTTGCCCCCATTTGTCCCCTTGAATTACAACTTTATCTTCATATTGTGATCTTTCCTATTTTTAAAGACATCACTCAAACGTATACGTCTACTGATGTCATTCCACGCCATCTCTCCAATGACAGCTCGGAACATACTGCTTAGTCGAACATTATTATTATTATTATTATTATTATTATTATTATTATTATTATTATTATTATTATTATTATTATTATTATTATCTCCAGGGCTGCCGACAGTGGGGCTCTAACCCACTATCTCCCGGATGCAAGCTCACAGCTGCGCGACCCTAACCGCACGATCAACTCGCCCGGCGGATCTTCGCTGAATTACGTCTATTATTACTAGTCCAACATTTATGATTTAAGTTGTCTTTAGTTGAAAAATGCTTTTTTCCTCGGTATTCCTCCTTTTTAGGTCATTTTGGAATAATTTCCTTACAACAGTTCTCGCGGAAACAGTCTCATTTAAACGGTATTGTCAAGATTTCCTCTTAAATACGTGAACAGCTTGTATGAATGTGAATGAGATTAAGTATGATTAGAGCTGTTGTTAGGTAAAGTAGATAGATAATATTAATCGTTGACAAAATAACTATGATAATACAGTACTACTTCATTCCTTTAATTTAGGTAATGTAGTTTCTGGATATGGGATCGAGTCTTGTTAACTTTCAAATTATGTGACTGTGTGGTTAGGTGTAAGAGCGGGCCTTGAGCCCTAACTAAGCAACATACAAAGGCACAACATAAATAATTGCACGATGTTGCCTCTTGTCAGCGGTATTCCACACTACCTTTTGTTCCACTTTTTTCCTCTCCTCGTCTCCAATAAACCTGTACTGATCCATCTTGCCGTGGCAAGGTTTTGCACAGTTATGTACCACAAACAAAAGATTCGTTTAAAACATACAATTCTAACATTCCAATCTCTGACATTCGTCACATGGTCGGCGTATTTCTATAATGAGAGATATATTGCTATAAAAGGATTCACTAACGAGAGACAAGCCTTAGAAGTTTTTCAATTATTCTTATTTCTAGTAGAGAAACAGTTACCATCTCAAACAGGTTGTTCAAGTGATATTGTTATCATAGTTAACATAACGAGAATTGTAGAAATTATCAACAGGGAATCTGAATCTGTTATTGTTAACTACAGTATTATTAATAAGCAATGATGACAATGTAACAGATCAAACACATAGGTATTCACAACCTGCACAGAGAATAAGCCGTTCAGCACTGATGTACTATTTCACATTTGCATTTAAAGTCTTTGGAGCACAGTCTACAATAATAGCCGACGACTTCATCAGAATAACACAGTTGCATAAATGTTTTACTGAAGACAACTGAAGCACGATATTACAGCAAAGAAGGTATTCATAAAGATGTTGAAGTGCGACAATACGAAATGGAATAATTTGTCCGAACTACAGTTGCTAATTGGTTGAAGTCTCTGATATTCTGGAGCCATGTGCTAAATAGACATCATTGAGTCATCATTATTTTTCTCTTCACTGAACTTCTGTTATTGTTAGTAAAACACTTGAAGTTACATGTGAAGGTACATGAAGTTGTATGCAAATGGATTGAAATGAAGAGAGGAGTACAGCAAGGCAGTGCTTTGTCACCTCTCCTATTTATCACTGTGATGGATACCATAACAAAAGCATTAAAAAGGAAGGAGCATCAGAACTTGAAAGCTTTCATCTTTGCAGACGACGTGGTGATCTGGGGTAAAACCAAAAATGATGTGGAGGAAAAGCCATGAGTTTAAGAGATATGATTTAAATATCAACAAGGCTAAGACGGTGGTGATGAAGTTACAGAGGGGAGACGACAAACCACAAATCAGAATAAATGACACCAAACTGGACAGTGTTCCAATGTTTAAGTACTTGTATAGTATTGAAAGAAAACCTTGCAAAATATAAGGTGGACATTCGAATTAGCAAGGCAACTCAATTTTACCACTAAAAGACAACTGCTGTGGGATAAACAAGTACCAACCTACGATGACATTATTAAAATCATATTATACACCCATCCTCACGTATAGCTAGGAAACAACAATGTTAACGAGACAAGACAACTCAAAACTGCAAGCTTCTGAAATGAAGTTCCTATGCACCAGGATACAGAAAACCAGAAATGAAAAAGTCCGGGAGGAGGTGGGAATAGGAGACTCCTTACTACAGAGGATCCAGAAAGCAAGACTGAAGTGGTTTGGGCATGTAAGAACGATGACTGCAAGAAGAGAATATAAAAGAGAAGTAAAAGGTAAATGATCAGTGGTCAAACCCAGAGAAAAACGGACCGATCTGGTGAAGAAAGATGTGGAGGAGAGAGCACAAGATTGAGAGAAGATTACGATAGAACAGTGGTTCATGGACAGACGAAGATAGAGGGGGGTATATCACACCTGGAGAACTGAAAATGGTAAACGATGGTGATGATGATGATGATGATGATGATGATGACTACGCTTGTAAAGGGGATGGCGTATAAATCTCTGGTAAGACTGCAGTTAGACTACGGTTCCAGTTACAAAAATGTTGCAAAGTTTAGGTTGGGAAGACTTGGGAGAAAGGAGAGGAGTTGCTCGACTAAGTGGCATGTTCCCAGATGGCGTGGAATGGTGTTAGTAGACGAAGACGTTCTAGTGGTGTTTTTAAAAGTAGGAAAAAGCACAATACGAAGATAAAGTTGGAATCCAAGAGTCGTGATCGATCAGCTGAGAGTTGAGACATGTAATTGGTCTACATTGCTATTCGCGATAACACACGGCGTGAAGGAATGAGTAATGGAGGTTTATCCCACCATAACCCACATTTTTATTGACATCGCATGAGCGTCAATAAATCTCATTGCAAATGTGTGACTAATGAGGTAATAAAAGGCTGTAGGCATTCTTCTTGCGAGACCCATTCTCCAGTTACAGGAACCATTTTAAAGAGGGGTATTTACCACCTTATCAGTTGAAGATTTCTAATTCCTATGACTCATATTAATAAGCACTTCATTGGGAAGAATGCTTATGTTGGTTGTTGTGTAGGGAAGTACGATCCTCGTATCAACCCATGAACGCATGATTTCTTCTTGTTCTCCTTTTCGATGTTGGCCATTTAAGGACCACGGGAAGTAAAGACCACCACACCCAGAGCTAAGCCATGTTGTCACGAATGAACAGCTAGGTATAGTGCTGCCAGGTCTCCCGAAATTTCAGAGATCTCCCGATTTTTGCAACACACTAGAACACCCGAAAAAACAAAAAACTCCCGAAATTTCTTCTAATCCAAATTTAAGGGAAATTAATAATAATAATTAATGGAGCATAATTTTCTCGTCTCACTGTGTCATGTGTAGGTATCCCCCTGTGGATGGGGGCGCTAAATAACACCCACGGTATCCCCTGCCTGTCGTAAGAGGCGACTAAAAGAGGCCCCAGGGGCTCTGAACCTTGGAGCGTGTGTTGGCGACCACGGGGCCCTTAGCTGAGTTCCGGGAATGCTTCCACTTACTTGTGTCAGGCTTCTCACGTTCATCTATCCTCTCCGACCTCCCTTGGTCAACTCTTGTTCTTTTCCGACCCCGACGGTATTAGAGCACTCGAGGCCTAGGGAGTCTTTCATTTTCACGCCCTTCGTGACCCTTCCCTTTTTTGTTGAAGTGTCGGATCCCTCTCTCTGATTAGTGTTCAGAGAGGATGTACTCCTCTTCAAACAATAACCACCACAACCCCTTAGGATGTGTCCTGTCATCGTCTCTCTTGTTCTCGTCAAATCGCTCTATCTATCCGTCTCATCTTCAGCTTTCTTCTGTCACACCACATGTCAAAAGCTTCTATCGTCTTCCTTCCTGAGCTAGTTTCACTTCCATACGCTCTAGACGAAAGTCTTCAAATATATCTTTCTAATTCCTGTATCAGTGTTCGAAGTGAGCAAATTGCTTGTGCTAGTCTGCATTTTGTGTCTACTACCTTTAGGACTTCATTTCCTAATCTAATATTACCTGCACATGGTTCTAGAAAAAAATATGTATATAACAGAATTAGTGAAAATATGTATTCACATAAACATTTGTATTTGTTTACATAAACATACGTTCTTAAGGTCCAAACCTTGGAAGAGCCGACTTTGACATTGTGTTAGGTTCCAAGAAACAGGTCGAACAACGTCATCTCGCTGGGAGGCCATGAGCAAGCATCTCTGTGTTGCCCCGAGATCTTGGCAGCGAGTGTGGATGACGTGAGAGATGTAGTGTGACGTCGGAATCGGGCAGTGCCTCCACGTGGTGGGGCTCGAACTTCAAACACGATCAGTTGGTTCATTTCTCCTAACTTGTCAGTCCTGAGTTACATGCCGCCAACTGTTCTTCTCCACGTTCTCACTTTGCTTAGCAGACAAAGTAGGGGTCCCCGAACTGCGAACAACCTACAATTAAACAATTTCCTCAATTGTGCCAAAATTTGAAGGGGTGAAGGGCCCGGAAAGGTTTCAAATTGTGAGTCTTGGGAAGCTCTATCAAACTCTTAAAAAAATTGAAAATCGCTTCCCACCTAAACAGCCTAAAATCGCGTGTTTCTTTACTCGTTTTCTTTCTTATTCGAATTCTAGCCAAATCAACTTATTTACATGATTCTTACTGTAACGTGTTCCTTGGATCAATACCCTCAGGCATTATTGATTTTTTGACAAATGTCCACGCTGAATGTAGTTATAAAGGCTTAAGTAAAACTCTACAATGACTCACATTAGCGCTCGTAGTGGTGCTTAAGTAAAACTCTACATTGACTCACATTAGTGCTCGTAATGGTGGTTAAGTAAAACAATGCACTGACTCACATTAGTACTCGTAATGGTGCTTAAGTAAAACAATGCACTGACTCACATTAGTGTTCGTAGTGGTGCTTAAGTAAAACTCTACATTGACTCACATTAGTACTCGTAATGGTGCTTAAGTAAAACAATGCACTGACTCACATTAGTGCTCGTAGTGGTGCTTAAGTAAAACTCTACACTGACTCACATTAGTACTCGTAATGGTGCTAAAGTAAAACTCTACATTGACTCACATTAGTGTTCGTAGTGGTGCTAAAGTAAAACTCTACATTGACTCACATTAGTGCTCGTAATGGTGCTAAAGTAAAACAATGCACTGACTCACATTAATACTCGTAGTGGTGCTTAAGTAAAACTCTACATTGACTCACATTAGCGCTCGTAGTGGTGCTAAAGTAAAACTTTACATTGACTCACATTAGTGCTCGTAATGGTGCTTAAGTAAAACAATGCATTGACTCACATTAGTACTCGTAGTGGTGCTTAAGTAAAACTCTACATTGACTCACATTAGCGCTCGTAATGGTGCTTAAGTAAAACAATGCACTGACTCACATTAGTGCTCGTAATGGTGCTTAAGTAAAACAATGCACTGACTCACATTAGTACTCGTAGTGGTGCTTAAGTAAAACTTTACATTGACTCACATTAGTACTCGTAATGGTGCTTAAGTAAAACAATGCACTGACTCACATTAGTGCTCGTAATGGTGCTTAAGTAAAACAATGCACTGACTCACATTAGTACTCGTAGTGGTGCTTAAGTAAAACTCTACATTGACTCACATTAGCGCTCGTAGTGGTGCTTAAGTAAAACTTTACATTGACTCACATTAGTACTCGTAGTGGTGCTTAAGTAAAACTCTACATTGACTCACATTAGTGCTCGTAATGATGGTTAAGTAAAACAATGCACTGACTCACATTAGTACTCGTAGTGGTGCTTAAGTAAAACAATGCACTGACTCACATTAGTGTTCGTAGTGGTGCTTAAGTAAAACAATGCACTGACTCACATTAGTACCCGTAGTGGTGCTTAAGTAAAACAATGCACTGACTCACATTAGTACTCGTAGTGGTGCTTAAGTAAAACTCTACATTGACTCACATTAGCGCTCGTAGTGGTGCTAAAGTAAAACTCTACATTGACTCACATTAGTGCTCGTAATGATGGTTAAGTAAAACAATGCACTGACTCACATTAGTACTCGTAGTGGTGCTTAAGTAAAACAATGCACTGACTCACATTAGTACCCGTAGTGGTGCTTAAGTAAAACAATGCATTGACTCACATTAGCGCTCGTAATGGTGCTTAAGTAAAACAATGCACTGACTCACATTAGTGCTCGTAATGGTGCTTAAGTAAAACAATGCACTGACTCACATTAGTACTCGTAATGGTGCTTAAGTAAAACAATGCACTGACTCACATTAGTACTCGTAGTGGTGCTTAAGTAAAACTTTACATTGACTCACATTAGCGCTCGTAATGGTGCTTAAGTAAAACAATGCACTGACTCACATTAGTGCTCGTAATGGTGCTTAAGTAAAACAATGCACTGACTCACATTAGTACTCGTAGTGGTGCTTAAGTAAAACTTTACATTGACTCACATTAGTCACAATGTATGTTGTAATGGTAGGATAACTCTATAAGACTTGTGACACAAATGTAAGCACTAAATAAGCTAAGGAAAGAGAAGATGCATGTTGTGCCAGACAATATAAGATTGTTACCGTCTAGGACAGGGACGGCGAACCTATGCCACGCGTGTCACTAGGAGACACGTGAACACGATTTCGGTGGCACACAACATGAACATACCAATGTTTCTATATACGTCTTGTACTACAGACAATACATACCTTACGAGTATATTGTTTCACGTGCAAGAAATAAATATCGAAAATCTAAATACTTGTTATATTCGGACGTGCAATATGATATGTCCGAAAGTCAAGTGAGATAAGTGTCATTTACTGGTGGTTTTGTATACGGACCTTTCAAACGTTTCGGTGCCGTAAAGAACAGAAACTTAATGACGGTAGTGACCGGAGTTTCAAGAACAGTGAACAGGGTATTTCGGACTGATAGAAAGATGTATTGCCTGTGTTCGAAAACCATTTTATCCCCCACATTTAATGAAAAGCGCCATTTCGAGACTAATCATTTTAAATGCTTGTTCCATGCCAAATGAAGAAAGAAGAGAATTCCTTTCACAAAATATTGAACATTACACAAAACGAACTAGTTCTTTTGTATCATATTTCCACCCTAGGAATAATATCAGTGCAGTTGTTTTGTCTCACTGCATAGTACAGCATGCATGGGAAACCGCTTTCTGTCGGTGAGTTCCTGAAAGAAACTTTCTTATTGACGTCCGACACATCATTTGAAAATTTCCCTAACAAACAACAAAAAATTACCAGAATTAAATGAATGCCCGATACCTGAACTGCTGTCAAGGATAGAATAATAAGAATGAGTGAAAAAGATTCGGAGCAATTGAAAGCCGATTTGGATAACTCCCATATGTATGCAGTATGCTTTGTTGAAAGCACGGATGTGATTTTACAAGCGAGGATAGCTGTTTTTTTCCGATTTCCTTGTGGAGATTTGATGAGGGAAAATAAGTTAAATTGTTGAGCATACGAACTACGACAACATGGAAAGATAATGAAGCTAATGGAGGAAGTGAAGTCCATTGGCAATATTAGTATTTTTTTGTCTAATACTTCGTTTAAAATTTGTTTTACGTCGCACGACACAGAGAGTTCTTAAGCGACGATGAGATAAGAAAGGCCTAGGAATGGGAAGGAAGCGGCCGTAGCCTTAATTAAGGTACAGCCCGAGCATTTGCCTGGTGTGAAAATGGGAAACAACGGAAAACCATCATCAGGGCTGCCGACAGTGGGAATCGAACCCACTATCCCCCGGATGCAAGCGGATTGCTGGGCGCCCCTAACCGCGCAGCCAACTCGCCCGGTAATCATATTTAATGGCGAAGTGTGTTACAATGGGAGCTTATTAATTTTTTTACAAATAATATTAGGTATTCTCAAAAATTACATATTTAAACATTTATATTTTGCATTATTTGCAAAGTACGATCACGGGATATGCAATAATCAAATGTATTTACAAGATATATATAAAATATGCAGCCAGTCCCTGTTTTGAATGGTGTGAAAATATCGCTCATAGGGTCAGTTGGTTCATGCATTTCAGTGGACTTGGCAGACTTCTGGCGCGGTGAGGAAAGCAACGGGAAACTACCTCACTCCTCATTTCCCTAGTAAGCCTCTTCAGTGACGCCTAGGTTATCTATGATAGCTTTTGGTGGAGCTCTGGAGGATCAAACCAGCCTTCGAGCTGAATACCCAACATACACATATATAAATAAATAAATAAATAAATAAATAAATAAATAAATAAATAAATAAATAAATAAATAAATAAATAAATAAATAAATAAATAAATAAATAAGTAAATAAAGAAATGAATAAATAACATTATGAAACATATTTGGGAATTAGGAAAGGAAGTCGCAGTTGGAGGGGGGGTGGGGTGTAACAGGTTGTAGCCATTTCTTTAAGGAAAATAACAAGTGGCACATTCATCAGTTGAGAATAATAAACCAGTCTTAAAATGGCACACTAGTTGGAAAAGGTTCGCCATCCCAGGTCTAGGACTACATAAATATTTAGTGTGGTAATAATCAAATAATCGTAAGAAGGAGAATGTAATACACGCATCGAATTTAATGAATTGCAATAAAAGAGCGCTCTCTCCTCAGCTCAGGCGATGCGGAGCTAGGAGATGGGAGTATTCTGTTCTGTTCTATAGAAGATTATGAAGAGAATAGGTTAAATGAAATAGTGTGACGGCAAACCAAACCACCAAACGCTTTTTTGAGGCAGTGTTGTATTCTACAATCATCAATCATTCTGTCACCGTCTGAGGACGATGGAATGCTCTCCCCAAACACATCAAAGGATGCTGCATGAAAAGGCAGCTCCTTGTTAAATGCTTCCGGCAAGGTGCCTATATGAGTAGAACGAGTGATTGTGTGTGAAAATGCTACGAGATAAATGTACAATATTAAAGAATCGACAGGGAAGGAACAAACTCAGACCTCTCTTTGGAAATTTCTCACTTTAAGCATAATCTCCAAAGACAACACTGTCAAGCAGGACACAGGAAGTATCAAGTCAGAAATCTACTCTGACACTGCAAAGTACTACAAAAAACAACCTACTTCGTACCGATTATCATAAATGCTTTAGAGGCATGTACTCTAGTAAACAATGACCGTAGCAGAATTCAAGCAAAACAAAACAAATGAGATTCATTAGAACTATGAATCAGACTACTCGAAAGAACAAA
This sequence comes from Anabrus simplex, assembly GCF_040414725.1. Classification (NCBI taxonomy): domain Eukaryota; kingdom Metazoa; phylum Arthropoda; class Insecta; order Orthoptera; family Tettigoniidae; genus Anabrus; species Anabrus simplex. Next base: position 94,399,285 of record NC_090278.1, read on the forward strand.
ATCAGGAATGAAGTAAACAAGAAGGCCCCGATTACCAGTATAATAAAGAAGCCAATGGGCACATTATGAGAATGATAACGAGATAAATTCCATACAAACTTCGATCTTAATATCCAAGGAAGAGACCAAGGGGTAGGCCAAGGAAACGCTGGATAGACACAGTGATATTAGATGTGGAGGAGAGAGGTCTCAAATGGGAAGATGTATGCAGAGAGGAAAAGCGCCTATACACCACACCCGGGAAGCTGGAGCTGGAAATTGATGATGATGATGAAATTAATACGTACCTCAAATTATATTTAGCTCTCGGGCAGTAGTAAATTACTTGTAATCTATAATTTTCATGCTATGGCCAGCTTGGTTAAGCTCTTTTCTCTCTTAATGTGTTTGTGATCTTATTTAGCAATATACGTATATCAATCATTTAATTACATGTTAGGAGTAAACACAGACAGTTAGTAGACATTACAGTAGTTAATTTTGTAAGAATGAGTAAACTTACTCACTACCAGGCCCGCGCTGCTCCACAACATTCCTTATAAACAAGTCATACAACTCGTCTTGATATGCCTGCCGTAATAAACAGAGAGGTGGAGGATCTGCCTAGTCAATACTATGTGTTCATTTTTTAAATATTTACCGTACTTTTCACCTTAACATTATGTCTAGTACATGTTTCTCTTCTTCAGCTAGTTAAATTAAAATTCCTGTATACAATAAGACCTAGTGAAAATGGGGGCCCCCATTAAGAAATCTAAAACTATGACCAGTACAATGTAACAGGTTAAAAATTGAAGGATGGAAGCACGGAATTAAATTGCATCTTGTCATATACAATAAAACACGGTAGGATGATGTCTGTATGAATAAAAATGCTGAGCACTGCGTCCTGTTGTGATGTGAGGTCACTGTGCCTTTGGTTCGAGTCTTTCCTGATAACAACACCTGTATCTGTAGGCTTTCTGAGTACTTGCTGAACCAGGTAAATATTTAAAAAATTAACACACAGTACTGACGAGGCGGATAATCCAGCTCTCTATTTATTGTGATTAAGTCAATACGGACCCATTACCGGCCTGTCCTAGTCATATTGTTATGGTATGCCGCAGCTCGTCCATTGTGACGTCATCATACCGTCTGTTTGGTACAAATCTATCCATGTATTAGCTTTTTTTAATCCTGCAGTTCTTGATGTAAGGCTTGGTATTTTTAATTGCAGTTCTCCTATATAGAACAATTGTCTTGAGAGCTCATGTCTTAGTCTCGAAGGAGCAGTTTTTGCCAGGCAGAGAACTTTTTGAAGATACATGACCTTCACTCTTTCTAGTGTAGCTAAGTTATTCTTCGACAGCTGTTCCCAGATAATGTCTAAGACGTATGTCATGATGAGGTCTGTTTGTACGTAGACTTTTTTCTCTTAGCAGCATGTAAGTTATTAGGAACGCTCTGCCATCTGTTGAATATATTTGGAAGCTGTGAAAGGTTAGAGAATCAAAGAGTATCTAGCAGCGAATAGTATTCTTCTGTGATCAGAGGAAGTATATACTCTTTGGCTTGACAGGTAATCAAACATGGCTGCATGCAATGATACTTAGGATGAAAATCACATTACATCAGAATATCAAGAATGTGTTAGTCACTTAGAAATCTGCTAAGTACAGATTGTATTGAGGGTTAGGCTAAGCCTTCACCTGCCATTATTGGAGTGATCATTTAATGATTTGATTTTATGATTACTCAAAATTGGCTGTACTTAGATACCTATCAGTGTCTCATGATTCACCGGCGGGTAGTTCCGGAGAGAAAAACAATGAAGCGAATCGGTCCAGTACAACGGGCGGACGGATTTCCCAAAGCTGTTGTTAGTAGGCCTAAACCATTTTTATAGTACAGATTATTATGTTTGCTTCTGGGTGTCTTTGACTTATTGTGATGAAGTTTATATTTTTCAAATCTTCATTATGAAGGTAGTTCCTTCTATATATTTTTGTCTTTAACATTAGTATCATTTTAAGTTTCAATTAGTTTTATATTATTAATAAATACTAATATGTATGTGGCTAAGTGTGACAGAGAGCCAGGAGCCCTGACTTCGCCACGTATAATAAGGCTTTTATCTATGCACAACAGAACTTGTTATCAGTGTGAATGTAGCACGCGCCCAATAATTGCTATGTATTCATCCAGATGGAATGATTAATGTGCGTGCGACAACGTGCTTTGTTAAGCAGATGGCGTACCAGCTGAGGTACAGATATATGCATGCAGATGCAACTTTCACAAAACAAGTAAGTGTAGGGCCTCTCTTAAAACCACAGATTCTTCGGCATAAGACCTACCTGTGTCGGTGCGAGGTAAAAAAGAGAAAGAAAAAAGCTACATTTCCTTCCTTCACAGAAATTCCACAAGGTTCGAATCTGGGACCAATTTTGTTTTTTCGTTTTATTGATGATCTCCCAACTTGTGTAAGACATTTGAAATGCTTACTTTATGCAGATGACCTGAAAATTATACAGGCGTATTTCTTTTACAGTGCGAGATAGATAACATCTGCGAAAGGAGTGTTAAGAACAAACTAGAATTCAATATTTCTAAGTGTGAAACACTTTCTTTCTCAAGAGCCAGGGTGCTGGTAACTTTTACTTACTTAATGCTAGGGAAGAACTTGAAAAAAGTCATAAAATACAATGAACTTGGTAAATTATTCGATGCCAAGTTAGCATTTCGAAGTCATACTGAAAGAACCGCTAACAGCGCTTATGAAATGCTATATTTGACATGCGTAATATAAAACCATTTAATGGAATCACAAATAATTATTACACTCTACAGTACGTTAGTATGCTCTAGATTTAAATTCATTACTGTTATATGCAACCCATGTAACAATACAGATATCGAAATAATAGAAAAAGTCCAGAAACTGTTTTCTGAAATTTCCATACAATAAAATATGGTGAATTTCCTGTGAATTTGAGCTACTTTCATATCTCTTAGATCGCATACATTTAAGCGATAAGATATTTATGTGCAACGTTGTAAATAACAGTCTTGATGATTAGTTTTTCAATTAACAATTCAATGTATCGTAGGTGAAAATACGAGTTTCATTTTTACGTCCTATTGTTAAAATGTGAAAACAGCCAGAATATGCAATACGTATTTCATCTGCAACAAGCACAATTTTCTCGATCAGCTGAGGCTCATGATTTAGTTAGTAGTGCCTTGCCATCATTATGTTAATTTCTTCATTTATCATTATTATTAACACAGACTCGTTATCCGTCCAGTTTAAATGCGCGCCTTCTAGGTCATCTATGCTGTGAATCCTGAACTATGTATCTGAAGATACTTGGACCTTTAATCTTTAGATGTCTCTACTATCGGCCTACGTGCCCTCTCTGGCAGGAGGATGGATAATTAATTTTAAGAGAATTTTCAATTTTCAATATTGGCAAACCTTAATTTGTAGATTTTTATGTGCTAAGGTTATCAGCACTTCTCCGGCTTCCTTATTTCTTAGTTATTAACCAATCAGGAATTTTGTATATTTGTCTCTAGCCAATTTAAATTAGGTATTCTGCCTAGCTCAGGAGAGTTCTGGAACTTTCCCCTCTAAGTTGCTATAAAAGCCGGAAGTTTTTCTAGTGTAAATTTGGTAAGAAGCGTGTGCCTCTAAGAGGGTGGGGCTCAGTCTCCTAGAATGTAAAATAGTGTACCTTAGAGCTGCAATGCTCATTCCTTGTGTAGATAATCGTCTCTATTGTGCCTGTGTTTTGGACTTTAAGTCATTGTTATTGTTGTTCATCCAGCTGCATCTGTGGATCAGTGGTAGAGTGTCGGCCTCCGGATCCCAAGATAGCGATGTCAAACCCGGCAGAGGTAGGGGGATTTTTGAAGGGCGGAAAAAAGATCTCTGGTGACACATTTGGTGTTTACCCGACAACATTCATTAAATATCAGCCATAGACGCCCAAGACAGTTTCGTTTTACTCGGTCTGTCATCTAGTGGGTCTAGAGTAAAACGGAACGTCGAAATTGACGAGCAGACGGCGTCAAATTGAAATGTCTGCACACGGTAGCCGAGGCCATACGATTATTATTATTATTATTATTATTATTATTATTATTATTATTATTATTATTATTATTATTATTATTATTATTATTATTATTAATCCAAATTTTCTAACTGCCAAATTTTAAAATTAAAAAAGAAAGAAAGATATTTTCAAATATTTTGCTTTGACTTCTGCTCTGATCATTTCACTGTCCACGCACTCACCCCAGCACCTTCTTACACCTCTGTGTTCCACGAAATCTCAGGAACAATCATGATCATCATCACGCAACCGATTTATATGTAGGCCTACTTGAAACATACAGTAATGTTGTACTTATTTTAATATAAGAATTTCCAAGACCCCAAATCAAACCCCACCGAGCTCGATAGCTGCAGTCGCTTTAGTGCGGCCAGTATCCAGTATTCGGGAGATAGTAGGTTCGAACCCCACTGTCGGCAGCCCTGAAAATGGTTTCCCGTGGTTTCCCACTTTCACACCAGGCAAATGCTGGGGCTGTACCTTAATTAAGGCCACGGCCGCTTCCTTCCCACTCCTAGCCCTTCCCCGTCCCATCGTCGCCATAAGACCTATCTGTGTCGGTGCGACGTAAAGCAACTAGCAAAAAATAAAAAATAAAAAAAAATCAAACCCCACGGCACAACAGCCGCGAAGGGCCTTGGCACCAAGCGACCGCTGCTCAGCCCGAATTCCTGCAGATTACGAGGTGTTCTCTGTTGGATATTTTTCATGAAATTACATTTTTTAAAATAAAATAAACCAATTTTGACCCAAAACTGATTTTAACTTTACTCTGCGCAATTTCGGGAACAAATAAGGATTGTAGGAAATATCCTCGTCCTAGTGGAACTCCGGTTGGGAATCGCTGGCGTGGTATTTAATATTCGATTTGTGTGTTGCAAGCGGTTGCTCACATTTCCTCTATCAAACGATTAGCGCGTGAGACGGTTTTGTGAAGTGGGAATGCTATGTCCACACGGGATTCACGCAACATCGCCCCACTGACACACCTACTGATTGCTACTCCATGGCGAGATCGTATCAGTCACGGCATCTGCCGCTAGACGCCCCCATTTAGCGTGTTACTGCTCTGGAATAGAGTTGCGGAAGGCTTAGACATCATTAGCCACCTCTTTCTCCCAATAAACCTCTCTTCGGAAAAACGCGAATATCGGAGATCTGTCTTCAAAATATGTAAATAATAATACTAGGTTTGTGTTTTCTTTTTGAGATAAATATGTCTTATGCTGGGGTCATCCATAAAAGTTGTATACTGTAACACGACAAAATGTGTGACTGAAGTGTAACCATAGCAACCGTACGGCTGGTTGCCATCTGAAATTAACAGCCGTTGACGGATGGCCATGACCGCTTCATTTTCACAAAGGGAACAGTTGTTATTTTTGTTTCTTTTACAATTTGTATTACGTCGCACCGATACAGGCAGGTCTTAAAGCGACGATAGGATAGGAAACGGCTAGTAGTGTGAAGGAAGCTGCCATGGCCTTAATTGCCTGGTGTGAAAATGGGAAACAAGGCAAAAACCATCTTTAGGGCTGCCGATAATGGGATTCGAACCCACTATCTCACGAATAAAAGCTCACAGCTGCGCCACCCTCATCGCTCGGTCGACTAATTTGTTGAACGTAGATTTTGATAGGCGGGGCTATCTTGTGATATGGCATGGGAATGTCTGCTGGATCAGCTGCCATACTGCTGGATGTACAGTAGATCATGATACTACATATTTCTTTCTTTTCCCCCTGTGGGTGGGGGCGGTAGAATAACACCCACGGTATCCCCTGCCTGTAAGAGGCGACTAAAAGGGGACCCATGGGCTCTCAACGTAAGAGCGTGGGTTGGTAATCACGGGCCCTTAGCTGAGTCCTGACATTACTTCCACTTACTTGTGCCAGGTTTCTCACTTTCATCTACCCTATCCGACCTTCCTTGGTCAACTCTTGTTCTCTTCCGACCGCGGTAGTACTAGGTTTACGAATCCTAGGGAGTCCTTCATTTTCACGCTCTACGTGACCCTTGTCTGCTTTGGCCGATATCTTCTTTTTTCGAAGTGTCGGATCCCTTCCATTTTTCCTCTCTGACAAGTGTTATTTAGAGGATGGTTACCTAGTTGTAGTTCCTCTGAAAACAATAATCAACACCACGCCTTCTTTCTGTCTTTCTTTCTTTCTTTCCTTCATATTCAGACAACACACCACAGAAACACACAATTACATCCCTCCACACAGCGTTGGCGTCAGGAAGAGCATCCGGCCGCAAAACAGGGCCCAATCTACATTTGCGACACAGTAGAAGATGATGTATGCAGTATATGTTCAACCCTTGTCCCGTTTCTTTACTGGTTCGGGTATGGAGTGACATGAACCTTCGTGGCGACTTTTTACGACCGAATACCCTTCCTGACGTCAACCTTGTCAGAGTGAGATGAAATGAACCGCGTGATACATGTTAGTAGAAAGGGAGAAGGTGAAACCCGGTGGTGCTGGCACATAGCCCATTGCTGCCGAATAACAGCAAAGATTCTGCTCGCTTATCGGCTCCATCCGACGGACGAATCACTATCAACACTGCGGAGAGGTTTGCAATTTGTACGCAATCCAGTGATTAGAAATTGTATACCACCACTTCTCCTACCCTGCCGGCCATCATTCTGATGGTGACATTTTTCGACCAACGGGAGTCGAACCGCTTAACCATTGCTCAGACCACTTGAGGCCTTAACGGTCATGGCCCCCGGTGGCCCCGGGTTCGATTCCCGGCTGGATCAGGGTTTTTTGATTGTAAATGATTAATATCCCTGGCCTGGGGACTGGGTGTTTGTGTCGTCCTTAACGTTCCTTTCCTCACATTCAACACTTTACACTTCCTCCAATACAATTACACGCAGGTTCATATCATATGGTGCAAGTCGGGGCAAAACATCTCTATAGGTCGACGCCCCGAACAAATAACATTTAAAAAAAACTGTCATGGCCACCATATACAGTATGTTTCTCAAAATGTAAAATTGCTATAGTGAAGCTGTGACATGATGTGCCCGCTACCTGGCCTTAATCCCTGCTTATTAAAACTGACATAATCAGAACAAACTTCCTCTGCGGGCAACATAATACGCGCGGTAAATCTTGGAACGCGGATGGTATTCGAATAATCCCAGGAGAAATGCGAAATTCGTTTCCTCTTTAGGAAGATCGGGATATTCCAACAGCATCGTCATAATAAGGAGTCTCCCAATGCGTACGTCAGCATGGAACCACCTCACGGCGCGGGAGTGGGCGGGGGGAAGGGGGAATGACGCGGCGAGTATAACACGTTCCGAAGACGCGCGATGCCATTCAGTTAGTTGCAGCCAGCCACAGAGTGAGAAAGTGTTGAACCTGCTCGAATAGGAATCTCTAGTGAAAGTGAAAGTGAAGACAACTTTGTAGTCCCTCCAGATATCATGGTGAGTGTTACTCTTCTGTTTTACTGCTTTGAAGTTATCCAACAAGGGACCATGCTTACTTTTCAAAACAACTGCCAAGAGTCAACTGTTGGGAATGTATTTTCTTTGGAAAGGTTCACCTTGATGTTTGTAAATATAGCAGTTTCTTCTTCTAGCATAGTCTACGAGAAGTTTGGAAGCGGTATCTTGTTTATTGTTTAAGATAAAGAATAGCATCCATTTACTTCTGTTGGTTATATTTTCTTGTCTCGTTTCTTCCCATCCTTTTTTTATTTGACCTTGGATGCACCTATTCCTCACGAACACATACTGTGGCTATGAAAGGGGAGAGGAGATTTCTTCGAAGGACTGTAAGAGCAAGAATTATGCCTAGTATTGTACGAAGTTTGTTCCGTGATTCATAATAAGGTTTATTTGCATTTCAGCGCATAAAACTGTTTAATGTGGGCTATTATAGGTTGGTTTTCCTCTTAAAACAATATAAATATATAAAGAGAGGGTTCAACCATAACGTTTCCATTCAGCGTGCTTTAATGTTGGAGTAAACTGAAAGCTATTGTAATACGGTGTCCGACTCGTTGGCTGAACGGTCAGCGGACTGGTCTTCGGTTCAGAGGGTCCCGGGTTTGATTCCCGGGCGGATCGGGGATTTTAATCTTAATTGGTTATTTCCAATGGCACGGGGGCTGGGTGTATGTGTTGTCTTCATCATCATTTCATCCTCATCACGACGCGCAGGTCGCCTACGGGAGAACCCGTCCTGCGATATCCCGGCACTAAAAGCCATACGACATTTCATTTCATTGTAATACGGTAATATTATCTCAGTGAGATGGTGTTTGTATTTTTGCAAGCGCAACAAATCATTCAGGGAACTAGTGAAACAACGGTCGTGAACGATTTCCGCATGACAGAATTGTCTACTCGCAGCAAAAGTGTTGCTGATATTTATTTATTTATTTATTTATTTATTTATTTATTTATTTATTTATTTATTTATTTACTCACTCAAGGCCTCTACCCCCTGTAGGTGGGAGCGGTAGAATAGCTCCTACGTCATCCCCTGCCTGTCGTAAAAGGGGACTAAAAGGGGCCTTAGAGGCTCCCAACTTGGGAGTGTGGGTTGGCGACCACGGGTCCCTCAGCTGAGTCCAGGCACTGCTTCCACTTTTGTCAGGCTGCTCACTTCATCTATCTTATCCGACCTCCCTTGGTCAACTCTTGTTCTTTTCCGATTCCGACGATATTAGAGAATTCGAGGCCTAGGGGTTCTTTCATTTTCACGCCCTTCGTGGCCCTTGTCTTTCACCTGCTATACTGTACAGAGGCCTTGTGGGGTGGGGGATATTGGAAGGGAGAAGGAAGGAAGCAGCCGTTACCTTAAGATATGTACCATCACGGCATTTGTCTGGAGGAGAAGTGGGAAACCACGGAAAACCACTTTGAGGATGGCTGAGGTGAGAATCGAACACCCTCTACTCAGTTAACCTCCCGAGGCTGAAAGGATTCCGTTCCGGCCCTTTTCAAATTTCGTGGCAGAGCCGGGAATCAACCCCGAACCTCCGTGGGTGGCAACTAATCACGCTAACCACTACACCACAGAGGCGGACTTGTCATCTTTAAGTTCTTTATTTTGGAATCTCAGTTTTCCTTAGAAACAAAATATGAGAAGATCTGTAGGTCGTAATTGTTTTGGCACCATGTAGCTCGTGAAGAGAAATGATCTGAAAAGGAAAATAACTTTCTTATAAAGATAATTGTAGGCCTACTCCAGACTTTCGAAGAACATTCACGTTAACTATCCAGTGCGTAGATAGAGAAACAGTTTTTTTTTTTTTTTTTTTTTTTTTTTGCTAGGGGCTTTACGTCGCACCGACACACACAGATAGGTCTTATGGCGACGATGGGAGAGGAAAGGCCTAGGAGTTGGAAGGAAGCGGCCGTGGCCTTAATTAAGGTACAGCCCCAGCATTTGCCTCGTGTGAAAATGGGAAACCACTGAAAACCATCTTCAGGGCTGCTGATAGTGGGGTTCGAACCTACTATCTCCCGGATGCAAGCTCACAGCCGCGCGCCTCTACGCGCACGGCCAACTCGCCCGGTAGAGAAACAGTTGGATGGTGTCGTAAAAGATGGACAAATACTTAAAAATCACAAAGAAGAAAAAACAAACAAATAATGACTGCATGCGAAAAAATTGCCTAAAATAAAATACTTACAAAAATGACTTAATACATAAGCATTTCTGAAATCTGTGGGCTATGAACTGGATTTGTATATAGCCTAGGCTAAGTTAGCAAGCTCTATGATAAACCAATTAAAAATGACTTGTCGTCAAAATCCAGGTCCTGGTTATAATATTCTCAGGGACTTTGTGCAAAGTCACCATGTATATAGCACGACAACTTACAAATAAAATAAAAATGTCGTGAAAAAGTCCATAAATAATAAACATTTTATTCAAAGTGCAAGGGCAGCCTCATCTCGCTCAATATTCGTGTCCGCCTCCTAAATTATAGCCTATTCCCGAGATGAAAGAACTACATCGCGTGCGATACGAGTTCCCTCATTGCCTGCCTGTTGTTTAATGCATTGGCGATTTCCTTGCTACCTGTCATTTTCCAGTGCTTTGGTCTGGAACGAAAGACCTTTGCTGCAGTCCTCGACCGTTGTAAATTGTTTGGGGACAAGAAGACTCATTCCGAACCGTTGTTGCTGACAATTTTCTCTAACTGCCATCAGAATAATTCTCTTCCAGGTGTAGTAGTCAACCCGTTTATGTTAATTTAGTTCTTGGGAATGTGAGGCTTGCAGAACGCTGAAAGGAGAAACAGTCTATAATGAAGATGTATCTGTGAAAATGAAGTTTTCGTACTTCTCAGTATCTGCTTTCTTGGGAATTGGTATAGCAACTTCCTGTCTGAAATGGGATGGCACTATCATGAATAAATCCAACAACTCCGAGCAAGCTTGTTACGCTTAGTACTTTTACATGAGGATTGAGGTCGATTTGAATATACTTACCGTATTGAATAGCCAACGGCCGTAACCGTGTTGAAACACCGGATCGCGTGAGATCTCCGAAGTTAAGCAACATTGGACGTGGTCGGGAGTTGGATGGGTTGCCAGGCGCTGTTGGTGGGGGGTAAAGGAATGGAGGAGCGGAAAGGAACTGGGCACCCTACCGCACGTAAACTCCGGCTCAGGAACACCTCTGCGGAGGTTCGGACCTGCCTTCGGGCAGAATAACCCTTACCTTATCTACCGTATTGAATACGATCCCCGTTTACATGTAGTAGGCTATTTGAATATCGTATTGAATCCACCAGGCAACATCGACGTATACGAGCGATGCAGAATTGTAGTAAAATCGATATCATCTCTTAGAATTTAAAAACGCCAAATGCAGTAGAAGCCAGGAGATAACTTTCGGTTTTGAAAGTTTGTGTGGTATTTCAAATGTAATTCGTGCAATAGATGGAACGCACATTCCAATTTTACCCCCAACATAAGGTTATCGTGATTTTGTTAACCGCAAGGGCTGGCCGTCTTATAATATGATGGCAGTTGTTGATCATTTGTATGTATGTTTAGTCCTCAGCCCGAAGGCTGGTTGGATCCTCAACAGCTCCACCATCAGCTGTCATAGATGGCCCAGGCATCGCTGAAGAGGCGTACTAGGGAAATGAGGAGTGAGGTGGTTTCCCGTTGCTTTCCTCACCAAGCTACAAGTTGCTATTACATTTATCAGTCTGCCAAGCCCACCGAAATGCATGCACCAACCGACCCTATGAGCAATATTTTCACACCATTCATAGCAGGGACTGGCTGCAGAAGGAATGGCATTAGTAGCATCACTCATACCTCAGTCACTTTCATTTTGTCAAAGCCAAGGATAAAGCTGAGACACATCAATGAAAGTAACAAGATTGCTCTAGCCCCTACCAGAAGACGTAGTGCACTGTAAACACTAGGTCCCGCCAGCAAAGGCATGTTGATCATTTATACAGGTAAAAATATTTACCGGCTTATTATATTTGTTATTTCGACAGAACAAGCATGGAGTGGGTGCGCATTCGTTTTTAACAGGATCTCAGTACGATCCCCGTTTACATGGCGTTTTCAGTATGGGAAGTGTACTCAGATGGATCTGAATCCTGCTGTTTTGTCACGAGAATGTGGGTTCGAACCCTACTGTTGGCAGACCTGGATGTGGCCGGCGCCGTACCGTAATTAGGGCCATATCCCCTGCCTGTCGTAAGAGGCCCCAGGGGCTCTGAATTTTGGAGCCTGGCTTGGTGACTATGGGGTCCTTAGCTGAGTCCTGGCATTACTTCCACTTACTTGTGCCAGGCTCCTCACTTTCATCGATCCTATCCGACCTCCCTTGGTCAACTCTTGTTCCTTTCTGACCTCGACGCTATTAGAGCACTCGAGGCCTAGGGAGTCTTTCATTTTCCCGCCCTTCGTGGCCCTTGTCTTTCTTTGGCCGATACCTGCAATTTTCGAAGTGTTGGATCCCTTCCATTTCCTCTCTTTGGTTAGTATTATATCGAGGATGGTTGCCTAGTTGTACTTCCTCTTAAAACAATAATCACCACCACCACCACCAGTCCTGTAACCCATCGTCACCATAAGACCTGTCTTGAGTTACTGTGCCGTAAAAAGCAAACCGAAAATCATCAGCCACATAAACACTGGCATGGATGATTTTTTGGTCAAGATAAGCACATTTCTTTAATTCCAACAGGCATGCAGTAATTAATACTGAAACGAAAATAATTTAAGAGGCGACTAAAAGGTGCTCCCGAGGCTCGGAACTTGGGAGCGTGGATTCGCGACCACGGGGCTCTCAGGTGAGTCCTGGCATTGCTTCCACTTACTTGTGCCAGGCTCCTCACTTTCATCTATCCTGTCCGACCTCTCGGTCAACTCTTGTTCTTTTCCTACCCCGACGCTATTAGGATTCCGAGGGCTAGGGAGTGTTTCGTTTTCACGCCCTTCGTGGCGATTGTCTTCCTTTGGCCGATACCTTCATTTTTCCCTCTGATTAGGTCGTACGTCCTCTTAAAACAATAATTATCACCACGAACACATCTTTACATGATTTAAGAAATTACATCGTATTTCTTTATGTAGAGGTAAAGCTCGGTACTCTTGAAAGGGACATATATATGTTTGCACATATAGAAGAGCGGATTTTGCTATTTTGTTGTTGCAGGTGTGATGTAGGGGTAGCATGCCTGTCTTCTACCCCCCCCCCCCTCCCCACCGGGTTCCATTTCCGGTCAGGTCAGGGATTTTTACCTGGATCTGAGGGCTGGTTCGAGGTCCACTCAGCCTACGTGATTACAATTGAGGAGCTATCTGACGGTGAGATAGCGACCCCGGTCTATGAAGCCAAGAATAACGGCCGAGAGGATTCGTTGTGCTGACCACACGACACCTCGTAATTTAGGTGTAAGGTGTTTCATCTTCTTGGTCCCGAAGAGCAATAAAATTAGCGAAATGAAAGAAACTTTAATTGAAATTCAATTGCCTCTTGTATAATAAAGGTGGCAGTAAATAAGTATTAATGATCATTTCCAGCCGCAGATAGCATTACTGGGAGTTAATTTTGGAGATATTTCTAATCAATCCTCTTGGTAATTGTCTGTTTAATCACAAGTTGAGTATCGGGAAGGCCCATGGCCATGTAGCGTGTTTCCCCAGCGAGTGCGTCACTTTTCTTTTGCTCCAGACTGTCCCGCTTTCGTTCCTCACCACGTAGAAAGTTACCCGCCTGGTCATGGCCGTCTGGAAATGGAGCCAAAGCCTCTACGATCTCATTCCACTTGCTCAGACTTCACTATTATCCCCCTCCACTTCTTTTTCTGTTGTATTTCCTAGTTGTTGTGAAAGTATTTAACACTGTGATGTTTTGTTTTGTCATCTGTTACAACTTGTTTGTGTATGATAAGCTGTCAACACGTTGAACAATACGGTTCAATAAATTACGTGTGTAAATGCCGCATATTTCTGTCATCCAGTGATGTGATGCTGTCTAGTTGACGCCCTTGTTTAACGTCGCGTTAACACGGCGACGGAATCATGGGGAAGGGATACGATTGCGAAGGTAGCGCCCGTGGCCTGAATTAAGGTACAACTCCAGCATTTGGCTGGTATAAAAATGGGATACCACGGAAAACCATATTCAGGGGTTGCCGACGGTAGGATTCAAACCCACTTTCTCACAGCTGCGCGACCCTAACTTCACGGCCAAAACACACCTACACTCATTCACTCTGTGGCTGGGAGTAGTATTCCCTGCCTGTCGTAAGAGGCGACTAATAGGGGCCCCAGGGGCTCTTAACTTGGGAGCGTACGTTGGTGACCATGGGCCCTTAGCTGAGTCCTGGCATTGCTTTGACCTACTTGTTCCAGACTCCTTATTTTCATCTATCCTATCTGACCTCTCTTGGCTAACTCTTCTTCTTTTCCGATTCCGACGCTATTAGGTTCCGACGGCTGGGGCGGGGGGGGGAGGAGTCATTCGTTTGTTTTTTTCAATCTGCTTTACTTTTCACCAACATAGGGGGGGTCTTATGGCGACGATGGGATAGGAAAAGGCTAGACCTGGGATACCCCCAGCATTTGTCTGGTGTGAAAATTGGAAACCACGGAAAACCATCTTCAGGGCTACCGACAGTGGGGTTCGAACCCACTGTCTCCCGAATGCAACCTCACAGCTGTGTGGCCCTTGGCTTTCTTTGGGCGATATCTTCATTTTTCTCTCTGATTAGTGTTGCTCAGTTGTACTTCCTTTTAAAACAGTAATCACCACCACGTCTGTGTGTGTGTTGACAGAGTGAGATCGGGAGAGGCTGAAACTCTATGTCTGCACATAGCCTACTCGTGTCAAATAACACGGCTTAACATCTCCATCCGACAGAGCAATCGATACCACCGAGTTAGTTGGCCGTGTGGTTAGGGAGGCACGCAGCTGTGAGCTTGCTGGCCAACATTCTGATGACTTTTTTTGTTTTTCTCGAACGGGACCCGAACCAGACCATCATGACTACCAGGCGGGCTGTCACTTCTACCCACGGTCACTCTTGGTTGTCCTCAAGAACGGCCATCGTTCCTTCTAACATGTTGGTGTTTTTCTAATTTATTTACTGAGGAGGATAATTATTTACACTATTTCCATTTCTTTTCTGAGTTACTCCTGGCGAAAACAACTAATTACTGATCTAATCAACGGCTAGATAAAGCTGTAATGTGCTATGGGCTGTGGTTTTACAGCGTCCTGGTTATAATTGATGTGCAATACATTACATGCCATTCTGCTTGCTGGAGGTTGTGAAGCTGGGAGACTGAGGCCCGGTTTCATCAACATTAACCCCGTGTTACACAGTTTAAACTCTGAATTTGACTATCATTCTATTTCATCAAGGAAGTTTAGTTTTAACCCTAGGTTAACCGCTCGTTTTAGCTGGGTTAAACTGTTAACTGCAGCCTTGAAGCAAAATTGCTGCTGTAAATCTTGCGTTGGACCTACTAGGAGGAACAATTTATGAAGAGATATATAGACTGTCGAAAATCGGCGTCAGTAAGGTCGTCGATGAAATTCGCGAGAGATTAGAATGCATAACAGACAGAAACACGCTTTTTTTCTCCACCGCAGGGAATTATTGCCTTTAAATTTTACGCCACAGGGTGGTTTCATATAAGGAAATGGTCGGAGACAATGTTGGGGTATCAAAAGCTAGAGTCTTCAAAGTGTCTGCAGCTATATTATTAATATTTTTGTAGTACTGTTCAAATTGTTTGTTACTTCGCACTATCAAATGGGCACTGCCATTAAATTTGGCACAACAGACCATCCACAGCAAGACGTCGATAAACCAACTCAAGCCAGGTAGTAAAAAAACTTTCCGTACATTGCCATTTAATGTACTTTTACAAAAGTTCATGTGTAGAAAACATATCAGAACACAACGCATGGTGTATCTATGAAAGTTCAATTATTGGTCCAGTGAAATTACTTATAACGTCAACATCATCACATTGTTTGCTTAGGATCATTATCCTGCTGAAAGGTAAATTACACTTTCAAATTGAGTTTTTCGGCACTCGCGTGAAGATTCTGTTTCAGTATGTCCACACACTGCCGCAAACACCAGGTTTCCCACGCCAGTAGCACTCATGCAACCCAAGACACAAACACTACCTCCACCATGCTTCACTGTTGGTGTAAGATTTTGGCTCTGTTGCTGTTGATCTGGTCTCCGCCACACCATAACTCTGCTAAAGATGCTTTCGTCGCCAAATATCACTGAAACCCAGAAGTCCTGTGCTTTGATGATATGCTCCTTTGCGAAGGCTAATCGCTTCTGTCTGTTGACCTTACTGACATAGGGTTTTTTTCCAAGAAACCCTACCATTATATCCAGCTTTTTATTATTACGGATGGTTTGTGCTACTACGATTATATCGTAATCCCTTTCAAGCATGACTGCCAACTGCGGGGCACTAATCTTCCGATTTTGGCGTTTTTGGCTAGTTTCAAGTTTCACTGGTCGTTTCGTACGATACCTGTTTTCCACAGATTTTGTCTGACGGTATTTTTCTAGCACATATTGCACAGAAGACGGTAGTTTCTTGACAGTTTCGGTTATTTTCCTTATGGACTGTCCCTCTGTTCGTAACTGCGCTGTTAACTTTCTAACAGGAAGTGGTATTTCCGTCCAACTCAGCACATACTGTAGACAACTGAATCTCCTTACTGACTGCTGTTTAGATTTCAAACAAGTAATGAGCAAGAGCTATGTGTACGGAGACTTATTTGGCGGTCAAACACTGCTCTGGGAAGTAATCCCATGTTTATCGGTACAGCCTCACCGTTTATATGCGAAGATACATTGCACATGCAGATAACTTACTATTAAACAACTTCAAATCCATGTAATAAGTATTTGCATACATTCGAAATCATCGGAGGCTAGTGTACGGAGAGTTATTTTACTCCCTGTATGTTTTTTTCAACACCTTAACTTTTAACAACCTGGCTTGAGCATTATTTCATACAACGTCCCTCACAGCACAAGTCAAGATTTTCTCCAAACTCGAAAAATGATATTATAATGTCAAAATCAACATGATCTGTTTTAAGAAGTGCCCAATTTGTGCCTTATCTTAAAGTCATCGAAAGACTTTTAAACAACAAGGACTTGATAGTCTAGCCTTTATATAATTTTAGCCATTTCTTGTTATGTGATACCTTTATCTTTTAGTTTTAAATGACATTTAAGCTCTATCTGATGATGTCCACTATACAAGGACGAAACATGTACTAGTTGATTTTAATTAAATCGATATTTGTACCGTAAGGTGGGACTTCTGTGAAGGTATGTTTTAAACGGGAAAACAAGAACGGAATGTTCATTGACCCAACGGTGCGATTTGAATCTACTGGTCAACCGGGAGAAGTGGATTTATGAACGTGCAGTCTCCTACTATAAAGAAAAATATGGATCGCAAAATATATCAGGCTTGATGGTGGAAGCCCGGGGAACAATTCCTAAATTATTATCGCAGTTTTGGACTTCATTAGGTTTAGAAAAGCATTGTTGATAAACATAGCGGTAGCTGCCATCCACGGTTCAATATTAATTTTGAGAAACCATTTATACAGTCAATAGCATCCTGTGTGTACTTTTTGTGTACTAATTCCTTTTTTATTGTATGCGAAAGACAATCGATATTCCAAGCTCATTAAATAGTATTTTTTTTAACCTGTTAAACAGTGACAGTACGTATTGTATTGAAAACTGAAGTGTAGTTTGTCCTAGTGGCAACCCTGTAATTAGGGAACATATAAAATAATAAAATTATCAAAACTGATGAGACAGTTGAGCACTATACAACTTGGGGAGGGTATGATACATGTTTGTCCTAGAACTCCGTTAATAAATTAATAAACAGCATTTAAAGAAAAAACTACTATTTAGAAATTGATGATGCTTGTTGTTTAAAGGGGCCTAACATCTAGGTCATCGGCCCCTAATGATAGGAAATGTAATGACAATTTAAAAGTTCAAAATCCTCCACTGACCAGAATTCAAAACGTACTGACAACGAATGAATGAATGAATGAATGGATGAATGTGAATGTACAGCAATCAGTGGATCCGACCTGCAACGCCCCACATTCCCAGAAACTAGCGATAAACAATAGCATTAACTGACCAAGGGACTGCTCCTAAAGCGCAATACTGAGTTGATGATGCTTGTAATCTAAAGAGGTCCAAAATACGGGCCATCGGCCCCTCATAATGGTGTTTATCGGCAGTAAAGTAGAACAATGGTATTTGTCATGTTGCGGTACTAATCAAAAGTAGCGTAGACTCGCGGTATTGCACACTTTGTGGTCTAACTCAAGGGTAATGCAATATACACATGTAACGCAGACCTATGGTGTTTCTCGCTCATATAGTGGTACTAATTACAGGCAACGCAAGCCCGCGGTGTTCCGCATGTAGTGGTACTAATCACGACTACTGTAAAACCCATCCTGAATCACACTCTGTTCCTGTTAATCACAAACCTATTGTGTACCTAACATAGTGGTACTACTCGCAAGTAAAGGCGACCCATGGTTTTCCCCGCGTGATGGTACTAAGTACAAGCATTCTCATGGTTCTAATTCGATCATCCTTTGGTCGGCCCTTTTAGTTGCCTCTTACGACAGGCAGGGGATACCGTGGGTGTATTCTTCATCTGCGTCCCCCCCCCACCATAGGGGGTTGTGTGTTTGGACCGCGAGAGCTATTTTATTTCGCTCAAGTCGGGTTAGGACCACCTACCCGCTACGTGGGAGTATCACCTCTCCCCCTGCTACGCCAGCGTAGTAAGTTCGTAGAATTTAGAAATTAGATTGAAATAATTAATGAGTTTAATGTTGTAATACGTATGCAACGAAACACGTTTTCGATTACAGTAAAGGATTACTCCCTCCCTAATTTCATGGCGACAGGAGTATTATTATAGGCTGAAAATGAAATGGCGTACGACTCTTAGTGCCGGGAGTGTCCGAGGACATGTTCGACTCGCCAGGTGCAAGTCTTTCGACCTGCGCATCGTGATGAGGATGAAATGATGATGAAGACGACACATACACCCGGGCCCCGTGCCAGAGAAATTAACCAAGGATGGTTAAAATTCCCGACCCTGCCGTGAATCGAGCCCGGGACCCGTTTGACCAAAGGCCAGCACGCTAACCATTTAGCCATGGAGCTGGACTCTTATAAAAGGCCACGGCCTAGGCCTTTCCTATCGCATCGTGCCACAAGACCTATCTGTGTCGGTGCGACGTAAAGCAAATGGCAAAAAAAATGGACTCTTATAAGCTTTACAGTAACAACGATGAAGTTTTTTTAGTACGTAATTAAATTACTTTGTAATTTTTTTCCGTGTAGCTCACTATCAGTCTTCATGCATTTGATACTTAGTCGCTAACTCCACGAGTGATGTTTTATTTGTGCTTCAGTTTCTCTTCTGAATCTCTTCCATTTTTTAAAATCTTTGCTCTCAGGCCTATTACGAAAGAATAATTCAGGCTACCACAGAAATATGGAAGAAACCAAAGTACCGCGCAAAAGAGAAACAAAAGAATCGCACAATACGTGTGTTCATAACCTCTGATTCTGTCACAGCTACCTTGATCGGTACGCTAGCAGTTTCCGGCGAGGATTAATACGGTGTTAACCCTCTGTCGAAACAGCTTGGTGAAACGCGTGAGTTGAATATTAACCAGAAGTTAATAAACCCAGGGTTAGAGTATATGATGATGAAACATAACCGGCACCAGCCCTGAAGATAATTTTCCGTGGTTTCCCATCAGTCATACGGCCACTACCCCCGCAATACCCGCCCCTCCACATTCACCCCTATGGTGGAATGAACATCCACGGTATCCCCTGCCGGTCGTATAGGCGGCCATGGGGCTCTTAGCTGAGTCTTGGCATTGCTTTCACTTACGTGTGTCAAGTTACTCACGTTCATCCATCCTATCCGACCTCCCTTGGTCAGCTCTTGTTCTTTTCCGACCCCATCGGTACTAGAGCACTCGAGGCCTAGGAAGTCTTTAATTTTCATGCGGTGTCTTTCTTTGCCCGATACCATCATTAATGATCTGCATTTAGGGCAGTCGCCCAGATGGCAGATTCCCTATCAGTTGTTTGCCTAGCCCTTTCTTAAACTTTTTCAAAGAACTTGGGAATTTATCGAACTTTATTCCAGTCCCTGACTCCTCGTCCTATAAACGAATATTTGCCCCAATTTGTCCCCTTGAACTCCAGCTTTACCTTCATATTGTGATCTTTCCTCATTTTAAAAGTCCCCCTCAGGTTTATTCGTCTACTAATGTCATTCCACGTAATGTCTCCATTGACAGTTCGAAACATACCACTTAGTCGAGCAGCTCGTCTCCTTACTCCAAAGTCGTCCCATGCCCAAGATTGCAACATTTTCGTAACACTACTCGTTTGTTGGAAATCACCCGGAACAAATTGTGCTGCTTTCCTCTGGACCATTTTTCTAAGTGTCGGACCCCTTTGATTAGGGTTAATAGAGGATGGTTGTTCACTTCCTCTCAAACCTTTCTATCTACTGTAGCTGAAAGACAGGGAAGACCTATCTCGCAAACTGAGAATGGTTGCCCATCTGATTCTGTTCCCGTCTATTCTTGACTTAGCGCAACTTGACCATTTGAGGTTCACAAAATGGCAGTTGAGCAATCGGTGCCACCTTAAGAGTCCTTTTATGTTACAGCAGAATAAACCATTAATGCTTTAGCGTTTTTTTTAATCTTGTAGTTCTAATGGCTTTCTGCGGCTGTAATTATTGGAACTGAACTCTCTGGGGAATTGCCTACGCCTCACTTGCCGTGTTTGTGGGCTGCTTGTGTTAGAATTATCTGGGTTGTGAAACTGAGCCTGTGACTCGCCATCCCCCTGTGGGTGGCACTCACATTATCTCCTGCCTGTCGTAATCAGCGACTAAAAGGAGGACCTTCTCAATTTCGGAGTGGGACCCTGAGCTGAGTCCTGGCATTGCTTCCATTTACTTGCACCAGGCTCCTCACTTTCATCTATCCTATCCGACCTCCTTTGGTCAACTCTTGTTCGTTTCCGACCCTGACGCCATTAGAGCACTCGAGGCCTAGGGAGTCTTTCATTTTCACGCCCTTCGTGGCCCTCGTATTTCTTTAGCCGATACCTTCATTTCTCGAAGTGTCGGATCCCTTCCATTTTCCCCCTATGATTAGTGTTATATAGAGGATGGTTGCCTAGTTGTACTTCCTCTTAAAAAATCACCATCACCACCTCCAAGATGAGTGTGGTGTTGCTTGCATATACTTGTCAGGTTCGTCGCTTTCACCTTTCCTATCCGACTTCCAGCGAGGGGTTGAGTACAAAATAAAAGTAATTGTACCGAATCACACTTACCTGAGAAATATTTTACTCGGTATAATTGCACATTACTTTGTCAACAATAAATTGGCACCGGGCGAGTTGGCCGTGCGGTTAGGGTTACGCAGCTGGGAGCTCGCATTCGCGAGATAGTGGGTTCGAACCCCACTGTCGGCAGCCCTGAAGATGGTTTTCCGTGGTTTCCTCGTTTCACACCTTCCCATTCCTATTCCTTTCCTATCCCATCGTCACCATAAGACCTATCTGTGTCGGTGCGACATAAAGCCAGTTGTAGTATATACATATTGAACCCTTTTGCCCTAAATGATGGGTTCAATATGAAGGCTGAATCATGTTGTGCAATGGGGATATGATTACCTTGTGTTGACTCTGCTGTTGCACAGTAACTGAATCACGCTCATCATCCAAGCCGGTGAAGTGAGTATGAATGCAGAATATTAGTCATTCATAAGCTGTGGCTTAATCCAGTCATTAGCGGACGCTTCAATAACATTGCGCATTCCTGTCTGCGCTTCCTTATGTGTCATTCGTAAACATCTTCTTAGAAGGTTTTATTTTTAATTCCTACTTATCTGAGTCAAGGTCTCGTGTCTTAAGAGTTTACACTTTACAGCGTGTATAACCTGAAAGAAAAGCGTGTTGGAATGTGTTCATTAGTTACTGCAATCCGCGAAACATTTAATGATACAATTTTATTTTACTTGACTTTGCACCGACACAGATAGGTCTCATGGCGACGATGGGATAGGAGTGGGAAGGAAGCGGCCGTGGCCTTAATTAAGGTTCAGCCTGGTGTGAAAAATGGGAAACCACTGAAAACCATCTTTAGGGCTGCCGAAAGTGGGGCTCGAATCCACTATCTCCCGGATGCAAGCTCATAGCTGCGCGTCCCTAACCGCACGGCCAACTCGCCCGGTATACTTCGTTTTATGGGGGTGAAGGGCAAGGAGGAACATTCAACGGTTTTGATAGTATGCCAACTGAACGGAACTGAAATCTGAATTGAATCGATAGTGTGATCGACATGAACTTTCCAAACCGTATTATATAAAGCCCACAACTGAAACTGTCTCGCTGTGACTTGTTTCTACTCATATCAGTCATAATAAAATAGTTAGACTGGTGTACCTCTTTTTACCAAGGGTGCCCGGAGATTCGCCACGGTGAGAGGCAGAAAATGTAATCATCTTGATCGTAGAAACAGATTTCCCCGTATATGCGGCAACTCGTTCCATCGACTTGCTGAGGGGGAGGGGGGGGGGGAGGACAACAGTTTATTTCCTTTTCTAATATCACAACAAAATGCCACTTCTGCTATTATTTTTCTGCCCTTGGTGCCTGTGATGTTACTCTCCGTTTAGGAGTGCTAAGGTCTTCCTGTACTAGGATTTTCCTCAGCAATTGCAGTAGGTTTCACAATTTTGGTCTTCACCTACTGCATATTTCTTTGCTTTGCTGCATAAATAACAATAGTATTCAAATTTTTGCGATTACATCGCCAGATGTATCGCGGTGATGCATAATAGATTCATTTTCGGTGTCAGAGGTTGCCAATCTGTATCTCGAAGGTAACCGAGGTCTACCGATTCAGAACTATGGAGTCGAAGTGTGACTAAAAGTTTGACGTATAATATAGTGTTTTGATGTGCTTATCATAAACCAAAGCCTTTCAATGTTATTTAGGTCCAATAGAATGAAGGACCATTCACAATGAACATGAAACCTTGCATCATTGCTTAATGGAAGCATACACAACGTAAAACGTACGCTCAAACATGAACGTAAACGCAAGATGCAAATTACAAGCTTTCGTGTTCGGGTTGATGGACTTCGAGAAAATAACACTACTCGAACTATCATAGTGCGCAGGAACAAACTAGAATCGCGCTAGAATGGAGCCATTTGATGCTATTTGCTTTACGTCGCACCGACACAGATAGGTCTCATGGCGACGATGGGACAGGAAACGCCTGGGAATGGGAAGGAAGCGGCCGTGGCGTGAATTGAGGTACAGTCCCAGCATTTGCCTGGTGTGAAAATGGGAAACCACGGAAAACCATCTTCAGGGCTGCCGGCGGTGGGGTTTGAACACACTACCTCCCGGATGCGAGCTCACAACTGCGCACCGCCATTTGATAACAAAGTAATAGATTTATTTCAGAATTGTAGTTTCTTTTATGACAAGCATAAATCATGTGAAAACAGTTTATTAAAAGAAAACATATAGAAATAAATAGCACATAGTTTAGGGTCATTGTCTCACATTTTGCGCAGGAGGTTATAGAAAACCCTTCTTTAGTTCAACACATGAAAGTCCAGCTGAAGCATAAATTGCTCTGCTACAGTCATTTATCCTGAAGTCCATTTTCTAGAATATTTTGTTTTGACATGAACGTTTCGTTGTCACTGAATGATTTGTTTATTTTATTTATTTATTTATATTAATATAATGATCATCAACCACAACAGATTTGCATATAGGGTTATCGCCTCGCTGTATACTTTATCTTTTCTTAAATAATTTCAAAGATGTTGGAAATGTATCGAAGGTATCCCTTGATAAAATATTCCAATTCCTAACTCTTTTTCCTATAAACGAATATTTTCCCCAATATGTCCTCCTGAATGACACTTTTATCTTCATATTATGATATTTCATACTTTGAAAACCTCAATGCAAGCTTATTCTTCTACTAGCGCTCCATCTCTCCAAAGGTAGCTCAGAACATAGGCTTACCACTCACTCCCTAGTTGTCCCATACCATTGTTTGCAACATTCTCATAATACTACTCTTTTGTCGGAAATCGCCCACAACAAATCGTCTTGCATTCCTATGGATCTCTTCCAGTTTCGGAATCCCTGACTTGGCCGTGGATCGAATCAGGGGCCTCCGGGTGAGAGAAAGGCACGCTATCCCTAGGCCGTGCGGCTGGCATAAGGAAGAAGCATAAAATCTGAGTAAATACAACCTAGTATCAGTCCGTCAAGAATATAGAAAATCTATGTACCCGTTCAAGTCTCTTAGAAAACGAAAATAGGATTTAGAGATAGAGTATATGTATTTTTTGCGCCGTTGAACATCCATACGCCCAGTCTGTGTAGTGTCGTTCGTTTCGTCTATGTTTCAATGACATAGAATTCCCGACAATTCCAAGGATAACCAACACAATGAACTAAACTTGCCCCACTATCTTGAGAGTTTATCGGTACACCTGGTTATGGCAAACGTTTTGCAATGCTGTCAGCCTTCGTTGGTGTTTAATGCCAGTCTTCTGCCATAACAATTTGCACTATTACATCTCAATTTGTAAAATTAAAGAAAAGGGAGTTTCCTGGCGTTATGTGGCAGTTTAGATTTGGTTCCGGATGTCGAGGAATTCAACCGTGGATTTTAACCATTCGGACCGGTAGTGTTCTTTTTTAAATAAAAAAAACTTATATTGTGGTAAAGATGGGTAAAAGCTTGTGTCATCCGGGCCGTTTCTAAACCCCAACAGTTGTTTTTGTAACTTGGATTCGGAACATCAATTAAATTAACTTCTTTGGACAGAATGCCTTGATATACTCGTAAGTGCAATTAAGTACCTCTTCATGACACATAGACACGTACGGCAGTAAGAAATGGGATGACTTTACTCAAGTAACGTTTAAAACATTTCTTCCAACTTCATGTATACTCACTCCCATAAATATTCGGCCACTGATAAAATCCGCCAAAAAGTGATGACAATAACACACCCATGAGCCGAATGTGAAACCAAATATGTCCAAGTTATGAAACTACATTTGGTTGCTTAGGCCGAAGAGGAATCCCTGAACACTGATGTACAGTATGCTGTAAAAGAAAGGACATAGTGGACATGGGTGAAATGACACGCCTCAAATATATTCGGTCATCCGAAAAGGCCGGAATTGCCGTTGTGTTCATTGACAGGGACAGGGCAGATAACGTTGCAAAACGTTCAGTTCAGGAGTGCGGTGCCGCGAGACACGTCGTGCAGAAATCATTTGCTGCAGTGTTGCGGAATGGTATGAAATGGAGAGCAAAAGACAACACAATACCACTTTTGAAGAACGCCAGCTAGTGGTATTCCATCGTGCTCGAGGTAAATCGCATAGAAAGATATCGCAGATGCTTAACATAACCAGAACAACAATTGGAGAGATAATAAGACGATGCAAAAATGAAGACAGAATTGATTCAATTCCCCAGACAGGCAGACCAAGAAGGCTGACACAACGAGGGGAGCGGTTGTGCTTCAGAATGGAAAACGAAATCCGATAATTAGTGCTCCGAAACTGGCAGCAGCTGTTTTAGAGGAGTGTGGAAAAAAAGTGGGTACTGATACCGTACGAAGAGCACTGCGAAGGAATGAGTTCTTTCGGAGAAGAGCTACGAGGAAACCATACATTAGTGCAGTAAATATAAAACTAGCGGCTAGAGTTCACAAAAACCTTCGTACGCAAACCCAGTGCTTGGCGGGAGGATGTGTTATTTGTTGATGAGTCAAAGTTCAACGTCTTCGGGTCCGATGGAAAGCAATTTTTGTGGCGGAAACGTCACGAGGAACTGAGAACAAGCAATTTACAAGCAACGGTAAAACAATTGTGGAGGAAGAGCAATCGTGTAGGGATGTGTAGTATCGAACGGGGTTGGTGCACTAAGTTTCATTGAAGATACTTTAACAAAAAAGGGGGTATTTGGCTGTCCTCAAAAACAATTTGCGACTATTTGCGGAACAACTTGGTATACAGTATACTTTCAAGTTCTACCAAGATATCGACCTCAAGCACAGTCGTAACTTGTCAAGGAGTGGCTGTTGTACAACTGCCCGAAGGTCTTGAAACTCCACCAGAATCACCCGACCTGAACTCCATCGAGAAGGTATGGAGTCGAATGAAGGCAGCTCTGCAATTGCGGCGGCCAAGTTCCTTGAGAGACTTGAAGAGGAGACTGCTACAAGAATGGGCGGCATTAAGCCCTGATTATATCAAGAAAGTTATCGCCAGTATGCCGAATCGACTGGAATAGGACCTACAAAGTACTGAATGTATAACATTGTTGTGCATTATGCGAGTTTATGTTGCTTTTTGTATAGTGGCCGAATATTTTTGAGGTGGCACTGGAATTATTGCTTTTATTTAATGTACGACAGAGGGCGTACTAATGACTGTCAGAAGATTTTGAATTACATCACAATGTTTGTAGAACGTGTTACTATGTTTCCCTACATGTTTCGTTGTATTAAATGTTATCATTATAGTGTAAGAATAACTACCCAATAAAAGTGTGTCAAAAATCAGACTGACCGAATATTTATGGGAGTAACTGTATTTATATTTCAGGGTATTTTTATACAGAATGAGCCAAAAGTCCATTAACATTTGACGAGGCAATACTTCACTGAATATTGGAGGTAGAACGGTAACAAATGACACCCTTGCTTGGCATGACATGGGGTTTTGTTGACACCATAATAAAGTAAATAAAGCTTCGCTAACAGTGGCTTTTCTGGTAACGTCAGCATGCCGCGATTGCAGGCGCATCTCACGCCCTATAGTACGAAGATAAAATTGAAATTCAGGAGGACAAATTGGGGAAAATATTCATTTATAGGACAAGCAGTAAGGGATTGGAATAAATTATCAAGAAAAATCTTCGATAAATTTCAAAGTTCTTTGAAAAACGTTTAAGTAAGAGCTAGGTAAAGAGTGCTAGTAATGTCACCTGGGTGACCGCCCTAAATGCAATCTCTGACCACTATTCTGCGCATGAAGATCCTGCCACCGTTGAGTGTTTTCTGGCAGTACGGAGAGCAACCAAGGCGAACGAGTACGTGTTGTGTAGAGAATTAGTCAATACCAGATTACTGTATATTGGAAGTCAGATACGAGGAGCTGCGCAATCCGTTGTCGTAACGACAAAATTCAACGGAATACTCCGCGTCAGCAGAAGAGGAAATTTTTTTGGTCTCCAAGGAACTCTACTTTTCATTACTGGTGTGACCAGTTAGTCAGCCTTTAGGAGCGAGAGGACACGATTTATGTATGTATTGCCATCGCTCACTCGAAAACATTGAGATTTCAGCAGCTATTGTCGTCTTGCGAACAGTTAACTTATCGCCTATAAATGTTTCATTTCGGAACCTGTTGTGCGTCTTGCACCTGTCGCTTGACATAGACCAGAGTAAAGTGTATAGTACTCGGCACGTACTGTAAGTCTGTACACTAAAAAGCAAATATCGCCGCCCTATTCTTTTTTTTTTCATTTTTTTTTTTTTTTTTTTTTTTTCATTGGCGCGTTCCTGCTGCCGACTTGAAATCACTGTACACAGCCATCAACAAACCAACCTCAACATAAGTATCAATAATGCAGGATCCCTTACCCCAGTAAATGATATTCATGTTTAAGTCGGTTTTTAAGCTCAGTGAGGAATTAAGGAAATACACACTCTCTCTCTCATACTCAATTTAATGTTATATGTTTCTGCCTTTATTTTGTTATATGCATTACTATAAGCGTAATCTTCGGTGTTTTCCTCGTGTAATAATAATAATTCAGCTTCCTTCTTGCATTTTGCTATTACTTGTCGGGCTGAAGAGAAACCATGTTGTAATAATACACACAAGGAAATATATTACGACATGTACTTATGCCTTAAGTCGATAAGAATATACAAAGGCTAAGTCTGCGAACCTTACGAAGGTCATCACTAGACAAATATAAGTTAGGTTAAGTTGGTAACGAAATTTCCTTTCATTTCAACTGAACTGGTCTTTATAAAGAAGGTAACGTTGCTTTCCTTTTCGGAGGAGTTCTTGCTGATTTTTTTTGCCTCTTATACATCCTAAATAAATTCTATACATACGAACTGGAGGAATTAAGACCGTAAGAGGCGACTAAAAAGGGGTCCAAGGAGCTCTTAACTCGGGAGCGTGGGTTGGCGACCACGGGACCCTTAGCTAAGTCCTGGCATTGGTTCCACTTACTTGTGCCTGGCTTTCATCTATCCTGTCCGACCTTCCTTGGTCAACTCTTGTTCTTTCCCTTTCCGACCCGGAGTTTTTCATTTTCACGCCCTTCGTGGCCCTTGTCTTTCTTTGGCCGATACCTTCATTTTTGAAGTGTCTGGCTCCTGCTCAGCGTTGATAGAAAATGGTTCCTTATACAGTAATTGCCACCATTACTTCGCTCATCATCTTGCATGCAGGACTCATTTTGGCTGTTGCATCGTCTTGGTGGTGCTGTTTGATGATCCCGACTTCACGGACAGACTAAAACCTGTCATCCGTTGCACCTCTATACGCCCCGCTGGATTCCACTGCTACTGGTGTAGCAATATTAGTGTATTTCCTGAAATACTAGTTTCCTAATCTCGTTGATTGTAGTAGGTCAGGATCGCGCCATGTTTGAGCTTCCAAGGCGCAGTGTTTGGTCACAATGATGAACTGATGACTCATATATGGACCCTCTGGGAAAGGCGGCCACTGATGAAGTTTATCCATTACAGTGACATTGGCCAACTGGGCCGAGGTCTGCTGTTACGTTATGTATCCAAGTGGCCGTGACTTGTGCCATGGCCTTCCCTGCACTTTTCTCTTTACCATTTATTAGAGCGGAATTCGTTGAAGGGTTTGATGCAAGCACGCTATATCTAATGGATTTCCCGAGCATCCTCATGACTCGCAACAGTAGATACAAAAATCTGGGTCGGGTCACACTCCATGTTGATGACTTCTACCGCTAGCTTTAGGTGCTGACGGTATAGTTTTTCATAGATTTGTGATACTTTATGCTGAAAATAAGGAAGATTTAAAAACAGAAAACTATTCTGATACGGCCTTAGAAAACTAGATAGACGCTTTACTATTTTGAACTGACTTTGTTGCATGAAAAAATCTCGATAGCATTTCAGAAAGTCCAAACAAAATCTTTTGGAGAATAACTGAAATTTACAACTTGTAACTCTGCTGTTGTCGATTAATTACCAGTGTTCAACAGCATGCAAGGCTGAAGAAAGCTACTCACAAACGTTTGATCGGAACCAGAAGCTTACAAGTCGAACAATGATGTTTATTCTGTGGATATTGGAACAAGACGAACTCCAATACTCGGAGTCGATCGGAATTTGCTGTCTATTATCGACCAGCTGTAGGGGTTTGATTCCTATGTTTCCAGCTGTTATTCTGTGCGCAGTTTACAAAGGGCATATTTCCTATGGGTGGGGGTGGTAGAATAACTCTCACTCAGTCCCCTGACTGTTGTAAGAGGCGAATAAACCGGATTCCAGAATATCTTAACTTGGGAGAGTGAATTAGCGACCACGGGGCTCTTAGCTGAGTACTGGCATTGCTTCCACTTACTTGTGCCAAGCTCCTCACTTTTATCTATCCTCTCCGACCTTCCTCGGCCAACTCTTGTTCTTTTATTTCTTTGCCGATAGCATTGTAGGAAACCAGATGGTCTGTGTGTATTTGCCCCTCACAATAATCGACTATTCCTTGACATGAGACAGTGGTCTCTTGTTTTGGACTAGGAAAAAAAGGAATGGTTAATTATATTTAAATAAATAGTAAGTGTAAATTGGTAACTGATAATCGGCGGTTGTGTTAGTAATTCGTAACTCCTTGCAGCTTCATGTTTCGAAGTGTCGGATCCTTTCAATGTCCCCCCTCTAATTTCTGCTAATAGAGGATGGTTACCCAGTTTTAATTGCCTTTAAAACAATAATCATCATCACCACCACCACCACCGGAGCCAGAGGAAGTAGCGAATGAATGTTAAAATACTCCAATCCGACCGAGAATCGAACTCGGGACTCCTTTGACCAAAGAGTAGCACGCTGACCATTTAGCCATTGGGCTGAAAAATGTGGTGGTGATGATGATGATGATGATGATGATGATGATGATGATGATCTGTTTGACGTTATCCCGCCTAAAAGCCCGGGTTTTCTTTATGAAGGAAGCAGACGGAAGTCTCCCTCTGAAGAGTTTTCATCTCCCATAATTTACTCTAGCACACAGCTGTCCGGATCGTCCTTCCCCTGGGCAGAACTGACGTAAGTGAGCTGAAGAAGTAAATTACCTCTATCCTAGATCATTTCTAGTTCTGCGTGACTGGTCAGTTGTGTGCTTGATCACATCGTAGATCCACTCTTTTCTCTCTCTCTCTCTCCTTGTTTGCAGTAAGCTCTCGGTGGCTCATAATGCTGTGGAATATGTTTGATAACAGTCAAGGCCCTCTAACCTGCGACCAGCGCTGACTATTCATATAAGACACTGTTGTTTCTTGTGTGCAATATCTTTTGATTTGCCTCGAGCCAATGCAAAAATGGACCCAGGTCTTACGGCGTTTCATTTTCGGGTCTTAACAAGGTCTGCATTATCAGTGTCGCCAATGAAACAAAATTGTCTGCATTTATTGCTAACTTCGTCTTATGGCTGGGGGCCATCCGAAAACGCGACAAAATGTGTGACGGAAGTGACGTCATATTAGTCGTTACCGTAGGCCTTGGTCGCCAAAGATGCTCTGTGAAATGTGTGCCACACTTGTGTCGCACCATTCTAACATCGCATTCTTAGGCGATGTCACAGAAAATATAAAACTGTAATATTCCCGAACGTGTCATGTAATTCGCTTCGATTAGACAGATGGCGCCTCTTGCCATCAGCGATTGACGAAGCATCTTCATTTTTCGAAGTGTCGCATCCCTTCCATTTTCCCCTCTGATTAGTGTTATATAGAGGATGGTTGCCTAGTTGTACTTCCTCTTAAAACAATAATCACCACCACCACCACCACCACCACCACCTGTCATAGTTATGCTGACATTGTGTTCTGAAATTCTAGCTCTGCAGCCTTTTCATTATTCATTTGCTGCAGACCTTATACAGGGTTATTCACCTAACGTGTTACACAGAAATAACTTCTAAACCATTAAAGATATCGACATTCTGTTTTCATATTCGTAAATGGTACCCAGGGCCTTGTAAAATAACGTGCTACTTAGTCTCATGCGGTGATTAATAACCGAGATATTGATACTAACTCCATATTTTTAAATAGAATCGCACAAATTCATACAGCTGGCCTAAAAGATGAACTGCGTATAAGTTCAAATATGTATCTTTAAAATCGGATAATTAGTTTTTGAGATATAAATAAGAACAACATGCGCGGTTTTGCTGCCGCATCAGACGGCGTGAAGTCGGGCAAGGACATATTGAGGCGCAAGCTGCTTCATGGCCTTGATTCCAGCCACAGAACGGATACCAGGCATGTACTGTAAACATAATGTAATGCAGCGTAACATACCCTGGGTGTGCAACGTTGTATGACTGGCGAACACACAACGGGGAAGGGAGATTGAAGTTGAATTGTTTTGTTTTGACATGTAATAGGTTGCGTTCAGTTCAGCGTTTTTTCTCACCGATGGGAACGGGAAGGATTTGGAAAGGAAGTCGGCCGTGGCCTATCACAAAGGTACCTATCCGGTATTTGCCTGGTGTTGAACATGGGACACCATGAAAATCACTTTCAGGTTGGGCGAGGCAGGACTCAAACTTACGCTCTTCCCAATGCAAGCTACTACAGTCGCGCTGGAACTCTGCGGAGATTAATGCGTGTAAAATAAAATAAAAATAATAGTGTTGCTACCATCGCACCACGATCAGCTCTGAACCTTTTCAGATATTTGTGCAGGCATTTTGATATGACGCCGTCTAGGATGCCTGCTTGTCAATTTCGACATTCCAATTTACTCTACCAGACGGCAGTGTAAACTGGACCCCTCGTGGACGATTTGAGGCTCATTACTTTTGCCAGGTAAACGGCGAATGTGTCGCCAGACATCTTTTAGATTACATGCCGATATCTTACGAATATCGAATGTTTATGTTCCTTTTTTCCGCCCTTCAAAAATCAGGCTACCTCTGCCGGGTTTGAATGCACAGAGGGAGGTGCGAGACGAAAAGTCTTTTTTTTTTTTTTTTTTTTTTTTTTTTTGCTACTTGCTTTACGTCGCACCGACACAGATATGTCATGGCGACGATGGGATAGGAAAGGCCTAGGAAGTGGAAGGAAGCGGCCGTGGCCTTAATTAAGGTACAGGCCCGGCATTTGCCTGGTGTGAAAATAGGAAACCACGGAAAACCATCTTCAGGGCTGCCGACAGTGGGGCTCGAACCCACTATCTCCCGATTACTGGATACTGGCCGCACTTAAGCGACTGCAGCTATCGAGCTCGGTAAAAGTCACTTTCTAGCTCTTAGGTTCAAAATAGTAAGAAATTGCTCCTTGTACCCAGATATCTTAGATTCAGGATATCTAGTGGACTATGTTCCTGTTGACGTATCCAAGGCTTTTGATAGAGTAGATTATGGGAGACTACTGACAAAAATGAGGGCTACTGGACTAGAGAAAACAGTCTTGGAACAATATTTGGTCATCCTCCATGTACAAGGAACACTCACAGCACTCGTACAGTCAGTGCAAAGTACTTATAAGAATGAAAAGCAAATCGTTCACAGTCTTTAAGTACAGAACACTAAACTGAATCTCTCTTTCGGGAGAAGAGGGGAACACTGGCAACAATGCGAAGAGCACAAAGTCAAATTCTTATATCCGCGGTTCTCAAAAGGTCCATCACAGCATTGAGAACTGAATTATTTTCACCGTGCAACACCAATGCAGCGCTGGTCGGGAACGGCACTTGTACTGTAGATAACATAGTAGTTCAGATAGAAAGCGGCTTCTAGAAGCATCATAAAGGCCACACTTAAAATGTGGTTGAGATCTCCGTCCTCCGCATACTGACATCCACAGCGCGGCGAATCCCAACTCCTATGCGATGTAGATGTGAAAAGAACGATCCATGATTGAGCCTCATTCGTATACTGAAACCGTTAGACCTTCTAATACCATGGCTTAGGAGGGTTGTTGGGTTGTACGAGAGCATAAGTCGAGATGTTTCCCATTCATATACCATTTGTGACGAATTTGCTGTCGAATAGTGGGAATAAAATCTATCCATGGGAGTTGCAGAGCTGTAAGTAGCCCTTCCGATGCGAATGGGTGGTTACATTTCTAGAAAAGAGAACTCAGTAAATTATATCCTATAGTGATTAAGAGGGGGGGGGGGGGTCCACAAGGCAGCATTATTCGACCATTTTTCTAATGTTTTAAATGACACGAGTAAAAGAACTGGAATCACAGATAAGGCTTCTGCAGATTATGTAGTACAAGTTACGGGATTGTAAGAGACAAAACAAACTTAGACTATGTTGTCAATAGTAAACGGGCTGAAAAATTAGGTTGTAAGTTTCGCCAAGAGGAAAAATCCTCTTAGTTTTAATTACTGTATTAATGGGAGTTATAACACCTCTCTGGGATCACTATAAGTACTTTGGTGTTAATGTTAAGGGGAATACATCGACGAGTTTGTAAATAAAGGACACAGGGAGTATTTAAAGGTTGTACTAAGAATGTAAAAGGGAGGGCGAAATAAGACCACAACTAGAGTATGGTTCCAGGGTATTGGGCCCTCACCAGGATTACTAGATATGTGAACTGGAAGCAGCACGATTTGTTCTGTGTGATTTCCGACTAAAGAGTAGCGTTACGGATATCTTGCGACTTTGGGCTGAGAAGACTTGGCGACGAGCTGCTCGACTAAGTGGTATGTTGCGAGCTGTCATTGGAGAGAGAGCTTTTAAAGCATGGAAAGATGATAATATGAAGATGAAGTTTGAATTGAAGGGGACAAATTGGGGCAAATGTTCATTTATAGGAAGAGGAATTAGGGAAATGTATAATTTATCAAGGGAAATGTTCATTAAATTTCAAAGTTTTCTTTGAAATCATTTAAGAAAAGACCATGGCATCTGCCACCTGGGCGACAGTTCTAAACGCAGATCAATGATTGATTGACTGTTTGATGGGCTGGTTCATTGATTGAATAGGTGTTACTCTCTTCGGATAGTAGGTTCGAACCCCACTGTCGGCAGCCCTGAAAATGGTTTTCCGTGGTTTCCCATTTTCACACCAGGCAAATGCTGGGGCTGTACCTTAATTAAGGCCACGGCCGCTTCCTTCCCACTCCTAGCCCTTCCCTGTCCCATCATCGCCATAAGACCTATCTGTGTCGGTGCGACGTAAAGCAACTAGCAAAAAAACAAAACAAAAAACAAAAAACTCTCTTCGGATCCTAACAGTACCGTATCAGGTATGCGAGACCAAGGTTGTGTTTTACTTTCCCAGCTATTGGAAGAATGAAGGAATATCTGATAAGAAATGAGTATGGTCATGGTTGATGCGAAAACATCATTTGGCTCTACTTCGAGGAACCTGCTTATTCTACTGCTGAGGTGTGGTGCCCTCTAGAAATGGAAGGGGAAGGGTTATTGTTCGACTTGGATTGACAGTAATGTGGTTGTAAACATTGATTAATAAAAATGGTAATTATGGCGTATATAACTATGTTGTGCACGGGGCTATAATATTTTAATAGTGTATTGTGATCAGACGGAGAGTTTTAAATTAGAGGTTGGTCGGTTGAAAGCCGAGAAACAAGTTATTTTCAAGTATCCATTGAAATTACTCGTGCACTGAACATAAAAATAAAGATATAAGTCAATTTATCCGCCACAACGAAAAGCACAGAATGATGGATATGTTTTTGCGTTTCGGAGTGAGTAAAAATTATCTAGTTGTTTCCGTCTTATTAGCACCTTACCACATGCAGGGGTATACGTAAGTCATTATTTGGCTACAGCCACAGAGGAGATAGAGTTCGTAGCATCATGACGCACGTACGTCCAACAATATGGCAGCACACAACATTCACATCACAAATGGTCGCTCATTTAGCACACAATGTTATGGCCATAAATTCTGCCTTCGGTAACATTACCGTGGTTAAGGGGCTTTGCCAGTCAAAGACAGTGGAAACTCGTCTAAAACACGGCGCAATTTGTACCTACATTAAATAGAAGGCAGAGGAAGGAGATGACGAACACTGGTTCCCACACTGTCGGTTTTCTGTACTCGCAGATATTTTAAAGTTAATCTATACCGCCCGGAAATCAGCTCAGGAATTAAATCTATGGTCACGCTGGTATAACAATGAACGACATATTAGACCAGCTAGCGAAAGAAGCCACAACATGTGAATACCGCCTTTACAAACTGTTGTCATATTATGACTTTCTGCCCACATTCATGTTTTTACAATTTGCTTAACGTCGTCGCATCGACACAAATAGCTCTTATGGCGACGATTGGATAGGAAAGGACTAGGAGTGGAAAGAAAGTGGCCGTGGCCGTAATTAAGGTACAGACCTGACATTTGCCTGGTGAGAAAATGGGGAAACCACGGAAAGCCATCTTCAGGGCTGCCGACGGTGGGGCTCGAACCCGCTATTTCCCGGATGCAAGCTCACAGGCCTGCAGGCAATTGTCTGATTACTGGAAAATGTCACAACTTGCAAGAGGAAAGCACAATGTTAAAATTCAACCCATCATTTCAACGTAAATCTGGTTCGAGAAATTAAAACTAACACGAAGAGACGTTTCATCTTTAATGAGAATGCGTCTGGCTCATGGATGCTATCCCCACTACCAACCTGAGTTATCATCCTCTTATCAAACCTAACTCCACAATTATGCGCTGTAATTTGTCAATATTTATAAGTTATGACTCTCTTTCAACTACGAAGATTTATGAATATGCTATCGCGCTCTGTAAATGCTGCCCGCATGGTCTTCCGACGCCAAACGCCATTAAAATACTGTATGTCTACGCCAAATCGATGACTCTATTTCCAGATAGACTTCCAACCCAAAAACACCACGTTGCAGGTACAACGGAGAAATAATGCACTTGTAATTTGGTCTAATTAGGTCTGAGACCTGCCTGTTGTCATTTCTTGATGGATACAGTACTTTTGCATCCATCTCTTGGCACAGGCCAGAGCAAAGTGTAGCTTCCACTGAAGTCCCAGTCTCATCCATGGCTGTGACAATATGGAAGCTGCTGGGGTATGGGTGGTGCTGAGTAATGACATTCAGAGCACAACCAGTGCGTCTGAGTGTTATGAAAGGTGTTGCTCATAGGGTCAGTCGTGCTGCAATAGCACTTTATGACCCAGTGAGGAAAACAATGGCAAACTACCTCACTCCTCGTCTTGCCTAGTACGCCTCATTTAGGTACTGCCATTGGTTTTTGTGGTTTTCCTATAGCTGCATAACCGTTGGTGGTGCTATTTGAGGATCCAACCAGCCTCTGGGCTGATGACCTAACAGACAGGCAGGTCTGAGACTGGCCCACGCGTTCGTTTTCTTACTGTCGTTTAAACTAGAGTATCCATATTGAATCCCACTAGTGCATATTCATTTTTGAGTCACTCTCGATACATGGCATATTTCGAAAGAACTTAATATTCCTCGTTAATGAAGACCTCACCGTAAACAGAAACATAAGACGTATTGTTTAAAACATATCTGGACAACGCCAGAACTCGTAGCAATCCCATTCCTGGTTACCACTCTTTTACCTTTTCTTTTTCATGTCTAGTCTACGGGAATCTCCTTTATCTCTGTTCATTTGAGTGAAGAAAGATGATGATCGATATTCCGTGTTGGGACTGTACTCGCTGAGTTTAAAAAGCAAAGCAAACAAGAAGTCTAGAAACGCTTGAGAGAAGAACGGCGAGGCGAGGTGAGGTTAACCTTGGTCTCTACAAGCTACAGTAATGGCTCAAGGGAAATCCCAGCCATGGCCGCTAAATAACGCTGTCACAGGCGGCCATGCTCTCAACTTCATATTCCGTGGACCGGAGCACGGTCTCGTTATAAAGGAAGTGTGTTCTTACAACCATTGACAGACTATTCCCATGTAACTCCCATAAAAATAAAGAGACTAGGGCATAAATTGGTATTGGTACTTCCCTTCCGAGAGTTCCGTGGTTCAAATCCAAGTCACCCCATGTGAGAGTTATGCTGGCCAAAGCGGAGGTTCTGTATGAGTTGCGCCGAGTAAAATTTGCGCCGTGGAGATTCCCCGCCGGGAGTAGAAGTGGTTTGACAGCAGTTATTTCCAAGTTCAAGGAATTTCTATGAATATCTGTAGTACTGAGATTTTGAAATTAATATATAAAAAACATTATTCACTCTATCTTTTTTTTTTTTTTGCTAGTTGTTTTACGTCGCACCGACACAGATTGTGTTGTAACCAAGATTGAAATTTACAAAACACAACTTTTATTGCTTCACTTTATGATATTTACACAAATAACTGAAATTTATTTTGAAGCAAAAAGGAATATTGAATCTTGAGAAAAGTCTGTCTTTATACAATATGTACAGATTTACAGTCTTTATATACACTTCTATCTTGAAAAGATAGTCTTTGTGAATTGACACGTTGATAGTCGAGAACTATCTGGCACACTAACATAAATGTCTTTGAGAGTCCTTGTTTGTTGAAGTGTCTGAATTCCTAAAAAGCAAGTTCAATTGATTGAAGAAATTCCACCTAGCGAAACTAAGGGAGCTTGCATAAATTAGGGAATGAAAATGGCTTGTAAAAGAATTACGGAACATAGGCAGCGGAAATAGGTAAGGGAGCGGTGACCAGAGGTGAAACCTCGTACTGCCAGAAATTCAGTCCACCTGGTCGAAGCACATTTTCAAGAGGAGTAGCCTCCGTGCTCGACGTAGGGTGTATTCTGGAGCTGGACACCGGGGAAAGTGGGCAAGTGAGCAGGCAGGGAGCTCACTCGATGGTCAGGCACGCGCACTGAGGGCTGCGCGTCGAAGCTAGCAGAATGATACACAGGCGCGCGTGCAGCTGGCTGGTGGAGCGAGAAGGGAGCGCCGGACATACAACACCCTCCCCTCCTAAATACGCCGGTACGGCGTGAAACGGCGGCGGCGCTGGCGGCGACTGCGATGCTGGGGCGGAGCTGCTGATTTCTCTGTTGTATTGTCCGGAGCTGGAACTGGGCGGAGTGGCGCTGTCTCGTCCTGAAAGGAACCCATTGTTATTAAATGATCTAAAGCGCGTTCAGCAATAGATTTATCTGGTTTAGCAATAGCATCAATAGCTGGACAGGGGCGGTAGCGCAGACGTATCTGATCTTGATGGCGGCAGATACGTTTCTCCGTAGTCTGTATCTCGTATAGACGATGACCCAAAGATCTGCAGATGACTCCAGGTATCCAGAGTGGGTTGGATTTGAATGTCCTGGTGTAGACCTTGTCGTTGAGGGAGAACTTCGTTGGTGAGTTCTTATGCTGGGTCGGAAGAGGCTGTAACAGAGAAAGTAAAGTTCTGTGAGGTCGTCCATGGAGCTTCTGTGCAGGAGTGATATTATCAGCGCCGGGTAGAGTTCTGTAGTTGTTTAAGAGTTGGAGCAAGGCTTGGTCTTTAGTTAAGCCTGAAGAGACAGCTTTCTTCATACTTCTTTTAAATGTTTGTACGAAGCGTTCAGCTTCACCATTAGATTGAGGGTGAAAAGGTGGTGCTAGGATATGACGAATGCCATTATGTGTACAAAAGTTCTGAAAAGCAGTAGCTGTAAATTGAGGTCCGTTGTCCGAAATGAGTACTTGCGGTAAACCTTCTGTAGTAAAGATTTTCTGGAGAGCACGAATGGTAGCTTCGGTTGTAGTAGTCGAATGCATATCCACGACATATGGAAAGTTTGACAGTGAATCGATGACAATTAACCACATGGAATTGAGGAAAGGACCTGCGAAATCGATGTGAACCCGTTCCCATGGAGTAGTAGCAGGAGGCCATGAAGCAAGATCAGAAGACGGGGCGTTCTGATTCGTTTGACATTGCTCACAATGACGTATTAGCTTTTCGATGGCGGCATCAATACCGGGCCAGTAGCAGTGTTGACGGGCGAGTTGCTTTGTTATGGAGATACCCCAATGGCTGTGGTGTAATAATTCGAGAACTTTTTTCTGTAGGCGAAGTGGGATAACCACTCGGAAGATGGTGCCTGCTTCTAGTAGTACAACTCCGGCACGAGTCGTGAGACGATGCTGCATACGATGATAAGGTGCCAGGTGGGCAGGAAGTGTGCTCTGAAGAG
Organism: Anabrus simplex; assembly: GCF_040414725.1. Lineage (NCBI taxonomy): Eukaryota > Metazoa > Arthropoda > Insecta > Orthoptera > Tettigoniidae > Anabrus > Anabrus simplex. The sequence goes on from NC_090278.1 coordinate 94,438,414, forward strand.
GCCAACCGTTGCGGATGTAAGTACGTACAGTAGCAAGTGTACTGTCCTTATCCGTAGCTTTAGCTATGCAGGTAGCATCAATAGGAAAACTGGATACAGTATCTTCAAGTTCTATGTCCAACTGAAGACATTCAGATTCTTGAGAATCGAAGGCAGTATCAGGACCAACGGGTAAGCGGGAGAGGGCATCAGCATTACAATGCTGGGATGTGGCTCGATATACAATCTGATAGGAATAATCAGAAAGGAACATGGACCATCTTTGAAGCTTTCTGAGGGAATTCTCGGGGATCTTATTACCAGGATGGAATAAGTGTACGAGAGGCTTATGATCGGTAATGATCAGGAAATGGTTGCCATAAAGATATTCATTGAAACGGCGAATACCAAAGATGATGGCTAAAGCTTCTTTCTCTATCTGTGAGTATCGACGTTGATGGTCATTAAGTGTTTTCGAAGCGAAGGCGATGGGGCGGTCTTGTCCATGACGATCCTTCTGGGAGAGAACGGCACCGACACCGTAGTCTGAAGCGTCAGTAGCTAGCGTGATGATCTTGTCGGGTTGAAAATGAGTGAGTTGTATACCTTGAATTAAGGCGTTGTTGATTGTTTTCCATGCCTGGTGGCATTGCGGAGTCCACTGAAACTTAACACCTTTTTTACGTAGAGCGTTTAATGGAGCTGCCACTGTAGCGAAGTGTGGAATGAACTTATTATAATAGTTCACTTTGCCTATGAAGGACTGAAGCTGCTTGAGGTTCTGAGGTGCTGGCATGTTTACTATCGCGGAGACATTCTGCATACTAGGACGAATTCCATTCTTATCAAGTATATGTCCGAGGTAGTGAACTTGAGGCTGAAAGAAGGTACATTTAGCGAGATTCGCTCGTAGGCCATTGTCTTTCAATTTCTGGAGAAGAAGGCGGAGATTGGTTAGATGTTCCTGATGATCTTTTCCAGTAACAATAATATCATCCAGGTAGTTAGCACAACCGGGAATTGAGGCGGTGAGTTGAGCCAAATAGCGCTGAAAAATAGCCGCTGAGGATGAAACACCGAATGGGAGCCGCTGGAGCTGGAGCAGTCCGAGAGGAGTGTTGAGTGTGAGAAATGTCTTAGATTCTTCGTCTAAAAGTAGCTGGAGATATGCTTCTTTAAGATCAACTCGAGAGAAGAATTGTCCACCAGAGAGACGACGGAATAAGTCTTCTGGACGTGGAATAGGAAAGATATCGGTTTCGAGTTGTGCGTTGACTGTAGATCGAAAATCGCCACAAAGTCGAACATTACCATCAGGTTTCTTGATTACCACGAGTGGAGTAGCCCATTGACTAGAAGTAACTGGTACAACAATTCCAGTTTGTATCCATCTTTCGAATTCTTTCGTGACCTGGTCTTGAAGTGCTAGGGGTACTGGACGTGCTTTGAGGAAGCGAGGCTTAGCTCCGGGTTTCAGCTGTATGTGAGCTGTATAGTCTTTTGCTGTTCCGAGCTGAGAGTCGAAGACTTCAGGAAACTGCGCTAGGAGAGCGGTAACGTCAGAAGTAGGATGCAATGTAGATACGACGTTAATGTTGTCATGTATCTGGAAACCAAATAAGTTAAATAGATCCATGCCCATAATGTTTGATGCAGTGTAGTTGTTAACTACGAGAAGATGAATGGCCTTCTGAATTCCTTTATAACTAGCCTGAAGCTTAATTTGACCTTTGATGTCAATTTTCTTCTTGTTAAATGTCACGAGCTGGATGTCAGCTGGAGAGCATGAAGGTGAACCTAAGTCGTGGTAGGTAGTCAGGTTAATAATAGAGACAGGTGATCCAGTGTCTAATTGAAAATCGACAGATCGATCAGAGAATGAGAGAGGAATGATGATTTTGTGAGAATCCTTTGTGGGAAGAATAAGATTGATCTGATCAACTTCCATGTCTTGGCGGGGCTGTATATGCTTCCGGCGCGCTGCAGTAGTCTTAGCAGGGCGGGGCGAACTTTGACAGACAGTCTGAATGTGTCCAAGTTTATTACATCGTTCACAAGTAGCTTTGAAAAAACGACAGTCACGACGTTCATGATGCTTGAAACAACCTCGGCAGGAAGGCAGGAGTTGCGAGGTGCTTTTAGAATTGGGCTTCCGTGTAGCATTACGAGAGGGAACCTGGCGAGAATGCTTGGTGGAGAGCGCCTTATCCGTACGGTTCACTGTAGCAGAGGACTTGCGGGCCTGAGGCGAGACTTGTGCAATTTCGTGTGGAGAAGCTATGGCTGCGGCAGTCTTGGTAGTAAGCTCATAAACCGTAGCAATACGCTGGACGTCTTCTAAAGAAGGGTTACTCTGCTTGACAGCGTCAAAACGTATTTTGTCTTCAGGAGTATGTAAAATTATCATGTCCCGAATGAGAGAATCAGTGTAGGATGAACCACAACCGTCCTTGGAGCAGATGAACTGGCAGGGTTTAGCTAGACCACGCAATTCAGTTATCCATTCAGTATGTGTCTGATGGGGTTGCTTTCTGCTCTGAAAAAAATTATAGCGAGCAGCCACTATGTGAGGAGCTTTGGCATAGTGTTCCGTGAGACGGGCCAAGAGCTGCGTGAAGGGTACCTCAGATAAGTGGTCTTCTGGACTTAATTTACGTAGTAATTCACACGTAGCATTGCCAACCGAACTAAGAAATAGTGCGCGGCGGCGTTGATCATCTGTGACAGAATGGCAGATGAAATGCTGTTGCAAGCGGGCGAAATAAACTGACCATTCTTCCTTAGCCGGATCAAAAGCAGAGAACGGAGGAATAGCTGATGGCTGTGTAGAGACAGAAATAGCTTGAATAGCCTGAATTAATGCTGCCTGTTGTTGTTGCATAAACTGTTGTTGTTGTTGCTGTAAGGCTTGGAAGACCGTAGCAAGTTGTTCCGCAGTAGCCATTGCGAGATGCGTGCAAGAAAGAGTAAGGTAAGCTGTGTGTCAGTACTGGTTGGAGTGTCGTTGCTGTTTAGCACGTCGCCGTAGAGTTGACAACTGGGCCTGTTGAATTGTAGTGTCGTGTTTACCTCGTTGCTATAGAGTTGGCGATTGGGGCTGATGACGTGTAGTGTGTTGCTTTTTTACTTCGTCGCTATAGAGTTGGCAACTGGGGTCGAAGAATTGTAGAGTTGCTTTTTTACCTCGTCGCCATAGAGTTGTGTTGTAACCAAGATTGAAATTTACAAAACACAACTTTTATTGCTTCACTTTATGATATTTACACAAATAACTGAAATTTATTTTGAAGCAAAAAGGAATATTGAATCTTGAGAAAAGTCTGTCTTTATACAATATGTACAGATTTACAGTCTTTATATACACTTCTATCTTGAAAAGATAGTCTTTGTGAATTGACACGTTGATAGTCGAGAACTATCTGGCACACTAACATAAATGTCTTTGAGAGTCCTTGTTTGTTGAAGTGTCTGAATTCCTAAAAAGCAAGTTCAATTGATTGAAGAAATTCCACCTAGCGAAACTAAGGGAGCTTGCATAAATTAGGGAATGAAAATGGCTTGTAAAAGAATTACGGAACATAGGCAGCGGAAATAGGTAAGGGAGCGGTGACCAGAGGTGAAACCTCGTACTGCCAGAAATTCAGTCCACCTGGTCGAAGCACATTTTCAAGAGGAGTAGCCTCCGTGCTCGACGTAGGGTGTATTCTGGAGCTGGACACCGGGGAAAGTGGGCAAGTGAGCAGGCAGGGAGCTCCTATTTATAGTACACTCGATGGTCAGGCACGCGCACTGAGGGCTGCGCGTCGAAGCTAGCAGAATGATACACAGGCGCGCGTGCAGCTGGCTGGTGGAGCGAGAAGGGAGCGCCGGACATACAACAGATAGGTCTTATGGCGACGATGGGACAGAAAAGGGCTAGGAGTGGGAAGGAAGCGGCCGTGGCCTTAATTAAGATACAGCCCCAGCATTTGCCTGGTGTGAAAATGGGACACCACGACAGTGGGGTTCGAACCTACTATCTCCCGAATACTGGATACTGGCCGCACTTAAGCGACAGCAGCTATCAAGCTCGGTATTCACTCTATGAATGTTGGTTTCTTGCACATTTAGAAAACCTGCATCGAATTTATATCAGTGGGTGAAATGTGTATAACTACGTAGTTTGACTTAATTTACAAACCAAGTGTGGAAACATGGAGTCAGTCTTTCAGTCTTATGAAGAATATCCACAGCCTGTTTGTAGCTAACTGACAGGGTCAGGAAATGAATGAAATACCGCTAAAGGAAGAAAATACTGCCGAATGCGAGATCTGACGTGCTTTTGCGGACAAATATTAATGGATGGCAAATGAAATGTAGCGAATTTGTTGAATAAAGAATGACTAGTGAAAACAGAAAAAAAAAAAAAACTGTCTCACCCTACGTTTACCCGACATGAAGTGATAGGGCTCAAGAATGAACCATAGCTACTGCCAAAGAAAGGAAATTGTGTGCACTGGCGAGGCCTGTCGCATTCCCCTGGGTATAAAAGATTAATAAGTGACAAATGAATTTTTTTCAAACAGTGATGCTGATATAAATATGAAGAAATCAGAAATAATATTTTGAACGCCAGCTTTGTCCAGCATAAACGCTATCTAAAGAGATCGTAGATTTAACCCCCGGAGCAGTGATGGGAAGCCTACGTTCCATCAGCGTCATGAAGAAGCTTTCTTAATCTTAACAATAACTGAAGTTTACAGTTTTCCGTCGCAAATGTTCATTCTATCAGCGTTGTTTCATTATGTCTTATTGAGACGATCCCCGTTGAACTTAAAACAGCCGCTTAAGTATTACTATTATCCGCACACTTTATGTTGGTGCATTTACACCCTAGTACTGAATCGGTCGACCTCGGCGATCTTCGAGATTCGTACTGGCAACCTTTGAAACACAAACTATGAATCGCTTACGCATCGTTGTGCGACATCTGGCGTACACTTTACGTACTAGTACTGTTGTTGTTTACACAACAAAGCCAAAGTATAGAATTCATGCTAGGAACAAGATTCGCATCCAGAAATGTTTTATAATGTTATATAATGTGTATGTGACATAGTTGTTGGCTTAAGATGATAACGGTTTAGAAACTTCGTATCGATCGATCATATTCTCGATTCAATTCAGATTTAATTTTCCTTCGGTTGGTAGCACTATCGATACCGGGTCACCTCCCTCCTTACTCCTCACCCCCGTACACAAATGCACCAACATAAAGTGTGCGGACTATACATTACCGTATTTAACAAACCAAGTCTAGCAATACAGAAAGCGGCCTTGTCATCCTTATTAAAACTAATGCCTATATACATGATTTAAATTTTCGGTATAACCTTGTCAGTTTCTTAAACCTAATATTTACGTTGTATATTTACAAAGTAAGCACCGTTGAATGAACGGTTCAGTACTAAATGTCTAATCCAGTTGGAGAATGTAAGACATGTTCCCTGTGCAATTCCCAAACAAGACCTTTAGTTCCTAGAATGTTTAATGACCACGGCGCAAGTTCTCATCTCATCCTCGACCGCTAATCAAGAAACGAGACTAAGGGGTAGACATACATACAGACTGATGAAAGTAGGCTAATTATATTTTGAGCAGTTGTTTACTTAACGTTGTTAATTTGGATATTTGAACAGTTTGAGCAGTATTTGAGCACTAATTTAATAGTGTCCTCTATTGTGTAATGGGGAAATGCACTGAAGTTGGAGATGACCTACAATTGCTTCAAAAAGGGTAGCACTATCGAGGAAGCAGAGTGTTATAGCAAAAATCGTTGTTTTGTATGAGCGAAGTAGGTATAAAATTTAACGGGTGCAATACGCACTCCTTTTGTTCAGCTTTTTAACTCATATAACAGCCTTTGTACCCACAACCATCTGATAATCTTAAACACAAGGAACATTTATGTCCTATTTAGTCTATGTGTGTCTGTACCGATATGAACGCATCAGACAGAGACGGTAAACATAAGTAATTTAATGAGTTTCAACATCAGAATCTTCGCACGTAGTTTTTGCCTTACTTTAAGGACTGTCTCCCTGTACTAGTCCTTCAGTAGGGAATTCCTTCACAGCAACCTGGACGAACCTCACTGATAAGAGTGATTGCAAACGGGACGACACCTACAATGCGGTCGTGAAGCAGATAGCGGACAGCTGGGTCCTGCTAAACGTAGTGAAAGTATACTTCCGGCTGTGAGGAGATCTCTCACACCAAAATAATCCTTACTAAACTATCCATCGTAATTGACAGATTTCTAATAGAATGCCACAAGCTCCGAAGCTTCCCAAATTAAAATTCACGACTCCCCTTATATTTTTAGTTCATCACAGAAATATCACGGAAAGTGATCTTTTACGTGATCAGTGAGGTGTTTATAGAATTTCGAAATGAGTAACGTCAATTTATCATTTTAGTGACTTGTGTACAATATTTTATTTCATACTATGGTAAATATACTTATTTTATATGTTACCGTGTAAATAATTTTTATTCGTGACGACACATATCGTCCATGTTGGAGTCATCCTGTGGCGTTTTCTTGTTTTGTTGTTCGTATCTTGCTATGGAAGATATGAGAGGTGTGTATACATGTGGTTAGGGTATAATAAAACTTATTTGAAGCAGCTAACAGTCCACTAAGCTACCAGAGTCGTAAACATGGTCCTCTGGTCCTGGATTAATGAAGGTAATATGAACTTTATGATATACGGTATGTGATATTTTGATCTAAACATTCCTCAGTATTGTGATGGCGGCACATTACTTGAGCTGGGAATATAGAGACGCTATTTTTGTGTAGATGAGTACCAAGGTCAGTCTAGAGAGGTCAAGACACGAATGTTACATATGGAGCCTCCATATTGAGTCTTTCAGTGAGCGTAAACAAAGGAAGGTGTATTCGGATTTAGAGGATTTAGGTACCAAACATTGAAATAAAAACAAACGAACAACTATTTTTCATGTAGAATTTAACTGGGCATCTATTGTCCACGTATATATGTAGAACTGTATAACCCGTAAATGATATGAACACATTCACAGCTATTTGAATAGGAAGGTAAATAGAAGCAAAATTGTAGTCGGTCTTGTTCATATCATATGTCAAAATACTTAACCTTATTGACAGATACATTGAAATCTATACGGTACCCCTCTTATATTATGAATGCATGAAATATTGAACTTCAACTACCTACTTAAAGACAGTTGTAGTAAATTACCTTAGGCATTTCCTGTTATTAAGAAAGTAGTTAGCGACACTGCGTTTCCAAAAGTTTACTTCAGCATGTCGACAAACACTGAATGCTTCTTGAGTCGAGTGCATTAAGTTATGTTTGCTGTTGTTATTCATTCATGTGGTGAATTCTTTGGATTCTCTTCACATATACAACAAGAGTGATGTTCTTAGCTACTCTTACTAGTTTATGGATAACCCACGCAGCTAAATAGTAAAAAGTGCTTGTGGTGATTATCGTTTCAAGAGGGAGTACAACTGTACAACCATCCGCTGTTAACACTAGAGGGAAAAAATGAAGGAATATGGCACTTCGAAAAATGAAAGTATCGACCAAAGAAAGACAAAAGCCCACGAAGTTTGTGAAAATGAAAATCTTCCTAGGCTTCGACTGGACTAATACCGTCGGGATCGGAAAAGAACAAGAATTGACCAAGGGAGGTCAAATAGGATACAAAAATGAATAGCCAGGCGAGTAATTGGAAGCAATGCCACGACTCAGCTAAGAGCCTCGTGGTCGCAACCCACGCTCCCAAGTTAAAGAGTCCCTGGCCCCCTTTTAATCAACCCTTATAACAGGCAGGGATACCGTAGATGTATTCTACCACCCCCACAAAATGGTACAAAGCCCACATCTGTATTATGTTTTCAACATCATTTGAAAACTGGTCATTATAATTTGTAATTATGTAAATATTGGGCTACACTTATCATTCGAATCACATGTTTCACTTTTACAGGAGTGCTACAACACTACGAACCTATTTGTGTAGGCTTTCATAATCATTACACCCTGTGGGTGGGGGTTGTATACTAACATCCACGCTATCCCCTACTTGTAAGAGGCGACTAAAAGGGGCCCAGGGTCTCTTAACTTGGAATTGTAGCTTGGCGACTATAGGGCCCTTAGCCGAGTCCTGGCCTTTTTTCATTTCGTCTACTTGTGCCAGGTTCCTTACTGTATTTTCTTTTCTAAATGACTTCTCTTGCGTAGTTAACTCGAAAAGAAAAACACGAAGAACATTATTATACTGTTGCTTCTGGTTTCCTTTTTAAAAAATCTTAGTTTGGAAGCTTTCCTAGAACAGTTTAACGACTTGGGTGGATTAGGAACACTGTTGGGATGGAATTCCACTTAAAGGTTTCTGTAAATCTATCTTCTGTTAAAACTACGATTTATCAAAATGATGAAAACCTACAACCTGTTTTCCAGTCATTGACCGGGTCAGGGATGTAATGAATGAAGCAGATATAGGCTGTTAGTACGATGGGGTCGCCACTGCCAAAGTGATTTATTAATGACTGATAGATGCTATGAAATGAGAATGGAGAGTGTTGCTGGAATAAAAGATGACAGGGAAAACCGGAGTACCCGGAGAAAAACCTGTCCCGCCTCCGCTTTGTCCAGCACAAACCTCACATGGAGTGACCGGGATTTGAACCACGGTATCCAGCGGTGAGAGGCCGACGCGCTGTCGTCTGAGCCACGGAGGCTTATCAAAATGATATCAGAAGAAAATACATAACGGAACCCAGAAATACAATAATAGTTCATATAAAAATATGATTCTTCAGGAATAATTTCATTGTATTAACTAACTAACCTCGAACAAGACGGAATCATAAGTGGCTTGCCATTTATCACGCCTGCAATTTTGCACCGTATCAGCCGAGGTCTCCATTGCTTATCACTGGAGAGCGAAACACTCTAATCCCGCCAGTTGACTTATTCTGACAATTTGATGTAATGCAGTACCCCGTTTTCCTTAAAAGTGCAAATATATTTCACATTATCACATCAGACTTGCCCACATCAAACGATCCTTAAGACTCAGTATGGCAGCCACCGCAAAGGATTGTGGTAGCGTGACAGGACCTTCCTCAGCGCCTCCTAGAAGCGCCTCTCTAGGAGGCGCTGGGCTTCCTATACAGACCTTGATGAGTATGGAACAACAGTGCTGCCATCAGGCGGAGGAAAAATTCAACAAGGTTAAGTTTGGTCTTCCTTGAGTTCCCCCTGTGGGTGGGAGCGGTAGAATAACACCCACGGTATCCCCTGCCTGTCGTAAGAGATGACTAAAAGGGGCCCCAGGGGCGCTCAACGTGGGAGCGAGGGTCGGGGACCACGGGGCCTTGAACTGATTCCTGGCATTGCTTCCACTTACTTGTGTCAGGCTCGTCACTTCCATCTATTCCATCCGACCTCCCTTGGTCAACTGTTGTTCTTTCCGCTCCGACGGTATTAGATTGCGAGGCCTAGGGAATCTTTCATTGGTCGATACCTTCATTTTTAAGTCTCGGATCCCTGATTAGTGTTAGGTAGTGGATGGTTACCTAGGTGTACTTCGTCTTAAAACAATAATCATCACCACCACGTTATTGTGAAGTGGACTTCAACCAATCAGAAGCGATTTACTATGCGTAAAGTAATTACAGTACTGGAAGAAGGCAATTACGCCATCATATGAAATAAAGACTGAAATATCGCTAGGATTGACAATAACCCGCTTTAGAGCTTTACATAAAAACTTACGTAACTGGTTGTGGGTTAGGGCAGAGGTAAGGCTTGTTATAACATCAGTACAATACATCAAAACGCGACATTTTCATTTGTACTGTGTGTCATGAGTCAAAGGAGGGTCGTTCAAGGCAAGGCAGTATACTGCTCGGGTCTCCTGCTTTTTTCTTGGGAAATAGGCAACCGAACGAAGTCGTATACCGGTTGTGTCCCATTTGCGATCACTGTAAAATTATCAGCAGCCTATCAGGGTTTTCCAACGTCCATGCTGCAGGAGGACTGCTAATTAGGGCGTACTCCACGCAACCCTGTGATACGGATTCTCCCAAACCGTTCCCTCTCTCTTCAACATTTATTGAAGTAATATTAGTCTATAGTTTTTAACATACTGTAATTATTCCAGCTGTAGACATCCATCGTTGATGTAGCTTTTGTTGTCATCTGCGTGCTTACTTACGGCATGCAGGTCATTGAGACGAAAAGAGGCAAGCCTTGTGCTTTATATTATGGATACTCTTAGAGAAATTTACGGAAAAGTCAGGGATGTATGTTGACATTGGGGTTTTTCTTTTTACTGCTAGTTTTACGTCGCACCGACAATGGGATAGGAAATGGCTAGGAGTGGGAAGGAAGCACGCAAAACCATCTTCAGAGGTGCCGACAATGTGGTTCGAACCCACTATTTCCCGAATGCAATCTGATCTTTTGGCGCTATCATTATAGAACTATAATTTCTCCAACTTATTTTAATCCAAACATTAAGTTCCGGAATCTTGTACATCTAATCCGAGCGTACAGATAAATTATCATTTTACTTAAACGCATATGTAGTTGGAACTAGGATGAGTGGTGCGGGTTTTAACGCGCTACGGCTATAGAGCCAAGCTCTGCATTCAGGAAACGCGTGGGTTCGAACCCCACCGTCGGCTGTTCTTAGAATGGTTTTGTGTGGTTTAATATTTTCACTTCCAGACAAATTGGCGAGACAGTTCCTATCCACAGGCCAGAGCTGAGTCCTCCCACCCCCTTACCCAATTTCATTCACCATAGCACATTTCATTTTCATCAGCTCATCAACTAAGGTGTCATGAAGGGCATCCGTCCGTAGAAACATGCCGTATAAATTAATCTCATCTCATCCCTGACCCGGTATCAAGAAACGAGACTAGGGGGTAGACATACATACAGATATAGCTACTCTTTACTTAACGTGTCAGTATGCATATTTGAACAGTTTGAGCAGTATTTAAGCTACTGTATAAGAAAGTGTAAGTTAACTGCTAAGTTTGAAGTGAGCTATAACTGCTTTAAAAAAAAATGGTAGCACTGTCGCAGAAGCAAAGTGTTACAGCAAAATCGTTTGTTTTGAAATTGGAATGTGTAAAATTCAACGGTTTTAATATGCCATCTTTTGACCTACTTCTTAAAACTCATTTAACCGCATTTACATCCACAACCATGTGGTAACTCAAAATAAAACATCCATTCGAGTTATATTTATTCTCTGTCAGTCCCGGCATTAACCCATCAGTCTCAAACGGTAAATATAAATAATTTAATGAGAGTCAACATACGATTCGTAAGAATCCTAGTATGCAGTTTCGCCAGTTACTTGAGGAATGTCTTCCTGTACCCGTCTTTCAGTAGGGAATTACCTCACAGCAACCTGACTGTTTGCCACTAGGAGTTCAACTGTACCCTTGAGTTCATGCTCGAGAATATAGATGAAATCATTAGCGACAACTTCAGTTACGTAAAGTATAATGATCACAGCAAACCTTGGATTTGGACAGGAAATGTCATTAGGACTACGAACAGATTCCATACATTCCAGTCATATATATGTAACGGCTCTCCGTAGCTAAATAATCACTCATCGCTGCTATTTCGGGGCGAAGCTGGCAGGAAATGGGCTCAATTCCCAGGCTAGTACACTTTTTCTCCTTCTTTCTCACTATCGTTTAGTGTGGACGTATTTTACCAACGAGTTAATTTTTATTGATAAACTTCTTTCTCAATAGTACCCAGTTCCTGTGTAATCAAGTAGTTTCTTCACCCCACCCACCCAGTGATCCTCGTTTTGATGTTTCATTTGGCGCTGGTATGCTGTTCCTGTCTTTGGCCTCAGCCATTATTTAACTGTTCTTTTAACAATATCTGCCCGTGTGCTCACCTCTTCACACATCATTCTCACTCCGCTGTTTGCAGTACAGCTTGGCAATCCCGCGGCCGGCAAACAGTGTCAATGCGTGTCAACACTCTTGAGCAATCTCTTACTTTGCACCTATGGTGAACTATAATGGTCGATGAGCCATGCCAGGCCTGTGTGGATTTCTATCGTGAGAGATGGATACACTGAGATAGGGTAACATGTTAAAAAATGTCGGATTATAAAGTACACCAACAACAGTCCTTAAGTCGTATAATAATTAGTTGTTTGTGACTAAGAAACATATAGAAGGCTCTTTTATCAAAGAGGCCTCATCTCATCACACTCTAGTGAGCTGATTATAATTCGTGGTAGTTCCATAGGCTCTGAGTCGGCTTCCCCCTTTCTATGCTCTAAATCCTTCAGTCGTCGACTCCAAACTCCATCCAGTTGTTTTTCGGAAACGATTCGTTTGATGAAAATAAAGAAATCTTTATCAATTTGACATGGACTCGTAGACGGCATTGTTCACTTTATCGTATGCCTGTTACAGTATTTTCTTAATCTTATCCGCATTTTCTTCATCCTTGGATTTAGACTTTTTCCGCATTAAACTTCTTTGATATATCACACTGAGATCTTCCTTTATTACAGAAAACCGTTCTTCATTTTTACCTAAGATACACTGAGTGGCCAAAAGTCACGGGGAGGGGTGTCCCATTACAAAATGCGCCGTGTGTGAACACTAAACGTTGCGGCTAGATGAACAGTCTGTCACAGACACTAGTGTCGAGAAGATGGCAACACGTCGCGAGTAAACCAACTTTGAGTCACACAAGAGAGAGATTCGGTTTAATCGGCCGTCTAGTAGGCCTATAGTGGAAATGAACAGCAGACAGCGAAATAACGTCAAATAAAAATGCCTGCACACGGTAGCTTACGGCCATATGATTATTATCATCATCATCATCATCATCATCATCATCTGAAATTAGCAGCCATTGATGGATGACCATGACCGAGAGACATATTTATGATCACTTTATGTGTGTTTTTTTCTGTTTCGTATACTCGCCATGACGATGCATTGATTTGTCTCTAGCTCACTGAGAATCAAACACTCCAATAATAGTAAAGTTCATGTAGGAGAGCACAGCAATTTGCAAAACTTCACTGTTCACAGTTTTCTGCTCTTCTGAAAGTGGCTATACCGTGTTGTTGAATTATGATCAAAATTCATGGTCGTTGGTCGGGCAAAGAACTGATCTTCTTAAATAGGGTGTAAATTCGTGGGTCTTGCAAGAAAATCATTCTTTGCTGGATACAAGTTGTCCGAAATAAGGGTGGTCATCTGGAGAAATTTCACTGTATATGACATTTCTCATGGAACCTCCGTGTCTCAGGCGGCAGCGCACCTGCCTTTCACCGATGGGTTCCGTGGTTCCAATCCCGGTCACTCCATGCGAGATTTGTGTTGGGAAAAGCGGAGGCGGGGCAGGTTTTTCTCCCGGTACTCCAGTTTTTCCTGTTTTATTTAATTCCAGCAACACTCTCCACTATCATTTAATTTCATCTGTCAGTTATTAATCATTGCCCCAGGGGAGAGCGACAGACCTCGGCAGCCAGCACAGTTCCTATCCTCGCCGCAAGATGGGGCTTCATTCATTCCATTTCTGACCCGGTCGAATGACTGGAAACAGGCTGTGGATTTTCATGACATTTCTCATGATTTGCCCAAGATACGTCATTTTACATTTCTTGACTATGTTCTCGATACTTGTGCGTTCGACTCAGGACTTCTTCTGAAAATCCACATTTCAAATGCTTGTTTGGTGATAAAATAAATTGGCCTCCATTTGGGGTACGCGGGGTCGTAGCTTTTGTTTGCAGTGAGCAGTTTGAGTATACACATTTTGAATAAAATCTTGGTTTGATTTAATGTTTTTCTCTGCCAATATACAGAGTCATCTTCCTGAACTGTTCATTTTAAAATATGAGTCAGTTTGTACACCCCCCACCCCGGCCTCCTTCCTTTGCCCACCCACTATCGGTGTGGGCGGTAGAATAACACCCACGCTATCCTCTGCCTGTCGTAAGAGGCGACTAAAAGGGGACCCAGGGTCTCTCAACTTGGGAGTGTGGGTTGGCGACCACGGCGCCCTCAGCTGAGTCCTGGTATTGCTTCCACTTACTTGTGTCAGGCTTCTCACTTTCATCGATCCTATCCGACCTCCCTTGGTCAACTCTTGTTCTTTTCCGACCCCGACGCTATTATGTTTCTTTCATTTTTAGGCCCTGCGTGGTCCTTGTCTTCCTTTGACCGATATCTTCATTTTTTCGAAGTGTCGGATCCCTTCCATTTTTTCCCTCTGATTAGTGTTATATAGAGGATGGTTGCCCAGTTGCACTTCCTCTTAAAACAATAATCACCACCACCACGTTCCTTTGCTCAGCGACGATATAAATGTAGAATGCATTCTTGTTATTAATTGTTATTATTTGGGGAATAGGGTCGGGTAGCGGCTTAGCTGCTTGCCTGTCATCTCGACGACCGTCGTGTGATTTCTGGTGTTGCTGGGGTGGGATTTTCAGTTGAAAGTACTGCGCGCAGGGACCCCGAGCAAGAGGGATAAGCTGCAGATGACGACGATGATAATAATAATAATAATAATAATAATAATAATAATAATAATAATAATAATTACTGTAGTTACTTGAATAGGCCTTATAGAATGCAAAACTGCTGAATGCTGTTGTTGTTGTTATTATTATTATTATTATTATTATTATTATTATTATTAATGATATTTGGCATCCAGCAACAATCATTCGTTATTTACTTGTATACTAGCAATATACTCATACTTCGGAGTAAAATCATTGAATTTTGGGGGTACGCCAACCAAAAAAGTTTCAATACCACTGTTTGAAACCGTATAAACCTTGGTAGCAAAACAGTCGATGCTCTCGGGTATGCAGTCTAAGAATACTGTCAGGAAGGAGGCAATCTCCACACCACCGAACAGCTATTCATTGTGTCCAGACGTCACCTCTTAAGGAGTTGCTTTTTTTTTTACTCATTCAGTTATGGACATTGATCAGAAATCCAAAACACATGCACATCCCATTATCCCCATATTTGTGTTGTTGAGGGATTCTCCAACCTGCTGGCCTTGTGTACGGCAAGAAACTGGAGATACGTCATCAGCTTTCTCCCCGCTGTTGTCACTTGGGAAAGCCCTAACCGCCTTCATTCATCTGGAGTAATAACCGGATATTGCACAGTGCGCTCTGCCCATACAACCAAGGACAAACTAAACAATATGTTCTGTGTTTCTATAAATGAAATTATAGTTACATTATTTGATTAGTACCTCATCTCCTGTTACTGGTAAATTCTGGGTTTGGTGCACTTGGTTATTTTGGTACTTGTGTGTAACTAGATTATACACTCGGAAAAGAGTGAAGAGAGAATGCCATTCTATTAGCCTCGACAAAAACGTTTCTCAAATCCGCAGAATTGCATCAAAACATTCTGTTGCGCTACTTGCAAGGTCGACCGCTTGAAATGTTACTCGAATTACAGTAGCAAGGATGTCAGTCGCTCCACCCTTCGAATTCTCAGAAAGGCCACGCTATCTCAGAGTTATAACGCGTCTACTGTGTACAATACGAACGGTATATACAAAGAAACAAAGGTGGCAAAATTCCCTTTGCAAAAATCAAATAAACATAAATATGTCTCCCGGTCATGGCCTTCCACAAGGACCGCTAATTTCAGATGACAACCAGCCTGCGCGGTTGCTAGGGGTTACACTTCCGTCACAACATTTTGTTACATGACACTATATCGTTACACACGTTTTTGGGATGATCCCCAGCTGTAAGACATATTTAGATGAAAGGAGCAAAAACACAACATCGGTTACATGACTGAACCCCCTCGCTGTTCGTTCCATCCTTCGTCCACTGTCGATCAGCAACAGTTTCTCTCTCAAGAGACACCACCCTCACGTGCCTTCTCGCTGCAGTGTCACAATTCGAATGCGGTCACTACTAGAAATTAGTACTCTCGCCATGTCCTACACGCGCCAGTGACTTTACAAGTGATGGTGTTAAACTGGCCGGCATGAGAAATGCCTCCCATTGGACAAATATCTAATCTAATCTAATCTGGATTTAGCGTAATAATGTGTTTAGCAATACCTGCAGTCCTGCATGCGGGAGATAGTGGGTTCGAATCCCACTGTCGGCAGCCCTGAAGATGGTTTCCCATTTTAACACCAGGCTGTACCTCAAGGCCACGGCTGCTTCCTTCCCACTCCTAGCCCTTTCCTATCCCATCATCGCCATAAGACCTGTCTGTGTCGGTGCGACGTAAATCCACTAGAAAAAAATTCTGTAGTTCACATTGTAAACATGTTTGAGGTACCATGACATTTACAATGATAAATCCGATTATGCAAAACTTTTTTGAGCACCGTATGATAAAAAAAAGATGTGTAAAATACAGGCTACGATCTTCTACTGTCAAGTGTTTTCAATGGGGAATATTAACGCAGATTATTATAGTGTTCATAACCGTCCTATATCTCCGCAAATATGAGTTATAATACCTGTACTCACTGTAGAATATACAGTTTTCATAATTTTACTCTCCACACATTTTACCGTATGAGATGTGGTAACATGCATTAACCCTTGGAGGACAGACTGACAAAGACCTACGACGATAAAGACTAGCTGGCGATAATCAGTCGATGGAATGAACATGAAACATATTTTAGAATAATTCTCGCATTCGAAATATAATTATTTCATTTACTGTGAAAAACGATAGCTAGTTTTTTAATATTTTGGGGAAAATCACATCGGAATCTTAATTACAATTTTTCTTATATATTTATGAAATAACGACTTCAAAATATGCCTTAGTATTTTTCATCTGACCACCTGCAAATTCTTAAAGGTAGCTGATGCTAAGATTGAGTTCATCATCAGCGAGCATACGTAACTTGAAAATACCAATAACTGTAGTTACTTGAATAGGCCTATACATAATAGAACGCAAAACTGCTGAATCGTGTTTTGATGATCATGATGATTGTTATTTAAAGGGACCTAACATCGAGGTCATCGGCCTCTAATGGTACGAAATGAGACGAAATGGAATGACAAATTAAAAGTCTAAAATTCTCCACTGACCAGAATTCAAAGCGTGAGAACGAAGAATGAATGGATGGACATGAATTTAAAACAATCAGTGGATGCGACCCGCAATGCTTTACATTCACACAAACTGACGTAAAAGAATAGTATTACTGACCAAGGGACTGCTGCTATAGCATAACACTAAATCGATGATGCTTGCAGTCTAAAGGGGGTCCAAAATCCAAGTTATCGGCCCCTCATAACGGTACTGATCGCTAGGAAAGTAGAACCATGGTATTTGTCATGTTGCGGTACTAATCAAAAGTAGCAGAGACTCGCGGTATTCCACACATTATTGTACTACTCAGAGGTTATGAAATTCGACATATAATACAGACCTACGTTTTTCTCACTTTGCGGCGCCATTTACAGGCAACGCAAACCTATGGTGTTCATCACATAAGAGTACTAACCGCAGGGACCTTCCACTATCCCGTGGTACTAATCATAGGCAAGGCAGAACCATGGCAGCTATCATCCCATGGTCCTGCTCATATGGTGGTACTAATCACAGGTACTGCAAAAGCCGACCGCACGGTGCTCCTGTGTGCTACTAATCACAAACCTATTTGGTACCTAATATAGTGGTACTATGCGCAAGTAAAAGCGACCCATGATTTCTCCGCGTGGTGGTACTAATCACAAGTAGTTTCGTGATTCCAAGACAATCGTCCCTTGGTCGCCCCCGTTAGTTGCCTCGTACCACAGGCAGAGGATACCGTGGGTGTATTCTTCGTCGGCGTCCCCCACCCGCAGAGGGTTGTGTGTTTGGTCCGCGAGAGGTATTTTATTTCCCTCAAGTCCGTCGGCAAGCCGGTTAGGACCCCCCTGTCCGCCACCTGGGAGTATCACCTCTCTCCCTGCTACGCCAGCGTAGCAGATTCGTGGGAATCGTGTTTTAAGACGGAAATGCCGAAAAAGAGTGTGGATAGATAAAGTGTACGGCAAACCAGGTAATTGCTAAATAAATATATTATACGTAAATAAGACACGTCGGAATTTATAATTTTACTAAAAGAGCGGGAAAGAAGGCGATATTCCTGATAAAGACGTTGTTTACTCTCACTTTCTCTGTAGCTGATCATAGCATGAGCATGGAACTTACACGCGATAAATGTTGTGTTATATGCTTCAGAAGGCCAAGAGCTAGGCCTGCCGGAGAAAGTCTCTTGACCCACATCTATTCATGCATTGAGAAAGGTAGGACTTACTCATTCACTTTCCACTTATAGCTTTCTTTTGTGTAGGTGCCACTTCAGGGAAACTTCGGATCATTCATCCAGGATTTTGTAATCAGGATACGAAACTCTCCATTTTTCTATTTACTTACGTGTATCTGGCATAAACTTTTGACATCAATATGTCTTATGGCTGGCGGTGATCTGAAACGTTGATGGATGGCCATGACCGGGAGACATATTTATGATTTGCTTTTCGCAAAGGGAAAAGTGATTTCTTTTTTAATACTTGGGCGTCGATTTCTGTGAGAGGTATTTTTCTCGTGTTTACCTGCTAGAATGTTCCTAATTTCATATCCTATGGCATGATTTTTAACGGCAACTTGCTTGCTCAAAAGCGACACATGCCGAACTATAATCAGTAGCGCATGCGCGGTCAAAGTTACCATAAACCATTGGTATAGCCTATATAATTTCCGAATCTGAAATATAAGCCTATTTATAATTTACATTTTCGATGATCTGTTTGTATATTTTAAACATTGTTTGGGCAAGTGATTATTGTCTGTTAGAATAACATAGTAATAGTAGTTTTGCAATTGGTTATGTAATATTAATAATAAAAGATAAATGTTTGAGCCTTTTAATCTCTTGGTAGATGATAGTTCTCTAAAAAAAGTTGCGACTAATGTAGGATAATGTAATATTATAAATAAAAAGTTATATTACACATTCGTGTTGTTTCATTCTTATAAAAGGTATGATGCTTTCACGTTTTGTAAAACTGGTACCAGTGGTGTAGTGGTTACTATATTAGCTGATACCCCCGGAAGCCCGGGTTTGATTCCCGGCTCTGCCACGATATT
Organism: Anabrus simplex; assembly: GCF_040414725.1. Classification (NCBI taxonomy): domain Eukaryota; kingdom Metazoa; phylum Arthropoda; class Insecta; order Orthoptera; family Tettigoniidae; genus Anabrus; species Anabrus simplex. The sequence continues at coordinate 94,457,594 of NC_090278.1, forward strand.
TGAAAAGTGGTACAAAGGCTGGAACGAGGTCCACTCTGCCTCGGAAGGTCAACTGAGTAGAGGGGGTTTTCGGTTCCTACCACATCCTTCCCAGTTGTATCCTCCGACACAAAGTCTCACGCTCCAGGACACTGCCCTTGAGGAGGTAGAAGTGGGATCGCTCGCTGAGACCGAGGGTAAAATCTACCCTGGCGGGTAAACGGATTAAGAAAAAAGAAAACTGGTACCAACCCTGAGAGGCGAAAACATGTAGGGTTTAGTAAAACCATCACACATCACTCGTACATTTTCTCTGCTACCCGTAAAAAGAATAGAATCGTGGATATGTTTTTGGGGGAGAGAGAGTGTCCATATCAAAAATACAATACTGATGGAATGAAACAGACATTTATTTACACATAAATATACAGACATAGGTTTGAGGACAGTAGTTCTACTCAATACTGGATGGTGATAGGAAAGGGAAGAAATTTACTGTAGGGTTGTTGTTGCGTGGCGACTGAACGCATCATCGGTGCACTTAGTGGAAGTGGTGGTGTTTAATTCGAGGGCGAACGTATTGCGCATGACTAGCGATGACCACAAAGTACCATATGTTCTCACGAACAACTTCAAACATGTTAGCAACTTTAGGGTTGTACGCCATGTAACAACTAAGAGCTTGCGTTCTTATAGCAACGTATAGATGACGCTACTGATGAACACTGGTTCCATGGTTTCAGTGGTGTCGGGAAGTTGATGACGCCTGGCCAGAGAGAAGGTGGCCCTCCCCACCCCTTCAGGGTGGGAATGAAAACTTGCTCAGACAGACAGACAGACAGACAGACTGCCAGCTCAAAAGAACATATCCCTGTGCCCGGCTGAGTGGCTCAGCCAGTTGAGGCGCTGACGTTGGCAGGTTCGATCCTGCCTCAGTGCAATGGTATTTTAAAGTGCTCAAATACGTCAGCATCGTGTCAGTATATTTACTGGCACGTAAAAGAAGTCCTGCGGGACTAAATTCCGGCACCTATGCGTCTCCGAAAACCGTAAAAGTAGTTAGAGGAACGTAAAGCCGGTAACTTCATTATTACATATCCATGTGACAACTCGGTAAAACGACTTTTTTTATTTTAATTTGCTTTACGTCGCGTCGACACAAGTAGGTCTTATGGCAACGATGGGATAGTGGGAAGGAATCGGCCGTGGCCTAAGTTAAGGTACAGCCCCAACATTTGCCTGGTGTGAAAATGGGAAACCACGCAAAACCATCTTGAGGGCTGCCAACAGTCGGGTTCGAACCCACTATCTCCCCGAGGGAAGCTCACCGCTGCGCGCCCCTAATCACACGACCGACTCGCCCGAGAAAAGCGACTTTTGGGGCACGCTGTATTTTACACTTGCCCCAGAAAGGAAGAGGATAACATGATTTTGAAATAGGAAGTGGTGATAAATTACCGCGGTCTGACCTTTTATTTTAGTTCTGGAAGTTAGTATATGCAGCGTTTGTTTTGAACCTCATACGGGCGCCCTCTACGAGTTACTTTTTACGATTTTATTTTCGTCAGGCTTCGTGAAAGTTTCGACTGTGGCAATAGCCAGGCCAAGTTCACATATAGAAATAACTTTCGTTTAATTCACCTGCATACACAGTTTCAGCTTTCTGCCCTCCCTATCTGGCATGCAGCTGTATTTAGCAGTGAAACGCATATTGGATTGTTGTATGTTGTCAGCGGATAAGGACCAGCTAAAAGGACTACAGGGAAGAGTACACAGCTGCAAGCACCCGAGCGACGATGGTGGTGGTGATTATTGTTTTAAGAGGAAGTACCACTGGGCAACCCTCCTCTATATAACACTAATCAGAGGGGAAAATGGAAGGGATCCGATACTTCGAAAAATCAAGGTATCGGCCAAAGAAAGGGCGTGAAAATGAAAGACTCCCTAGGCGTCGAGTGCTCTCAGGGTCGGAAAAGAACGAGAGTTGACCAAAGGAGGTCGGATAGGATAGATGAAAGTGAGGAGGCTGGCACAAGTAAGTGGAAGCAATGCGAGGACTCTCCAACCAACGCTTCTGAGTTAATGTCATTTTGCTTTACGTCCCGCTAACTACTTCTACGGTTTTCGGAGGCACGAATTGCCGGAATTTAGTCCCACGGGAGTTCATTTACGTGCTAGTAAATCTACCGACACGATGCTGACGTATTTGAGCACCTTCAAATACTCCCGGACTGAGCCAGCCAAGTTGGGGTCAGAAGGCCAGCGCCTCAACCGGCTGAGCCACTCGGCTCGGCACTCCTGAGTTTAGCGCCCCTGGAGCCTCTTACGACAGGCAGAGGATACCGTGTTATTCTACTGCCCCATCCACAGGGCAATATTTATATTCACGAAATAATTAGCGGTTCTGCGTGCAGAATTATTATAACTTATATGTAAATTAAACGGTTCAGAGTACAATTTTAAGCTGAAAGTAAGTCCGTTCGTCGTGTGTAAATTGCAACACAGCACCGAGTCCCATTGTTTTACTGTACAACCTCTAGATAAGCAGCAATACTTAACAAAGGTAAATTATCTAGTAACTTTTTATTTTATCAGTTTTAAATTGGTTAAGCTGAAGTTAGTCTGCACACTGCGACCTTCCTGCGACTCAGCGTCATCTACTATAGAAATGTCATAGTTTTACAAACCTTACCAGAATTTAGTACGTATATACTGGGGCGCCCATACCCGGGGGCCCCCCTCTAGCTCTCCGGGAAAGGCAAACATCTAGTGTAGTCACGGGTTTTCCTTTCAAGAAAATGATTTAAACGTCAGTATTATGTAAAAGCGGTAGTACCGTCCACCACCAACAGGCAGGGGATACCGTGGGTTATTCTAATGCAGAATACAAATCGCCATTTATCTTCCAAAATATTAAAATTACTACGTACCCCCATGTCCGAGCCCCCTCTAGAAACTGTCATATGGGCGCCCATGTATAGTAAACCATCTAAGGATCAAAATTTTGCACGAAGATGCTGCTGCCACGTGGAATGCACTTCCACTTCCAAAGAAGATACCATTTAACCTTCGTATAACAGTTTTTTTTTGGGGGGGGGGGGCTAAGCCACTCGTAGTTAAGGCCGGTATTACACCACCAAACAACTTGGATAACAATTCTGGTCAAATAATTTGATCAATGTTTGAAGCCATGTGGTAATCAAAGATATGCTATTCACTAGATCGCATATCTTGAACAGCCTCTTCAATCTTCTTTCCGAGAAGGCTGTATTATCAAAAATGGATTCTAAGCAGACTCCCACTCTAATTGCAAGTGCAGTACTAATTACAGGACTATTATTAAGAAAAGCGAAGAAAGACAGAAGAAAAGCCGGAAATTTTGGATGAGGCCATGGGTTTCATGGAGAAGTTCAATGGGAATTGTGAATAGAATAATGAGTGAATTGAAAAGTGATAATACGGAATCATACCGGATGTACTTAAGAATGGATATAGACACATTTCGTTATTTAGTTTAGAAAGTTGTTCCATTAGTTGTGAAACAAACTCCCATTTGAGAAATACTATAAGTACAGAAGAGCGGCTGGCAGTAACTCTTCGTTTTCTTGTCACTGAAGCACGTCCAAATATATGTACTAGATATTACATGTATTGCGGGAATTACGATTGAGGATTCGAGAAAAATAAACTTTGTCAGGACCCAAGAATACTTGGCTGAAAAGATGAAGGTAATTCCTGAAATTACTGCATTCTTATTGTCTACTTATTTTATATACATAGATGTGTAGAGAGTATCATTGGTTACAATTGCAAACATGAAAGTGAATATATTTGGATATTTGCAAGTATGACTCGAAAAGAAATGTTATTTGGACGTTTGTAATTATAACACTACGCATCACTACGCATAGAAATGGTATAATACAACTTTTATGTCCAACTTGGGATCGGAATAAATGCATACCGATTGTAACACACGTAGGTCTGTGCAGCGAGCAACATGTTGAAATGCCGAAACAGCGTAGTGGTTAGCGTGCGAGGTGCTGTATTTAATACCTCATTTTTCTTTCTTTCTTTAATTCCTCTCCTGGCTCCATCCACAGTTTCAAACCACTGTCACATTAAAATTGCTCTCATCCGAAAAAATCACTCTCGGATGTCCAGTGTTGTTAGAGATCGACAAACCTTTCTCTTTCTTCAACATGCTTTTGTGTTATGTGGGCTTTCTTTGCAGGTTTTTTTTTTTTCTTCGGGTTGAGTTCAGGAAGGCGTCCTAGCACTGTTTGATGGGAAGTTGAGGTCCCAAACTCCTGCTCATCTGCCTTGAATCCAGTTTTCTGTCTTGCTTTGCCATCATTTTCATTGCTCTGCACAATCTGGGACTGGATATTTTCTTCCGACCACATTTGTACCTCAAACTTGACTTTGCAGTTTCAGATTGTTTCTTCAATATATTTCCCACAGTTTTGCGGTCAAGTGATAATTTCCTAGCAACTTCCCTATTCGAGAATCCTTCTGTTTTGAGTCACAAAACCATCCCTTGCTTCCTTGGAGAAAGGTCATTTCTCTTTCCCATAACCTGTGAAACCAAATATTTGTATGAATAACGATGGCATTGTTATTTATGCTTTAAATAGCACAATAGGTAAATATATAAACTGACTGGATATTTACGGAATCAGGTTTTCACACAATTCTTCATAAAATGCACACAATTCAACTTAACAAACAACAGCTGGCAGAAAATTGGAGGGAAGACAAACTAGAGACAACTGCTGGAGTGAAATGAAATTTTCAAGTATGTAAGTGCCATCTAGTATCAATTTTTGTAACTAACTGATGTATATTTGATTTCAAAAATCTTGTCGAGTCAATGACCCATCGAGTTCAAGCACTTGTGAGGTGGACACAAAATATTAATGCAAGCTGATTTTAATGCAATATGTTCTGTACAACTTAATTTAACTTTTAAACAAACAAACAAAAAAAAAAAAAAACGTTCAGCAAACCGATGAAATACAGCCTCTTTGTTGTTTTGACATGCATTAAGTAAAATTTGTACATGGGGATATTATTTTGGACCGAAGGGGTTCATCAGTCCGCCTCTGTGGTGTAGTGGTTAGTGTGATTAGCCCGGGTTCGATTCCCACCTCAGCCATCCTGGAAGTGGTTTTCCATGGTTTCCCACTTCTCCTCCAGGCAAATGCCGGGATGGTACCTAACTTAAGGCCACGGTGACTTCCTTCCCTCTTCCTTGTCTATCCCTTCTAATCTTCCCATCCCCCACAAGGAGCGTGTTCAGCATAGAAGGCGAGGCCGCCTGGGCGAGTTACTGGTCATTTTCCCCAGTTGTATCATCCGACCCAGAGTCTGAAGCTCCAGGAAACTGCCCTTGAGGTGGGATCCCTCGCTGAGTCCGAGGGAAAAACCAACCCTGGAGGGTAAACAGATTAAGAAGAAGAAGAAGAAGAAGAAGAAGAAGAAGAAGAAGAAGAAGAAGAAGGGGTTCTTCAACCCGCCGTCGTATTGAATCCTGGATGGGCAACACCGCCTACGTAGACGTCACGTCGCTGGTTGCCCTCAGAGCCAGCCCATATTCCTTTTGCTTCCACGACGGACATGAGGTGTGAACTTGTTGATCTCTCTCCCTGCTTCAATAGGAGATGTTTGTAGCTGACGTAATCCTTCCGTCTTTACTTAATAATTCCACTCTTGTTTGTGGTCTCTCTCGACACGCTTGGTGTTTTGTCATCCAGACAGGAGATGTGCAGGAATGTATGACAAACGTTAGTTGTCTTATGGCTAGGGGTCATCCGAAAATGTGTGTAACGTACGTCGACGAAACACCATAGCAACCGTGCAGGCAGTGATGTCAAGTCTGTCTGAAATTAGCAGCCGTTCATATATGGCCATGACCGGCAGACATATTTATGATTTTAACTAAGGGAATATTGTTGTCCATTAAGACATGCCTTATAGAACATATTGTCGAATACGTGTTAGTTCATTACCGGTAAGTTTACTTCTCTCATATCCTCCCAAACTGTTTGCACTTAATGTATGCTTTATTCGGAAAAACGCAGAGAACGATACGGCCTATACAGGGTGCGAAATCAGAAAGGAATGGTTCGGGGAGGGGGAAGGTACATAGGACTTAACTACTAGTCTTTATTTCAGGTAGTATTCTGCGGAGGGTATACATTTTCCCTGTAATTTAATTACCCCCTCCCCCAGAAAAATTTAAATTGTAGATCTTTTTGTTTGAATTTTGTTGTTATAAGGAGAATAATAAACATTAGAACGTTATTCGAATCAGGTGAGAAGGCCAGACGAGGCGCGATTTGTCCTGATTTACTGCTTTATTAGTGGAACCTTCCTCTGTGATGGCTCAGTGTTGACTGAACAAATTTGTCGGTTTGTATACTGTTTAAGTGAACCTTTCGCAAACACGTCCTCTCCAAGAAGTACAGGAGTGGTGTAAGCTCGAGCTACTTAGAGCAATGAGCTTCAAGTAATTTATATTTCTGCCCGGGTTTCCGGTGAACTTGTCAGAGTGCAACATGAACAATAGGCTGCAGGTCCGGTTACTACTGCTGCGTTGTTTTATCGCTCAAGGTCGGGCAGCCATTTGAATTATTACTGATGTTTTTATGAAAATATGCACAGTAAAAATAATTAGTTTCAGTACTAAATTATATGTGTTCTACATTTTCCTCATTATTTTATAATGAAAGATTCCCCCCTCGGGCAATTTTAGTGGGGGTGGGGACCTTTGAGATGAAATAGTCGGCGGAGGGAAAATCCCTCCCTTCCCCCTCCCCGCGATTTTGCACCCTGGGACTATATCTTCTCTTGCCAAGTTGTGTGTTTGGCTACCAAATTACTCGAGGCGTAGGTATGATTTGAAGTAACGTTCTGTCAATATTTGGTAAGCCTATCATCCGATACCGTTGGTGGAAAACAAACGAATAAGCTTGTGGATGTTTTAAAAGTAGGAAAGACCATAACATACAGGTAAAGTTGGAATTCAAGAAGACAAATTGGGGTAAATATTCCTTTGTAGGGAGAGGGAGTAGGGATTGGAATAATTTATCAAGGCAGACGCTTGGTTCTGCCCTAAATGTAGATCAATGTTGGTTGGTTGGTGAAAAAAAATCTCCATCAGCATGTTGGCTGGCAGGTGGTATACAGTAGACTGCGTGTCAGAAGCCTCTCTACAGTGCTCATATGGAGTGAAGGCATCTGACGGACCTGCTGTTGGAGTGGACTAGGCTGTGTGCCGCCTCTCCCTACACATCCATGCGCAGCAGCAGGCCTGCCCAAAATGTGCACTAACACATCAAAGGTGTTTGATGGGCTGCCGACGGTGGGATTTGAACCCACTATGTCCCTAACCGCACGGTGTATTGAGGACATCCAGAACGAGGTGTGTGTTACGGTACGCGCCTCTTGGGGTGTGCCTTGTACTCCATGACGTCACGCTAATGAGGGTCCCGCATCACAGCGGGGATCCCCAACACGCCTTTGGCACTAGTCCTTGAGCTGCTGAATCGCTTATTTAGTATATCGCAGGAAGTGGTGGTGATTATTGTTTCAAGAGGAAGTACAACTAGGCAACCATATCCTCTATATAACACTAATCAGAGAGAAAACGAAGAATGAAGGTTTGGGCTAAGAAATGAAAGGGCCATGAACGGCGTGGAAACGAAAGACTCCCTAGGCCTCGGAAGCCGGGGTCGGGCATGGCACAAGTTAGTGGAAGCAATTTCTGGATTCATCTAGGGGGAGTGTGGTCGCCTCTTACGACAGGTAATAAACCGACACTTACATTATTCCCTTTATGTGTGCTGGAAACTAGAAGGAAATGTATCGTACTCTTTTCTAGACGGAAATCTTTACGGTAACGCAATTTTATCCCCCGCCCTGTGGTTGGAGGATGAAATCACTATCGCGTGTTTCTGTGATTGTTCGTACTGTGGCGAGTTGTCTGAACATGAAGAAGGGAAGTGTTGACACAAAGAAAAACCCATTCCCCCGAGCAGAAGAATTAATCAGATGCGGTGAAAATCCCCGACCCGGTGGGAAATCGAACCCGCGATTGTCTGAACCGAAGGTCTCAAGGACTCGGGCAATAATAATACTATATCACGTATACTAAATAATAAACAAGGTGCCTCACGTAACAGCTGTCATGTGCCTTTTCTCTGCTGTTTTGGAAGATATCTCAAAGTTCGTTTTTGTAATGTGTAGGCAGAGTCGGCCCAAACAACGACTGTTTATCCTGTACGTGTGTGACCAGTCGATAGAGGATATTTATTGACGGTGACAGCAGAACAGCACGGCGCACTGTTCCTGAACGGAATATCCTACTAGACTAATTTGAGGCTGCTCTATCGAAATTACACTTTAAATAACATTTAGTTTGCAGTGAAAACATAAATAACGGTTTACATTGACACTGGGCGCGCAGCTATCAACTTGCATCCGCGAGTTAGTGGGTTCGAACCCCACTGTCTGCAGCCCTGTCTGTACCTTAAGACCACGGCCGCTTCCTTCCCACTCCTAGGCCTTACCTATCTCATCTTCGCCATAAGACCTATCTGTGTCGGTGTGGCGTAAAGCAAATTGTATAATTAAAAAAAAACAAGCTAAATTGAAAATATCTTCCGTAACGCCAGAAAAAAAAGGCAGCTGACGACTCCCAGGTGAGACACCCGCTATGTATTTACTGTATAAAAATCCAGCAAGATGAAATTTTCATGAGAGCTGAAATTACGAGGTCTAGGACATTGATTACTTTATCGTGTTTATTTTCCATTTTAAACGACTTATAACTTGTATTGTGCCAAAATGTGAACAGTAGAAACCTTCGAACATACAAATATGCTCGAAGGTAGAAACGAGAGACAAGTGACTATCGAAATTGTCACTGCCTCCTGGGTGACTGCCCTAAATGCAGAGCAGTATTGATTGATTGATTGATTGAATTTCTTCCGAGGAGAATAAGAGCGAGAAGTAATAAAAAAGAAACATTTTCCTTTGCGAAGAGCTAATGTGTAAATAAATCAAACTCAAAGATTGGTAACGAACGATGTATTTGCATCATTTCACAGAGCATCTTCGGCGACCAAGGCCTACGGTAACGACAAATGTGATGTCACTTCCGTTCACACATTTTGTCACAGATATTCGGATCACCCTCAGTCATATTCATGTCAATACAGACATCTTCATTACAGACTGTTGAGGTTTTGTCTGCAAGCTTCTATGAATTAGCTAAACGCCTTCGCAATCCTCTTTGGTCTCTCTTAGTTCCACGCTCAATTCCGGTAAACCATATGCAGCCATCCTCTCCTTGTCGGAATATTCATCCCAAGATCGTTCCAAAATAAATTCCTTAATTTTGTCCTCACGTGGTGTATTTTATTTCTAGATGCTGCAGTCGTTACTGGTGCTGTTGGCCGTGGCGGTTGCCCCTTCGCTTCAGCAGTGTTTGACTGTTAACGATTCGGCGTCGCAGCCTCACCTCAATGACCGGCGGGCTCTCTACTTGGGCCAGCAGAACTTCAGTCTGTCAATGTTACGGAAGATCAGTGAGGGTAAACCTACCACGAACGTCTTCTTCTCCCCGTACAGCACATACCACGCCCTTCTCTTGGCCTACTTCGGAGCCGCCAATGCTACCGAGGAAAGCCTCAAGGGGACTCTCCGCATTCCACCAACCCAGGTAAGTTTTCTTCTGGAGCACCCCCCTTCCACCGGACGTCTAAATTATTTCCACGAGCCCCAGAGATTAATGAACAATTTTCAGCAATCCAAAGAAAAGTTGAATCCACAGATGACTGCTGATTTTTGTAATGTGAAGACTTCGTAATACATAGTAAAATAAACCTGTGTCTTCTTCTTAATTTCCCATTTCCAGACTTCTAGGTCAGGTTGTGAATCAAGGACCTCTACAGTTTTCTCTCTCTCAACCACTCACTCCCTTCCTCCAATATTTCTTCTACTTTTACTCCTCTCTTCTCTATACTCTCCTTTACTGTGCCTCTCTTCCTCTTTCTGGGTCTTTCCCGTTGTCTTCCTCCTATTATTTTCTCTGTAAATACTCATTTTGAAAATCTATTGTCTTCCACACCATTTCAGCTCACTGCTCTCCAACTTGTCTTGCAGTTTACAGAATCCAATTCTCTCCCTGATTTCTATGTTTCTGATTTTATCCCTTTGTGTCTTCCCATGTTCCCAGTTGTTCCTGTAAGGAATTTCTCCTCGGCTGCTTGGATTCTGCTTTCATCACATTTTGTTGTTGTCTAAGTGTCCGCCGTGTATGTGGTGTGTAATACACCGAGGACAGAATTTTCTTGCATTTCTCTGGGACGTCCCAGTTCCACATTGGCTTGTTGGATTCTCTTTCCAATTTCTTTGTTTATTTTCCCATCTTCTACAAGTATACTCCCCAAATATTTGAAGCTTTTCACAACTTCTAATGGTCTTCATTTTCCTTCAATATTCCCTCTTCCTTTTCTGTTACCTCTCATCATCAGTACTGTCTTGCTCTTCTGCACACTTATTTTCATTCAATATTCCTCTATCTCCCAATTCCATACAGTAACTTGTACTTCCATTTCATTTTCTCCCCATATTACTATGACGTCTGCAAAGAGTAAGGCCTTTGTTTCTTTGCTCCCTTTTTTGTTGACACTCTTGAGAATTTCATCCAAGACTGTCATGAAGAGTTGTCCAAGTCCTGTTCCTTCACTAAACCAGTTTGTTTGTCCTGTCTTAGTCTTCACACTACTTGCACACTTTTCGTACATGGCTTTGATCTCTTTTACTTCTGCTCTGCCTACCTTGTTTTTTATCAATAAATCTATTAATGTCATCACTAAATCCTTCCTCAACTCCCATCTTTTCTCCCTCATGTTCGTTAATGCAAAATTTAGATCAAAAGTTGATCTATCTCTTCTAAATCCATTTTGCTCTTTCTCCATTTCCTTTTCTATTTTCGTCCTCAGTCTTCCTGCTCTTTGCTACATGTGAAATGAGGGCGATTCCCTTATAGTTGCTACATTCCTTCTTTATCACTCTTCTTCATTACTGGGATTATCTATTTAAATGATTTAAATGTGATTTGTTTGCAATTTAGTGCTTACAAAACCACCCCGGAAAACATTGCACTTTTTGTCGCCTCTCTCATACTGTGGCCCTTTTTTTACGTGACCCTAGTCTAGTGCGAAGACTTTATCATAAGAGTGCCAAAATCCTTGTGTTACAGGACAAGGTGGCGACAATGCAGGCTTATCGTCTCGACAAGACACTGAGGAACATCACCGCCACCGAGAGCTACGAATTTAGGAGTTCCAACAAGATCTACGTATCTGACCGCATCTCTCTGCGCCCCTGTATAACGAGTCTGTTCGAGGAGGAGGTGCAGGCCATCGACATCTTCAGTGATCCCGAGAAGGCCAAGCAGACCATAAACAGCTGGGTCCAGATGGAGACCAAAGACCAGATCAAGGATCTCATCCCTGCTCTGAACCGGGAGTCCAAGATGGTGTTGGTAAGTGTCATCTGCTAACTATTCTAGGACTTTTTTCTATATACAGTCAAACTTTGATATTTCAAAGTGCTTGCGAAGGCTGAGAAAATTTAGTTATAAAAAATTAGAGGTATGGAAAAACGTGCATACTACTTCAGCTTCCTTTCCAAAGAAAAACAGAACTCTTACATAAAATTAGAAGTCTTGTCTTTATTTCCATGTTTGGCAGCTCACTCCTTGGTGCTACAGCCCCTGTAGGGCCTTGATTCTCCATCTTCTAACTCCCATCCTTCTCAAATCCTCCACCACGTCGTCCAACCATTTGATCCTTGCACTTCCCCTCATACGACGTCCTTCTGGTTTCCCATCAAAGACTTTCTTTACTGTCCTGTTCTCTGTGTCACAACCATCGCAGTCTACTACTCTTTATTTCTGCTACTCTGTCTGGTTTATTATGCAGATCAGTGATTTCCTTATTATTCCTGACTTGCCAGAGTCCACCATCCTTTACTGGTCCATAGTATCTTCCTTTTCCATATGCATAACAACTCCTCATCACCTTTTGTCGTAGTCTAAGTCTCTGCACCATACATCACCACATCACTACTAAGGCTTAAAGCAAAGCAACTCCTATTACCAGCTGCTATCCTAGCATGTATTTCTCCTCTCATATCAGCTGCCATTTAAAGCTCTTGCAGTGTTCATATTCTAATGCATTTGGAACGCCAAACTCCACTAGTGTTTTTTTTCTTTCTCCTTTCTCTATCCACTTCTATTTTTCATGTGCTCTTAAACTTTTCAGAACATGTTTCTTCTGCATGGTGGTGACATTACTGTTCTTACCAGGGCTTGAGTAATCCAGCAGCTCAAGAACACATCACCTCATACTGTAAACAGCTTGCTGAGGGTTGCAACTAGCCAAACGTAGCATTTTAAGCAGCTAATCAAGGTTGCAAAGTGCATTGGCATTAACTTATTCAAAGAAACATTCTAGGGTTTTTAGAAATCAAATTGTATCTTGGCCCTTTTTTAACACTGTTTCCTTAATGGCTGAAGATGTCTTAAAAAGACAAAACATGTACCGATAATAAAACTGTGTGGTCCCACCATGTTAGCAAATAGTGATTGATAATCTGCTAAAGGAGAAGTGAATTCTCCATTTTCAAAAATATGCTCTCCCCATGGAAATACAATTCCAAAAATGGCTTTGATGGCCACAGATATTAAAATCTCAGGAATAGAACCAGCTTTTGGGTGGCTGGTCTGCCACTGTTAAGCAGAGTCCTGGATGGGCGTGCCAATCCAACTGATGAGCCCAAATCGCATGTCTGGGTGAAATGCACACGGCCTAACCACCCAAAAGCTGGTTCTGTTCCTGAGATTTTAAGATCTGTGGCCGTGAAAGCCATTTTTGGAATTGTACCAATAATGTTATCCTGATAAGAAGTAAATCAATTTGGTAATTTAAAGGTGGAATTAAAAGGAACCATAACACTAATTAAGGTTGACAATACGGGCTTAAAACTGAATTTTTTCAGGTAATGTATTTTACTTTATCGGTTACATAAACCAGCCATTTATTGGAGGGATCGAAGAGGGGACCCCATGATCTACCACCCTACCACTGATCCACAGAGGTAGCTTAATGAGAGGTTAAACTACAACTACAACACAATTGTATAATACAAATGAACAAAAGTTTTATTGTTATCATCTTTTAATCCAGATCTCGTACTTTGATTCACACTCTTAATAGCTACCATGTGACGGCTGTGTAGAAAATTCATGAAACTGCAACTTTTTCACAATAACACCGAATGTTTCACTCGGTTGAGAATGAAGTTCTAGTAGTTTGGGAACATAAAATCAAACAATGATAAGAGGCTCAGTGCATCAATTAGCAATTAAAAAGAAGCTTATCCATGTGCTTCTGTACGCAAGAAAATAAACCATGCAATTGAATTGCGCAAAGATCATTAACTGGAAATTGGCAACTAATTAGTTGATCAGTCTTTGTCAGTTCTGTAATATTTAGAAATTATGAAGTTTGTTTCTTGTGGTGAAATATCATGGTTCACAAAATTAGTTCCTACTTCTATCTTTTCTCTGATCATGAAGACTATTATTGATTTGATCAATGACTGTGAACTACCTCCCTTAATACAGTAGATATCCAGAATTATTTTTTTAACCTTTTCTGATGATTCTCTGTGCCAATTTGATTTTATGTGATCGTGGGCGCTGGCATTGAAGTCCTTGTATTTTGTCAAAGGTTTCATAATGAATGACCCCTTAAAGACCTCTTTTAATGCTCAACTTACATGTGTTTGGTATAAAACACCCTTTAGCATGCGAGAATAGCATAGTTGCTTAGAATCATCTTTTACGTAGTGAATGTTTAAGAGTAATTTAAATATTATATTTAAGCGGTCTGTCTATTCAGTACATATATAATTTATTGAATCTAGTGTATGTTTCTTCCCCTAACGGACGTCATCAGCTAGAATAAATCTTACAATATATCAGATAAAACAATTACATTAACAGATTGGTAAGACAAATTAAAATATACTTTTGACACAAGGACATTTAAAATAAAATATTTGCAAATTTTGTTAAAGTTTCAAGTCATATAGTCAGTAAAATTGCTGTCAATTTTTCATTAAAATTCTTGATGACAAAGTTCATGGAAACTAACATTTGTATTCGTAAAATCTTAAGATGAACATTGATGTGAGTAAAACCTTGCATTTAAAATATTTCTTGATAAAGGATCCTTAAGATTTTTGATAGAAATTCCTTTAAATTGCATTTAAGAATGAACACTTCTGGATTCCAAGTCAACACGGGGCCGAAGCAGTAAAATCACCTTCATAATTGTACATTAATTGTGCAGCCCATGCTTTTAGCAATAATTCATACTTAAGCGTGTCTCATACATTTTCCTTCGTCAAATACCTGCCAATAACGACTTTTGTCACTTTCATGTTTCAGAAACGCGTAACTGCCAATTATAATAGTTGTTAGCAGACTGTCAGTAACTTCAATTTCTGAAATAATCTGGTATAACATTAAACAATCGAGTATCAACATTTTTAGAATTCCGGGTCCCCACCTTGTGGGCACCCATGCTGAAACAGCCTTTCCAAGTTTTATAAATATATTGTTGAGATTCTGGTTTTCACTTATGCACCTGGGGTATGAATCTTGGATTTCATGTGAAGCTACTGTTGGGCAAGGAGGGTGTGGATTAGGCATATCGTAGGATGTGACTTGCCCTTTCAGAAATACTTGAAATGCCTCTCCCTTTTTCAGGTAAATGCAGCCTACTTCAAAGGACTGTGGCAGTCAGAATTCCTGCCAGAAAACACTCGCAAGGAAGTGTTCCACATCTCGTTTACGGAACGTGCTTTTGTTGAGATGATGAAACAGAAAGGAAGCTTCAATTACTGTAAGTACCAGCTGCAGAGGAAACAGGCCAATTTATTGCTAGTACTAGCATGGACAATAAAAAAAAAAAATCTTGCTCACCTGAACATAATTGTAGATTATTTCTGGTCATTTAACATGAATGTTCCATCCCTCCTCTCTCTCTTCTAAGTCCAGGATGAGCAGCGCACAGTTAGCTTGGATGGAGAACATACTTTTATGAGGGTGAATCAAATATAAAATATCCTGCCATTAACTTCATCCTTTCTAACGCCGCAATGTTGCCTATTTCCACATAGTACAAAATGATAAACATAATAAAATAAACTTGTTATTAACGTTGGGCATATTGCAGAATGAATTTCTATGCTACTGAGCAATATCCTAATGCAAAAGGAAAAAAAAAAAAAGATGACACTTCAACAACGTCCGCCCCATAGTTAGTCCATTTGAACTCAATAATATCAATAAAATTCATAACTTATCTAACTTAAATAAGTGTGTGTTTTGATAGAATATGATGATGTTAATTAGTGGTTTTCTTCTTCTTCAGGTAGTTTCTAAATGGTATTTTTTCATAAATTATTATCGACAGACTGAAGGAGTCGAAACTGGGAAGAGATGGATTCCTAACTTTGTCAAAAATATAAAAAATATCCAGTTTAAGAGCATTTGTTGAGTGTTACCACAGCATTAATTTGAGAGTTGTGACTTGTTCATTGCAGTGATCTCGGAAACTCTGGGTGCCCACATTCTGGAGCTGCCTTACAAAGGTGAGCACATCTCCATGTTCATCCTCCTGCCACCCTTCGTGAAGACCAACGGCGTGGACGAAGTCCTCAAGAAGCTGAACGCGGAGACTATGCAAGAGTTCCTGCAGGACGATGCCCTCTCACCCCAGAGCGTCGAGGTGGAGGTGCCCAAGTTCACCGCCGAGACCAGCCAGGACATCACACACGTAAGTTGTTCACCTGTTAACAAATTAAACGCTACATTTACCTTCCCTTCTTTCTCAGGCAAATAATTCAGGTGGAGGAACCTAGGTATTCATTGATGACCTACCTATTGATATGATGTATTATGGCCCAGGGCAAAAGGGGGAATTTTGGAAAAAGTTAATCTGATGCAAATACAGCTAAGACTGTCTTAACTTATGCATTCATGTATAATAACAATATACATTTCAGGTTTCACTGAATTTCAGTAATAATTTCTTCCAAGTATCATTGAAGTATTTTACCACTATAACGTAGTGTACCAGTAAAATATAGCCCATCTCTACTATTGATTTTTAAAAGCGCACAAGACATTTCTAGGGGCAATCCTAGGTGAAAGTTATAGGAGGATAGGTCCTATCTACAAGAAAATTGAGATTTCTTTAAAGAAATTACTTTATTAAATTAATTGCAGGTTGAATTGCATTTCACCTTGGTGTAAGTATTCGTCGTCTTCAGAATCGCCTACCAGGTAAACTCGTACTTTCAGGTCTTCTTGTCACCATGGAATCAGATCTGTTCTGCAGAGTCCTTTCGTCACCATGGAATGGAGCTGGAACACCCAGGTCCGTCCGACATGGGGTCGAAATTGTATCTCGTACCTGAAGCTCAACATGATCTCAAAGCTCTCCGATGACCTTGCCGCGGGGTAATCACTCGTGATTTACTCGTACGAGCGTCCACATTTACACAGTCTCCTGACACATTTATTCAGCACCAACGATTGACTTTGATATTGACATAACACGAAGTTTGAAGTACTCAGAACTTTAATTGTCACTTGTAGATAGCAGAATTTAAATGTCATTTAAGAAGTTGAAGATGCGGGTAGCGTCAAATTAAGAAAGAAAAAATAAATCATAGTTCATGGGTATTGGCTTCTGGAAATAATGAAACTATAGCTCGTTCACGTATTGTACACTGTTCGTGGTTGCTTTCCACAGTAAATAATATTGCACTTGACATATAAAAAACTATAGCTGCTCAAGAGTTTATCCATTGGACACTGCTATTAGCGACGATTGGCGCTCATATGTCATCAGATGTCGTGATTCTTAAGAAGTGGAATAACGCAAAAATCCCTTGGTGGATTTGCTTGAAACTTGCTATGCTAGACGTTCATATAATTCCCTACAAAATGACGTATCTCTCGAGCTGATAAGACCATTATCACAGAAGTTTTTGAAAATTTCCGAACCAAAGTTTCTGGAAGACGTGACGTTTATTCTGGAACGCTAGTCCATGTCATGTGGCAAGCGGCTGAGTGGGCAGATAGCTTATCTCGCTCCTGCACCTATATCACTCGCAGCTGTTTGCGCTTCATGCTGGCTCGCTCTGCTCAACGTGGACACATCAAGCTTGCAGTAAATGACGCGTGTGATAATTAAATAATATTCATCTAAAAAAATGCAGCATGTAACGCGCGTTCCTGGTGCAGTAGTTTGTGAGTTTGTTACTGTAATCACATTTCACTGATTAAATACAACAAGAGAGACTAATAATAATAATAAATGCTTTCTTGTCTGAAACATTTGGGGCAGAACATTTTTCAATTCTTGGCCTTTTAGTCAGGGGTGTTGCTTTCTTCTTATTTTTGTTTCGCTGAATACAAGTTTAATTTGTAATTATCTAAAAAAATCTCATCATCAAAGAAAAGATAAAAGTACTCAAAACAGATCCGTATTTTGATCAAAACGTAATGGTAATATAGTCCCCCACTGAATATTACATATGGGAATTGTAGTTGACGGGCCGGATCAAAATTATTCACGACGCTATCGCATTCACTATCGCTGCTGGAAGAAATCTCTGGAAATTGACCTTCACTGTCACTGAGTGACTCTTCGCTGTCAGTTTCATTAACTATTGCCTCTTTCACAGCACTTATGATTAGTTTTATTTTAACCATTTTGACAAAAACATAGGGATAAAACAAAAAATGTAAACCACAATATTCTTCAATCGTGCATCGTCAAAGAACTCAGCTGATAACTTGCAAAGAAATGTGCATAACATAGTCAAAACGCCACCATCCAGCTTTAAAATGTTTGAAAGTGCAGGTTATGTCATCTGTTGACTATTTGTGTGTAACTATTTGAACTCAGAGAACCAATAATGTTTCAAAGGTTTCTGCAAGCCCATATTTAGGCTTCTTTCTAGAGCTATCTTGGAATACATATATACAGTATATACTGTACGACTTGGAAAATAAAATCATTATTTCTTGTTTTCTTCTTCAATAAAGAGTAGAAGTTTCTCTGACAATGAAAGTGTTGACACATGACCGGGGCTCATGGTGTCTGACTGTACAGACACCACTGTATTTATTTGTATATTTCTGTTTGACGTAACACGAGACTAACTGTGCTGTTTCTTTTCTTCCTCAGATCTTAGAGAAGATGGGAGCCGGTGATGCCTTCACAGACAATGCCGATTTCTCTGGTTTCACTGGTGCCCAGGACGTGACCTTCGATACCGTGATGCACAAGGCCAAGATCGAAGTCGACGAGAAGGGAACCAAGGCCGCCGCTGCCACAGCGATCTTCCTGTTCCGTTCTGCTCGTCCCCTCAGCCCTGCAAGATTTGTCTGTAACCATCCCTTCGTCTACCTGATCTTCGATCGTTTGTCGCAGTCCATTCTGTTCGCTGGTGTCTACAGAACACCACACAACTGAAGGGACTTGTTCAGATCCCTTGTGATTTGCTTCAGAAAGCAGGCGCACAAATATTTAACGGACTGAGCAGAAGCGAGTAGCAGAGTTACAGCCACCGGAAAGTCAAGTGCAGACTTTTAAAATGCATTTAGAAAGAATGTTCTGTGTTTCTACCTTCTCTTTTTAAAATACTAATCTTCAAACGTAAGCTGCTCTTCACCAAGGATATAAGTCTAGGCAGCTCTGACGTATAGTCTACGACGTGCCCTTGCCGAGTCTCCAAACTTTGTAATATATCAGACAAAAGAATTGTGTATCATCTCATATGAACATTCTTACCTCATTCCCACATTTTTCTTCCAAGTCTAATCTTCAACGAATCACCGCCAATCTTGTGTTGAACTGCTTCGTCCCAGTGTTCTAGTCGGTTTATTCCATCCATTCATTTAGAATCAGAAGTTGTACTCTTCCATATCACAATCATATTTAATTTGATTAACTAGTATCCAAGTGCAGAGACAAGAAACTCTGTGCGTATGCTTTCAATGATGTAGACAGAACTTTCTTCCTACTTGCAGCTGAAATATACTGCGAAATCATTTTATTTGCCGCATTATTTGTTTAATTTTAAAAACTAAAATTGTCTCATCTCATTGCCATTGAGCCAAAGAGAAACTTGCATATTTCATCATCCCACAAACATTTTCTCCTTGGCAGTGTGGTTGTCTGGTTGTACTCCAGAATGGCTCTCGCTGCGAACAGCAAGTCCTTGTTTTGTTACCATTGTTATGGTTTTTTAAATGTATTTTTGCCACAAGAATGGTGGGAATTTCATTGTTATCTTGTCTGTATAATGAAGTGTGTTCAGTGTTTCAGCTCGCCCAGCATTTTTCACATACCAACTAATTTAAAAAGTACTTTAACTGTACTTCAAATTCTTGAAAGATAAGTTTCCAATTCAAATTAGTAAGGAATAAGTTTTAAGTTGTAAATAATCTGTTTCCATACCAGAAACGTGCACAAATTCTTCCAGATATTTTGAGCAGATATTTCAGTACCCATTCCTGAGAATCTGAACATTCTTGATGTAACATCCTGTATCTATCTAAGTACTTCGGTGTAAATAATTTATATGTAGGTTTTATTTTAAGTAGCTCTAAAAAACAATACTTTTTTTTTTGCACCTTATCAAGAATGTAATTAGAAAATTCCAAAAATTGTAAGAGTCAAGGGCATATAATAATATCCATTGAAAAGACGGAAGTAAAGTCAGACATCAAAGACAACACAATCCAACTGAACACCAAATATGGAACAATAAACTGTGTGCATAAGATTAAATACCTTGGTGAGTGGATCCAATCAAACAGACTACTGTAGATACAGAGGTGTTAGGGGCCAGAGCAAAAAAAAAGGGAGCTAGCTTTCCAAACCACCCAGAACATACATAACAAAAGGTGATTTTCTATAAATACCAACATTCATCATTACAACACCGTCGTCAGGCCAGTCTCTCTTTATGTGTCAGAATGCCTTATCGTCTCTCAGAAATGTGCATTCACAAGTTAGAGAAAGATTCTTCGCTACATACCTGGCGTAAACTACAAAAACGGAATCTAGACAAGAAATCTACTCTAAGATAGAGAAGATCACGGCATTATGTGCAAACACAGGGTCGCTTCTACAGTTACCTAAAACAGATGAGTGAATGTGGTTGTCTAGTGTTCCGCTGGTCCTAAGCGGCTGAAACAATTTCTTTAATCTCGAACCTATCCGTGAGTAGCTCTGATGTGTTGGGTTATCAGACTGATGATTTTTTTTTTTTTTTGTTTTAATTTATTTTGAGACCAACAGCCAACTCTTGGAGAAAACATCTTTGTTGATAGTCAACAAACTTTTGGCAATCTAGAAATGTTTCACAAGTATGCCCTTGGGTCTGATCACACGTTTGTGTTGTTCAAGGAATGGAATGAGCTGTGTCTTTGAACCAATTAGTCCTAAGGTATGAATACGTATGAGAATAAACAATGTCCATCATGAAAAGGAACAGTTTGTTAACACTATTTCTGAATATATGTGGAATGTGTTCCTCCTAGAACGTGGATCATCGATTGACAGTTAAAAGTACTGTATTAGAAATACCATCACAAAAGACAATAGATATATCAGTAGTAAATTAACTTACCTTTCTTACTATGCTAGTCTAAGTGGAAAAATCCTTGACTCAGACAACATGAAATTACATGTTACGGAGTATCACAGTGTAGAGGAAAGAAATACTGCAAATTTCCATTTTCAGTACAACCTTGCATAGCCAGTTTTGCATTATCAGCTGAGTACCATATTTATTTGTGTATATCTCTTGCTTCTTTTTCTCTTAAAATTCAAGCTTACAAATTGGGGTGCGAGGTACCTGCAGAAGGTTAGTAAATTGAACTTGAGGTAATAAAGCCTCATGGTTTCATGCAACATATTGCAGTTTATTATGGTCCGCAACATGTTATTGAATATTAACAAAAGTATGAAAGTTCGCAGCTAAATACGCTCTCCCCTGCCGTTCCCTCGTCATGGGTCAGGCCGTATGGCTTTGTCAGTATTGCACGTGCTTTAAACTGCAGCATTTTATGTGAAACTGTCTCCATCTTCACATACTTAAGCACTTCACTTTCGACCCCTTCTCTTGATTTGTTGGCGTTTTCAAGAGAAACTTCCTGTTTTTGCCAGTATCACACATTAAACTCCATCACTTTAAAGTTTAGGCCCACTGCACAATTACCGTGTTGAATTGCTCGAATTTTAAAAGTTGCTGTGAAGCTTCACCATAACTTGCCTGCAAGTTGAGTCATGCTACAAAGTAAATTATTAGTATATACTGGACTAGATCTTATATCTTGAGCCTGTTCCGACACATTCCCTTTAGTAATTAGGTCCGGGAGAACGCTAGGATCTGAATTACCTTCCTGCCTTTCACCAGACAAAGAGAGAGAGTGGTGATGGTGGTGATTATTGTTTTAAGAGGAAGTGCAACTAGGCAACCATCCTCTATTAACACTAATCACAGGGAAAAATGGAAGGAGTCTGACACTTCCAAAATAAAGGTAACAGCCAAAGGAAACAAGGGCCATAAAGGGCATGAAAATGAAAGACTCCCTAGAGCTCGAAAACCTAATACCATCGGGGTCGGTAAAGAACAAGAGTTGACCAAGGGAGTCAGATAGGGTAGATGAAAGTGAGGAGCCTAGCACAAGTAAGTTGAAGCAATGCCAGCTCTCATCTAAGGGCCCCATGGTCGCCAACCCACGCTCCCTAGTTAGGAGTCCTTGGGGCCCCTTTTAGTCATCTCTTACGACAGGCAGGGGATACCGTGGATGTTATTCTACCCCCTCCACCCATGCGGACAAGTAGGGGGATCTACCATAACTAAGATCAGGGAAGAGCACGGGAGACAATTCGACGATGAGCTGAGAACACGTGTGCATTATTTAAACTTATTTAAACTGACAAATGAAGAAAATTTGGTAAAGAGGAAGAGATCCTCAGTCCATATAAAATGGTAGGGTACGAGATATATATGAGTAAATATGGTATGTTTTCTACCACTCATTAATGTTTTGCGAGACTTTTGGAAATTAGTGAAAAAGACACGCAAACATATTTTAAAACATTGTGTTCACTTTCATTGTTGTTAGGAATTGTTTGATATAACCTGAGAAGTGAGGTTGTTTTCAGTAAGGTGTTTAGAAAAAAGTTGTAATTAAATATTGTGTGAAGCTTTTGTGAAAAGTGGTGATGTCGATGTACCACAAATTATTTCATCATCATCATCATGCACTGTATATTTTTGTTTATATATTTTTATGCAGTAGAAGTTAATTTATTAATAAAATGGAATATTGTTTAAAAGTCAATAATGTAGTTATTCCACTTAATCCCTTTTCTATCCATTCTGATTTCCAGATTGCCGAACCAAGTCGACAAATTGATTCATAGCTGAAGTGAAAACTTGACAGGTTTGAACACTGCTGTCTCTAGTCATTCCTCTAGGGTCTCCTTCCAACTCCATTTCTAACATCTTCCTTGGTATCCTCTGTTCTCACTTTAGCCGGGCTGAGTGGCTCAGACGGTAAAGGCGCTGGCCCTCCGACCTCAACTTGGCAGGTTCGATCCTGGCTCAGTCCGGTGGTATTTGAAGGTGCTCAAATACGACAGCCCCGCGTCGGTAGATTTACTGGCACGTAAAAGAACTCCTGCGAGACTAAATTCCGGCACCTCGACGTCTCCGAAGACCTTAAAAAGTAGTTAGTGGGACGTAAAGCAAATAACATTATTATTGTTCTCCCTTTCTCTTAAAATATCCATACTACTGCAACCTTGATTTTTCTATCTTTTCCTCATTTACCACTTCCTGAACTTCCTCATTTCTGACTCTGTCCATTCTACTTGACACCATTGAAACTTCATTTCCACTGCTTGCTTTATCCCTCTCCTTCTTTACCTACTAGTACAGTCATTCTTAACAGATCCATTATCAACACAACACACAGTGTGGCATTGCAAGGGGCAATGCTTCGTAAAACCAAAACTAACTCCGATGAGAACTATATATAGAACATTGCACCTTTTGCTGGTCAAAACCACGTCTACATCGGTGATATGTGCATACTTTCAGCCACATACCCAAGAAGACACCATAATAGACTCACTTAAAGAAGCAGTGAATATTATAGGAAAGAATGAATCTCTCATCATAGCAGGTGATCTAAACTGACGCATAGACATGCCAAATCAGAAAACAAAACTGGTGATAGAATACCTAGAATCTGAAGGACTTATGCTCGTAAACAAGCCAACAGAACCGACGTATATCTGTAACAACGGATACAGTATCATAGATCTTGTCTTTGTAAACCATAAAATCACCATAAAATCTCTCACAGTGATAGATGATTCACCAACGACCCCTATCAGAAAACATCTACCTATCAAGATAACTGCAACAGTGAAGCACTTTGAACCGAAGAGCCAACAGGTAACGACAAAATACAAAAGAGTAACCAATCTAGCAGCCTTCCAGGAAATCACTCCAACATTGGAAATGATTCAAAATGATATAAGCAAAGGCAACATAATGAAGCAGCCCAGGAGATAGAACAGGTAATACGAATGGGAATGGTAAAGGTTGAGGACAGGACAAAGAATGTTATAATCTTCGGAAAGATACTCTTATAGCTCTCCACAAAGCAAGGTGTTCACGCAAAGAAAGCAAATTACATATCTATGTGATGAAGAGAAGAATATAAAAGGCTAAGAAAAAAGAGAAAACATAGATGAAGGAGAGAAACTCGTCGAAGAAGCAAAATTAAATCCACTTGTAGTTCTTGTAGGGGGCTTCGTTTGCCGACCCATCATATAGATGGAACGATGTGGGATATGCATGTATGTGTGTAGTTCTAAAACCAAGAAAGTCGCACTTCCCTCATCATATTGCCATAGAGGACTGGGAAGAACATTTCAGGAAAGTATTGAACAAGGAAAACTTATCTGCAACTACAGCAGATATCGTAGATGGAGAACAAAAACTCAAAAGAGTTTCACCAAAGAGGAAGTAAAAAACTCCATCAGGGACTTAAAGGGTAACAAAGCTGCAGGAATTGATGGCGTTTTCAACGAACATATACAAACTACAGAAAATGTACTACTAACAACGTGGACATCACTCTTCAATAAGTGCGTGGAAATGAACAAAATCCCTAACACCTGCCGACACTCAATGATGAAGATCTTATATAAAGTAAAGGGTAACACGAGTTGTCTAGATTCATACCGTGGAATTGCCTTAGAAAGCAATATCTTTAAACTCTTTACCAGGTTACTAACAACGAGATTGATAGAAGAGGTAGACCACGCCTTACCGGAAGAGCAATTCGGCTTTCGACAAGGGAGATCTACAATGAATGCAATAAAGAATCTGATTGATGACATAGCAGATACCCTCAGATTTCCAAAAGAGAAGTTTTACGTGATCTTTGCAGACTACAAGAAAGCGTTCGATCTAGTGGACAGGGAAAAACTACTGAAGAAACTGGGAAACATAATAGGATATATGAATCCTTTAACGAATATCATTAGGACCATTCTTGCTTATAATTACATCACTGTAAACGATAACGTCTCTATCTCGAATCCCATAACTCAGATGAACGGAGCACTACATGGTGATCCGATGAGCCCCATACTCCTCAATATAGCGTTGATTAACATATATACATGTACGCAGATGACATGGTACTCGTATAAAAATAAATTTAAAAAAACGAAAAACTACAGGCCGCTTTCAACAAGCTGAACATTTGGGCAGAGGACAATAAATTCAGAATTAATTGACAGAAGACGGTACAGATGATCTTCCACAAGAACTAACAGAGAAAGTTTGCTAAGAGAACGGAGGAGAAACTATGCCAATCGTAAACAACTTTAAATATTTGGGCATTACATTACAAACATCAGGAACTACTTATACCAGACACATCAAGGAGAGAGTGGCTGTGGCCATAATAGGAATAAATGACATCTTCATCTTACGTAAACTTTCGGTTGAAAACGCTATGAAATTGTTCCACGCCAAAACATCCCTGATAATGATATATGGAGTAGAATTGATATGGGAACATCTCACCAAAAGAAATATTCGAGACATTGAAAGTGTAAAAGCAATCTACATGAAAAAGTTATTATGTTTGTCCAAATTCATCCTTCAAAACTATGTTACGAACTGACAAGAGAACTTTTCTATATAGAAGAACTACGACACAAACTAATATTGCCATCTACAGCTGCATTCAACCAGCTGCAAACCAAGACATTTTACACCACAGAGGCTATGACTAGTATGAGTTGGATGAAGGCAGACTAGGCACATAGTGACACGGTTTTCATCACCACGAGTGTACTACCAAAACTTTTCACATCCCAAGAAAGGAATGTATATGTGTATTGTGTGAGAAGACTTGTGACTTATACCATGTTGTGACGTGTACTAAAAGACAGATCGAACTAACCAAATTCTGTTTAACGTAATTAGTCATGTAAACATATTTTAATGGCCATTGGCTGCAGTAAAATCTTTATTTAAATCAAAATTGGTACAAAATAAGTCTTGTAGATAATTCCTTTACATCTGTGTTGTACATCCCTGTTCCATATCCTCTAATGCTCTTAAAGAATCGATTTGCACACCTTTCATTGATTTCCATCCTGTTTCCTCCATTTTTCTTCAATTACACTTCCCAGGAATTTAAAGCTTTCAGCTCTTTTCAACTGATACAGTGTTTACGTATTTATAAACATTTGCTAGTAAGTACTTCTTAGAAAACTGTAAAAACAGAAGGAATTTACAGAAAGGACAATCATCGTTGGTCATCAGGCAAACTAGTTTGGTATGTTATAAATAAAACAGATCTCTTAGCGGCACGTGTACGTTATTGGGAATGAGGATGTACTAAATTAAATTAGGAAAAGATTGTTTTTCAATAAAACTTAATTCACTGTCTTGAATATGTTTCATATACACTGCAGATCTGTTTGTTTAGATCAGGTGGTGTGTGGGACAGAACAAATAAATTTATTACGAAGATCAGCTACCTTAGGCAATCAAAATCACTCATGTACCCTTGTAATTTTACTGACATACCCTGGCACAGCACAGTTACCTGGCATTGATATAAAAGTTTTACAATGCCACTGTCACCTTTACTTCTAAGCATTTATCCTACTGTTGTAGAGTCCGCTTGATGGATCAAGGAACACAATTTCCTGCAATCTAAAACATCATTACACTGTAGATGGAGTTTTCTTATGTTGGTGTTTATGTCATCTTGCCATCATCATTTTGGCCTTCCAATCGGTTGAGTTGTGCTGAATTTAAGATGGTAGGCAGTATTGGCGATGGTGTGAGGTGCTGCGTGCGTGTTGTGGCCGCACCATTGGGGACGTCTCTGACCATATTCTCATTTACTGGGGCACTGTCAATCTTCCACTGAATAGCGTCCTTTGTGATGTGGTCAAAGCAAGGGATTCCCACCGACCAGTGCAACATACATATTAGTCTTGTAACTGGCCAGCACTAAGCTCCATAGAACAATTGTACAGTATATTTTCAACTTCAGGCCTTCTCTTGTCACAGAGCACTCCCGTTACTTCCCTCCATCACATCCATCCAGTATTCACCTTGGTCACACTTCAGCATTAATATTGGTGTTACTACACAAATGAGATCCTAAGTAATGGAAAGTATTGGTCTTCAGTACATTTTCACCATAGACTTCAATATTACCATCACTCTGGTTTGTAAAGTATTCTGTCTCCTTCAAGTTAAGATGAAGGCCAAAGGTGCTGAAGGCATCATGCGAGGCTTGGATCTGGTGTTGCAGATCATGCTTGGTGGTACTGGCTAGCATAACATCATCCGCATAAAGTAAGTTACATGGAACTTCGTGCTGAAGGTCTCAAGTGGTCGTGTCCATTACACAAATAGAGAGTTAAGGTGAATTTTAATCCAGCTGTGACACAAAATAACCAATTGTTTTAATCAGGGCTTTTTTTCAGAGGGAACACGGGGATACGCATACCCCTTAAATATTTTAAGACTGTTTAAGAAACAATATTGGTACATTTCTATCTAGTCCGGCAAATATAATTCCGACTTGAAAGTTCATCAATCAGCTGGTGTCAATGCACTGTTCACAACAGCTGGAGAAGATTTTGAATAATCTTTGATTTAAATAGATCTAATGAATCAGTTTCTCTTGGTCGGCAACTCAGCACTAAGCAGCAGAATCGAAACATTAGGCCATATTATTATCTGCTTCACTAAAGGTTTGTAATTGCTGCCTTATTAAGGCAAAATAAGTATTTTAGTGCTGTATGTTGGCTATACAGTTAATGTAGGAACTTATGATTGGTGGCTTTTGTCTCTTTTAATAGCAGTACCTTTCAAATTTCTTGAGTGTGATTTGTTATGTGCTTTGCATTGGAAAGCAGCATGTCTTTCATGATTAGATTTTGAATTTCTTAACGGCACAAGTAACTTTAAAGAAGGCAAAGAAAGTATTAGACTGTGTTAGTAATATGAACACCTGAACAGAAATGATTTGACGGTACATACTTTAACAATAAGAGAGGAAGTTTTGTTTTTATAAGCACGTAAGCTGGTGTTTGGTTGCAAGTTAGGTTGTTATTTTGTGTGTGTGCGGTTAGTATTGTAGGATGAAGAAAACAGCAAACTATTTTACATCCACCCAGGCATCTAAAAAGCTCCAGGTTAATTATTCAAACGTAAACAATGATGGGGAAACACCAACAGTGTCACATGGTGATGAAAGAAAAGATCACAACAAAGAACTTTCAGGCGCGTATATCAGTGGAAGACATTCCCGAATGCTGGGATTTGGAGAAAAATCTGTACAAATGGTTGGTGGTAAGAAATAAGAAACTTGGCTACAAAATTTGTTAAGAAGTTGGCGATCTGCGAACTGAAAGCACATCACGAGGGATGAACATTTCATTTGAGTTTGTATTTGTGCAGTTGGTAGAACTGAAAATAATTGTTCACAAATGTTTTCTCTCCGCAAGAAAATATTTAAAGATAAAGAGAGTTCAGCTCATCAAGCTGCAGTTAAAACACTAAAAACTTTGGAAACTGCATGCACTAAGGCTTTCGAAAAAGAAAAGGAAATAACTGCAATGTACTTTGAACAGCATATAAAGTAGTTAAGAAAATTCAAGCCTTCCACGATTTTGAAACTGAAATCGACGTGCAAGAGTAGAATGGAGTTCATTCAACTAACGCATGCATAAATATTGTTTCTCATATCACAACAGAAATGAGAAATAAGCTAGCAAACATGATAGTGCATGGGAATAGTAAAATTGGCTGCCTTAAAGATGAAAGTACCATACTCACTCAGCTGCCTCAGTGATTGGAATTTAGAAGTAGGGAGGGGGCACAAAAATGATCTGGGTTTAAGGGCTATCGAAGAGTAGGAGTCGGAGAGAAATATAGCTACAAGATGCTCTCTGAGCGAATTTCGATAGAGACGTAACCAACTTAAGTGCGGTAATAATAGTACTTTAAAATAAAACTTTCACCAAACGGACAATAATTACACATCTATAACGATTAAATAGAAGTTCAGTGGGATTATACAATTAAAATGCCAATTAGTATTTGACTACATGCTAACAAGGTAACAGACACTAGATGAACTACACAGACACATTTACTGAGTGAGACTGCCAGCGTGCGACAAGAGGTGAATCATACCTGTGACCATGACCTTGGCAAAAAAATATACCCCAATTACCCTTTGTCGCAGCACGTGCTACAAGCTGCTACGCTGTATGAATCGGTTAGCCGCAACCAACGACATTTTCTGATGACTTCCACTAAATATTTGTCTTAATAATTACAGTCATTAAAGTAAGGAATTAGCTGAAAAATCAATAGGGATTGTACAATTTTTTTATAATTTCTAGTTTCTGTCAATTTTTTAAAAAAAACTCTTAGGTTCTTCAGGCTGTCAAAACTTTAAAAAGTCAGGTGGCTAAAATGGATAAAAAAAATACTTTTTCTGCAAAAAGTGGGGGACGTGACTGCCTGTCATCAGTGATAGTGTACCTGAGGACAACACTTCCAGCCAACCAACATTATTTTGGGAATTGCGAGATGTCACCGATGAAGGTATATTTAGTGCACTGATGACTCATTTGGGAGCACTGGAGTTCAATGATGAGTTTCTAAAACAGAATCTTGTTGCAGTCTCAATTTATGGGGTACAGTAATGGTGGGAAAGAAGAAGGGTGTAATTACGTTAATAAAGCAACAGTTCCCCAATGTTTTGTTCTGATATTGTGCCAATCACAGCCTAGAGCTATCTGTAGGTCATGATGTGAATCAAGATTTCCTCTCGCATGTAAATCAACTTCAAATCTTTCCTTGATAAACTGTATACAATGTACCACCAGTCACCAAAAAATGCCAGGGTACTGAATGCTCATGTAGAGGAACTTGAAACCGTACTCCTATAAACTGGAAGGTTTCTAGATACAAGACGGGTTGCTTCTAGCTTTCGAGCAGTCTCAGCTGTGTGGAACATTTCGAAAGTGCCAAAGATGGTTTCAAAAGAGAGAAAACTGAGCAAGCCATGTATGGAGGACTCCTTAAACGCATAACCAATGTCAACTTTATATTAGACCTTGGCAAAACTTAGTGTTCACTTGCAAGCTCCTGACATTACAATTTATTTGGTCCACACGAAGATATACCAGCAAAAATTAAGGTGTTTTCTTAAAGAAAAACAAAACATGACCTATACTACACTGAAGCCTTGGAAACAGAAACACTGTTAAATGTTTAAAGGCATGAATCTCAAAAAGTGAGCAAGAAATAAAGGGAATCATATTGATGCTGTGAAGTTCTATGAGTTCCTAGGCAGGTGTATGGAGAACCACTTTTAACATCAGAATACACTGAAATCCTAGAATTGCCTACAGTTTTGGATACTACCACCCAGCCAGAAAATTGTGCTGTAAGAAATAAGAAACTTATGTAAACGTTTTAACCTCCAAGACGGACAAATCTTAAGAGGTTACTGTGAATATCTTGCTAAGAAACAATGCCCTATGTGTCTCCTGCCCCTTATTAACACTATGAGCACCATCCCAATTTTGACAAGTGAATGTGAAAGAGGCTTCTCACAAATGAACTTGATCATGACTCGAACACGAGCATCACTGCATCTGAATACAGTAGCAAATCTTATGTTCATTAAGTTGGTTGGCCCTCCACTAAGAATTTTCAAACCTGGGGATTACGTGAATTCATGGTTCCTGAAAGGAAGACAACTGGCAAACGACACGAACAGCAAGCATAGGAACCGTGAAGATGGCAGTGATCAGCCTCTTTTACCAGTGTGGAATTTGCTGTAAGCAGGTCAACAAAATGAGACACTACCACCGAGCTTATATTTATGTCTTCACATAATTTTATAATGTAAAATGATTAGAAATACTGAAATAGTGTAATCAATTTTTTTAATAACATGTCAGCCCAAAAAGTGAACTGGACTGTGCATAATTGCCGAAAATGGGAAGATCATGATGTTTCGTCGACTACAACTGAGAGTACCACTTAAATTTTTTTAGAAAAAAAAGCACTTGTTTTGATAAGAAAATAGCCACTGTTACCATAACTATGGAAATAGTAGTACAAGCATGAAGAGTGTGTTGAGTACATTCATACGGCAGCCACTACTCATCCGAATGGACGAGATGCGGCGTTGCCGCACTTACCACAACACAGGCATGCTTCAAAACATACAAGGGTAGAATATACATGTTACGTTTTGCTGATGACAGTTCTACTCGACAGCAGCTCAATACAATGTGGTGATCTCGGACAGAAAACAGAGTCCTTAGTAGTTGTGAAGACATTGTTAAGTGCAAGCTGGGTGCGAACAAGTCTTATCATTCAAATGAAATTAAACTTGTGCAGTCCAAGTGGAGTTACGATAGATATGTGTATCTTCCTCAATAGTAGTTGTTCACAAGATCACCATCATCTAGAGTGTGCTGCGAAAAGGCTACGCTAGCACATAGTTGTGTTGGCAACAGGTCTCGCAAAACTTAGCAACATGTCTACATTATTGGGAATGTACTAAAATTAAATAAAAATAAATTAGGGAGAGGTTGTAAGCCATTTTGGGTTGAAAATACCCAGTTTTAGATTTTATGATTTTGATAGCTGGAAGTGCATTCTACACAATTTCAAGATCCATTTAAATGCCACATCACAAAAGAGAGCCACGCCTACTTCTTAGCTCTGTTCCTTCAGGTCTGAGAACTGCAGTACTTTCTGTTTTCTGGATTAGTTCCTTTTCAGTCATTCCATTTAAATAATTTATTTAATGTGCACAATGTACATTAACCTTTGTTACAAAATTTCACCAGTGATTCCGATCGCTGTTTACAACTTAAAAGGATTAGATTCTCGAGGCCTAGGGAGTCTTTCATTTTCACGCCCTTCGTGGCCCTTGTCTTTTGGTCGATACCTTCATTTTTCGAAGTGTCAGATCCCTTCCATTTTTTCTGACTGATTAGTGTTATATAGAGGATGGTTGCCTAGTTGTACTTCCTCTTAAAACAATAATCACCACCAATCACCACTGAGAGTGGCAACTTAAAATAGATGTTTCTTAAAACGTTGTTATGGTAACACATTATCGCACTTTTTTCAGGAAGTTCTTTATCTAGATAAGTGAAATTTTCTACATTTATTTCATACTTGCTGTGGTATTACTGACTTTCTATTTTTTGGTTTCTAATTTAATCATGGAAGTGTTGGAGGCTAAGATAGAAGAAAAGAGGACAAGAGGGAGGCCCAGAGCAACATGGATAGATTCTGTCAAGAACAGTATGAGAAAAACAATTACTGAAGAGGAGTAGTGGAAGGAGATGCAACGGTGAAGAAGTGCCATCAACAGGAATGATGCGTAGAGGACTTAGGTAGGGAGAAAACTGCAGAACAACGTGAAACCACCACTTTAAGAATACTCCTTCCAAGAGAGAAAACAACTATTCTCTGCACAGTTTGTCACAATTTCGTCTGTAGAAAACACAGCAAAGAAAAAAGACAAATGTGTGCAGAAGTTGCGAACAAAATAGACAAACAAACTCCGAGTGAGAGAACTTCAAGCAGAACCTAAAAATGTGAAGAACTGCTTGTGTTTACATTACTTTGTATTTCTGTCAAATCGTATTTTTAAAATTATTTTGTTTTCGCTGCGTCTGTGGATTTGTATAAATAGTGTGTGTTCAAATAGAAAGTTTACCGTCTGTAACGTGACATTAGTCGTTCGCGTAGGCCTTGGTTGCCGAAGATACTCTGTGAATAGAAATGAGGTACCGGTAATAAATAGTTCGTTATCAATATTTGAGTTTCATTTATTGAAAGACATATTCAAGATAATTAGTTTTTCGCAAAGGGAAATCTTACTTCTTTTCGTACATAAAATGTCACAAATGTCAAAGATATGGGCATACCAGTAAATATTGTAGGGCAAGAGTACTACGCTCCTGATAATGAAATGAGAGAAAAAGCAACCAAACATTATGTAAATGTATCCAAACCAAACCCTATGACGCAACAGCTCCGAAGGGCCATGGCCTACCAAGCGACTCCGCTCAGCCCAAAGGCCTGCAGAATGTGAGGTGTCGTGTGGTCAGCACTAAGAAACCTCTCGGCCGTTATTCTTGCCTTTCTAGACCCGTTGTAAATGTATCCGCTGTGCACAAAATCACCCTGCAGGCGGCCTTCGTTGAGAGAACAATGAAAGCAAGTAGGAATTAAACGCGTTATGTGTACTGAAAAGTTGAAAAAAAACTTATAATGAAGTAATAGCGGAAGAAAGACGGTCGGAAATTGATTTTAATCCATTAATTGTTTTCCAGCAATGTTCACCTCTACCATCTAAAAATATTGCAAGTGATTTAAGCAGAACTTAATATTCAAAAACAAAACAACGCAAATTCACAGCTATTATCAAATCCCTACCAAACGTTATTCAAATCCCAAAAGCTATGATAGGGCAGCATACCTAAATATAATAAGAGTTCCACAAATAGTTCATATATCCCATACAATGGAGACTAGCAACTTCCACAAAATTAATCCGGTAAACACAGGTCAGTATAACCGAGAAAGCGTATCCTAAACGGGTTTAAACACGCAGGTATTTTCTTCATAGTACACAAAAAACATGCACCGCAGACTCAGGACGACACTTGGAGCGTTTTTGACATAAATACGACTTATGGCTGGCGGTCACCTGAAATTAGCGATACAGTATGTGTAACGCGAACTTATTTAGCAACCGTTGTTAGATGGTCATGACTGAGAGACATACAATAATTTTTGATGTTCCTAAAGTAAAAATTTTACACCTTCTTTTACTTGTAATAACTTGTAACCTCTTTGTAAGTGATAAGCATTTTGAGGACCATGCTCATATGAAAGTTTTACAATTTTTTGTTGTTACGAATACGTTTTCAAATAATTTGACATTAATTTATATATAAGTTCATCCTCTATAAATGACTGTTCTACTGTAAGTCTGCGACCGGGAAGGTACTGTAATTGCGGTTGCAGTTGCGAAAATAATATTCGCAAATTTACATCATTTATTGACCTTTGCGAGACAATATTTAACGTCTTCGTGAAAGCCTGGGATCCCTATTTTATCCCATTGACCGACACAATATAAATGCAGCCTTATCATGAGATTTCGATCTGAAACGCGTTACGTCAACCGTGACCGGTCGGCACATGTGCACTTCCGGACATGTTTCACCAAGATCTTATCTTTCCTATAGCAAGTTAGCAACAGTATTCTTCATTTCCGAGAAATGAACGTAAATATGGCGCCAGAATTTGAAAGGTCCATAAGAACACATTTTCCAAAAACGAAATTGAGTCATTTTTGAAACTCTGCTACCTGAGCTTGTGTGGTCTTACGCAGGGCGAAATCAAAACCTAAATAATAATAATAATAATAATAATAATAATAATAATAATAATAATAATAATAATAATACAAATAAGAAAAAGTGATTACCAAATGCAATAAAACAAAACTAAAGGGATACATATCGGTAAACTTCTCAAAAACAAAATTCACCTTGATCGCCTAGCCTTTGCAGATGATCTTTTACTCCTCCCCCGCAACAAACAAGAAGCAATCCGGTCCGCAGGAAAACTTCATGGAAAAGCGACAAAAAATGAACTCCAAATTTCATTTGAAAAGTGCAATTATGTGGAAGTAACTAAATTGGGATTCTAAACCAAACTTTTAATCGCCTAATTTGGACAGATCTCCCAAGTAGATAAATTGAAGTATCTAGGCGAAATTATTCAACCAGCGGCCATAAATCTGCTACAAACAGAAAAGATAAAGGATTGAAAATTTTAAAAAAAAATCTTTACCACAAAACTGAAAATTACGACACTACAACACAGTCGCCAAACCAGACTCACTTTACGCATCCGAAACTCTGATACTAACTGGTGATAGCTGACAAACAAAATACATAGAAAAATGAGAGAGAGAGAGAGCGAGAGAGAGAACTCCTACGACCAAAATGAGAATGAAATGTCGATAAAAACCTACTGTATCAAATAACAAATACAATTTAAAATGAATAAAATTTATGATCACCTGTAGAGAATGTATAAAAATAGGCTGACAAAGACAATACTAAACCTAACATTATCCCTGAAAAACTACACTCATGTTCTTAAAAAACAGAACACCGTGAAAGACTAGAGATAGGAAGTTCATATTCACAGGGCATGTTCATTAGTATGTTCTGCAGAAAAGATTAGCATTTCAGTCACCTAGGTTCAACATGTGCCCTGTTGCCTAGTAGGCACTGGGTCCTCCATGGGCACAGATAACTTGTTCCATGCGCGAAGGCATCGACTCGTATAAGGCACAAATGGCATCCTGGGGTATAGCTATCCATGCTGCATTCACCTGGTTCCACAGTTCTTATTTGGTGGTTGGCACTGGGTCATAGATCCGCACCCGTCCTTTCACCATATCCCACACATTTTCGATCGGTGACAAGTCCGGCGATCGGGCGGGCCAGGACAACAGTCTGTCTTCCTGTGACGACAAGAAGGCACGTGTTCGTGCTGCAACATGTGGTCGCGCATTGTCCTGCTGAAATTGGCGTCTGAGGTGTCGTGCAAGAAGGGTATGGCTACGGGCCGCAGGATGGCATTCAAGTAGGTCAAACTGGCCACAGTGCCCTGGCCACGCACCAACTGCGATTTGTGGTTGTACCCAATAGTACCCCACACCATAAGGCCTTGAGTTGGCGCTGTATGTCTTGTACGAATGCAGTCAATGTGATGCCTCTCCCCCTGTCTGCGGCGAACAAAAATGCAGCCAACATTTTCAAACAAACAGAAGCTAGATTCGTCCGAAAACACTATCTGCTGCCATTCCTGTCCCCAGTGACGTCGTTCCATACACCATTGCAGTTTAGGATGTTTAGTCACATTAGTCAAAGGTAGACGGAGAAATAGACGACGCGCAGGTAACCCAGACCGTTATAAACGGCGACGGACTGACACTCGTGATAGTGTACGATGTGTTACACTGTTCCACTGTTGCGCCAGAGCCGAGGAGGACGGAGGTCTGACCTGCAATGCCATTCGGATGTGGTATCGATCTTCTCGGGGGGTGGTCAGGGTGGTGCGAGCAGACCCATCTCGTCGTGTTCTACGGCCTTCTGTGAAGCATTCTGTACACACCCGTTGCACTGCCGATACACTTCGTCCCACATGAGCAGCAATTTCCCGGACGGATATATCACGTTCTCTCATGCCAATAATGCGCCCTCTTTCAAACTAATTCATTTGACGGTAAGGTTCTCGCATACGTCTGCGAGGCGTCCTGCACGTCTGCTCAAGTCACGCTGATCCATTACCTTCGGTTTATAGCGACAAAGAGAGTCGAAGGATAAATATGAATTTAAAATAATCAGCGGAGCCAACTCACAATACTGAAATTTGAAAATAATTCCAAAATCGATCCACTGGCTAGAATTTAAAAAGATGACTATGAACAATGATTACGAACTTATAGCAATCAGTGGATCCAACCCGCAATGCCTCACCTTCCTGGAAACTCTATTGAAAAATTGATATTACTGACCAAGGGACTGCTTACAAAGCACAGTTCTAAATCGATGATTCTTGCTGTCCAAAGGGGTCCAAAATTTCGGTCAACGGCCCCTCATAATGGTACTTATCGCTAGTAAAGTGGAACCATGGTATTTATCTCAAGTTGCGGTACTAATAAAGAGTAGCGTAGACTCACGGTGTTCCAAACGTTATGGTACTACTCACAAGTACTGTACATTGTACAGGTAACGCAGACCTATGGTGCTTCTCACATAATGGGTACTAATCACGGGTACTGTAAACCCATAGTGACTCACCAACTATTGCTAGGCTACTAATCACAAATCTATTATGTACCTATTATAGCGGTACTGCTCGCAAGTAAAGGTGACCCATGGTATTCCCCGCGTGATGGTACTAATAACAAGTAGTTTCATGGTTCTAATTCAATCATCCCTAGGTCGCCCCTTTTAGTCGCCACTTACGACAGGCAGGGGATACCGTGGGTGTATTCTTCATCTGCGTCCCCACCTACAGGAGGTCAAGAAATTGGTACTGACAAAAAAAATCATTCAGGATAGAACAAAATTCGAAAATCTAATAAATAAATAAATAAATAAATACACAAACAAACACAAATCTGCTGAAAAACCTGAACGAAAATATACAGGACCGGCAAAAGATTGGAAAAAGAAACTCAGCTACCGGATGAAGAGCTACTGGGAAGAAAAGAAGAAACAGTGTGCTAAAAAGTTGTAACGCGTACCCTCGTTGGGCATAAGGAATATAATGTACATCACTATACGTACCTAGGTACTGGGGTAATCATATTAACGACGTTCAAAATGGTTATGAGGATGTAAAGGAGATGGCATGTCAGTCTGGTATGGTTACTGACCAGGATTACTTGAAACGAGAACTCGAAGATATCGAAAGGAAAGTAGCTCGATATTTTGGGTGATTTCCGAGAAAGGAGTAGCGTTACGAGTATGTTGCAAACGTTGGGCTGGAGAAAGGAGCCGAGATACTCCACTAAGAATAATAATACTGTTATTGGCTTTACGTCCCAATAACTACTTTTACGGTTTTCGGAGACGCCGAGGTGCCGGAATTTAATCCCACAGGAGCAGGGGCGAAGCGTCAGGGTGGACAGCGTGTACCCTTAATATTTTGTGAACGAATTATTGTCTAGTTAGTTCAATTTTTTTAGAACATTAATTATTTCTACATTCATGGCATTATTGCATTCCCTGTTTTACTTATTTTCGTCTCACTTGGCAATGCTAGGGGTCGCGTCAGTTACACGAAGCACGTAGAGTAACGTAGACGCTGTCCATTCTGTGTATGTTCCCTTTGATTTTCAAAGCTTTCAGATAGAGGAACACTAACGCTATCTGTAGGTGCTGACTGTGGAACTAAGCGAGATTTCTCCGCCCAGTAGACAGACTTACCCATAGAGTTAGTGTATAATGGACTTACCAGCGTCTCTTCTTGCTCTCATTGGCTAGTATTTGGATCTCATCGTCAGTTATAAAGGTGTTTTTATTCGCTACCATCTCATACATGCTTTTAATGTAATTAATTTGAATTCACTTTATTATAAGACACGTTTAAAAATAAGATAATATTTAAATACGAAATATAGCAAACTTACAACTAATTAATGAATGATAGCATCATTCAAGTATATGCAGTTTCTTGCCCGCCAGTAGTAGTTATGGTATTATAAGCCCAACAACTATTGGCTTACATTCTTAATAATGAACTCCAGTGTGTGCATACGGAAACAACATATTTACTTGATATGATGCTATATATTCCGTTAGCCGGCCCCGTGGTGTACTGGTAGCGTGCCTGCCTCTTACCCGGAGGCCCCGGGTTCGATTCCCGGCCAGGTCATGGATTTTTACCTGGACCTGAGGACTAGTTCGAGGTCCACTTGGCCTACGTGATTAGAATTGAGGAGCTATCTGACGGTGAGATAGCGGCGCCGGTCTAGAGAGTCAAGAATAACGACCGAGAGGATTCGTCGTGCTGACCACACGACACCTCGTAATCTGCAGGCCTTCGGGCTGAGCAGCGGTCGCTTGGTAGGCCAATGCCCTTCAAGGGCTGTAGTGCCACGGGATTTGGTTTTTGTTGTATATTCCGTTAACGTCAGTTGCTAGTGAACGTGCTATGAGTGCCTTCAAACGAATTAAAACCTATTTAAGGAATTCGATGACCAGTCAGAGACTGTCTAACTTGGGAACTCTAGCTATACAGAAGGAACCGCTGTGGCGTCTTAGTAAGACGCCTGACTTCAAGACTGGACTAATAGATAATATATTTGCTGAAATGAAGGACAGGCAGATTGAACTAATTTACAAGAATATTGTTTACGATGATTTGTACGAAAATCTATTTATTTCTCTTATTAAATCCACATAACAATGAAATATATTGGTATTTTTTAATTCTAAAAGTATGTTGTTATTTGACAACTCCCGCTGCCTATTTAGTCTATATTTAAAAATAAAACGAGTGCACCTAGGGTTGTAGGTTGATACAGGGTTTGTCTTAGTTTCATATTCATTAATATAATGTTGAATACAGATCTGTATGCGTCGAAAATAAAATTCCATATATATATATATAATTTATGACTAAAATAGTTAAAATGTTAAACAATCTGTGTCTACCCCCTTACTTAGTTCACGCTTCGCCACTGCACAGGAGTTGTTTTACGTGCCAGTAAATCTTTTTTCTGCTAGTGGCTTTACGTCGCACTGACACAGATAGGTTTTATGGCGACGATTTGATAGGAAAGGCCTAGGAGTTGGAAGGAAGCGGCCGTGGCCTTAATTAAGGTACAGCCCCAGCATTTGTCTGGTGTGAAAATGGGAAACCACGGAAAACCATCTTCAGGGCTGCCGACAGTGGGATTCGAACCCACTATCTTCCGGATGCAAGCTCACAGCCGCGTGCCTCTAACCGCACGGCCAACTCGCCCGGTACCAGTAAATCTAGCGGCACTGGTGGTATGTTCCGAGTTGTCAATGGAGAGATGGCTTGCTATGCCTCAGTGGAGCTTTTAAAAGTAGGAAAGATCATACTGTAGTATGCAGATAAAGTGGGTATTAGGGAATGGAACAACTTATCAAGGAAACTCTTCGATACATTTCCAAGTTCTGGGAAATCATTTTAGAAAGGACTAGGGCAGCCCTAAATGCAAATGATTACATGCAGAACCACGTGATTATTTGAGCAGAAAGATAATTAAGATATCCATGGGGAACATAGTACGAGTGTGATCTCTGTCTCTAACCTCCCCATAATCTATAACGTAAGACATGGAACCTGTCTTCAAGATCGTCCCGTTTCTCTGTAGCTCGATGGCAGCAGTGACTTTCAAAAAAATATATAAGGAAAGATGAGAGCAGATCCGTCACGCAACGCCTTCCATGGCCGTCGCTTAGCACAATAATAGCGTATCACAGGATGCCCTGTCTGTGTTTTATTGTCCTTATATCCTGAATATTATATACTAAGTTATATTGTTACAGGAAAATACGTTTTATTTTCTTCTGTGTGGGATTTCGAATCACCACAAGGATCTATTTAATTATCTCTCCAAACTGAACATGGAAATGGAGTCGTTTTGCAAACCGCCAGGTTTATGTATGCATACATACATACATACATACACTAACATGCCAAAAGTCATAGGACCGAGGGAGTTGTCATGAGGTTGGATCGCGCAGCTGTGAGCTTGCATTCGCATCCCACCGTCAATCAATCAATCAATCAATCAATCAATCAATCAATCAATCAATCAATCAATCAATCAATCAATCAATCAATCAATCAATCAATCACTCAATCAATCAATCAATCAATCAATCAATCAATCAATCAATCAATCAATCAATCAATCAATCACTATTGATCTGCATTTAGGGCAGTCGCCCAGGTGGCAGATTACCTATCTGTTGTTTTCCTAGCCTTTTCTTAAATGATTGCAAAGAAATTGGAAATTTAGTGAACATCTCCCTTGGTAAGTTATTCCAATCCCTTACTCCCCCTGCCTATAAAGGAATATTTGCCCCAATTTATCC
Organism: Anabrus simplex; assembly: GCF_040414725.1. Classification (NCBI taxonomy): domain Eukaryota; kingdom Metazoa; phylum Arthropoda; class Insecta; order Orthoptera; family Tettigoniidae; genus Anabrus; species Anabrus simplex. Next base: position 94,498,027 of record NC_090278.1, read on the forward strand.
TCTTGAATTCTAGCTTCGTATTGTGATCTTTCCTACTTGTAAAGACACCACTCAAACTTATTCGTCTACTGATGTCTTTCCACGCTATCACTGCACTGACAGCTCGAAAGTAGGGGGCAACGCGTCACCCGGCGGACCCGGCTTCGATTCCTGGTCGGGTCAGGGGTTTTTAATTGCAATGATTAATATTCCTGGCCTGGGGACTGGGTGTTTATGTCGTCCTCAATGTTCCTTTCCTCGCATTCAACACGTTACATTTCCGGCATTCCCAAATACACGCAGGTTCACAACATATGGTGCAAAGTAGGGGGAAAAGATTTGCTTAGTTCGACGCCCTGAATAAATAGCATTAAAAAAAGAGAGATCGTCGTGTCGAAACGTTATCAAAAACGGACCTGCATCTAAATTTTCTGTTGTGCTGCGTTAAAGCGTTTGGACAAACCATCGCGTGTTGAGTGGTTTCTGAGTGAAGTGGATCCTCAGTTATTCATTTCTTTGTATGTTGGGTATTCAGCCCGAAGGCTGGTTTGATCCTCTGCAGCTCCGCCAACAGCTGTCATAAATAGCCTAGGCGTCACTGAAGAGGTGTACTAGGGAAATGAGGACGGAGGTAGTTTCCCGTTGCTTTCCTCACCGAGCCAGCAGTTGCTATTACATATCAGTCTGCCAAGCCCATCGAAATCCATTCAGCAACCGACCCTATGAGCAATATTTTCACACCATTCATAGCAGGGACTAGCTGTATGAGGATTGGTATTACTAGCATCACTCATACCAGAGTCACTTTCATATTGTCAAAGCCAAGGATAAGACTGAGACAGGTCAATGAAGTAACAAATTTGATATAGCTCATACCAGAAGACATAATGCACTGTAAAAACGACATCTCGCCACCCAAGGCATATTCATTTTAGATGAGGCCATTTCCAGCATCTTCTGTGATGTTCATTAACTTCCGCCGGGCCAGTTTTATTTTTCCAAAACGTTCACTCGTGCTGTTGTGGAAACCACGATTACTGGCATATGTGTTTCTCTTCATTGACCTCTAGTACCTTCGTTCGGAGAACGTTGGCAATCATCTTACGAATGATGTTACGTTGGGCTGATGGGATCTCGTGGTAGAACTTTATTTACTTGCCTGATACTTCTCTAAGGATAACAGAAATATGGACCTCTGACTTCACAAGGATTGTTATAAGCAGGGTAGTTTTCTATCTGGTAGCAAGTAGGAAGATGCAACTACGCTCCAAACTGTTGGAGATTCACTTAGCATCACGGTATATGTTGGGAGATTAACCCTGGTTTAGCTCAGTGTCGTCTAGTTGCTCGATAGACTGCAGGAACATATCCTTGAATCGGTCTGTATTCATCGTATCCCAGAAGCAGAATGGAGCCACTATTCGGTTTACCAAGACTGCACACCAAACACCAACCTTCTGTGGTTGCAGGGAGCCTTTCATGAATCCTGTGTGGGTTATTTGTCACCGAAATGCGGGTATTCTGAGAGTTCACGTAACCAGGCCTCATCTGTGATGTTCAGAATTCCCTGCAGCCGTTCTACCCACTACCCTTTGCTATCGAGGATATAAATTGTGGACTGGTCGAAACTGGCGAAAGACAGCCAGGAACTGAACCCGGGCCTCTTATACAAATGAACAAAGCATAAAAGGCAAGAACCCAAGACAGAAATAGGTTAAAATAGATTAGAGTTTATTATCATAAAATTGGCTGAAGCAGATATGAGATGAGCACGTAACAAACTAAAGGATACATAAGAAAATACGTTACTCATATACATATTCTTGGAGGCTATTTTCTCTTAAAATGCATACGAGTCTTTCACTCCCTCAGAAATAATCTCATCAACTTATTCACGTACCTCATTTTTATTGGTACATAAGGAAGGATAATATCAAGAGATTCAGACAATAACAACCAATGGTACTCTGAAATTGTCACAAAACATTTCTTTCGTGAAAGTGGAACCTCAGTCAAAGAATATATGATCAATAATATATATCGGGAATTAAACCCGAAAAATAATTGCAACCGCTCCAGAACAAAACGTGGCCAAACTTCAATCCCCAAGACATCAACAATCTCCAAATAGTAGCCTCTCTCAGAATTTAAAATGACATAGAAGCACTTCAGCCAAAAATAATAATCACAGAATACAAAGAGGTTTTTTTTTTTTTTTGCTAGCTGCTTAACGTCGCACCGACACAGATAGGTCTTATGGCGACGTTGGGACAGGGAAGGGCTAGGAGTGGGAAGGAAGCGGCCGTGGCCTTAATTAAGGTACAGCCCCAGCATTTGCCTGGTGTGAAAATGGGAAACCACGGAAAACCATCTTCAGGGCTGCCGACAGTGGGGCTCGAACCCACAATCTCCCGGATGCAAGCTCACAGCCGCGCGCCTCTACGCGCACGGCCAACTCGCCCGGTACAAAGAGGTTATAGGGAGGAAGAAAAAGGGGGAGTTTCCATAGCTACAGAAGTGAAATAAACATAGTTAAAGATGATATCTAAGACATAGAATAAGATCCCGAAATATAAAAATAAAGCGGCTAAACCAGCCAGGAGCTGAGACAAGGTAATCAAATAAACAACCATAACAGAAAAACTGAAGGTTTCATCCATAAGGTACAAAAAAAAAAAAAAAAACCACAGACCCGACATTCATACAACGCATCCACACATGCACACGTAGAGACCAGATGCGCAAGGCAACATAAAATGCCGAATCAAGACACACCGCGATAAAAACCGCAGTAGCATGAGATAAGCGAGTCACAGATTTATGAGCTCGATCTGAGCGTCCAGATCAAAGAATCAAGGTGGCCGCAATAGAGGGCAAGGCTCACCTAGTCCTTACAATAATCATCAAACCACAAATACGCTATGGAACCTATTCATATCACCCCCTGGTAGCGAACATGAATTGTACGGATTTAGCGTTTTAAATATACACCACAACATGAGCTCAAGTAATATGTCGCAGTAGGAGAGAAAGAAACAGGTCTCAAATGAAAAATCTTCATAATCAAACAACATCACACTCACCTCTATCAAAACGGGTCAGTGTTACCTTTTTTCTTGGTCCTACGTAGGAACATATATATATATATATCAATTAAATTATAAAGTAAAGGGAAAATTGAAAATTAATCCGCCACGATAACAATGAAGAACAAAGAACATAACCGGGATCACAAGGGCAATAGCCTAACATACCTGTGACAAGCCAAAAGAAGTAGTAAAACAATTAAATAATAATAATAATAATAATAATAATAATAATAATAATAATAATAATAATAATAATAATATTTAATGCAGCCAATGACCATATAATAATACAGTTATAGCCATAGTGGTCAATGTATAGTTTACATAGCATTTAACTATTAGAGAATTTTGTCAGCGAGATTTGTCTGCTTTTGCATTTTATCACATGGTATCTATCACATTGGTCGCCAGAGTTCACTTGGATCATGGTAGGTATCTCTCTTGCAGATTTTGTAGTGGAAACCATGGACCGCAAAGCGAGTCTTGGTGGCCTCAGTTCATAGTTAGCCGTTATCCATTCCCTGTTGATCATCGCGTCTGTGGAGAAGAAATCTAGCCATATATCTTCCCTTTTGTCCTGAAGTTCCTTTAATAGGCTCTGGTATGCTCCTGACGTGGGCGATGCTAATTCAAGCCTAGATCTTCAATATTGAAGGGTTCTCTGGCAAGCAGGTAGACCAAGCGTGATGAGTTAAACTTAGAGACTCCTAAAGCTTTTTTCAGAAATATAGCTTTTACCTTTTCAATTTCTTTGATCTCTTTCTTTTGCAATTGTTCCCAGATTAGTGTCAGGCCGTAGGTTAAAATCGGTGAGATCTTTCGCTTGAACACATTCAACGCAGTTTCCAATGAAATTTTCTGTATATTCTGAATGCTGTTCATGGCAGATATGGCAACTGCCACTTTTTCCTTAATGTGGTAGCTGAACGTGTTTCCGTTTGTCTGTACTGTTAATCCAAGATACTTAAACTGTGATACAACTGTTAGTGGTTCTCATCTGTAGTATATTATATCATTGGCTGCTGGCTTGCCACCTTTCCTGAAAGTCATTGTCACTGTTTTCTTCTTATTTAGTTGCAATCCATTGTGTTTAGCCCATGATGTAAGTTTATTGAATGCTTCTTGAAGGTTTTTTTATTTCACGAGACACCAGTACCATGTCGTCTGCGTATGCATTTTTTTTTTTTTTTTTTTTTTTTACATTTTCTGAAGCAATGATCCTGGAAATGTCCGCAGTCGCAATATTGAAGAGCAAGGGGCTGATTGGATCTCCTTGTAATACGCCAAGGTGGGTCTGACACGTCTGTATCATGTTGTTATTCAGAATATTCCTCAACATTTTTGTGATGTAGTTTTTACCAGTAATTGCTTCTAGTTTCTCAATGATCATAGTCCTGTTTAATAAATCAAAAGTTTTCTTGTAGTCTACGAAGGCAGCATGTAGCTTTCCTTTAGGGATTCTCAATGCGTCTTTTATATCTTCTAATAGACATTTTACCGGACGAGTTGGCCGTGCGCGTAGAGGCGCGCGGCTGTGAGCTTGCATCCGGGAGATAGTAGGTTCGAATCCCACTATCGGCAGCCCTGAAGATGGTTTTCCGTGGTTTCCCATTTTCACACCAGGCAAATGCTGGGGCTGTACCTTAATTAAGGCCACGGCCGCTTCCTTCCCACTCCTAGGCCTTTCCCATCCCATCGTCGCCATAAGACCTATCTGTGTCGGTGCGGCGTAAAGCCCCTAGCAAAAAAAAAATAGACATTTTATTGCCTGTAAGGTTGACTTTCCCTTTGTGAATCCAAACTGTTCTTCTGGTATTGCTCCCTCTACTAGGATGTATAAACGGTCTGTTAGTAGGCTAGTTAGTATTTTTAAATATGTACATTCTAGGGCTATGCCGTGATATGAATTTGGATCTTCCGTGTCTCCCTTTCCTTTGTATAGTACTTTAAGAGTGACAGTTCTCCAATTGTCAGGAATACTTCCTTGTTTCAAACAGTCATTAAACAGTTTTGTCCATACTTCCTTGAGTTTAGTTGCGGTACTTTTGAGATTTTCATAATATATTCCATCCGGTCCACATGTCTTTTTGTTTTTCGTCGTATTTATCGCTCGTTCTACCTCTTCCACATTGAAAGGTTCATAGCTAATTGTCGAGTAATCTTCCTCCCTCAGATCGGGTCGCGTTTCTTATGCTTATAGAACGCTTTTAAAATGCCGCTCCCACGTTTCCAGCGGGATCTCTTGGGAAATGTGGTTGTTTTGGTGATCCTATCTTGTACCATTGTTGTTCTGCCTCTTCTATAATTTTTCTCTCTTCTTTTGCCTGGAAGATTTCTTTCGCTTCCCTTATGATGTCTTTGTATGTCTTCCTAGCTTCATTATATTGTCTAAGGGATGTGTCCGTTGGTGAATTTCTTGCTCTTCTGAGTGCCTCTATTGCAACTTGTCTCGCTTTGTAGCAGATGTGATTGAACCATGGTTTCGCCTTCCTGTTTTGATGGATGTTGCGTATGATTGCACACTTAATGAGTCTTTCTATATTGGTTGTTGCATTATCTATATCTCCTTTTTGTATTAATCTTATAATATCTCCAGTATCTGTGTCCTTTAATATGTCTATGTCCAATTTTCTTCCTTTAAGTATATTTCCTCTTCCATTTTTAGTTATTGGTGTGCATTGTAGGTTTATTGTGGTGTCCACAGGTAGGTGTTTCCTTGCTACGACGTTTGTTAGTACTTTTTGTTGTGATGATTGACTATTGCTGAACACCAAGTCGATTGTGCTGCAGCCGTTCACACATATATATGTTGGAGAGTCTTTCTTATTTATAAGGTTTAGGCCTTCCTTTTCCAGATAGTTTACTACGGTCTTTGACTTGTCCTGTTTTATATCAATCCTGCAATTTAGATCCCCTTCTAGTATTATTATTTCTTTTTGGGATACTGCATTGAGAGCTACAGAGAGATCGTCAATGATATCGTTTTCTTTATAGTCAGGTTGAAAGTAGACCGCTATTATTACACAGAGCTTCGTTCTTACTACTAGGGTAGTATCAGATTTTAGTATGACTGTGAATGGGGATAGTCTTGTTTTTAAGAGCACCGTGATGCCACCTTTTGGTCTTCCACGTAAACCTTGAGTTGCAAAGAGATGTATACAGTAAAATCCATCGTAACTCCATTCTGTTTTGAGGAAAGTTCCGGTTAATATTACTGGTCATAAGGTCGGAACAAATTCTCTGGCACTAAACTAAGAGCATTATTTAATCCTTCAATATTCCACAATATCGTTCTTAAAGATTCTTGAGTGTCTATTACGTTTTCTGTGGTTGTTATTTCCTTATAGATATGCTTCCAGGTTGATACCTTGAGGTGAGCTATCTGTGAAACGTCTCGGAAAACGAAATCGTCTCACTACCACTCCTTTAGGCCAAAACTTTGGATCTTCTGTGTCCTTTAGTTGTTTGAATGGGAAGCCTACTTTGAATGACTTGTGGGCTCCCTGTGAGTTCAGATCCTCACAAACAACATTGTCTTTGATTCCCTTCTTTTTAAGGAAGTTTAAACTTGTGGTTTCTTTGGCTAGTTTACCAATGTAGAGCCATGCGTTTTTCTCTGCTGCTTGAAGTAAGTTGTCTGTTGACGTTGAAGTTCCCACGATTACCTGTTGAGAGCGTCTTTGTTGTTTTTATATACTACCTCTGTATATCTCGGCATGTCAATGCTTTCTTTGTCGTTAGTCTCCAAACATTGATTTATAGTTTCAGATTCTGATCACATGCACCATCCGCGTCTTCGATAGTTGCTTGTGTTGCCGGTTTGCATGGTTGTTTTGCGGAGGATGTGTTTTTCTTTCGTTGCTTATCTTCTAGTTTCGTAGAGTCCGCTGATCTACTGTCTCTTGAAAGGTGTTGGTTTGTTAGTTTAGAAAGATTTTTTACCATTTCGTCAATTTTCTTGCACATTTCTGCACGCATCTCTTCTAGTTCTTTTTGCATGCTTCTTTCCGCTTTATATAGAGTGACGACCTGTTCACAGTTGAAACATAACCATAGAAGTTTTGATTTTTTCCTTACTAGTTGATTTTAGCGCGTTAAAATGGCCTTGTTGTAATTCTGCACATGACAGATGGTGCCATCTTTGGCATGGTCCATCGCAGGTCACGGCTGTTTCGTTTTCTTCTACCCTCTTGTCGCATACAGAGCAGAAATCAATCCTTTTGTCTGCCACACCAGTTGTCAGAGCCTGCTGACTGTTTTTCTCTGACATGATTGATTCTATTTTCTATTCCTTGGACTGGAGTAATGAATAGGTATAAAATGCGAATCGATTCTACGTGTCCGTGCAGTTATTCTGCTAAGCTTAATTTCCTATCGTCACGCTCGATTTCAAGAACCAGTGAATTATTTATTCTTTGAATGATTTAGCGATATTATTCGATAACGAGAAATTTCCTGCAGCCAATACGGCATCTTCTAACGGATTGGACAATGGTTACATTTCTTTCTATAAATTATCTCTTGCTTGACTAATTACTAAAATTAGCACATTCCACTGAGAACTGGCACTTTACATACAGAAAAAACTTATTGCACCAAACAGGGAGAGCCTTATTCACTATACAATCATTGGTAAACACGCCCCGTATTTGCGTATGCGTATACTGGTTTCACTTTTTTTATAAGAATCCACACATATTAACAGATCCTGTATGTTGACTCAAAGCAGAGAGCAACGTATGGAAAAGTATAAATATTTTTAAAGTTCGGTACCATTTAAATGATACAAAACACATTTCATAACCCTGCCTCTCCATCCTTTTAACCAAGGCTTCCATTCTTTTCTCATAGATAGAGATCATACAAACCAAAGTTAGGATAGAAAGAAATGCTTTGGAAATTCATAATTGCATGATGCGCCATCTGTCATAACCAGGAGGAAGTAGATGTCAAGTCAGAGAATAGTTACCATCTATATACATAAAATAAGAGTTTTGTCTGTACATTGCTCAGAATTTGAAAAAAAATGGTATTTCTGTATCGTTCATGTCCACAGCAACAAGGAAACGCACTTTTTTCTTTTACGTAATTTCTGTCTGTCTGTCTGTCTGTCTGTCTGTCTGTATGTATGTATGTATGTATGTATGTATGTACACGCATCACTTGAAAACGGCTGAAGAGAATTTAATGAAAATCGGCATGTAAAGTCGGGGGATGAGCCACTACAATCTAGGCAATAATTCATTTTATTCACGCTGAGTGAAATGGTAGTTTAGGGGAAGACCTAAAATTCAATTCTCAAATATTTATATTTTAAGTGATCCTGTCGATAAATACTACATAACTAAAGTTACGTAGAATTACATTTCCGATCATTTATGTATTATACAATTTTACCGTACCGGCTATGATAACACTGATATTCATGAATTTCGATTTTTGTCGCTAAGTCCACATCAACGCCGAGCCACGAGAAAATGGGTAAACAGAATTTAATGAAAATCGGTATATGGAGTCGGGGAAGAAAGAACTGTAGTCTAAGTTATAAACAATTTTTCTGAACCTGGGTGAAATTTTAGTTTAGGGGTAGGCGCCTAAAATTTAATTTTTAAATACCTTCGTTATTGCTCCTATAGAAAAGTACTACATAACAAAAGTTATAGAGAATACAATTTCCGATCATTTATGTTTTATTTTACCGTACCGACTGTGATAAGAGTAGTATTTCAGAGGCGGAAGAAAACTAAATGCGAAGGCCTACAATATGGAAAGCGCATAACATTGATCAACAATAACATTACATTGACCATTGTTTGTTGTGATGTTCTTTGCCTCTTATCGTGCCCTCAACTCTGATAGATGGGATTACTGTTGCGTACCGAGTATAACAACCTGACTCAATATTGGCGGAAAAGAGCTGGGGAGTTAAAAACTGTTTTCTTTAGCAGCCATTCCTCTGGTTCATACACTGTCTGATACTGCTTGGTACGTAACACACTGGTTCATCAGTATTCCAGCTATTCACTCCCTACTCTGACGCGCTGTTTTGAATGAGCAGTATGCAGATTTGGCAGAGGATCACTTAGTAATAGTAGTATGACCTGGTCTAGAATTCAAATTACAGCACTACAATTCATTAATAATTCAAAATTCAACCCTGAAAAGAGACGTTACTTAAGAAAAGCGTCTTCCTCTTCACTTTTATTAAATTCTACATTCATTTTATTCGAAATTACCAGTGAAGAGGGGTTTTCTCCTCTGGCTTGGAGGAAAAATTTGCCTCCAAGTCAGATAGATTTTTCCGCCACCAGTGTAGTGAAATGAGATTTTCCGACTCATCGGGTACTCCTAGGAAAGAGATTAGTAAAAGGGCATAGATTTGTCCTCCTGGGACACCCCGCTATTCGAGACCCCCCCCCGCGAACGAAAAAAAAGTCGAAGAGTGTTCACGGATCAAGGCTGTGCGGCTTGGCCATTCTAGCTCTGGAACTTTGGACTGTTAGATCGGCAGCGTAGTACTGTTCGTTAAAAGTGAGAAAATGTGTTGTTTTTCGTTAGATCGAGTATTTCATATTGCTTTTAATTGCGCCATTCCTACTGACGTCATTGTAATGACCTATGTTCATTTCACTTAGAAAAACCACTAAGGCAGTCTTTCTGAGAATGTAAAAAGCAAGTGGAGAGTGAGCATCTGCCATGATAATGAAAACTCCCCAACCTGATTGTGACAGTGTAGGCAAGCAGACCTATCATCACAATGAAAATTCCCTAACCCAGTCTTCATATGAGAAAAGAAGTTTAGTGACTTCCCCGTCGCGTTTCTAGGGTAACGTTGCAATGCAATGACCTATGTTCATTTCACTTAGGAAAACTACTAAGGCAGTCTTTCTGAGAAATACAATCTTGCTCACAAGGTGTACACTACTTAACATAGAATTCTGTATACAATGTAGAATTCCGTAGCGAAGCACGGGTACATCAGCTAGTATTCAAATAACAGACATATGATATCGATATCAGGGAATAAAATAACAAGACCACTAGGTGTGCAACACCGTGCAGTAAAATCCAAGAACCATGTTCAGTAAAGGAGATACGGCTCTTGCAACTCGTGAATGGCAGTCTTCTTGCATGGTCTCCACCTTGATAGTTGTTTCCCATGCGGAATACAACGTAAGGAAACCGAAGCAAACGAGTCCAACTGCCAAACCAGATGTGCGATGCTGAACAAACAGTTTCACTACAACAGTATCGTGTTGTCCGACTCGCTGGCTGAACGGTCAGCGTCCTGACCTTCGGTTCAGAGGGTTCCGGGTTCGATTCCCGGCCGGGTCGGGGATTTTAACCTTAATTGGTTAATTCCAATGGCACGGGAGCTGGGTGTATGTGTTGTCTTCTTCATCATTGCATCCTCATCACGACGCGCAGGTCGCCTACGGCCGTCAAATAGAAAGACTTGCACCTGGCGTGTCGAACCCGTCCTGGGATATCCCGGCACTAAAAGCCATACGACATTTCATTTTCAGTATCCTGTTTCTTTTCTTAGGAGGATCGTGCACACCATACAGTTTTGCCAGAAACTTTAGGAGCACACTATAATTTGAAAATAGGCGAGCCTGGACTTTGTAATCGAATAACATTTCACTAAAAATACGCGCTGGGGCAGTGTTGGCAGATGTTTGGAGTTAAAATTCCCAACATATTTCTATAATTCCCTCATCTTCCTGATTTTTCCCACAACTCCGATATTTATAGTCCTAAAATATCAAACCAAGCTTCATGCTCTGTAATACATCATAATAAAAATGTAGTGATATGACAAACACACCAATGAAAACGGAACAGAAACAGTAATTGGTATAATATATCTAATACCAGTTGTTCTCCCACTTACTCAGGCAATAATTCACTTCGAATCCTCCTTTTCTTAGCTATATACTATTCATAAAATTTCGCTCTTAATATTTGCACTGCTACAATGGACAGTACAAATTATTAAGTGATCAGCCGGAACACTCCATCTGTCCGGCGATAGGTACCATAACACTCTAAGTTACTGATAGATTGCATTATTAACATTTAAAATATGATTTCTGTAATACTAATTATTTCGTGTGGCTATTTCTAGCCGGGTGCAGACCTTGTAAGGCAGACCCTCTAAAAGATCTGCTATTGCTCACACTGAGCATACGTTCTGCTATTAAACGTGCTACTTGTACATTATTGATAAATAATTAATTCAAAACTTGAAACTTATCACCTATTGAGCGACTGGCCACGTTGTCACGGATAGTTTCAGGATTTCAACGAAAATAGGGAGATTTAAAAAAATACTGTGCTATACGAAACGAAAGTATGGCTCTCATTTTAATAGGACAGTTCGTCAGTTTACACATGTAAATAAACTGTGTAATATTTTATGTGAACTTGAGATATTCTTAATTTTTTTCCTTTTTCCCACGATTCCTCAACCGCGTCCATTTTTCCCTCGTCCGTGAGAAATTTCCCTCAATCTGGCAACACTGGACCGAGGCAATGGGTACTGCAACTTCAACGAATGTACGATAAATCAACAAACAAATTTGAGAAAACAACTGACGCCTAACAAAGAATAACTTGCGCAATGTTGCCAAATGAACCTCCCAGAGTTTCTTCAAATTTAGGGCCCGCGAATACAGAATGAGCTTCAGCCGTAACGATGGCTCAATAGCTCAATAGCGCGGGAGACGGAGAGGCGCTGGTTCCCACCCTTGGCTGTCCCGAGAATGACTTTCCGTGGTTTTCCATTCTCCTCACCACGGCTCTACAGCTCCCCCTCAGAGACGGAATGCAGACACTCTGTAGTATAGTAGTAAGAGTAGTTCACATTTAGAAAGCAATGTCTGCTATCAGACGGAAATGGAGTCGTTTTGAAAACCGCTAGGTTTATATAACTCAGATCCTACCTCAATAATACAGTTACACATTTACAGATTATCTGCTGATGATAAACTAGCAGTAAAAACAGAAACAGCCGGAGAACACTGAGGACACAGCGAAGGCCGGAAGAGCATTGTTATGAGAACATATATAATTATGTAAATGAGTTCAAAGAGAACGTGATCCTGTGCGGGCTGTCCTCACCATGTTCCACCTCATCATCTCTGTTCTGGTGTTCGGTGCCCTGCTGATTTATGGACAGGAGTACACCAAGCTCGGGGTAAGAAATGTTCTCGGTCTCAAATTAATATGGATTAACCAGGGAGCTTTACTATTCTCTGTGGCTATCGCTTGAAGCCAACGGCCACGGCCCCCCTGTAGAGCACGTTGTGGGCATAGGGAAGTAGGGAAACTTCGATTGCACAATTATGTCTAATCGTCTTCAAAATAACACGGCAATTAACTGTAACAACATTCTTTGGCTAACGAACCTATTAATAATTTATTACTAAGCTATACAGAAGCGTTTTCTATGCCTAGCAGGCTTAAATCCACTCTCTCACTAGTTGATTATCGATCATAAAAATAGGAGATGTAAATCTTCACCAGATATCGGTAAAGACAAGGAGTAGGCTATTCACAACAGCATACAGCCATCCGAATGACTAAGGGAAATGTGCAATAAATCACCAAACTGGACTTAGCAACATCGTTTACTACACATCATAGAGTGGTGATGATTATTGTTTTAATAGGAAGTATAAGCATCAAGTAAACCATTTTCTATTAACAATAATCAGAGGGAAGGGGCCCAACACCTCGAAAAATGAAGGTATTTGCCAACGAAAGACAACGCCCACGAAAAGCGTGAAAATGAGTCTCCTTAGTCCTCCACACGTAATACCGCCGGGTTCGGAAAAGAACAAGAGTTGACCAAGGGACGTTGGATAGGATAAATGAAAGTGAGGAGCCTGACACAAGGGGTAGCAATGCAGAGCTCACCTAAGGGCCCCGTGGTCGCCAACCCACACTCCCAAATTAAGAGCTCGCCTCTTTTAGTCGCCTTGTACGACAGGTAAGGGATATTGTCGGTTTTTCTACCGCCCCCACCCACAACGGAATACATATTTCACAGGTGGTAAGTAAGTCTAATCTACAAATTCTTACGAAAAGTGGACGGTACTTCTGGGACTCCGAAATACTATCACAATAATAATAGAGGTAATATCATATACTGTACTAAATATTATAAGCCATACGTAGAATCTTACACTTGAGAAATTTTATCCCTGGAATATTTCTGGTTTTCCGATTCGTGCAACCATACGCACAACACGACATTATAATAGCTACAACACCAGCTTAAAATCAGTATCTCTTTAACGTTTTAGTGCGTCGTACAGTGTTCACGTCTGAAAATTCCCGTAATTACATTTGCGTTTACCGTATTCACTTCGGTGAGCTGTGAAGGGTTTGGCTGTCAAAAAGCAACACGCGTTCTTGCAGCTATATACGACCACGCCCCCTTTGTAGACCACTGTCATTGGGCTTCACTCTCAGAGCTCCAAGGCATCTCCCGGATTCGTTACTCCCTGGGATTAACCACGGGCCCACCATTATTAGGTATAATAGCGAACAGTTTCCTAAATTACTTAGAAAAACATGTCTTAACCAAACAGCATTCTAAAGGAATCCTTCACTGTAGCAGATATGTAGATGACGTACTATGCATATATGATAATGACGTCACAAATGCACAACATTTACTGAACACATCGAATTCAGTGAAACCAGAAACTAACTAAAAATCAACTTTTTTAGACATCACGATCAGTAGGAATAATGTCAACCTGGCATACAAACTCTGGCATCACACACAACTGACGACGAATCCGACCACCCATACACATACAAATTAGCAGGACTGAATACAATGATACCCAAAGTAAATTTCCAAACAAATGAGCAAAACATATTTCAGTGAAGAAATACAAGTAATAAAACAAATCGCGAAAGAAAACAACCACCCTCCTGACAGTAGGCAAACTATTAAATAAAGGAAAACACAGAAACAATCACACAGGAAAGAGAAAAAATAAATTGCCCTCAACTACGTGAACGAAAACATACAAAATAGGTAATATTTTCAGAGACATGGTCTAAAAGTAGCCTTTGGAACGAATAACACACTAGAGATAACACAAATGCAACCTGAAAAAAAAAAAGACTTACTCCAAATCAGGAGTTTATGAACTTAAGTGTCAATAGCCTAACTGCAATGCCACATCGATAGGCCAGACATGACGTAATTTCCACACCCGATACAATGAACACAAAAATGCGATCAGATACAATCGGAATTCAGCCGTCAGAGAGCACATATATGACAATTCGCAACATTTTACAGATATGAACATAGATCTAAATATTTAACGCATCGGAGATAAAATCAGATCTTTGAGTATTAAAGAAGCGATCGCAATTTATGTCGCACAAGGAGCTAACGGAATAAATCTCAGAGATCATACGCATTTAAATAATTACCTCTCTTCGTCCTACTTAATGAACTTCTGAACAACGTCACACATTTGTTTGCAGTAGCGCTTAATGAATGCCGCAGGAGGATACTCTCAGCAACTTTTGTCAAACGAGACGTTTTTTAGGTTATTATTTATCTACAAGATACTTTTAAACTCAGTTCAGTACTTTTATTTCATCAAAATAATTACCTTGCATTTCATTTCTAATGCACAAAAATGAAATATAACACGAAGAAGCAACATTTCTTCAATGAACAGAGCTTACTGCCTGCAGAATCTTCCCCTCAACCCCTTATTTAGTTAACAAGACCAAGCAGAACATCGACGCAGTCAAAACGCAATTGCTGAAGGTAACGGACGATTTATTAGCAGCTTTCATAACTAGAGAAACATTTATGTAAGTCAATAAGGTGACTGTAGTTGTCCTCAACTACCACTATTTGTTATTTCTTGTTCACAATATCACCAACACGGAATCACTGGCAAGTTTACGAACATAAAGCATGATTTAAAGCGATTTGACAGAATCGAAGATGTTCTTGTAGAATGAAACGTGTCATTCTTCGTTTAATAGTGTGTATGTTACAGTGTTATAGAGAATGTGTCAGAACGGGTACGATGCGCATTGGTATCACCCAGATATCACAATAAAATTTGTCACAAATGGAACATAATAATTGCTTTTACACATATCAAGAGAAAAATCTCTGGCAAATGAAGAAATATTTCATTTTTCGAGTATATTATGTATACGTAAGAACGATGGTGAGGAGAAAATGAGGTTACTTTGTTATTTCCTGGCGCGCCTTATTTGCTGAGCTTCAGGAAAGGGAAGGGGAGGGAGAGGATGTGGGAGACAGACATAATGTTCCGCGCGTATGCACAAGCTTCCTCGTCGACTCGCAGAGGGTTGTTCTTGTCCATCACAGGCGATATCCACAGTTTGTTTATTGAACAGCCGTAACTATTACTAGCCGAGTGCAGCTCTTGTAAGGCAGACCCTCCGATGACGGTGGGCGGCATCTGTCATGTGTAGGTAACTGAGTGTTATTGTGGTGTGTGAGTTGCAGGGATGTTGGGGTCAGCACAAACACACAGCCCCCGAGCCACTGGAATTAACCAATGAAGGTTAAAATCCCCGACCCGGCCTGGAATCGTACCCGGGACCCTCTGAACCGAAGGCCAGTACGATGACCATTCAGCCAACGAGTCGGACACAGCCGTAACTGCACACACAGTGCAAGGAAACACTGTTATTAAGACACGCTTCAAAGAACATATAGCAAAGAATAGTTATGTACATAAAAATTATTTCAAACCTAAGTCTAAGAATTTACAGAGAGTTATAATGTATTTATTTATATAATTCTGTATTTCCCACATCACTGCATTTAGTTATACATTTCAGATTGGATCCACTTTTATTACACGTTTTCAATATTACCTAACCCAAGAAATAACACGAATGTAGGCTCACTTGTTTACTGATGATCTGTGTTACTTTTAGGATTGTAGTTTCTGTCAACAGTAAAACGCACTGCCATAATCTACATAACAAGAAGAAAATCAAAAGAAGAACTCACCCTCAGCTCGGGAAAATGAGTGAAACATACTCCTGTATTCTTCGTAATAGTTACATTTTCGGTTAGGATTTTCGTCTTCCATGAGTTTCTCCTGCCGTCATTCCTAACAAATAAAAATATTGATGTATAGTACGTCGTGATACTCACAACTTTGTGGCAATGTATTTAAATTATTAACATTATATTTCCATAAAAAATATGCTATACGGTAACGATTCAATGAGTAATTTCCTTCCTTGAATTTCCATCACTTACTACATGAAAATAACATACCTAACCTAAACTATGAGGTCTCATTATCTCAGTAAGAGCTGTTTTTATGTAAATTATGATAAATTTAGAGAAGTATTGTGCAATATACTTAAAAATAAAGGTCTATCTTTTAACAGAACGCTTTCAATTACTATGTATTACATTCACAAATACAATTCATAACATTCACTTAGACCGCCCTAATTGATCAGCTGGTTGGCTTGGTGCGCTTCCTACAGTACGGCCTGCACATCACAAAAGCAGTGTTTATTTATTTTCTATAGTTCGGCGCTCTGCCACTCAACCGTCAGATTCCAACTCCGAAAAAAATTGATGTATGACAGGAATTGAACACCGGAACAGAACGGAATTGTTTACTACTACTGAATAAAGTGTGTTGTGACGTTTTATGTTATGCTTCCAGGGCCCGTACCTGATCAACGTGAACAGGGTGGAGCACTGTGAGGGCGAGAACGTAAACAGTATGATAGACTTCAAAGTGATTAAACGCAAGATAAGCAAGGACGAGTTCAGGTACGACGTGAACTATACCCTGAAGCTACCATTCAGTGATGACATCGGGATGATTGTGAGTACTGATATCAGTTAAGCATTCAGCAAGCTCAACGCTGCACTGCACTTCATCATCGTCATCATCATCATCATCATCATCATCAGGTCTATTTACGGTCTTAATTCATCTCTGAGCTGCTTGTCCGATAGAGCTACTTCCTCTGGGTTGGTACTGTAAGATTTGCTTCGGGATTCTTTCGCTTCTCATTGTTGATAAGATCAGAGACAATACGCGACACTTACGGATTTCGCCTTGCTAAAATAGGACACAATTCGACGGTGGCGCTCCTAGTGACTTGACCTGAACAAATCGCGCTAAATTCAAATATCAATGGAAATGTATATACGGAAAAGGATAAATAAATTACGTCTAGAAAGAAAGTGTTATTGAGATATTAATTTCGAAGTGCTAAAGCAATTCTGGATAAATGAATGAAAAATTATTTAAAAGGTTATTATTCAAAGACTGAAATTAGACACATAAACGAGATATGAAATGGCCTGCTGTGAAATGGCTTGATTTTTCATTTATGCATTACTTTTTTAGCTTTAGCATTCCTGCCTGAACTTTTACGGTTGGATTTGTCCTTTTTGTCATTTAAAAACATTTTATCATCACATTAAGACACTTGTCAATAAAAATATCAGCACATTCCTTACACACATGATGCAATGAAATAACAATTAAAATCTGGACAATTTTCCTCTTAACATGAAGCCTACTAACAGAAAGAAAATCTATAAAATTCCGGCTTTAATCTGAGAAGAGGGATAAAAGAAAGAAAAGTATGAAAATGTTGTCGATAGTGATGCTTTGAGGAATATTTACGTATTTACGTACAATTAGAGTAAAAATTTAACATATCCTTGGTTGTATAGTCGAGGATTTCTAAAGTCGCTGGCCTGGAAATTATCTGAACAGATCTTATAATTCTTATATAAGCGTAACGTCCCTTCTTTCTTGTACACCTTATCCAAATCACTTCTGTGACATTTCAAAACCCACAGATCACACCTACAACACATCGGTATTGAAGGTTAACTGCTGTACTATAGAATAAAATATGCGTATTACATTTTATGCCAGTTAAAATATGGGTCACCGAGCTCGATAGCTGCAGTCGCTTAAGTGCGGCCAGTATCCAGTAATCGGGAGATAGTGGGTTCGAGTCCCACTGTCGGCAGCCTTGAAGATGGTTTTCCGTGGTTTCCCATTTTCACACGAGGCAAATGCCGGGGCTGTACCATAATTAAGGCCACGGCCGCTTCCTTCCAACTCCTAGGCCTTTCCTATCCCATTGTCGCCATAAGACCTATCTGTGTCAGTGCGACGTAAGGCAAATAGAAAAAAAATCACACGCTACTATTTAATTACGTCAACTCACTGAAAACGCATAAATAACACCAAAAACTTCACACAAAAATACACGTGCTCTTATGAGAGAATCAGTACTGTTCAGGTCTATCCGCTAGAGTGAGCTCCAATAGCTGTCCCTCGATATCTCGCTCAGTGTTGCGTATTATCTCTACTGTATTTGATAAGATCCAACGGGGTAGAATAACATAGGAGCGGCTGTATGAATGCCATCAGCGCTACTTGGGTAGGCAAGTTCATAAAAGGCAGCCATGTCTTAAGATGCCAAAAGAAAGTGAGTTGGCGCGAGAAGATACGATCAGGGAGATTGTGCTTTGCGATTGAACAACGTCTGTATTATGAAGTGAAAAGTTATATTTTCGCCTTCAAGAATGCCAGCCGTATGTTCAGTGTACGGCTGCGCTAGTAGGAGTAAGGTGTTGAGTATGTATGGTGATTGATAATGGTTCTTTTTTCCGACTTATGATAAATGATGATTTCTTGGTGCCCGTTTATATTTTGCCCTTGAGAGTTCGTTTTGTTGGTGGTATGATTCAATGACTTTTCTCTCTCTCTCTCTCTCTCTCTCTCTCCTTAATGGTCCTGAAGGCTACGTGCCACTCTCCGTGTTTTGTCCTTTGGCTTTGGTTTGATGTAAGCCTATTTCAGTCAAACGTACACCAAGCATGGTAAATACAGCATTTTACAGCTGTTTGTGAAATTTATGAAGTGTTTCTTGTAGATGTCAGTCGCATTAATATTTCAAATTAGGATACACTTTATATGAACAATCAAAGTTACCTTTCAGCTAGTAATCCCAGTACGACACGGTAGCAAGAAAAAAGTGATGTTTCCCCTATATTATAATAAATAATTACATTGAACAATTATAGTGGTTCACAGGGGAATGCAATACGTTTAAAAATATGATCAGAATGAGATTGTACCCTGGTGCAGATCCCTTTCGCTTTAAGGATTTCCGTCATAAATACTCATTTATGGCCAAGGATTTTATTGTAATTTACGCTCAACCAGAAGAGCCAAGCAATATACTGTTCTTTTCCGATTTCGTGCCCTATATCACTGTGTAAAGATTCTCCTTATATCCTTTTCGAACCACCCTGCGATTAGCTCGTCGTGATGTTCGCTTCGCGCCGCAACATGGATGAAGTTGCGCTGTTCGCACTCTATGATTATTAATGCTCTAAGCTTTCTGCTAACGGTCTTTTACCTTTCACCAGTGATTCTATAATTGGTATTTTCTAAACTTTTCGTCATTCGAGAGCCAACTCCCCTTGCTTATCTGACCCCTGGAAACATGGCGGACGTTCGTTCAATTAGGCTAGCTTCAGCCAGACAGCGCTTCCGCCTCTCTATGTAATTCTAGCTCACTGATACGATCCTTTCAGTAGAGCGATGCTGGTAGAGATTATTGTTCTAAAAGGAAGTCCCAGCTGGGCAACCGAACTTTTAGTTTAGGTTAAATAAAGAATAACAGAGAACAGTATTGCTCTTATGACAACAGTGTTGCCATATCGAACGACTCTGCTCAACAGCATCACGGGAAAACTGTGGCATATATCGGTACCCGTACTTAAGTTCAAAATAAAGGAAGGAAGAAAGTAAGCTGCAATATATGTATTTTTTTAAGGCTGATGACACACGGAGCGGTTTTTGCCGAGTCGGCGCATGTTTCTGTTGTATCAGATGGGATGAAACAGACACAGCGGTGCTCGCCGATAGGCGGCGGATTTGGCGACTCGCCCTGTCATTTAGCTGGCGGTGCAGCGAGCGTTTTGAAAACTTTGTGCACGCTCTAGCGCCAAGTCGGCCGTGGCTGAATTTACGTGGCGATTGCATCATTGGTAGGTATTCCTGTATTAGATATCATGAAGTATCTTTGAAATTCAATAATATACACGTAAAAGGACTTTTGGAATAAGAATAAGAACAATAATTTATTTTTATATAATGTTAGCTAGCTTCCTCACCTAACGTCGCGCTCACTAATGTGTTTTGTCCACTGTCTGCTCGATACGCACCCGACGACTGTTTATAAGCAGTCATTTTAGATGCAGATCGAGGAGGCAGTGGTTTCGTCACAGTCGGCAAAAACGGCTGTGTGTATCAATGCACATATAAAGCCTCAGTATTGAAGTTCAAGGCAAACCGGGTGAAAATAGAGAACAGATAATTTGTATAGGCTCGGGATGGTGGATGCAGTTACTTGCATTTAATAAATTTGCCCAGGCAACGCCGGGTACTGCTGTGTTGTCATATCGCGCCACGAAAAGAATGGTAACAATAAAATGCGCTTGTAAAAAAATGGTAAATATGTGGCAAAAATAAAATGCGCTTAAGGAACAAAAGCTAAATAACAAAACCAAGCAGAGATAAACATCATAGCGAATTTCTGCATCAGTACAAGTCATGCCATAATGTATCGCTGCACACCACAGCATCAAAATCTTCAGTCAACTGCTGTACAGTACAAGAATATTAGAACACACACACAAGCTGTCGGCGATTCACAGCGTAACGGATTACGCGTAAGGAAAACGGCGGAAGGCAACAAAGCGATGGCTGTTCCTGCCGTTGTGCTTCCTCCCTGCGAATGTACTTATGAATTAGAGAATGTTAAGTAGTTATTTTAGTAAGAACATGCCTCATCCATTTTCTTTCTTTGATAATACAATATAAAGTGCATTATAACATTCTTTAATCACGAGGAATTATGGGTGTCTAAGAGGGGGAGAACTCATTCCTTGTAGGTCCATAAGAGCAATACTGTTTTCTTAAAATGGAATGAGCTATAGTTACCACAGATTCAAAAATGGCGGATGCCGGGTATGGTGATATGAACAACGACATTAAAAATATAGACTGCTAATCTGATGGCCATCTTTGAATCTACTTGAACCACTGGCAGCCATGACACTTGTAGGCAAAACATATGCTTATTTCCTCTGAATCTGCCATAGAAAAGGCTCTGCAGAAGTTGTTGTGTGTTGGAGTACGGTCTTTGAGAAGGTGTGCACGGTTAAAATAAATAAATAAATAAATAAATACATAAATAAATGTAGGCTATGAATTCAGTCGAATGAAGTCAGGCGAGGTTTGACCAAGAGAGGTCCGGTAGAAATATTAAAGTGGTAAACCTGGTAGGATACCGTATGTGGAAGGAATGCTACACTCAACCAGGGGTCAGGTGTTCTCAACTTTAGAATCTGGGGTTACCTCATTTAGTGGCCCCTTACGACAGGCAGAGGATGCCGTAGAGATATTGTACACCGCAACCAACGGACGTATGTGCTGCATGTCGCACAGCACTTCTTAGAAAGTAGCCATAAGTAGCAAAAAGCATAAAACGTAACAAACCAGACAAAGAAGCAAAATTCAAAAATTATACCAGAATGACACTGAAGGTATGTCATGAAAAGGCAGTGGTATCTCCCTCTACGCGTGTGAATTCCTCAATGAACTGCTGCACGCATAACATGTCTTTCTGTAGCGAATGACTTTATTGTTCGTGCATGACGCCGAATTATCCATTCTTCTACATACGTAATTCTCGTTTTAACCAAGCAAATGCTCACCATATTCACAGCGCTTATTTCATTATAACATCAATGCAACATTAAGCATGTTTGAAAATGTCGTGTTTATTCTTAAATATATCTTTAATTTGCAATAACGTATAATCTCATCAATTCATTGAACTGATAAGGGCTAACTGTCAAGACTAAGAAGTAGCAGCCGCCATGACAGTTGTAGGCAAAAGTTAGTTCGCTGTGCTTCAACCAGGGGCGCTGTAACGAGTATGTTTAGCAGTCTATATATCTTTAGCTCGTTGATCTTTAATGCCGTTGGATATGAATCAGAACGAGTGGAGTAACAAGTATGGAGTGGTGGCTCAAGAACATCTATAATAGTATCAGACCTTAATACAAAGTGAACATGGCCGACGCATTGGTTGAATGTAAAGAAACCCGTGTTACATAAACATAGCCTTCTGATTACCGTATCGAATCGTTAAGCTGTCAATAATAACGTACAAATTTAAATATCTGATGTTAAGTTAAAATAACAACAGAAGGAGATCCATCTCAAAATATAAATCATTTCGAACAAATGTCGCCACTAAACACATGTAACGCAGATGTCTATAAGGGTGTTTTTGTGATCATTTTAAGCTGTATATACAGGATTGTGAACGAGTACATTGACAATGTTGTGAGATGGACAGCAGACAGTGGGGTAAAATGTCAGGTTGCAACCTTTACCAAGAGGAAAGTCCTCTCAGTTTTAATTAGCCTACTGTGTTGTTGGGAGGATCAATATGAGCACCTAGGTGTTAATATAAGGAATGGTGTTCAATGGGGTAACGAGGTTGTAAATAAGGAATGCACATCGTTATGAGGGTATTTACGGGTTGTAGTAAGGATGTAAAGGAAAGAGCGCGAAAGTCTCTGGTAAGGCCCCAACTAGAGTATGGTTCCAGTATATAGGACCGACACCAGGATTACTTGCTTTGAGAACTGCAAAAGATCCAAATGAAAGCAGCACGATTTGTTCTGGATGATTTCTGACAAAAGGGTAGTGTTATGAAAGAGTTGCATACTT
Organism: Anabrus simplex; assembly: GCF_040414725.1. Lineage (NCBI taxonomy): Eukaryota > Metazoa > Arthropoda > Insecta > Orthoptera > Tettigoniidae > Anabrus > Anabrus simplex. The sequence goes on from NC_090278.1 coordinate 94,520,939, forward strand.
TTGACTGGGAAGACTTGGGAGCAAGGAGACGCAAGATCTTTCGAGCTGTCAGTGGAGAAATGGTGTGGAATGACATCAGTAGACAAATAAGGTTGCCCGTAAGGTTAGGGCTGCGCAGCTGTGAGCTCGCATCCGGGAGATAGTGGGTTCCAACCCCACTGTTGACAGCCCTCAAGATGGTTTTCCGTGGTTTCCCATTTTCACACCAGGCAAATGATGGGACTGTACCTTAATTAAGACCACGGCCACTTCCTTCCAACTCCTAGGCCTCTCCTATCCCATCGTCGCCGTAAGACCTATCTGTGTCGGTGCGACGTACGGCAAATAGCAAAAAAAGATTGAATGGAGTTTTTAAAAGTGGGAAAGACCATGATATTGAGATAAAGCTGGCTCAGTCCGGTGGTATTTGAAGGTGCTCAAGTACGTCAGCCTCGTGTTGGTATAAAAGAACTCCTGCGGGACAAAATTTCGGCACCTCGGCGTTTCCGAAAACCGTCAAAAGTAGTTAGTGGGATGTAAAAACAAAAACATTATTATTATTATTATTATTATTATTATTATTATTATTATTATTATTATTATTATTATTATTATTATTTGTTTATAGGACAAGAACTAAGAGATTGGAGGGAGATCTTTGGTAAATCTCCAACTTCCTTTGAAATAATTTAAGAAAAGGTTAGGAAAACAACAGGTAGGCAATCTGCCACCTGGACGACAGGGCAGATCATTCGTGGTTGATATGTTTGTGCACTAATAACACTGATACATCAGCGATACTGAACACTAATTGTATCACTAGAATTCTGTCAAGCTCATGCATTACATGTAAAACGTCAATTATGAGGTTATAATAGGGTGTATCAGTTGAAAAAAATAGCAGGGAAGGTCAATAATATCCTTATTTCGTGGATATGACATTGAAGAAATAAAAACCGATATCTACTCTATTTTCTGCCAAACGTAATTCTTTTCATCCTATGTATGTCATATCACACGACATTCCTGATTCTTAAAGCAGTTTGCAATGTTTATTCAAGAGTCCTTTACTTTGGGTAACAGAACCAATAAATACCATCTAGAAATACCCTATATTTAGATAAGCAATATGTGAAAAATTCACAATATACGTCTCTACGATCCAGGAAATAAGTAAGACAGGACTGTATCTTAAAATAACAGTGCTGGGGGAATATCTGATGCGTTTCATAGAGTGACAGTTTCAATTCAATCAATCAATCAATCAATCAATCAATCAATCAATCAATCAATCAATCAATCAATCAATCAATCAATCAATGATCTAAATTTAGGACTGTCGTCCAAGTGGCAGATTACGTACCAGTCTTATCTTAAATGATTTCAAAGAAGTTGAATATTTATCGAACTAGTGTGGATAAAGTAGAAGGCATCCTTCGTAAATTACTCCTGTCCGCAATTCTTCTTCCTATAAATCAATACGTGTTTTAGAAATACTGATATATGGTCCCTTACAGTAAGTATTTATTGACCAATGCGTTGGGTGTTAATGAGTTTTATACGAATATTCATTCGCCACCAGGGAACTTCAAATCGATTCTACTATAGTTGGGCCCACGAGAGTTGAAGTCTGACATTTGAGCGGCGACAGCAGTAACTACGAAGTACGCTGTGTTGTCATAGTTACTTCAGTCTGCAGCATATTAAGTCACCTATGTTGGCCTAATACAATTCAATAAACTTGGATCCGTTTAAGGTGCTAATAAATCCGGCATTTAAGACAGCACACGTCATTACCGATAAATGTAAGATTTCATATTCACTAAACTGACAATAACCTCAACAGATGCACATGTTAAATAGAGAATAGAACTGCACAATAGCCACTGATTATCTTAAAAAAGAAAATAAACTAACAACGAAAATAACATTCAGGAAACAAACACTTACATTATTATATAAACCAGCAACAACTAACACAGTACCGCTCCGAATAATATGACAAAAGCGACTGAGAGCAAGCCAACCCACGTGGAGATAGCTTCCTTAAATGTGGCATCTCTGTTACCGTTGCCGTGGCAGCAGATCGTTTTCGAGCAGCGTTAGTGAACTTTTTCTCGTTGGTGGCGCTAAACATCAGACTTCAACTCTCGTGGGTCCAACTATACTGACAAGGGACACCTTTGACCTCGAACTCTCGGAACGGCACGAAACCATGCTTACAATAACAAGCAATCATAAACAAAACAGTGCGTCATTTCCATGCAAAACGTTGCCTTCTACCTTAAGTAACATTTTAATACAGAGAAAACAAAGTAACAAGATATCAATACCATAGGAAGGAAATTATATGTAATTTAATGACGTCAGTGTATCATTACATTTTCAATCAGCAGCGCCAAAAAATATCTGCTTAAAATACTTATAATAGCGCAAGAGACACATATACAGCAGTACCACACACCTGAAAGTGCTTATATTAGTCCTCAAAGTGCGGATGCGGGATTTCGATGAAGTGGTTAAAACAAAGAGGAGAGATCATGTGCACACATCACTAAAGCCACGTTATCACATTCCAAATCGCTTTCGTATTCACGCAGTCCAATATCAAAAGCCACACTAATTACATTTTCGAATGATGATGTTGGTATGTCAATGACATAACCTGGCTTTCCCCAAGCATACTGCAACATAGGCTTATACGTAAGTCCAGCAAATTGATTGTAAATCACAGAGTGAAGTTTCACGATGAAATAACGATCATGTACCTTCACTTGTGGTTTGGCACCTTGTAGTCTTACAAAATCAGTAATCCTTCTGATATAGAGTTTATATTGCTGAAAGAAGTAAACATCAAGGGGTTGGCAATATTTTGTTGTTTTCGGTGGCAATATCTTCAGCGAAACATCTTTGTTTGGAAAACTTGCACCTAGAAGTGTACGATCTGTATGACCTGCCCAGGAATCACACAACAATAGGCTCTTTTCATTTGTTACATGTCCGCCAAGGACTAAAGTTAGAAAACGTTTTATGTGTTCTTTAGTCATTTTTCCACTTTTGCTTGCCTCCACATGAATGTTTCGTGGACAGGTTGTTTCAAGTTTCTTTAAAATATTTGGACCGTTAGTGCCTCGTGTCTCTTGAAAACAGATGTACAACTTGTTTGCTAGTCTGCCTGCCATTGATAAAGCCACATCAATTGTGTAGCTGTGGGCAGAGCTATGTACAAACTGCAACACACTACCTGTAGTTTTCTCTCCTCTGTAGGACAGTGTTGATGCTGAAGACATGTCATACTGGAATTGACTCTGGTCACTGTTCCAAACATTACCTTTCTCCACACCCTCCTCTGTTATAAACATGTTCACTTCTTCCACAATCTGTTGTGCCTGTATATCACTATCACTATCACTATCAGCCATATTCAATCGTTTTTACGATGTGGCCTCTTTAAGTCCGAAGCAAGGTAGGTTTTCATGAGGTCTCTCCATCTGGGACGGTCTTGAGCGATGTTCTGCCAAATGATCCCAGTAATCTTCCGGATGTCTTTATCCCATCTGTCCGGTGGTCTTCCCCTTGGTCTGAGATGATCTTTCGGACACCACTCAAGCACAAGCTTTGTCCACCTATCATCAGTTCTCCGAGTAACATGGCCTGCCCACTGCCATATAATGTCTGTGAAAAAAAGTAAAATGGCGGCATGTGTGTGTAATTGTGTCTCATGTTAAGGAATCTGTAATTTAAGTGCAATAAACGTGTGCAGAATCATAGTTTAATATCAGCGCGTTCTTGTAATGTGTATTCAATTTTCCATACTGCAATGATTACTAACTCTCTTACATAATGGCGACCGTGGCAGGACGGGAAAAATTGAAGAAAGAAAGATCGCATGTGAGACGCATGTTTACGCGGGCTATCGGCCAAGTGAAACAAAATCTACAGGAAAATATCGTAGATAAAGTGGAATTGGAGTCGTCGTTCAACATATTGGAAGATAAGGCAAATCGTCTCTTCAAACTGGATGAAGAAATCCGTGAATCTTGGTTATGTGAGAACAAAGCAGAAGAGGAAGCCTACCAGAAAGACTACGATGACGCAGAAGCCGGGAACTCTACAGGTGGGAGAGATTGTGCTGATCGAGTCAGATGGGGTGAAGAAATTCAACTGGCCCCTCGGTCTGGTGTTAGAAACCTACCCAGGAGCAGATGGCAACGTAAGAGTGGCAAGAGTAAGGACTGCTCATGGTGAAAGGATTAGGCCACTTCAGCGGCTTTATCCTTTGGAGGTGTGTGCAACAATGAAGCCACTGCTTGTGGAACCTGATTCTTCATTGAACGTCCAGCCAAAAGATTCCGAGGTGTCTGAGGTTGGAGGGAAGATATGTACAACTACAAGATCGGGGCGTTGTGTGAAAATACCTGACAGACTGAACTTGTGAGGAAACTGGAAAAGGTTGCAATTTTGTGTTACTTTTAAAATTGCAAGGTGGGAGGATGTATATAATCTCTGTGAAAAAAAGTAAAATGGCGGCATGTGTGTGTAATTGTGTCTCATGTTAAGGAATCTGTAATTTAAGTGCAATAAACGTGTGCAGAATCATAGTTTAATATCAGTGCGTTCTTGCAATGTGTATTCAATTTTCCATACTGCAATAATTACTAACTTTCTTACAGTGCCTTCTGACTACAATATTATCGTCTTCTATGTCCTTACGTGTGACAGATGTAGTAACATGCCTGGATGAAATGCCATATTCAGCCTTGAGATGGTCGATAAAGGAAATGGAAGCTTTGAAATTGACCAGGCCAACCATTTTATCCCCTTCTAGTGCCCACATCTGCAGATGCCAGCAGTGAACTGTAGATCCATACCTCCTTGCACCATCAAATTGCAATATTACATACTCTTTTATAATTTGTAATTGCGACAGTCTATTTCCTTTGAAATGAGCACCTGGTCCGCGTTTCCTAGACACATAATTTAGAATTAATGTGCAATTTGATTTACTTTTGATGCATTAGTTTGCTGTCCTCGGACACTCCCGGCACTAAAAGCCATACGCCATTTCATTTCATTAGTCTGCTATAGGAATTGAAGCCACGATTGCAATAGTCCTCATAAATGTTGTCTAGTACGCTGTCATCAATACTTTTAATACACTGGATCTCGTCTTTTGGGTGGAGAGAGTTCGTACTCACTTTGACTTTACTGTTCCTGTTGCTCTGGAGATAAATGTCGTGTACTGTTTGAAGAGCCACCTTCAGGTTCAGGTTCCTCCTTTCCTTCAAAATCCGTATATCTGTCCAGCTTAACGTCGTGTATTTCTGTGTTATCGCCATTATATTTCTGAATTATTATGTTATATAATATATCCGCGAACTCCATATCCTCGGCCCCGATGTAATTTCCATATTCAGCACGTCGCAACTTCGTCCCTAATGTTTGGACCACATGCGTAGAATTAATTCTCCTTCATGATATCACAGCACTCTACACAGTTTACACAGTAACTCGCTTGCGAACACTCCAAGAGACAAATGCGTACTGCAGCTGTACCACTCACGCAACTGGAGCACTGGTTAGTGCACCTACACTATGCCACCGTCTAGTGGCACTAGCAGACAAGTGCGGAGTTTTGCATGGAAATGATGCATACCACTGTTTTGTTTATGATTGCTGGTTATTCTAAGCATGGTTTCGTGCGGTTCCGAGCGTTCGAGGTCAAAGGTGTCCCTTGTGAGAGACAAAGATTACACTAGCCTGCAAAATAACCTTTTTGTGCGGTAAAAACGAAAATAGGTGGTTTCTATGAATTTCTTAACGCAGAATTCGAGAAAAAATAGTTTTGGCGTATCACGTCTGGTTTAGTGGCAATTTTACAAAATGTTATTTTCTTCTTACGTAAAATTGTTGATACTTAGTATTGATTAAATTTGATATATTAATGTAAATTTCAGCTTGCAAAACGTAATCATATTTTTAATGCATTAAATACACATAAATGCTGCTTTGCAAGCAAGTAAATAGTATGTATTACGTTTTTAATGTATATTGAAATTCATGAAACTGAAGCATAAAGCGCCTATTTAGTTTCGGCTGTACAGTTGCTTTTAAATTAATATATTCGTACCTTGAATAAAAATTACATGGTTAAACATACATAGTTTAGTTACTTACATTATGTCCAGGTAAGATTCTTTTTCCGTTTTCCGAGGAATTTCCGGGTTTTTGAAGTTCTTGAATGATCTCTAGAAGGGTCGTCCCGTGCAATCGATCAACAGTAATCGGCCATCATATTCACATCCCAGCGTCTCTGATAGCATCGTTCTGCATCTTTTTGATCTTGGTGAAACCTTTCACCTTGTTCTTCACTGACAGCTCCTAAATTTGGAGGGAAATAATTCAGAAGCGAAGCTAAGGAATGAAGCTTAAGGTTCATATTACAACCGAGTTCCTTAAACTTTACCAACATTTTCCTTACAATTTCTTTGTACTGAGGGTCCTTAATGTTGCCAAGGAATTTAGTCACTACATCTTTGAATGCGTCCCATGCCTCCTTCTCAATTTAGGCCATCGTGTCAGTGAAAATTTTATCCTTCATCAGTTTACGAATCTGTGGTCTATCAAATACGCCTTTTTTATTTTTTCATCTGATAATGAGGGAAATTTAGTGGATAAATATTGGAAGCATAGGTTACTTTTATCTAATGCCTTGACATACTTTTCCATCAATCCTAATTTGATGTGCAAGGGTGGAAGTAGAATTTTTTCACGGTCAATAAGACTTACATTCAAGACATTTTTGGATCCTGGTTGTAGTTGTTTCCTTTCTGGCCAATTCACTGTATCCCAATGTTTATCCCGTGCCCTGCTATCCCATTCGCATAGTAAACAGGGAAATTTTGTGTAGCCTTTTTGTTGTCCCAGCAACAATCCAATGATCTTCAAATCACCGCAAATTTGCCACCCATGCTCGTGATATTTAATTTTTTCAAGCACCAACTTCAAGGTCCCGTATGTTTCAGACATTTTTGTGCAGTGTGCAAGTGGTACGGATGCCATAGCATTTGTATTATGAAGCAAAACAGCCTTTAAACTTCTTTTGGAAGAGTAAAAAAAAAACACCAGTTACTAGGATCATACTCTTTCTCTCCCAGTTGACGTAGATGATTTGAAACATTCGTACAAAGTACAAGTTCATCTTCTTGAGTATAATACTTTCGGAATTCTTTGTCACGATTTCGGTACCAGGAAAATGTAACACCGTGTGCCAACATATTCTTTTCGCGCAATCTTGAACCAAGTATTTCACTTTTTTCTTTGGTTAACTCTTAAGTCCCTTATCAGATCATCCTACATACCTCGCGGTCTATTGCGTATCTGGGGGAGTTTGTTATGATATGATGATGTTATTTGCTTTACGTCATACTAACTACTTTTTAAGGTCTTCGGAGACGCCGAGGTGCCGGAATTTAGTCCCGCGGGAGTTCTTTTACGTGCCAGTAAATCTACCAACACGGGGCTGTCGTATTTGAGCACCTTCAAATACCACCGGACTGAGCCAGGATCGAACCTGCCAAGTTGGGGTTAGAAGGCCAGCGCCTTAACCGTCTGAGCCACTCAGCCCGGCTAGAGCTTGTTATGAATTTACCAGAAAATCCCCAACTACAAAATGAAAATGTAGACAGCAATAAACCTATAATAAAATGCAAACAATAACAAATCAAATCACATAGCTGTATTCTAAAAAAAGTTGCACGAGAACATCTCTCAATATTACATCTTACGCAGATACTAAAACACCGAATTGCGTCAAAACTAGAAGTGATAGAAAAAAAGCATCATTTTCGGAATCAGGGCAGCGATAACAGTTAGGTGAATCATTATCAGAATCACTGTTATGAGAGAATTGAAATCCGTGGCAGAATTAGGTTTCTAAGAAATTTCTTGAACGAGGTAGGCTACTATATTTAAAAAGGCATGGTAATTCATTAAAATAAACGTATTTATAAGACAAGTGTTGATTTATAGGAAGGAGAATTACAGACTGGAATAATTTACCAGGCGTGCCTTCTACTATATCTACACCAATTCGATGAATATCAAACTTGTTTGAAATCATTTAAGAAAACACTAGGTAATGTGCCCTTTGGACAACCCTTAATGGACATCTTTGGTGACTGATTAGAAACTGATGCTTTTTGAAACGCATCAGATATTCGCCAGGAGTGTTATTTCCAGGACTATAGGCCTACTAGTTCATAGAAAGTACTTACGTTTTGAATTTTACACATATTGCTTATCTAAATATACACTCTATAACCAAAAAAAAAAAAAAGTCGCACCAGGAATGCGTAGCCCGATTGTAAGAAAATTACGTATGCAAAGACATTCGGACCGAACATGCAAATGATTAAAGTTTCGTGTCCAATGAATGAATAGTGGGAGCTCCCGCGCATCCGAACTGCGCATGCATCAGGTGTATAAAAGGCGCGATTCGGAAGCGTATGCTCAAAGTAGCTGTTGCCTTCGACTGCGCTATCTTAACGTCGGCTGTAAGAATGCCACGCCGAAGGATTCGTGCTCATTACGAGCAGATGTCAGAGTTTGAACGAGGTCGTGCGATCGGATTGAAAGAAGCTGGTTGGTCGAATCGAGCTGTCGCTGGACATTTGGGTCGAAGTGATGCGGCGATCAGACGATGCTGGCAAGCGTGGGTGAGCAACGGCAGGCATCGGCGTCAGGACGGCAGTGGTCGACCGAGGGCCACAACAACACGGGCAGACAGAGCGATTGTCAGAACAGGTATCAGTACCGCAGTCGTTATCAACGATCCAGCGTGTGACCCTCACACATGGGTCCACCATGACCATCAACAGACGCCTGAGCGAGAGGAATTTGCGCTCGCGCCGCCCGTTACGCCGCTTACCACTCACGCCTATTCACCGTCAAGCCAGATTACAGTGGCGCCGCGCTCGAGCAACGTGTAACTGCGCTGACTGGGGACGTATAGTCTTTAGTGACGAGTCCCGTTTCCAACGGTGCCTTGACGACAACCGCAGACGTGTCTGGAGACGTCCTGGCCAGCGTGGGGATCCTGCCTTGAATATCGCACGCCACACAGCCCCACAACAGGGGGTGATGGTCTGGGGTGCCATCTCTCTTGATAGCCGGACCCCTCTGGTAGTCATTCCTGGCACACTGACAGCACAGCGGTATGTTGATGACATTCTACGGCTAGTTGTGTTACCGTTCCTTCAGCGACATCAAGGCCCTACTTTCCAACAGGATAATGCCCGGCCGCACACGGCACGTGTTGCTATGAACTGTCTTCATGCTTGCCCTATCCTTCCTTGGCCAGCTCGGTCGCCGGATCTCTCTCCCATAGAGCACATTTTGGACGTCATGGAAAGGCGATTGCGAACATCCCGGAATGTCGCCGATTTAGCCCAACAGTGGGAGACCATTTGGCACGAAATTCCACACGACACCATCCGGGAACTTTATCAGTCTATGCCACGTCGGGTGACAGCTTTCATCCAGGCCAGGAGTGGACCAACACCTTAATGACGTCCTCACTTTGTAACGCTCTAACTCTGCAATAAATCATTCGACTGTTCTGCACATTTCATCGTTTGTTTTTCTATGTCTGTTCCTCACATCCACCGATTTGTATCGCCATCGGACAATTACTTCCTGGTGCGTCGGTTTTTTTTTGTTATACAGTATATGTCCAGATAGCATTGGATTTATTACACCAAGTAAAGCTCTCTTGAACGGACATTGTAAACTGCTTTAAGAATCAGGAATGCCATGTGATATGACATACATAGGATGAAAAGAATTACGTTTGGCAGAAAATAGAGTAGATATCGCTTTTTATTTCTTCAAAGTCATATCCACGATATAAGGATATTATTGACCTTCCCTGCCTGATACAATTGACGTTTCACATGTAATCCGTGAGCTCGAGAGAATTCCAGTGACAAATTAGAGCTCAATATCGCTGATGTATCAATGTCACAAGTGGACAAATAATTATGTTTCTTACAAATAGACCTCTGCACTACCTGGCCGTGACACATACCTTCCAGAATTCTCACAAGACAGCCAGAGGGCTTACGTCAGCCAGAAAGGCTAGGGTATCAAAGACCAAGGTCGTGAAGCACCCTTGTAGTGTGATTGCTGTCTGGGAGACTGATTACCTCGGATCGAGTAGGGGTATTTCAGTCGCCTTGACAAAAATACTGCAATGTATTCGAAACGTCGGCAAACTGTACGTAATATACAGAAAACAACAACACGGTTGAACCAGGAAAATAAATTAAATGTTTCTACACACCGTGGAAGCTTCACCTCTAAGATACTCGCCAATTGTTCTGAGTTCATAATGCTCTGAAATATAGATGCTATGTGAATATAAATACATAAAACAAAATCACTGGGCACTGGTCGTACTTCTCTCTGTAAATGATCAAAATATAAAACACCATTCTCAACCTGTTCCTTCCCAAAACATACCAATACAAAGTTCACAATTTAGTAACATGCAAACACTGCGTGAATCATAACCTGAAACATACAGTACTTCTGAGTCTGGAACTTCAACATTTAGAAGATAAAACCCCAAACATTCACTGCCAGTTGGAGAGATTTAATTTTGAAGAGAAATGATCAGAATGTCATTAAAATAATATACCCATTATAGAATCACTGGTGGAAGATAAAAGACCGTTAGCAGAAAGCTTAGAGCATACAGTGCGAACAGTGCCATGTTGCGGCCACTCAAACGTCTGAGCCACTCAGCCCGGCGAACGAGTTTGTTTTATTAATAAAAGCATTGTTGAACAGATGAGAAAAACTGACAATACTGTAACAGTGGAAACTTTAATCATTGTAAATATTCATTTTTAAGGTTTATCTATCTCTGTGGATCAGTGGTAGAGTGTGGGCTTGCAGGCTCAAACCCGGCACAGGTGGCTGGATTTTTGAAGGCTGAAAAAAAGAAAATACATTCGACACAACACGATGTCGGCATGTGAAATATATCTGGTGACACATTTGGTGTTTACCCGATAAAATTAATTAAAATTCGGCCATAGGCGCCAAAGAGAGGTTGCGCTAACTCTGCCATCTAGTAGGTCTAGAGTAAAACAGAACGTTGAAATTGACGAGCGGACAGATTACCAATATTATTATTATTCCCAGAGTTGGATTTTTCCCTCGGACTCAGCGAGGGATTCCACCTCTACCGCCTCAAGGGCTGTGTCCTGGAGCGTGAGACTTCGGGTCGGTGATAAACTGGGAAGGAGGACCAGTACATCGCCCAGACGGCCTCACCTGCGATGCTGAACAGGGGGCCTTGTGGAAGATGGGAAGATTGGAAGGGCTAGACAAGGAAGAGGGAAGGAAGCGGCCGTGGCCTTAAGTTAGGTACCATCCTGCCATTTTTCCTGGAAACGAAGTGGGAAACCACGGAAAATCACTTCGAGGGTAGCTGAGGTGGAGATCGAACCCCCCTATACTTAGTTGGCCTCCCGAAGCTGAGTGGACGCCGTTATCACTTTTCAAATTTAATGTCACAGCCGGGACTCGAACCCGTACCTCCGGGAGTGGCAGCTAATCACACTAACCACTACTCCACAGAGACGGACATTATCATCATTTATTTATTTATTTATTTATTTATTTATTTATTTATTTATTTATTTATTTATTTATTTATTTATTTATTTATTTGAACGATTTGTCTTTTGTTGAATTCGATGCCCAAATATCTGAACAAAAGAAACTTCTTGATGTGGTTCATAAATATGATAAATATTCTAATGTATCGTAAACATGAACTTTAATCAGACATATTTTGAAATTACGTTCTTCTAATCGTCGCAAGCCAGATTTGATATTCAATACAGATATATGCGTGGTGAATTTACTTCTATTTTTCTCAATTCTAACTTGTTCCGACTATTTATAAAATGTCACAGTTGTTTCAGATGACAAGTGCTAATGAACCCTAGTCTAACTGTATGCTTCCAGGCCAACATCGACATTAGCAAGTGGGGTATGGGTGGATGGGGCATGAACGCCTACAAGCACGAGTCCGCACAGCCCTGCGGTGATTGCCTCAAGTTCGGCAAAAATGAATTCGGGACGTTCCTCACTAGCTCGGGCTTGGAAGTCAAATGTCCGATTGAGCCGGTAAGTGGATTATTATTATTATTATTATTATTATTATTATTATTATTATTATTATTATTATTATTATTATTATTATTATTATTATTATTAAGAGCCTCCGTGGCTCAGACGGCAGCGCGTCGGCCTCTCACCGCTGGATACCGTGGTTCAAATCCCGGTCACTCCATGTGAGATTTGTGCTGGACAAAGCGGAGGCGGGACAGGTTTTTCTCCGGGTACTCCGGTTTTCCCTGTCATCTTTCATTCCAGCAACACTCTCCATTCTCATTTCGTAGCATCTATCATTCATTAATATATCACTTTGGGAGTGGCGACCCCATCGTAATAATGATTCATTCATTACATCCCTGACCCGGTCACTGACTGGAAAACAGGTTGTAGGTTTTCATTTTCATTATTATTATTATTATTATTATTATTATTATTATTATTATTTATTTGCTAATCGGCCAACTAGGGACCACAATAAATTTCATTTCACATTCTGGTATTTACTCAGTTTTCGATTGATGCAGTAGGTTTTCATTCGTTCGGTGTGGCGAGAACGGCGTTCATCAGACCACTTTGCACCAGTTGCCACTTCGCATCCCGGAAGTTGTAAAAGTCACGATGTTTGTTCTGAAAATGTCTTGTTAGTGAGCGTCATCTGGTCGTGGGCCTATTTCTTCGAGGTCTTTCTTGACATTAACGTTGTTGTTCATGGTTTTGAGCCGAAATTGTTACAAGTTTTGTCCATCGAGAGACATTGAAATGGTCTGCGCTGCTGTTGACCTAATATTTAGGGACTCTTCAATGAAACAAAATGTAAGATGTGGATCTTTTTTTATCATTTTCCTCACAGTATCAATGTTTTCCTGAGTCACAGCTGTTGCTGGGCGACCGGGACGAGGTTCATTTCAATTGACTGCCAACCCCTTGAAAACTCGCGAAACCAATTTCCAACTCTGGTCCCAGAAGGGGAAGCCTCATCAAAAACTCGCAGCAAAGAAAAATGGCAATCTTCGGCACTTAAATTCTTTTTATAATCATAAAAAATCATTGCGCGAAAATCGCGGCGGGACAGATCCGTCTTTCGCCGTGTCTGACTCAGCACTGCCTGTGCTTTTTTCCCGCGCTGTCACTGCCTTCGTGAAGTACAGGCCGTACTGTAGCAAGCGCGGGAAAGCAATCAGCTTATCGTTAGGGGGGAAGTTTAGCACGTGAGTTAGTTGAGTTACAAGTGAATTCGCTGTTTTATTGACATTTTAACGTTGGCCGCATGTTTACTCAGATATATATCAGACTGAGCATTATCGACTGCATTATTAAGTGAAAAGTCCTCAATTAGTAATACCAATATAAAACTGATGAGCCCAGCCTAGCACACGGGGGCGAAACGCTGGCAACCAGGAATGAGCTAGCTGGAAAATTTATAATATCCAACAACGGACCATTTATATTGGTATTATAAATTTACTCATTCGGAATAAATATTTTAGATTCCCTATGGGAATCAACGTCTATATCGAGTCCTCAATTAGTGAAGAAAACTTAGTGTGAGCGTGTATTCACGTGAGGCTATAGGTTAAGAATATCGTTCTGCAGTGTTTTAATTTTGTTGTTTTTTGTTTAATGCTATATGCATAGTGTAAAATGAATCGAGTTAGTTCATTCAGCTTTTTATTATCAACCACGATGTGTATATAATTGCATTAAGGTTATCAGTGGGAGAATCACCATGCTAAGAGTTGCTGTGTGCCTGGCTGCAAAGCCAATTATCTATATAATTATAAAAGGAAGTGTTTGTCTGTCTGTCTGTCTGTCTGTCTGTCTGTCTGTCTGTCTGTCTGTCTGTCTGTCTGTCTGTCTGTCTGTCTGTCTGTCTGTCTGTCTTGTGTGTGTCTGTGCGTGATGCCCAGCAAAATCTACAGCACACAGAGATCTGAAATTTTCAACATAGGTAGATGGAAAGGGGTCCGAATGCACCTCGAAGCCGGAATTTTCATTTTAGCTTTCGTTGGTGAGTTATGAAGGAAAAACCATCGGAAAACGTGCATTGGGATATGATAATCCAACGTGCTGTCACCAAGATTAAATGCATAGAGTCGCTGTCGCTAGGCAACGTACATAAGATAGGTAGAGAACACAATATTCAAGGAGCCATTTTACGTCCAGGGAGTAGGAAACCGTTTTTGGTCTTATATGGTGTGAGGGCATATGACGCTGTTGATGCTCTGCAATGAACACGGCTCTGAAACTGATGACGAATATTATTGAAGCCACCATCATGACTGAGCATGCCGCGGGCGAAGTAGTATTCCTCGGACTGTGAGTCTATTGAGTAGGAAGCCATTTTCGGTCCACGAAACAAGGAGCCCTCAGCCCGTAATATCCAGAAGTGTGTATGTGTGTGTATGTGTGCTAAGCCCAGTCAAATCTTCGGCACACAGAGATCTGAAATTTTGACATAGGACAATCGCTTAAAGTTGTAGGACTCCATCTTCGAAAACGGTACTTTTGCCATTTTCAACTGTACGTAGATTGTTCAAGAGTTCCAAAGGCAAACAATACAGTATACATCTTACCTCCAAATGGAAGGACATTAATAAAGTTTATCCTTAAGCTCTACAAGGAAACAATATATTTTGTATTATATAACATGGTCTTTTACATGGCTTTAATATTATTTGTACCATCCATCAACCCGGTATCTTAAGCATTGAAAGTAACAATATAATAAAAATAAAATAATGCATTTCATGCAGTTTACGTCAAAACGATGCGAGTTAATAAATACAAAGTTTTAATTTGCTTTTAAATAAATAGTTTAAAAACATCTAACGGTTGAATTAATAAACGCGGGCAAAGTCGCGGGCACATGCTAGTATATATACATGCTAGTTGCTTTACGTCTAACCGACACAGATAGGTCTTAGGGTGACGGTGGGATAGGAAAGGGCTAGGAGTGGGAAGGAAGCGGCCGTGGCCTTAATTAAGGTACAGCCCCAGCATTTGCCTGGTGTGAAAATGGGAAACAACGGAAAACCATCTTCAGAGCTGCCGACAGTGGGGTTCGAACCTACTATCTCACAGCTGCGCGCTCCTAACCGCACGGCCAACTCGCCCGGTCAGCCAATTATAAACGAGGAGAGTACACTCCAATATTTGTGTTTTTCTTCTGATGAAGAAAGAGTAAGTTATGGAAGAACGCTGTTCCTAGGGAGAAATTAATAGTGAGTCACCACACAGTTGTATCAACCAATTTTCTGAAGACAAAATTCTGAGGGAAATAAGAGTGTCTCGTCCAGATGGTGATTTAAAATTTCTTATTATATAAAAAAACATGGGTAACATTAGATATATTTTATGTAACCAGATTTACGGCTTATTTGAATTCGGTGTATCCGCAAATTCAAGTCCAATTTATGCATTCTTTTTTTTTTACCATTTTAGGTAGAAATATATTGTGAAATAACACTGCTGAGATTTTTTCCTATCAAATTTCATATCACAGGCAATGGAACAGGGTTATTCCATGAAAACCGAATGTGAAAAATAATTGTATAGGCATTATTTGCTGTTCAAAAATCTACATTTTTAAAACAATAACTGAATTTCATGACAGTGACAGTAAATGTTTTGTTGTTGTTGGAGGTTAGCTTACTCGTAATCTTTTGTAAGAATTTAACTACAGAATATTGCACCACGCAAGGTATTGAACCGATAGATCTGTTAACATAACACAATAGGTCTGATACCTGGAAACTACAGTCACAGGTTCGTCACGTATTTCTCTTGCGACAACAGCGGACGTATTGACTATTGTTCCTTCCTTCCAATAATTGCGGGCACGAGCCAGTTAAGCTTAGGTCAGATTTACGGTTTTATGGTTTCAAGGCTATTTTATATGGCCATTCTCCCGTACTAATGTCAAGGGTCGCATAACCACAAGCAAAAATAAGAGTATAACTGAGTGAAAATCAATAAACTCCATTATTCAGAAATTATCAGCAAAATTATCCGCACTGCCATAGAGTTTGCACTAACTTCGCGAATATCCGCATCCGTGCGTGACGTCATCAGAGCTACAGTACGGCAGTGGCGCTGGGAGAGGTTGCGCGCGCATGTCCCAAGGTCGAGAAACATCGCTCTTTCAAATGAAAAGAATCCCGTTGACCTCAGAATTACGGTTTATGGGCAGCTAAAAACTTTCGGCATAGCCTTCGTATTGCAATGATCCTGATGATGTACTACACACTTTTTTTTGTATGTGAGCATCGGTCTATACAAAGAAGGTGGTAAGTTGAACAATGCGATCTGACACCAGAATCTATTCTAGTGATGTTATGAAACCAGGAATGTTGGGATCAGACAGAAAAAAGAGAGATTTGGATGCTCACGAACGCCAGTAAAGGAGAAACGAATGAAGAAGCCTGAGAGGATACAAGCACGATGCCGCACTGAAGTTATGCGAGAGCGGTTTCGGGGCGGAGATACATGTTGTGGAGAAAAGGATGCGTGATATTTAGTGGGTAACAATCCCACACGCTTGTGGTGGAGTGCGAACCCTTCATAAGTGTCTCATATAAGATTTTCCAAACTTCCTCGTAAAAATATTACGTTTATTATTATTATTATTATTATTATTATTATTATTATTATTATTATTATTATTATTATTATTATTATTATTTACAGTAGATTCTCGAATTAACAGACTGTTAAGTTCAAGATTTATTCGTAAATTGAAAAATATTTAAATCGCGAATCTTAGGAATTGAATTGACAATACTAGTCCCTCGGTGATATTTATCTGTTGTTGTTTGAGTCATCAGTCCATAAACTGGTTTGATACAGCACTTCATGCCACCCTATCCTATGCACAGTTTTCATTTCTACGTAACTACTATATCCTACATCTGTTCTAATGTGTCTGTCATATTCATACCTTATTCTACCCCTACTCTTCTTACCCACCTACATTTTCCTCAAAAATCAACTGACCTGTCCTGGGTGTCTAAAGATGTGTCCTATCATTCTGTCTCTTCTTCTCGTCAAGTTTAGCCAGATCGATCTCCTCTCACTAATTCAATTCAGTGTGTCTTCGTTTATGATTCGATATATCCATCTCACCTTTAACATTCTTCGGTAACACCACATTTGAAGAGCTTCTATTTTTCTTAGTTTTTGAGCTAGTTATCGTCCATCTTTCACTTCCATAAAATGGCACGCTAAGGAGGAAAGTCTTCAAAAACACCTTCCTAATTACTATCTCAACATTCGAAGGGATCGAATTTCCTTTCTTAAGAAAGCTCTTCCTTGCTTGTACTAGTCTGGCCTCCTTTCTTCTGCCATAGTTAGTTATTTTACTACCCAAGTAACAATATTCATCTACTTCTCTTAAGATTTCATTTCCTAACCTAATATTTCCTGCATCACCTGTTCGACTGCACTCCATTACTTTTGTTTTGGATGTATTTATTTTCATCTTGTACTCCTTACCCAAGATTCTGTCCATACCATTCAGCAATTTCTCCAGATCTTTTGCAGTCTCAGATAAAATATCATCGGCAAATCTCAGGGTTTTGATTTCCTCTCCTTGGATTGTAATTCCCTTTCCAAATTCCTCTTTGATTTCCTTCACCGCCTCTTCTATATAAAGATTGAAAAGGAGAGGGAGACGAACTGCAGCCTTGTCTCACTCCTTTCTGGATTGCTGCTTCTTCAAAGCCCTCGATCCTTATCACTGCAGACTGATTTTTGCACAGATTGTAGACTATTAAGACTCAAATGTATCTTCGGTACAAATATTCACCAGCTACACCATCGATTCTTATTTTATCTTTGTGGTCGGATATTCATGTTTATAGATTTTTTAAATACGTGAATAGCGAAGTTGACAAGCGTCTACTGCCTTGAAGTTGTCCTGCGCTGACTGTAGTAAAGGTCAGCCGTTCGCTGCTGTAATGACATGGTGCTGACTTTCTCTTTCCAGGGCTCCTACATGGCGAAGAACCTGCAGTTCGATGGTAAGGTTGAGGGTCTGGACGAGTTGCCTTACGGGAAGTACAAGATGATCGTTAAGTACACCAGAGGTGAAGAAGTAGTAGGATGCTGGTCAGTGTTTGCAGAAATTGAGGAGGTTGTAGCCTGATATTCCGATTTGCGCACAATAAAGGAGAAATCTGTACCCATACATTTCTACATCTGTGTATATAAAACTGGACTGTTTCTTAAGAGAGGCTATAATATCGTTTTACGGTGGTGTCCACAATACAACACACATGCGTAGGCTGAGTACAAGTAATGGAATAACTTATAACGATAACATTCTTAGTAATTTTTACTTGTAATTTACTCCTTGAAATGAAATTGTAATCGCTACACTCTAGTAACTGACATACGCGGCCTGAAAATAAGTTAGTGGCAATATTTTATTACATTCCTTCAATGGAGTCACCTGCAAAGTCGGGAAGCCGTTGGCAAGGCGTTTTCTGTTGTTGACAGGGACGGAGCGATCGGTGCGGCAGTCTCGGGCGGTTCCCTCAACTCCGAAAACAGGTCGAAGTCACAAGGACTCGTGTCTAGTGAGCACGGAGGGTGTTCCAAGACCTCCCAAATGCCACCGTTGCAAGAAGAGCTTGACACTTTCTTTGCAGCAACACGTTAGGACGATCGTCTCGCGCCACATGTAGCTCCAGAAATCGGAAATAATAGTCACTGTTGACTGTTTCTCCCTCAGGCACAGCATGCGTAAGAATAACAGCCTGAAGTCGATATGCCACAATCAGCATAAGCTTCACGCGACTGGGGTGTTGTCGAAATTTCTGTGGACGTGGCGAACCTGGGTGACGCCAATGATTAGATTGACGCTTTAATTCAGGCTCGTAGGCTCGTGCCCACGGCGACAGTACACTGCAGAAATGCGTCTCCTTCATTGCGGTATCTGTCCAAGTGGATGCCAGCCAGTTGATACCGGTGCCATTTCTGTACGTCGATGAGTTGATGCGGAATACAACGAGGCGCATTTCAGCAGTATGTGCCACACCGCTTGCACCCGTGCGGTGTAAATCCACAGTCTCATACCGACCTGCCCGAAACGCCTTGACCCATCGTGGAACCGTCCTATACAGCACATACATCACGTAATCCTGGATAACATCCTGATGCATTTTTTTCCCACGGGCAATCTCTATTTTAATCCACGAACGCTGACCACGCATCCTGTAGAACAGTGAAATCGACACTCTTCACTACAACAGCACTCCCAACTGGATGCCCGTCAAATGCACACTACACACCTGACCGCGCATGCCCGATCTCCTGCGAGTGTCTGGATACCTTGCCACTGCTTTACGTACAGTCCTCGTGCATCGCAGAGCACCAGAAATGTGAAGAAATATATTAGGATGAAAATAACTGTTTACAGTTCTATCACAGCAGAACCAACAGATCTGCCAGTTCTGGATGACGTGCTTGGTTACCTCTCCAGTACTTACAAAGATATTCCAACAATGTTCTATGACGTCATGATGTACAGGCCGTAGTGTAGGTCGCATGACGTCATAGGACCCAATTATCACTGCCTTCGTTATGTACGGGCAGTAATGTAGGTCGCATGACGTCATAGGACCCAATTATCACTGCCTTCGTTATGTACGGGCAGTAATGTAGGTCGCATGACGTCATAGGACACAAAAGATACGACAATTATCACTGCCTTCGTGATGTACAGGCCGTAGTGTAGGTCGCATGACGTCATAGGACCCAAGGGATATGACAATTATCACTGTCTTCGTGATGTACAGGCCGTAGTGTAGTTCGGATGACGTCATAGGACCCAAGGGATATGACAATTATCACTGTCTTCGTGATGTACAGGCCGTAGTGTAGCTCGGATGACGTCATAGGACACAAAAGATACGACAATTATCACTGCCTTCGTGATGTACAGGCCGTAGTGTAGCTCGGATGACGTCATAGGACCCAAGGGATACGACAATTATCACTGCCTTCGTGATGTACAGGCCGTAGTGTAGGTCGCATGACGTCATAGGACCCAAGGGATATGACAATTATCACTGTCTTCGTGATGTACAGGCCGTAGTGTAGCTCGGATGACGTCATAGGACCCAAGGGATATGACAATTATCACTGTCTTCGTGATGTACAGGCCGTAGTGTAGGTCGCATGACGTCATAGGACCCAAGGGATATGACAATTATCACTGCCTTCGTGATGTACAGGCCGTAGTGTAGGTCGCATGACGTCATAGGACCCAAGGGATATGACAATTATCACTGTCTTCGTGATGTACAGGCCGTAGTGTAGCTCGGATGACGTCATAGGACACAAAAGATACGACAATTATCACTGTCTTCGTGATGTACAGGCCGTAGTGTAGGTCGCATGACGTCATAGGACCCAAGGGATATGACAATTATCACTGCCTTCGTGATGTACAGGCCGTAGTGTAGCTCGGATGACGTCATAGGACCCAAGGGATATGACAATTATCACTGTCTTCGTGATGTACAGGCCGTAGTGTAGTTCGGATGACGTCATAGGACCCAAGGGATATGACAATTATCACTGTCTTCGTGATGTACAGGCCGTAGTGTAGCTCGGATGACGTCATAGGACACAAAAGATACGACAATTATCACTGTCTTCGTGATGTACAGGCCGTAGTGTAGGTCGCATGACGTCATAGGACCCAAGGGATATGACAATTATCACTGCCTTCGTGATGTACAGGCCGTAGTGTAGCTCGGATGACGTCATAGGACCCAAGGGATATGACAATTATCACTGCCTTCGTGATGTACAGGCCGTAGTGTAGGTCGCATGACGTCATAGGACCCAAGGGATATGACAATTATCACTGCCTTCGTGATGTACAGGCCGTAGTGTAGCTCGCATGACGTCATAGGACCCAAGGGATATGACAATTATCACTGTCTTCGTGATGTACAGGCCGTAGTGTAGCTCGGATGACGTCATAGGACCCAAGGGATATGACAATTATCACTGTCTTCGTGATGTACAGGCCGTAGTGTAGGTCGCATGACGTCATAGGACCCAAGGGATATGACAATTATCACTGCCTTCGTGATGCACAGGCCGTAGTGTAGTTCGGATGACGTCATAGGACCCAAGGGATATGACAATTATCACTGTCTTCGTGATGTACAGGCCGTAGTGTAGCTCGGATGACGTCATAGGACCCAAGGGATATGACAATTATCACTGTCTTCGTGATGTACAGGCCGTAGTGTAGTTCGGATGACGTCATAGGACCCAAGGGATATGACAATTATCACTGCCTTCGTGATGTACAGGCCGTAGTGTAGTTCGGATGACGTCATAGGACCCAAGGGATATGACAATTATCACTGTCTTCGTGATGTACAGGCCGTAGTGTAGGTCGCATGACGTCATAGGACCCAAGGGATATGACAATTATCACTGTCTTCGTGATGTACAGGCCGTAGTGTAGGTCGCATGACGTCATAGGACCCAAGGGATATGACAATTATCACTGTCTTCGTGATGTACAGGCCGTAGTGTAGCTCGGATGACGTCATAGGACCCAAGGGATATGACAATTATCACTGTCTTCGTGATGTACAGGCCGTAGTGTAGTTCGGATGACGTCATAGGACCCAAGGGATATGACAATTATCACTGTCTTCGTGATGTACAGGCCGTAGTGTAGGTCGCATGACGTCATAGGACCCAAGGGATATGACAATTATCACTGCCTTCGTGATGTACAGGCCGTAGTGTAGTTCGGATGACGTCATAGGACCCAAGGGATATGACAATTATCACTGCCTTCGTGATGTACAGGCCGTAGTGTAGCTCGGATGACGTCATAGGACCCAAGGGATATGACAATTATCACTGCCTTCGTGATGTACAGGCCGTAGTGTAGGTCGCATGACGTCATAGGACACAAAAGATACGACAATTATCACTGCCTTCGTGATGTACAGGCCGTAGTGTAGTTCGGATGACGTCATAGGACCCAAGGGATATGACAATTAACACTGCCTTCGTGATGTACAGGCCGTAGTGTAGCTCGGATGACGTCATAGGACCCAAGGGATATGACAATTATCACTGTCTTCGTGATGTACAGGCCGTAGTGTAGTTCGGATGACGTCATAGGACCCAAGGGATATGACAATTATCACTGCCTTCGTGATGTACAGGCCGTAGTGTAGCTCGGATGACGTCATAGGACCCAAGGGATACGACAATTATCACTGCCTTCGTGATGTACAGGCCGTAGTGTAGCTCGGATGACGTCATAGGACCCAAGGGATATGACAATTATCACTGCCTTCGTGATGTACAGGCCGTAGTGTAGGTCGCATGACGTCATAGGACCCAAGGGATATGACAATTATCACTGCCTTCGTGATGTACAGGCCGTAGTGTAGCTCGGATGACGTCATAGGACCCAAGGGATATGACAATTATCACTGCCTTCGTGATGTACAGGCCGTAGTGTAGCTCGGATGACGTCATAGGACCCAAGGGATATGACAATTATCACTGCCTTCGTGATGTACAGGCCGTAGTGTAGCTCGGATGACGTCATAGGACCCAAGGGATATGACAATTATCACTGCCTTCGTGATGTACAGGCCGTAGTGTAGGTCGCATGACGTCATAGGACCCAAGGGATACGACAATTATCACTGCCTTCGTGATGTACAGGCCGTAGTGTAGCTCGGATGACGTCATAGGACCCAAGGGATATGACAATTATCACTGCCTTCGTGATGTACAGGCCGTAGTGTAGCTCGGATGACGTCATAGGACCCAAGGGATATGACAATTATCACTGCCTTCGTGATGTACAGGCCGTAGTGTAGCTCGGATGACGTCATAGGACCCAAGGGATATGACAATTATCACTGCCTTCGTGATGTACAGGCCGTAGTGTAGCTCGGATGACGTTATAGGACCCAAGGGATACGACAATTATCACTGCCTTCGTGATGTACAGGCCGTAGTGTAGCTCGGATGACGTCATAGGACCCAAGGGATATGACAATTATCACTGCCTTCGTGATGTACAGGCCGTAGTGTAGCTCGGATGACGTCATAGGACCCAAGGGATACGACAATTATCACTGCCTTCGTGATGTACAGGCCGTAGTGTAGGTCGCATGACGTCATAGGACCCAAGGGATATGACAATTATCACTGTCTTCGTGATGTACAGGCCGTAGTGTAGCTCGGATGACGTCATAGGACCCAAGGGATATGACAATTATCACTGCCTTCGTGATGTACAGGCCGTAGTGTAGCTCGGATGACGTCATAGGACACAAAAGATACGACAATTATCACTGCCTTCGTGATGCACAGGCCGTAGTGTAGCTCGGATGACGTCATAGGACCCAAGGGATATGACAATTATCACTGCCTTCGTGATGTACAGGCCGTAGTGTAGGTCGCATGACGTCATAGGACCCAAGGGATATGACAATTATCACTGCCTTCGTGATGTACAGGCCGTAGTGTAGGTCGCATGACGTCATAGGACCCAAGGGATATGACAATTATCACTGCCTTCGTGATGTACAGGCCGTAGTGTAGGAGCATCTTTTCAGTAAATCCAAAGACGTACTTTCCACCTTAAGACTTCGAGGATTAGTGGTAAGATTTTTAAGAACCAATGAATGTATTTGTAAAATAAATGGAAAATTATTTCAAACACTAAAACTTATTAAGAAAAATAAAGATGAGAATAGATCATTTCGAAAGGTACAATGTTTAATCTCACCCGCACATGATAGCGACTTAATGCCTCTGTGTTTTAAAAAACCACACAAGATGAAGTAATATATTCCTTTTCCTTGCAAACTTTTGTATTAATCCAGCCGCAAGCCCAAAAAAAACAAGTGATTTCCTTAACAATAACATTCTGTAAACTAAGAATAATTTTTATGATTACTTTTTGTAAAAGTAATTTGTAATGGTAATTGAGTAAAATATTTCTCAAGTACCTTTACTTTTTCCTTGCACTCTTCCCATCAGTATACGCAGCTCAGAAATATACTTCAAATTTCCTGCTAGACAGTTCTAACCTGCACCTCACGTTTGTGAAGACTTTGCTATCTTTGTACAATGCCCTCTATAACTACAAGCCGTTACGTTGTGAGAACTGGCAACTGTGTACTTTTGCTGTACAGAATGTAAACACGGTCTGGCCATGTGCTAATGTTTTGTTTTAAATTGTAGTGTAGTTGATTCCGATGGGTACTAAAATCAAATTGTGTCCCTTCTTTCATCTTTTGTGAAATTATTAATGGTAAAGCTGGTAGAGGTAAATACTTCTCATCTGTTGTTATTTTCGCCGATTTTTGTGCCAAATAACTTATTTAAAATATCTCAGATGCCTGGAACGTGTTGTGTGCCGTAGGGAATATGCCACCTGGGCGACTGCCCTAAATGCAGATCAGTATTGATTGATTGATTGATTGATTGATTGATTGGGGGCAAGTCAAATGACAGTGGGTCGTGTTTATGCTTGTCACTACCTTCCCACCATGAACCCGTCAGCAGCAGTGCCACGTTGCCAATTTTAACCTCACGGCTTGTAGTTGCAATGATCCTTGCTTTGTAGCATTTGATTGTGCACTGTTGCTGGGTATCTGTCCCTATCGATTCCAGGCAACAGCCACAGAATAATAGAGAGTCGGCAATATGCTGCCTGAGTTGAAGCCAGCAGTCACGCGCGGCCGCCATATTGGTGGTACCAAAATACCAAAACATTGGAGACTATTTGCTGTAAAATATCTATATTGTATTTATTGTGCATTTGTACGATCGGGGGAATAGGCTGTCATTCTCCAAGTATGTACACGCATAATCAAACTCGTCTTCGCATTTCACTTGTTCTGTTCTCCTCCATTTCCAACTCCATTCTTCTTTCGTGCATTTTCCGTACTGTCCAAATCTCTGCACCATACAGCGCAATGCTGTCTTTTCTCAAATCTTTCTTTAGCGACCCACGAAGCAATTTCAATTTTCTCTTAAAACCTTCTTTTGTCACGGAAATTATTTTCTTAATTTCTGTTCTGCAATACATAATATCTTTCCTGAACATACTTCCCAAATATTTAAAGTTATTGGCTTGCTCTATTTCTTCATCCCCGATATTAATACGATATTTGGTACCTCTTCCTCCATTTATCATACTTTTGGTCTTCTTATTAATTCTCATTCCATATTCTTCTAGTTTGTGTTGAGTTCATCATTTCTCGTGTGCTTTCTGCCATCCCAACCATATCATCCGCAAATCGTATACACTTTTCACTCCTACTCCCAAAACAAGCTCCACCTTTTCCATTAAAACTGACACTGATTATCTCCTCGAGATAGATGCTGAACAGTATCTTCCTAATTCAATATCTTCACTCATCTCATCTCCTATTATTACTCCTGTTCTCTGGTTTAAGTACAAGTCGAAATACATATTTAGAGAGTACTATTTTAAACATTCTTTTCACAGAAGAGGAGGGTCCTTAAATTACTCCATACACTGCAAAAGTTACTCCTCTATGGCTGTGTAGAAAATGTCTGATGTGGAACTTCCTGTTTTTAATGAAGGTAGTGGAGAAACTTGTGTACCGTTCAAACAGACTAACTGAAGACCAAGGAAATTCCTTAGTACTGTATGTTCATTGTTTTGTCAGATAGGCCTACATCATTGTGCCTCTATCAACGACGTTGAAGAAATTTATTAGATACATAACTCTGTTACGAATTTAAATTATCTCATAACAATAATTCTAATAATGGTTCACCTAACTGTTATACTCGTTATATCCGTTATGTCTCTCAATAGGAGAATCGACTTCTCTGGTGGCATATGTACACTGACTGACAGAGCAAATGCAACACCAAGAAGGAGTGGTCAGAACTTTATGCCAATTGCAGGGTAGACTGACGTCACTGAGGTATGCTCATGATGTGAAATGCGCCGCTGTGCTGCGCACGTAGCGAACGATAAATGGGACACGGCGTTGGCGAATGGCCTACTTCGTACCGTGATTTCTCAGCCGACAGTCATTGTAGAACGTGTTGTCGTGTGCCACAGGACACGTGTATAGCTAAGAATGCCAGGCCGCCGTCAACGGAGGCATTTCCAGCAGACAGACGACTTTACGAGGGGTATGGTGATCGGGCTGAGAAGGGCAGGTTGGTCGCTTCGTCAAATCGCAGCCGATACCCATAGGGATGTGTCCACGGTGCAGCGCCTGTGGCGAAGATGGTTGGCGCAGGGACATGTGGCACGTGCGAGGGGTCCAGGCGCAGCCCGAGTGACGTCAGCACGCGAGGATCGGCGCATCCGCCGCCAAGCGGTGGCAGCCCCGCACGCCACGTCAACCGCCATTCTTCAGCATGTGCAAAACACCCTGGCTGTTCCAATATCGACCAGAACAATTTCCCGTCGATTGGTTGAAGGAGGCCTGCACTCCCGGCGTCCGCTCAGAAGACTACCATTGACTCCACAGCATAGACGTGCACGCCTGGCATGGTGCCGGGCTAGAGCGACTTGGATGAGGGAATGGCGGAACGTCGTGTTCTCCGATGAGTCACGCTTCTGTTCTGTCAGTGATAGTCACCGCAGACGAGTGTGGCGTCGGCGTGGAGAAAGGTCAAATCCGGCAGTAACTGTGGAGCGCCCTACCGCTAGACAACGCGGCATCATGGTTTGGGGCGCTATTGCGTATGATTCCACGTCACCTCTAGTGCGTATTCAAGGCACGTTAAATGCCCACCGCTACGTGCAGCATGTGCTGCGGCCGGTGGCACTCCCGTACCTTCAGGGGCTGCCCAATGCTCTGTTTCAGCAGGATAATGCCCGCCCACACACTGCTCGCATCTCCCAACAGGCTCTACGAGGTGTACAGATGCTTCCGTGGCCAGCGTACTCTCCGGATCTCTCACCAATCGAACACGTGTGGGATCTCATTGGACGCCGTTTGCAAACTCTGCCCCAGCCTCGTACGGACGACCAACTGTGGCAAATGGTTGACAGAGAATGGAGAACCATCCCTCAGGACACCATCCGCACTCTTATTGACTCTGTACCTCGACGTGTTTCTGCGTGCATCGCCGCTCGCGGTGGTCCTACATCCTACTGAGTCGATGCCGTGCGCATTGCGTAACCTGCATATCGGTTTAAAATAAACATCAATTATTCGTCCGTGCCGTCTCTGTTTTTTCTCCAACTTTCATCCCTTTCGAACCACTCCTTCTTGGTGTTGCATTTGCTCTGTCAGTCAGTGTATTTTCGTATAAAGCACATTAATAGCCAAACAGCTGGCCACGTAAATACTTTAAATACTTACTGTAAGTGACAGTATATCAGTTGATACGTTGTCCTCTAATTTAACAAAGAGAATATAATCTTCACTCACATATAAAATGAATAGCTTTATCACTTTTCACAACTTGTGACAATAAAGTTCGGTGAATGAAGTTCGAACGGTCGATCCGGCAACACTGGCGACACACAACGCTGCACCTGCGTAGCAGCAGGTTTTGACCACCTGCTCCCAACGTTGTTCAGTTGAGCATTGTGTGTGCGTTCTGTGTAAGACCTGTTTGACACAGTGTGTGCTTAGTGCGTTTGTTCTGAACTGCGAACAGGAACATGAAAGACCAAAAGATCAATGCACAGTTTTGTTTTAAGCTTGGCAAGACACCGAAAGAAACGCATCCAATGCTGGTACGTGTTTATGAAGATCAAGCACTGTCCTTGAAGTGTCTGTACGAGTGGTTCGCCCGTTTTCGATGAGGCCGGGAAAGTGTTTCTGACAACCTCCGTAGCGGAAGACCGGCGACCGCCGTCAGTGACAAAAACATTGAGAAGGTGAGGACATTAATCACGAACGATCGGCGATTAACTGTGCGCATGATAGCGGATGAACTGCAGATTAACCGTGAATCGGTGCGACAAATCGTTACCCAGTAGTTAGGGAAGAAGAAAACGTGTTCTTGTCTCGTGCCTCATCACTTGACTGACATTCAGAAGCAGGCACGTTTAGAGGCTTCACAGGATGTTGTCGAAACGGCGGATACGAGACCAAATTTCTTGAACTGTATTGTCACTGAGGATGAAACCTGGTGTCTCAGGTACGACCCTGAAACGAAACGGCAAAGCATGGAATGGCGTTCTCCGGCATCCCCTCGTCGGAAAAAGGTCAGAGCCGAAAAGTCACGCATCAAAACGATGCTCATCACCTTTTTCGATACTCAAGGCATTATCCACAAGGAATTTCTACTTGAGGGAATGACGTTGAATGCTGCACGGTACATTGAAATTTTGACCTGTTTCATGAAACGTCTACGCATGGTACGGCCCCAGTATGCACAACAAGGTCCATGGTTTTTGTCTATGACAACGCTCGCCCAAACACAGCCAATATCGTCAAACAGTTCATGGTAAAAAGGGGGTGGTGCAACTTGAACATCCCCCATACTCGCCAGATCTCAATCCTCCAGACTTCTTCCTATTCCCACGACTCAAACTTGTTTTGAAATGAAAGAGATTTGACGATATTCCTGACATCCAACGAAACGTGACGAAGCTTTTGAACACCATCCAAAAGTAAGCCTTCTTACAAAGTTTCCAGGACATGTATCGCCGATCTCAGCAGTGTATAATTATTGGAGGGGACTATTTCGAAGGACAGTAAGGTCACTGTCGTGCATTGTTCATCTATGTTGACAGTACAGGACTATTCATCGAACTTTATTGGCACAGGTTGTATAACCTCACTTTAAAAACCTCAAAATATATAGTAATAGCGAAATGTACTAGGATAAGTACCAACAAAGAGTTTTGGCCTTTTACGGAAAAAGTAGCTCATGAAGTACATGGAAAATATCCTTTCTGATGACAAATTTATCGCCGGATATTTAAATGCGCCCTAATGAATCATTAACTGAGAAATTATTACAACGAGTACACTTCATCTGTATGTCAGTGCATCTGCTTTAATATGAATTACATCCAGGTGCACAATAAGATCGACACATCCTAATTTATCATATTAGTTTTAAAACCAAATGTCAATAAATACATCACTACATTAACGTTTACTATTCAAACCAACAGAAAGAACTAAACTGATTCTTTGTATATGCTCATGTTTACATTTTTAACAAACTGAACGCTGCGCCATTTTAGCTAATATCGATAGCTGCACTAAGGTCTGATATATTTTAGTTGGTCCTTGGTCTTGGATGAACCGTGTTCGAACTCACTCATATCAATTTTAAGCGATAGTCTCCATGATGCTATTTGAAATCATAAACACTGTAAATCTTTAATCTGTGTACTTGTTTATTAAAATTATATCTTCGCCAGTTTTCCTGAAATCCTGTATTTCCTGTTCGAGCACACCTCAGGGGCTGGAAGCTGAATGATTCTATGCATGTATTTCCTGTCTCAGTTCATTTAATTATGATTATTTTTATTGTGTGTGTTACTTGGATACTGATGTGATACCCATTATCTTGTGAATGCTGTGCTGTGCTGTTTTTCTTTTAAAGGGATATATTATTTCTCATATCAGCTTTGTGTTAATATGTCAATCGTTCATGTTAAGATACTTTGCGGTGTGAAGTTATGCTGTGAAAACATAGTACTGTATGCCATACGAACGAGGCATAGTAAAGTCTTTAAAATAAAATATTTGAATTATGGGAATGGAAATAGTAGAACTGCACCGTAATCGTCATGTAAGGTCTACCGCGGCGTGGAGGGTAGAGAGTAGGGCTGGGACAGATACAACGCAACCGTTTTATCACAACCGTTTCCGGAACACAACCGTTGTCGAATGAAACCGTTGCGAGAAAATAACAGTTGCAGTTGCGCTTTGCTGTTGCGTTCTTCGCCAGCACAGATGAAGTGGAGTTGCAAGTTTCACAACCGATACGTATACAAAACTGCCTTCCGCAATCGTCGCGTTTCTTGACACTGAGGTTTTCCAGTG
Organism: Anabrus simplex; assembly: GCF_040414725.1. Lineage (NCBI taxonomy): Eukaryota > Metazoa > Arthropoda > Insecta > Orthoptera > Tettigoniidae > Anabrus > Anabrus simplex. Next base: position 94,551,130 of record NC_090278.1, read on the forward strand.
TAGCTCACGGGTGAGATAGGCTGTTCTCGACAGCTGCTCTGGTTATTGAATGATGCGCCTGACGTCACCGAGAGCCATAATGACAGTGCTACACCAGTTCTATGGCTCGAGTGTTGTAAGGTGCAGTTAGTTGAGTATTTTTAGAGTTCATTTTGTTAGTTATTCTAATTAGCCTCCATTCAGTCATGAAATACAGAACTAGTGGATCTTTAGATGGCGTGACATTTAACATTTAAAACTAATACGAAAATATAACATGACTTCTAATCCGACTCTGTAATGACAGGCACACTCACAAAGGCGATCTTGAACTGAGAATCAACATTTTACGAACAACTAAAAACATAGGTATTAATCAAGGCATAACACTGCCCCAGTTTAAAGAAATAAGAGAACTACGAGCATTATTCCACCTCTAGGTCGCAGAAAGTACAATAATTTAAGATTATTTTGTTATGGATTTGTAAATTTTGTTGATATTCGGATACATTTATTTGTAATTTCTGTAATGTACGGTAGTAGATTTTCAAGCACACGGTAATTTTAAATTCTTCTAACCCACATTTCCAGTAGTCTCAATAGGTAACAACGTATAGTAATAGGTTAGAAGAGTGTTAGAAACAAGAAAGTTATATTACTACTGTCGGCCAATCTATTATGCTCATTCAAATGTTGTTTATGATATAACCAGTAAGCCTATAAAAATCCTCGTTTTATTTCACGGTAGTCACGAACGTTTGGAATTTTGAATTTGTACTTTAGTATTTTTTATGGCAAATGGAACGCAGGAAGTGCCCGTTTTTAAACGTGTTTCAACAATACGTCAAGTTAAAAGAATATTTCTCAAAACACATCATCAGATCGAATCCAAATTTTAACACAGTATACAATGTAATGTTTTTTTATACATTAACTTATTTATAAATTTAAGAATTTACCGAGCTCGATGGCTGCAGTCGCTTAAGTGCGGCCAGTATCCAGTAATCGGGAGATAGTGGGTTCGAACCCCACTGTCGGCAGCCCTGAAGATGGTTTTCCGTGTTTTCCCATTTTCACACCAGGCAAATGCTGGGGCTGTACCTTAATTAAGGCCACGGCCGCTTCCTTCCCATTCCTAAGCCTTTCCTATCCCATCGTCGCCATAAAATCTACCTGTGTCGGTGCGACGTAAAGCAAATAGCAAAAAAATAAAAATAAAAATAAGAATTTGATGTTTCCAAGGAAAAAGCTGTTATCAATTTTGTAAAACAACTTTTTCCTTTGCTTAGGGTGGTTGGAAAACGACATTCTTGGTCGCGTTGTAATCTTTATATATCCAATGGTTATGTTATATGACTGTGAAATTCGGAAATGAATTCAATTCATTCATATCATTTGTGTTTATATTGGGTAGAATGATATACATCACTGACTGGCCGGTACAAGGAAAGATGAGAGGCCTTGCCGCGCACTCCCTCATTTGTTCGGTAGAAGTACGTTATTTTGCAACCGTTACAACGGTTGTCTGCGCGCAACAGTTTCGGCGACAACCGTTGTCTGAGCGCAACTGTTTTGCCCAGCACTAGTAGAGAGGGAGGGAGGAGCTGAGGTAGCATGGCCAGATGTGCGTCACAACGCCGGAAGATGCGATATCTGTTAATAATATAATTATTGCACACAATGCGCCATTGTCGCGCTATCTCTGATTTCTGACTAGCACTACAAGTCCCATCTGGCTTGGCATCGAAATGTATTATTGACTTTAATCTCTATAAATCATCTTTGCTAGCGTCAGGTTTGAGTTTGGTCATATAGCACGTGACCGTGACCGTGACAAATGCTGCCCTCTTTAGGGGTTCAATGACAACTTGTACCTCTATAGGCCACGAACACACAAAATCTGCGCTCTCAATTCCCTGACTGGTTATGCAAACACTGGCTTGTGACCGGGAGGAAAGAATAACATCTCTCAGATACCAATCGAAGTACGTACTGAAGGATGCAATAGAAAGAAAGTGAGGATTGCCAATAATTCCTGCCTTGATCGTTATGAACCTATTTTAACTAGTTTACAGCAGGGCGATCAGGACCAGTCGTTCAACATTCCTGTACATGACACACAGCAATCTCTGAACAATATGAGATCTGATCCTGAGAAGATATTAATACGGACACTAAAAAAAAATTAACATAACATTCTCCCCTGATTTCTGCACTCCTAGAAGTAATGCTTAAATGAGGAGTAGTTCCTGAAAAAACGAGAGAAGCAAAAAACTATCTTAATTTACAACGGTAAGGGTGAGAGATGCGACCCTATTGCTGTATATTCAGGGAGCTTCCAAGGCTCAGACGACAGCACGTCGTCCCCTCACCGCTGGGTACCTTGGTTCAAATCACTTCAGACGAGTGGAGATGTCTATGACCTTCACATAAAAGAACGAACCATCGCAGCAAAGACGGCAATTAATAGCATAAAGAACCTAAGACAACTATCCTTGCCCACAGCTACCACACTGTTTCGCTTAAAAATTGCTCCCATCATAACATATGGACTGGAAACCATCTGGACACACCTAAAGAAGAAAAACTTCGAAGACATAGAAAAGGACAAAGCCAACTTCCTCAAAAGAGCACTGTGTCTGTCAAAGTACACATTATCCCGACTTACATATGTACTAGCAAGAGAGCAATTTTTCATCGAAGACCTCCGCCTCGACCTGCTTCTACCAGCTACCAAAGCCTACTTGGATGTACTGCAGGAACTCAATAAGAAGAGACAAGAGATATGGCCAGAGTTTTATTCAACGGATGCGATGATATATAGGGAATGGACACAAGCCAGTTATGATCTACGTCATGTATTGACAAGATATGCCGTACACGGTTTCCATCATCGGATATGCCTTACAGATAAATTCCATGACCCGGACGATAACTGCAAGTGTAAATTATGCGGAGCCTACTGTGACCGATATCATCTGATGTTGTGCAACAAAAGACAAAACTCTTTGACAAGTTTCTGTAACAACTAAATGCACATTGTGCGAAATTTATCATATTAATTAAATCACTTCATGTGAGATTTGAGCTACACAAAGCCGAGAAGGGACAGGTTTTTCTCCCAGTAATGTGGTTTTCCCTTTTATCTTTCATTCTACTCTAAAATATGATCTTATTTCATCTGTCGGTCATTAATCATACATACATACATACATACATTTTCATTATATAATGTTACGCTTTTCAGCGTTCAGTCTGCAAACCCCTGTGAATTTACTAATCGCCGCCACAATCGTCTATTTGTAACTAGTTCTGCGGCCTTATATTTAAATCGTTAGAAACTGAGTCTAACGATCGTAGTCTTGGTCTCCCTCTACTTCTCTTACCCTCCATAAGAGAGTCCGTTATTCTCCTAAGTAAATTATCCTCCTCCATTCGCCTCACATGACCCCTCCACCGAAGCCGGTTTATGCGTACAGCTTCATCCATCGAGTCCACTCAGCTTTCGCTCCCGTAAAGCAAAGTTGGTCTGAAAACAGACCGATGTAAAGATAGTTTCGACCGGGAGCTGACTTCCTTCTTACAGAATACTGCTGATCGCAACTGCGAGCTCACTGCATTAGCTTTACTACACCTTGATTCAATCTCACCATATTACCATCCTGGGAGAACACACAACCTAAATACTTGAAATTATCGACCTGTTCTAGCTTTGTATCACCAATCTGACATTCAATTCTGTTGAATTTCTTACCTACTGACAGCAATTTAGTCTTCGAGAGGCTAATTTTCACATCTTTCTCATTGCACCTATTTTCAAGTTCCAAGATATTAGATAGCAGGCTTTCGGCACAATCTGCCATTAAGACCAAGTCGGCAGCATAGGCCAAACTGCTTACTACATTTCCACCTAACTGAATCCCTCCCTGCCATTTTATACCTTTCATCAGATGTAAACTACGAACAGCAATGGTGAAAGATTACAGCCTTGTCTAACCCCTGTAAGTATTATTATTATTATTATTATTATTATTATTATTATTATTATTATTATTATTATTATTATTATTATTATTATTATTATTATTATTATTATTATTATTATTATTATTATTATACAGAACAGGCGTTAAAGGAAATCAAAGAGGAATTTGGAAAAGGATTCACAATCCAAGGAGAGAATATCAAAACCCTGAGATTTGCTGATGATATTGTTATTTTATCTGAGTCTGCAGATGATCTAGAGAAATTGCTGAATGATGCGGACACAGTCTTGGAGTGCAATATCAAAGTAAATAGACCGCAGTCGAACAGTCAGGTAATGCAGAAAATATTGCATTAGGAAATGGAGTTTTATAGGAAGTACATAAATATTGTTACTTGGGTAGTAAAATAACTAACGATGACAGAAGTAAGGAGGACATAAAATGCAGACTATCACAAGCAAAGAAGAGCTTTCTTAATAAATTTGCTCACTTTGAACATTGCAGTTAGAGAGACGTTTTTGAAACCTTTTGTCTGGAGCGTGGCATTGTATAATGGATAATAATAATAATAATAATAATAATAATAATAATAATAATAATAATAATAATAATAATAAAAGAAATCAAGTTCCTCCGCTCCTGAGAAGTATGTTTTTTTTTTCAGTAGTGCTATCGTTGCCTACGCTATAACACAAGGCCTTGAAATGAACTCATGGAAACGGGTAGCATCCTAGTTCACCATTCAGTCGCTAGGATCGCGTTCTTGCCCCCTTGTATTCGCATGGCCGTATATGTCAATAAGTAAATTATATCCTAAATAAGAAAACTGAATGTTTTTGCGAGTATTGACAGTACTTTATTTATAGAGCGGTGCTGCATTGGCTTGGATATGTCATTGAAGTTTCAAAACTTTCCTTTTGAGGGGTTTCTTATCAAGTTTCAAAACTTTCCCTCTTCTACTTGAGTGGCTCGAAGCAATGTTGTCTAATAGAGGTCTCAGAAATTTTCATTGTAGAAAAACAGCTGGTTTATCGTGTTTACACTTTCTACACTTAATTTCACTGTTGAAAATGTCTTTCGAAAAAAACCGTACATAGTAACTCTCTTCGGGGCAAGTACTGCTTAGCGGAGGTGACAGATTCCGTCGTTCACTGCAGAAGTGCCACAGACGATGATTTTCGGTATCTGAGGGCTCCTCGATGTTGAAAACGAATAAGACCCAATGATGGACTTTGAATAGCTGGAGAAGAGATATGTTCTAAACAGCCTTTACAGTCTGTTTATTCTTTCGCCACACGAACCATAATGTCATTATATTCAGCTTGGCGTCTTAGGTAGCTGAAGAAAAGCTCGATGTCATCGCTTGTTAGGTTCCTCGTCAATGCATAATGCAAATGTATACTTATGAGGTATTTTACGCAGCCCACAGTGGATTGGGTAGTCAAGATCTATGCCTGATACATTTCCCTCATGCATCTTTTTTTATTTTCTCTGAATGCATTTGAATTTTCTTAATATGATGACAAACCAAAAACCAAACCCCATGGTACTACAGCCCTTGAAGGGCCTTGGCCTATCAAGCGACCGCTGCTCAGCCCGAAGGCCTGCAGATTACGAGGTGTCGCGTGGTCAACACGACGAATCCTCTCTGCCGTTATCCTGGGCTTTCTAGACGGGGGCCGCCATCTCACCGTCAGATAGCTCCTCAATTCATATCACGTAGGATGAGTGGACCTCGAACCAGCCCTCAGGACCAAGTAAAAATCCCTGTCCTGGCCGGGAATCAAACACGGGTCCTCCGGTTAAGAGGCAGGCACGCTAACCCTACACCACGGGGCCGGCTCCTTAATATATGACAGGAAATCATTAATTAACCAACTGAGGCGTTCATCTTCAGTACTAAAAGATGCTCGTTTGTTCTCATTCCTGGAATATGTCCCATGTGAGGTGTTGCAGACGTCATGCGTATCGAAAAATTTCATAAAATGCTCCATAAAACAAATGATTTATTTTAAACTGTATTTAATGCTCTCCGGACAAACCACCTCCATACTTTTCAAACCAGAGATTATTCCGGGGGGGAAATAAAATACGGTACGGTATTTTTAGCTCTTGCTACATTCATTTTCTCCAAATTTGTTGGGCGAATTATTTTTCTGGTTGGTTTCCTAATTTAAGATTTCTGAGTTTGAAGAGGCCTCTCAAATGATCGCCGGTCACGGTAGCAATGTTTACAAAAAAGTCCAGTGACAAATTTTGGGATCGCCCGATTCTTATGACGTAACTCGGATCAAAACTTAGGAACCTAATTTCATCAGGTGGAAGCCGTATCTAATGCGTAATACTTCCTCTGTATAATATTTCGAACTTTGAACATTCACTGGAAACTTGTGAAACGAAATTTCATTACCTTTAATTTCTCGTGAATAAACCATGACTGGAACTGCGAATGCTTAACATCAGACGAATGCATTACACTCGCAACCAACTCAGTTAATAAACACGTTCAAAGGCGCGAACCTGGTAGACAGGGGGCAAGAAAGCGACCCTAGCGGCCCGGCACTGAACTTCAGTGTGACCACTTCGATAGCGTTTTACGGGCTCTATTTCCAGGCCTTGTATTATAACGTAGGCAACGAGTGCTATACACGTACACTTGTTGCCATGGTTACCGTGGTGTCGGAAACCTGTTGACGCAGAACTGTCCACTAGTGATGGAGTAATCGAATGCAAAATAATCGATCAGTCGATTATTTCATTCCAATGAATAATCGAATAGTGAATTTTTCCATTCGATTATTTTTTCGAATATTCATTCGGAACTGCATTCGAATATTCTATGCGATACAAGTGAATGATATTTGAAACTAATTCGATTATTTAAATATCGGATAGAGGTTATTTGATTTAAAAAAGTATTAGATTATAATAATTATTATAATTATTATAATAATATAATAATAATCGTATGGCCTCAGCTACCGTGTGCAGACATTTCAATATGACGCCATCTGGCTGTCTGCTCGTCAATTTCGACGTTCCGTTTTACTCCAGACCCACTAGATGGCAGACAGAGTAAACCGGATCTCTCTTGGGCGTGTGTGGCTGAGATTTAATGAATTTTGTCGGGTAAATATCAAATGTATCACCAGAGATCTTTTACATGCCGACATCGTACGACATGGAGTGTCGAATGGACCTTTTTCCGCTCTTGAAAAATCCGACTGCCTCTGCCGGGTTTGAACCCGCTATCTTGGGATCCGGAGGCCGACACTCTACCACGGATTCACAGAGGCAGCTATAATAATAATAATAATAATAATAATAATAATAATAATAATAATAATAATAATAATAATAATAATAATAATAATAATAATAATAATAATAATAACGTTATTGGCTTTACGTCCCACTAACTAATTTTCTGTTTTCGGAGACGGTGAGATCCCGAAATTTTGTCTCGCAGGAGTTTTTTAACGTGGCAGTAAATCTACCATCACGACGCTGAGGAATTTGAGCACCTTCAAACAGCACCGGAGTGAGCCAGCATCGAACCTGCCAAGTTGGGATCAGAAGGCTAGTTTCTCAACCGTCTGAGCCACTCAGCCCGGCAAGGACGATAACTATCTCAGAAAGAAAGAGAAAAGAAGCTTTTGAAATGTGGTGTTACAGAAGAATACTGAAGGTGAGATGTATAGATCGATTCACGAATGAAGAGATACTAAACAGAATTGGTGAGAGGAGAAGGGTTTGGCTAAATATGACGAGAAGAAGACACAGAATGATCGGACACATCTTAAGACGCCCAGGACTTGTGCACTTGTAAGTATTTAGGTGTTACTATTAGAAAAGGCTTAAACTGGTCAGAGCAAGTGGAAAATGTAATTAAGAAATCCTGGAGATCGTTATATTTTATAAATCGGAACCTCAAGAAAGTTTCTAGCCCTTTCCTATCCCATCGTCGCCATAAGACCTATCTGTGTCGCTGTGACGTAAAAACAAAACAAAAACAAAAAACGGATTATGTCTTGCGCATGCGTGCGACTTCGACGTCTATGAACACATCACAGAGCAACGCCCAGGAATTTGTGGCGCAGTCAGACTTCTTCAGGAGAAGACTGAAACTGCAGCAGTGCATACGGCACCGATGACTGATTACAAGTGTATGTTATTCAAATTAAACAATCCACAGGCAGAAAAGTGTAATTCGGTTTGCAGCAACTGTTCAGAGTTGGTCATCTCTTCGAGGGCATATTGACTGTAAGAGCAGGATTTTGTTTAAAATAGTCTTGGTTTCGCTGTACTGCCTGCAGTACGTTATGGTCCACAGCGCCGCTACGCGGACAACCACCCAACACACGAAAAGACCCGCCACTTCAGCTGTCGTTCTTGATTCAAATTCCTCTATTTCTAACCCTCTAAGGATCATATGAGAACGAAACAATTACCACAAAAAGATTTATCATCTCTAATAAAATCGAAATACCAAAGGCAGAATTAATTATTCCTACAATTTTGTGCAATATCATGTGAATATCTCGTAAGTTTTGAATGATATTCAGGTTATGAACGTCCGTAATTTCCTTGGTGTATCTCTTTACTCGACCTATTGGACCAATGGCCACGGAATTTAGGTAGAAAGCTACATAATTATTTTGTTTTACCCCCACTTGGCGCAGTAAGATGAGCTCTTTATTCTTTGCCCTCAGTCGCTGCTTGGCAAGAACCACAAAAACTATGAATTGTAAGTTCATGACGACGCTGATACAGTGGACAGCGTAGGTTGCAGCATGACGCGGATGGCCAAAGACGTCAAGCGACATCCACCTATCGTAACCGTAGAGAGGTATTAGCACGGCAAACACAACCACGAACTTTACATACAGCAGCAGTAAAGTCTTCTTGTAATTCATCCCACGTTGAGAACTTAATTTCTTGTCAAGAGTTGAAATATTCCAGGATCAAACTTAATTTATGCGTGTTCACAACAACGTTAAGCAAAAGTGTCGAAAGAGTGGTTATAAATCTAAAGACTAGTTCGATCACGATTGGAGAGGTTATGACGGGACTTTTAAACTCAGGAATGTGCGTGCATGAGTACATATGATTACGAGGGAGATAATGAACACTGCGTAGGATACGCTTAACGTAGATTTTGATGGCAGTTCAAGCGCATAGTCGACTGAAGTGAAGGCATCTGGAGCCAGACCAAATAGTTTAGACACTAATTATAGCGGTACAAGAGCAGAATAAATATTTTTAGGTGAAAACATCTTGTATAAAACTCGACGTTATCCAATTTCTCCACATATTAGGTTATGTAGTAAATTCCGAACTTAATATTCCTAATTTTATCCCTACATAATATAGAACTCACTGTCTGTCTGTCTGTCTGTCTGTCTGTCTGTCTGTCTGTCTGTCTGTCTGTCTGTCTGTCTGTCTGTGTTGGATCGTAGCTCGAGAATCGCTGGACAGATGTTATGCGGTTTGCGCTGTTGCCTTGAGGATTTCCTGAGGAAGATTTCCGTGCATTAATAACGGTTTCTGCGAAACAACTCTGGTAAAAGGACACCTCACGAACACTTTATCGACTTACGCTGCCTAAACCGTTAAAAGCCGTCTACAAACTATATGAGCAAGAATTATAAAACAAAACCAAAAAAAAATACTAGGAGGTCCACAGGACCACTTAATATTTAAAATTAATAGATTTTAAGTTCGTTAACAGTAAAAACCCTGTCCTAGGCCTGGGAGAAATATTTCCGAATCTCAGCTTAAACCGTTAAAGATATTCTTAAAATATTTGTGTAAGAGTTGTCCAGTATAAAATGTCGTGAGACCACACAGGTATTTGTATTACTCTTGGTGAGTTTTTATGAAGCTCAAAGGACATAGTCACTTGGATTCACGAAACCCCGTCAACAAAGGCGGAGCCGCTAGTAAAAAGTAGTAGTTTACACTTGTACAATAAATAAGTTACGATTCTCTGCTTAAATGAGACAAAATTGTTTCAATTTGTAACTAACAAGAATTAACAAGCACTCGAATAGATGTCATCGGATGGAATCATTTAATGGACGAGTCACATGACAGCACTAGATACCCCACCACTGACACGGAATCCTAACTCCTGTGTTGACTCGAAAGTTGGCAGAAACAAACTTTAAGTTGGCAGAAACAAACTTTTTCTCAGGTTTTTCAATAAGGAAAGGTAAAAGGTGCAGGACTGGTCTTAGCAATACAAAGTTCCCTTTTATATCAAGGACAAAAATATAGGAACGGTAAAGACATTTTAAATATTCGAGAATGCTGATTTTCTCACTTCCTCTCCAGAAGTAAGGATGTGCTCAGCTGTGTTCCCGATAGCCTAGTACGTAGGGAAGGTGATAAATGTCATCTTGCCAAAGCAAGTTCCAATACCTTGTACCTCTGTTATGTAAAACACTTCATCTAACTGTGTAAACCGTTACCAAAAGATCCACGATCTAGAGCACTGACTGATGATACAGAGTCACTCTTCACATGTCCTGGATTCTACCCAAGTATAGTCGAACTTCTTACTATACAGAAGATATTCTGGACTCTGTAACTCCCTTTCATTTCTCCCCAACCCAAATCCATGCTTTCGGTTATAGCGACCAGGGTAGTTACCTACTGCCGACTATTTTCCGCTGATACGATAATCAAGGAACTTGCAATAATACAACTTAGTAAACTGTATAATGCAGCCAAAAATGTAATTTGTGTGTGTTATTTCAACAATTAACTCCCTCGAAAGTAAGTTCTAGGCCATATTTCTTAAAGTGTAGACACATTCTTGGTGGAAGTGATATTTGAGAATCTACTACAGAAAACAAAATAATCTTGACTGACTGGATTGCTGTGTGGATGTCTTGCAGAATGTTGAGCAACGAAAATATATTCATGCAAAGCTCTAGTATTTGAAATAGCAAATACAACTGATCATGGAAGGCACAGTAAAACAGAAGCGTGGTCCCGGGCAGAAAAGTTCACCCTCACAACAGCGATGCGAGGAGCGCAAATTACTTAACTACTCCATGACGGTTACCAAACTTCTGTGACGAGAAGACACCACAAGAAGAAGAAAAAGAAGTACAACTGTGTGCAGCTAGTTTTCAATAACGAGCAGGGAAATCATAATTCATCAGCTCCATCTTTATCTTGAAGTACACTAGGCTGTTTATAGAAGTCAGTCACCGAAAATTCTCAATGTATTCTTGAACTACAGTAGAAATCGAAGATCAAATCGTTAGATTCCAGAGATTGTCTGAAATATGACTGAAGTGTTTTCTTTTGTTTTATCGTCTGGGACACAGATGGCGTGCCGGAACTGTTATTTTCAAACTAATTTCCTCTTCAGCGAAACTTGTCCAGTGGAATATGTTTTCTGATTTCCCACCAATTGTTAGTATTTGCTCGATAATTTGCTTCCTAATACTATTTTCACGTTGCGGGTCATCAGCTGGTTGTTGGAAGTTCCTCCGTCAGATTTCATTGTTCTTTGCTTCCACTGGAAGTCTATATGCTTTGACTGCACAAGAAATGTGTCAGAACAGACATGACTTTAGGAAGTCTGAAGCATAACAGTGTCCAAACAGTTTGCACAACACTCGGTTGGATTTTCTACGCCAAAACATACTATGAGAATCGTTGTCACCAAGAAAATAGCGAAGCTGGCTGAAATGCGATGAAGAATTGCGCCCTTTCTCGTAGAAGAATGACAGGTTACTTATTCTGAAGTACAAAGAGCAGCATTGATTTCACCTTCGCGTGCTGAGGCCATTTGTTCGATCATCTCCAATCTTCTCGCGCATCAGGAAGATGAACTTGACCTTCAAAGAGGCATGACATGTGTCATTTTATTGAATATCTTCCGTATTACTGGCAGCGTGAGTTATGACAAACGCATTCAGGTAACGTCAGCAGATAGCCAGTCCCCAACAAGAGCATTGGACGGTACTGACTCATAAAAATATCGTTAGAAAGTAATTTTGTGAGGATGTGTGATAAAATTTGGATCACGCTATAGGCCAGCTATTCCCAACTGATGCTCCGCAAAATTTCATAACTGAGTCGTCAAATTCAATCGTTGTATTCCTGTATTCGCGCGAAAAGCTTTCAACATTGTCCTAATTATCTATGTATGTGCGCGCTTTCGAGTTGGAAAACATTAAAACAAACAACGAAATAAGCTTTCATCTGTCGGAGAACCAATTTGTCTTTTCCTATCAAAGTTGCAGCGAAAAATGGAATTATTGTGCACCAAGGCAGACGCCCTTTGTACTACAATGCATTGCCAGTATAAACAGAATTATGCATCTGTTAACTTTTAAAATAAAAGGGTAGGTTCGAACCCCACTGTCGGAAGCCCTGAAAATGGTTTTCTGTGGTTTCCCATTTTCACACCAGGCAAATGCTGGGGCTGTACCTTAATTAAGGCCACGGCCGCTTCCTTCCCACTCCTAGCCCTTTCCTGTCCCATCGTCGCCGTAAGACCTATCTGTGTCGGTGCGACGTAAAACAACTAGCAAAAAAAAAAAGTGGATTTGTAAATAATGCTTTGCGAAGAGAAATGAAATGCTTTCTGTTAATATTAGGTTTTGTACTTTTTATTTTTTAACAATTTATTTTGCGTCGCGCCGGCACAGGTAGGTCTTATGGCGACGATGGGACAGGAAAGGGCTAGGAGTGGGAAGGAAGCGGCCGTGGCCTTAATTAAGATACAGCCCCAGCATTTGCCTGGTGTGAAAATGCGAAACAGCGGAAAACCATCTTAACGGCTGCCGACAGTGGGGTTCGAACTCACTATCTCCCGAATGGAAGCTGGGTGGTGATCACATTAACTAGGCTGTAAACGGAGGTTACAGACCTCTGCAGATGGTCATGAGAGTGGAGTATAAGACCTCAATTAGACGAAGTATGAGACCCTCGCCAGGAGGTAGAATAACACGCAAGGTAAAAGGGAACCCAGGGACTCTGAACTTTACAGGGTGAGTTGTCGACCACGGGGTTCTTAGCTGAGTCCTGGCATTGCTTCCAATTAGTTGTGCCAGGCTCATCACTTTCATCTGACCTCTCTTGGTCAACTTTTGTTCTTATCCGACCCGACGGTATTAGAGCGGTCTCTAGGGAGCGTTTCATTTTCAGGCCCTTCGTCTTCCCTTGGCCGATACCTTCATTTTTCGAAGTGTTGATCCCTTCCACATTTCCCCTCTGATTAGTGTTATATAGAGGATGGACGCGTAGTTCTACTTCCTCTTAGAACAATAATCACCACTACCAAAGGAAGGCAGCACTATTAGTTCTGGGTGATTTGCAACAAAGGAGTTGTGTTACGAAAATGTTGTAAACTTTGGGCTGAGAAGACTTGGGAGAAAGGAGACGAGCTGCTCGACTAAGTGGTATGTTTCGAGCTGTCAGTGGAGGGATGACGTGGAATGACATCAGTAGACTAAAAAGTTTGAAAGTAGGAAAGATGACAGTATGAAGTTAAAATTGAGGCAAATACTCATTTATAGGAAGAAGAATTAGAGGGAATGGAATAATTCATCAAGGGAGATGATTTATTTGAAATCATTTAAGAGAAGAGTAGGCAAAAAATTGATAGAGAATCTTCCACCTGGAAGACAGCCCTAAATTTAGATAATTGGTGACTCATGAAAGCACCCAGGGAAGAAAACGAACTACGCACAGGGAGGGATTGAAATACGGAGCTCCGAGCTACAGTGACACTGTGTGTTTGATGGTCATTTCTCAAGCCGGTCTTAAGTCACGTGCAGACTTAAAGCCCGTTTGAATTCAGCCGTGAAGCGATCTGATTGGCTAATAAAATAACAACGGCGTGATATATCGATTATTTATCAGCACAACGCACAATTACACTGTTCACCCCGTAAAATACTGCGGGCAAATATACTTTATCGGCGATTGATTTGAAATAAATCAAAAGGCTTTTAGTGCCGGGAGTGTCCGAGGACAAGTTCGGCTCGCCACGTGCAGGTCTTTTGATTTGACGCCCGCAGGCGACCTCCGTGTTGTGATGAGGATGAAATGATGATGAAGGTGACACATATACACAGCCCCCTTGCCATCGAAATTAACCAATTACGGTTAAAATTCCCAACCCTGCCAGGAATCAAACCCGTGATCCCTGTGACGAAAGGCCAGCACACTACCCATTTAGCCACGGAGTCGGACGTCCATCTGGCGTTACACTGCTCTAGAGAGGTCATATTAACACGACCTATATGACTTTGACCTTCCATCCAGCTTGATGAACTTCCGGACAACAGACCGACAATTGTCTGTAAACTACACGTTAGATCGCAAAAGAGAGTAATAATTACGCTGAACTACAGACTATAGTTTACATTGACCTTGCTACTTCAATATTACTGTGATTCTGGCTCCACCCGCCTGCGATCCGAGCTTTCCGACAATGGGGGACTATGGACAAGGCACAGGACACCGCAAAGTGCTGAGGTTGCAATAAATTAAAAGGAAATTATAAATGCGTACCCTTAGGTACCATAACTTAACATACTAAATTCGTATAATTAACTAGCAGGTGCCCGTGGTTACGCCCGCGTTACATGTTTATAAACAGTTTATTTAAAAGCAAATAAAACATATATTTACTAACATAACTTACATAGTTTTCACATTTAGACTAATGTTGGTAGTTTTCCATTATTTTAATATTTCACCCCCACCCCGTAGCGCTGTCTTAGCCCATAGTTTTCTTTCCCAAACAGTTTCGTTGAGACCTATGCTGGAACATACACACGTACTTCCATAACCTCGGTCAGTTTGGAAATTCGTTTTCACCCCTTCTAACCCCCGTACTGAGTTCATTAACTTTGACTTAAACGGCATCGAGAGTGCCACAGTCCATCTCAGATACCTAAGTTAGGTCATTTTCAGATTTTTACATTTCACCCCCTTCCCTTAGGGATGCTAGGCGTTTGTTGCCGCTACAGTCATTTTTCTTGATAGAAAGTTATTTATATGTGTATCAAGTTTGTTTGAGACCTATGTTGGATCATACACACATTCACCAGTTATCTCTGTTATTTTCGACATTTTCCTTTTGTTTTATCCCTTTTTTTTAATTTCGTGTGGCTATTTCTAGCCGAGTTCAGCCCTTGTAAGGCAGACCCTCCGATGAGGGTGGGCGGCATCTGCCATGTGTAGGTAACTGCGTGTTATTGTGGTGGAGGATAGTGTTATGTGTGGTGTGCGAGTTGCAGGGATGTTGGGGACAGCACAAACACCCAGCCCCCGGGCCAATTGGAATTAATCAATGAAGGTTAAAATCCCCGACCCGGCCAGGAATCGAACCCGGGACCCTCTGAACCGAAGGCCAGTACGCTGACCATTCAGCCAACGAGTCGGACGTTTTATCCCTTACGTCATTATTATATAGTAGAAGAAGATTAGCTTTTTAAGAAACACGTCATAATAATCTTCACATACTGTTGATTAGGCAACCCGCTGATCAGACTTGTCCTGCGGTATGCTTGCTTCCCCCTATTTTCTTTTTTTAATCCTCGCCCCCTATGCGACAGCGCGCCGGCATCATACAGCTGGGTTCCGTGGTTCAAATCCCGGTCACTCCATGTGAGACTTGTGCTGGACAAAGCAAAGGCGGAACAGGTTTTTCTCTGGGTACTCCGATTTACCCTGTCATATTTAATTCCAGCAACACTCTCCAGTATCATTTCATTTCATCTGCCATTCATTAATCATTGTTCCAGAAGAGTGCAACAGGCTTCGGCAGCCGGCACAATTGCTATCCTTGCCGCTAGGTGGGAACTTCATTCATTCCATTTCTGCCCCGGTAGAATGACTGGAAACAAGCTGTGGATTTTTTCGCCCCTATGGCGAACTACCGATAGGATTTCGTTCAAACCTCTTCCTAAACCCTATCAGGAGAACTGTGAAATTTTCAGTGAAATAAGTTCAGTAGTTATTGAGTCTATAAAGGACATACAAAGTAACATTCATTTTTATATAGAGAAGCAGTGCCGGATTAAACGCTATATTGGCTCATAGGCAGTTGAGCTCTTCGGGGTCTTCTTGAAAAAACACTCGTAAGAAGTATTTCATTTCGCTCCCAGAATTTAATAAAACAATGAACAAAGCCAAACCATTATGAAATTATTAAGTTTAAAAAATCCAGTTACTTCAGGGGAAAACAATGTATTACACAACATGAACGTGGTGGTGACGAACGACACTAAAGACCAACGGTAAAGCATTCTTCAGTTCAAACCTTCATTATTAGAGAAGTCTTGGTCGTGAACACTCTGAAGACGCGGAGCGAACGTAAAGAGTTTCATCTTGACAGGACATGAGCCGAATCACGCGCCGTGAACGTATCAGTCGTCCGCCTTTCTGGTTAGCTGCCACCCCCGGAGGAACCGGCTCGGACACGAAATTTGAAAAGTGCGACGAGGGCTGGAACAGGGTCCACTCAGCCTCGGGAGGTAAATGAGTAATGGAGCGTTCGGTACCCACTTCAGCCATCCTCGAAGTGCTTTTGCGTCGTTTCCCACTTCTCCTCCAGGCAAGTGCGGAGAGGGTACCTAACTTAAGGCCGGGTATCAACAAAAATAATTCCAACTGAGAGAGCAGACGGCTGTCAACGCTGCACAATTGCCTACACTAGCACGTAATAACGATGAGAGTGGATGTTCTCATGTTCCGTGCTTCCAATCATTCAAGCAAGTTGTTGCAAATTGGGATATCCCTCAAAAATGTTTACAAGGACCTCAAGAACGGTATCATTGGCTGCAAACAACACACCTATCAGAAATCGCGAATTGTCTGGATACATCCGCACAGAATGACAGAAAATGTCTGCCACACTCCACTTTTAGCACAGTAGTTCAGAAGTAACTTCTCTTGGTACTAGATCGTCTTCACGATTTTCACTGACTTGTAGGGCTTACCAGAATTAAGTGTCGATATTCTGCGAAACTGGTGAGTAATTGAACGGCAGGAGGGCTCGTATATAGTTAAAATGGTACAAGCAGCTCATCTCTATCGGGATCAGGACAATTTTTCTAAATGGCGATATAGGACATTGTTAGTGGGACGTATAACCAATAATATTAACAAATATTGAACTCATGTATTCAAACGAACTGTTGGCCTGCAGCGGTGTGATTGAAGTTCTCAAAGGGTGTGTGAAACCCTGGAATGAAATGGGTGTGCAAACAATGTATAAAAACTCTTCCATTTGTGTTCAGACTCCAGGTTTGTCTCCACTCATGTTTATAATGATTATGGATGGAATTCTGAAGGAAACAAAGGCAACATACAGAGGGGATATGAAAATATTGTTGTTTGCAGATGACGCACGTGATCTGGGGGAGTCAACAACACAGAAGTGCAAATCCAACTAAAGGCTATAAATAACAATACTGAGAAATGTGGTATAAAAATCAGTGTGGAGAAGAGAAAAACAGTGGTAGTGAGAAGGAGAAAGAGAAGGAACACGAATCGTTAGTATGAGGGGACAAAACCTTGAGGTTGTTGAATACTTCAAATATTTAGGAAGTGAAATAATGTAAGATGCAAGGCTGGATAGGGAGATCCGCAAGAAGGGTACAAGTGGGAAATACGTTCTACCAGAATGTAAGGAACCTGGTGTGGAACAGAGAAGTTCCTATGAAATGTAAAGAGATAATGTACTATACCCCAATATTAACGTATGCATCAGAGACTTCGACTTTGATAGCGAGAAATGTGGGTATAATTCAGGCTAGTTAGATGCACTGTAGTTCCTGAGGAGTATGGTAGGGAAGACAAGGAGAGATAGAGTAAGAAATGTTAAGGTCATAAAACAGATAGGGGTAGAAAACTGAGTGATATGATGGAGAAGAATAAATTGAGATGGTCTGGACATGTTATGAGGTTGGAGGAGGGAAGAATACCGAAACAAGTGTTGGAGGCTTAGATAGAGAGAAGAGGACAAGAGCAGTATAAGGAAAAGAATACTGGACTGGAATGGAATTACTGAAGAAGAGTGGTGGAAGGAGAGGCAGGAGCTGGACAAGAGGAAATGAAAATGATCATATGCATACATATTAAAGGTATTATCAGAGCATAAGAGTCCTGTCCCTAGACATAGAGACCAGCCGACCACATAATAGCCTAGTTAAGCGAGGCCGACTAACTTCGCCCGAACACAAGTAGGGGACTACCCTATAAGAACGCGCCTCACTGGGTAATATAATGGCTGACTGGACGCTCGCTGTGCCGTGGAGTGAATGGCGGAAATCCCTTCCTCGTACAAGCCGCTTGATAACAGTAGTTCGATTCCAAGCCAAGGTTAATAACAACAAAGGGAATAACAATTAACTTGAACAATAACTATTTTCAATGACATTGCTCAGACCATCAACTGCGGACGGGTGCATTAATTTCTCTGTATTGTGGGAATATTTCCGCACATTGAAATCTATTCTTCTTCTCCTTCTTCTTCTTCTTCTTCTTCTGATGCAGTCATCTCACGACCATAGACTGTCCAGGCCCAGTTTAAGGGCGCTTAAGAGTCCTCTTGTTGTCAACATTTGGCAGAGCCCCGCATGCTGAGGTAAGGCTGCGTACTCCAGAGGTCACTCAGTATCTGGAGGTGGGCCGCTAGCGACTACTCTCCCAGTAGCCACGCATCACCTCGCCGCGACCTGTATGAAACCTCCCCAGACACGCACTCATTCAGAAAACAAACCTACTACTCCAGGCAGAGAGGCGGGGAAATTTAAGGACCGAGCTCGATAGCTGGAGTCGTTTAAGAACGGCCAGTATCCAGTATTCGGGAGATAGTGGGTTCGAACTCCACTGTCGCTAGTCCTGAACATGGTTTTCCTAGGTTTCCTATTTTCACGTCAAGCAAATGCTTGGACTGTGCATTAACTAAGGCCATGGGCGCTTCCTTCCAGGGCCGATAACCTTCGATGTTAGGCCCCTTTAAACAACAAGCATCAGCTTCCTTCCACTCGTAGGCCTTTCCTATCCCATCGTCGCCATAAGGCCTATCTGCATCGGTGCGACGTAAAGCCAATTGTAAAAAACATGTAGTTAAAATAGAAAAGAAAGAAACAAATTAAAGAAAAAGAGCACAGACACCTCTCAGCCAACTCGGGAGACACTTTGTTAGTCTGACCCCAGTCCGAGGGCAATCCAGCATGGGTAACACCAGGGGTGACACTTCATAGGGAGCGTCCGAAGCAGTTCCGAGATGGGCACCTCAATCTCCGCCAACTAGTGAAAACTAAAATTCTCTTTTAGAGGGTTAATTTAGAAGGCAGTGGTTGGCATAACACATTCAGTTGCGCGGTACAGCAAATTCAAAACACAACACTGTTATCGTTGCGCGCGAAGGGAACTTGGTCGCACGTAAGTAATAGTGCTTGTTAGACGAAAATTTGTTGAGATTCTTTCGCATTGAACGAGATTGTTGATCTAGTTTTTTGAGAGTATGGTGTGAAATTATAATTATACGCGTTCTTAGTGTGAATAAATAGTATTATGATCATGAACGTACTTCACATTGAACTACCTAGCTGTTGCGAGTAAACGTGTGTGTGATTGTGCTTCTTACCTGCTGTTTGGAATAAATCAATTCAAAACATAAACTGTGTGCATTATGCTGTGTTTTACTTCTTCCTTTCCTTCTCCTGTTTTCCATTCCTATACATAAAAGTCGTGGGAAGGGTTCAACGAACGAGCGAAACAATGAGGTTGTGTTAGATCGTGATTTCGGCAAGTATGGGCGTTTTGGGGTTTTATATGAATTGCATTAACATTTTCAGTAATGAATGTTGCATTTATTGTTTAAGTTAATAGATATAAATTTACATTTATTTGCGAACGGTGAAACAATGATACAAACTAGCGTTATAAAAGTATTGCCAACATACAAATACGGCAATTGCAATTTACTTTTCAAGTAAAAGACGAGAGAAACTTTAGATACAACTTTCCTACCGAAATGCAATCATTATCTCTATCACGGGTAAAATTTTAACAAAGTAACAACTGTCATTATCAAGTTTATTACGAGGTATTATCGTGATATTTTTTCCTTATGTTGGCGGAGATACAGGGGCCACTATAGCTTCCATGACCTGTTTTCTCAGAGAACCTTATTATACAGGAGTGACGGATCTGTTTCTCTTACATGATCCTTGGGTAACACTGAGCTGGCACAGCCCTCGGGATCTACGAGCGCATAACCCCCCACACCGACGACAAGGTCTTGGCGTCCTTATAGGGAGCATTAGAAGAGAAACAAAACTCGATATCAAGAGTAACTGATTTTTTATCCACAAAATCAGCATTTGTAATTGGCCTCGAAAATCATGATCTCTCTATGGTCTGACACCGTAGTTAGTTTGCTCGAGTCCCGTTGGTCGAAAAAAAAAACATCAGAATATTGTCCGCTGGACAGAGGAGGTGGTATATAATTTCTGATCAGTAGATTGCGTGCCAAAAGTCTGGATTCAGTTCCAAACTTCTCCGCTGAGGTTGACGTCAGGAAGGACATCCGGTCGTAAAACACCGCCTCGAAGATTGATCTCACTTCATTCCGCAGAGAAACGGGACAATGTGCTGGACGCATGCACACATGTTCTCGTCATTAAATGAAGTACTGTACATACAGCCAAAGCACCCGTTCTTCGTATGGATTTATGAGCAAGGATCAAGTGACGGAGAATGAAATGTGGATTATGAACTCACTAAATATGAACCCTAAATCTATGTAGACAATATTAAAAAGACAGAAACACGGTATAACGATGACAATGACTAAATAAAGTACATCCCACAGGACAAGCACGCTTAGCACTCTCATCAAAAAACCTTCCGCCCCTTCTTCAACTTAACTTTTAACAAACGAACGACGACTTCACGTGACCCCTAATTCGTTTTCCTACAGATTTACCCGTTATTTCTGATAATGTAGGGCAAAAGTTGTCTAGATCTGGGACATAACACTGTAAAACTCCCTACCAGTTCGAAACGATGAAATATATCAAAATCTAAAATATCCATTGCGGTCCAGTCGGTTTTTAGCCTATCCGAAAAAAATCATCTCATTTGTATTCATAATATAGATGACAAAAGCCTCCTTATATCGGCTGTATTGATAGGTTAAGTCCTGCAGCCCTGCACAGTGGGGATTATTACCTGAAGACATTGCTACTTGGCTAACGTGACAGACGCCACAGAAGTGCAGTGTTAGTCCATCTGGATGTTTTCCCAGCCACAGTACTGTATGTCCCTAAAGCAGTTCCCTGAGGTACCTTACAATGTTTGGGTGAGAAAGAATTATACAATGTTAGGTAACCTCCCTAACCTTGGTCCTGCAGCCACTTCCTGTGTTAATGACAGGTATTGCAGCGCAGTCAGCGGAACTGGCCGGCAATATATCACAATGTAGGAGCGGACCGCGCAGTAGACTGCAGTAGTGTTTGATGGCGCCACCAGGAGCAGCTCAGTTCTCTCTCATCCTCCTCACGACCTGCATCATCTGGTCCGCGCGGGGGAACGTCATCATCCCGCCGGAATGGATAGGTGAGTTCAGTTCCATTCTGGTGCGCAAAAACGAGGGCTACTTTTTTCGTCATTTTTCTAGTAAGATAACTCCTATTCAAGCCAATTTTCATAGAAATGCGTATAGTAAAATCTGAGACGTTGAGGTAGAATAAGAGTGGACACCTTACCCCATAGTATTCTGGGCACTTGGATAATATAATGAGAATGTACTGTCTGTCAGCACGTTCGTTCTTTTTTCTTTCTTGCGGCAATTTTGAGAGGGTCGACAGCCTACAGGACAGGTGGGCAATGAGAGAGTCTCGCTCCCTAATCTCATGGGATGAGCGCGGGAAGAGCCGAGAGCAGCTCATTTCTAATAGTTTGTGCTGCAAAGATTAGATGGCGATATGTGGAGTCAAGGCACAAGCAAAGCCACACCTGTGTACCTCACTGAGTATATTATGTTTGCGCAATACAGTCGTACAGTTCGTTTGTCGTTCACTGTTTATACTGTATTCCAAAACAAGTTTTGTGTTGGCCTGCAGTATTTCCATTACTGCAGGTTGTACTCAAAGCAGTATTTGGATATCACATCAAAACTAATTTGTTTTGTTTCCTATCCATAACCTAATAAAATATCATTAAACGCATTTACCTAGCAAATGTCGTTTGTATACACAAAATAACGTGTTTTGTTTTCTCCCCATAATCTAATGCACTGAACAGAACGAGACATTAGATACAATACAACTGTCAAAAGTTCAAATCTGTTTAGATACGCGTCCCTTCACTAGTTTAACTGATAGCCGTGCAATCAGCTGCTAGGCTGCACTCTGCTCCTTCACCTGCCTGACCTGGAGACGAATTGCACCCGTCTTTGACCTACAGCATGCGGACACTACAGCCCTCATTTTTGAAAATATGCTCTGTCTGACATTCGTTTTCGATCCGATAAACGGAAAAACTGCAGATCCATTTTTCATTAAACTTACTAATACCACGACGAATAGAATACGTCTGTGATCACCCCGCTCTCTTAACATTGTCGTTGGTGGCCCCACCGGAGTGTGGCGCTGCAGTCGCAACGAACCAGTTGCAACAACACGTGCGCCAAACTGACGACGAAGGTAATAGAGTGGGTGCGTGAAGTCATGCTAATAATTGTAACGCCTATTCAGGGAATTTGTTTGTCCTGAAATTTTCCGAAAGTCTGTGTTAGTATCTGTGCAGTGCCGTGTGTGTGTGTGAAATCAATCAGTTTTCTGTTAATTCAAGGAAATGTCGTACTGTTTCGTTCCTGGTTGTAAATCGGGTTACGGAAGGAAGCCCGGTGGTAGACGATAATTATACCGCTAGAAGAAAATAATCTGTTAGCGAAGTGGACGAGAATTATCCCGCAGAAAGATAAGCAATTGTCAGCCAAAAGCAACCTGCAGTTTTCGGCAGATTTAATTAACTTCTTCGTGGTGAACAGTACAAACGTTGAGGTGGAAATTAAAACCAGGAGCGGTGCCTCATATTTTACCGAACTACCTATCCACTGAGGTAAAATCGCGAAAGGCACCCAGCAGGAAAAGGAATGAAGACACTATCAAGAGGATAAGGAAGAAGTGCAAGAGTGTAACATAAACAAAATGAGAATACAACGCGTAAACACTGTCGCATGACAGCCTTGCGCACCACTTGTATTATAACATCGCTAAGTTTTAATCACTTTTTACGCGTTGTATTCTCATTTTCTTCACGTTACACTCTTGCACTTACGGTTTTTATTTTACCTCTCCTTCTTAAAGACCATATAAAGTTCATATCAACTTGGCTGCATAAACACCTATTAACTGAGGGAATCGGCTGGACAACTTGGTTTTACAACATTTTATATTATTGTGAATTTTATAAGGGAGTATTGGATCACCAAGGACATAGTGACGTCACATCGCAACAGCGCTCAGTGAACAACGTTTTATCCATACAGACATCATCCTACTGTGTTTATATTGAAATGACAAGATGGAATTTAATTCCATGCCACTATCCATCAATTTGTAATATGTTACATTGTACGTGTCATAGTTTTAGCTTTCTTAAAGGGGGCCCCCATTTTCGTTAGGTCTTATTGTAATACCTTAATTTTAACCTTATTAGGTGAAGAAGAGAATGTACATATTCTCGAAACAAGTACTAGATATAATGTAAATGTGAAATCTAAATATTTAAAAAACATAGTATTGAGTAGGCGGACCATCCATCTGTCTATTTACTACGATTAAGTCAATACGGACCCAATACTGGCCATTGTGGTCAAGATTATTAATAGTGCTCTTTATGTAGGAGAGTTTTTTCTTGTGTAACGTCGCACTATCACATCGAGAGCTTTCGACGACGGGTGGAAGGAAAGGTACAGCCCCGGCATTTGTCTGGTGTTAAAATGGAAACCACGGAAAACCATCTTGAGTGTTGCCGACAGTGGGATTCGAACCCACTATCTCCCCAATGCAAGGTCACAGCTGCGGCCAACTCGCTCAGTATCTGAGCGGATTTTAAAATCATTACACCGAGTGAGCTGGCTGCGCGGTCAGGGTCGAATAGCTATGAGCTTGTATTCGGAGGATGGGAGGAGTTCGAATCCCACAGTTGTAACCCTGAAGATGGTTTTCTGTGGTTTCCCATTTTCACAACGGGCAAATGCTGGGGATGTACCTTAATTAAGGCCATGGCCGCTTCCTTTCCTGTCCTTCCGTCGCCAAAATTTCTGATGTGTTAGTTGGACGTTACATAATTGGCAAAAGAAAAAAGCATTTCAGCAAACGTCGAGTTATCAACACCTAACAAATTCCACTTCGATAAAACATGAATATGGACTTAAGAAAAATCGACACAACACCAGATAAATAGTTTCCCGCTTATTAACACTATGGCAGCATGCCCATTATCCTATTATGCATCGTTCACCAAAATATTGAAGTTGACTAAAACTAGCACTACACACATCCAACAAACAATTCCTCTTGGTTCTCTTTGAAGTTTCTTGACAATTCCTTTTCATTTGAGATAAGTATATTGGCCAGAATTTGTACGTACTCCTTTGTAATTTTTGTCAAAGAAACACCACACTTTCACACATTGCTTGAATTATTGTTACTCTCAGATACTAATACAAGGCTAAAGGAAGGGCTTTATTTTTCAAAGCGTTCGCCAAAATAAAGACTGTGTTACTCATTTCAATACTACTCTCTTCACAACTACCAAGATGAATTATTAGAGTTTCACACTTTCTCTATCTGTCACACTTCATGTCGGTTTGTCCTTAACATCCTAATATCAACTTTAATTTTTCTGCTGGTAAAGAAATAATTTTAAAATACACTCGCACTTCTAAGTCACTCGTCACTTTCATATACAGTAGGTCTCGAGAAAACTATCACCTTTCGCAATCACATTGAATGGCTTCACTGAAAATTATCTGTCTTATCTTGTTCATATCAACATTGAAACGCTTTTTCGTCTGTCACTGGCACTTGCTGTTCTTGCTCCTTAAGGCACTTTCTTCCTCCAGGTAATTAAATGTTATGCGAAAACTGATTGCAGAATACGCTTAGATAGGAGACAAAGTTATTTCCTAGGGATGTGAATAGGTTCACTGTTCTCAACTGAAAATACTGCATATCTTTGCGGACAATAAACTTACACATTTCATACAATTTTTAAAAAAATAATTTTTAAAAAAGATCGATATTTATTAAATGAGAGAGTACTTCGTCATTGCTAATGTCTATTCTCTTTCTTTTGAATGCTTATTTGTCACGATCAGTTACTTGTGAGAGCCGCAAAAGGGATCTATGCCACTGAAATGATATATATGATCAGCCTTGTGTTTTAAATATATAATAATAACCTGTCTACCGTATGGCTTTTAGTGGCGGGAGTGTCCGAGGACATATTCGGTTCGCTTGGTGCAGGTCTCTCTATTTGACCTGCGCAGATGTGGGATGACTGAGTGAAACCCGGTGTCGGCACGTAGCTTTACGTCTTCATCTGACGGACGAATGGAAACTAAAGACTCCCGCAAACGAAAGATGAAAGTGACAAGTAAGCGGAGCCAATGCCAGACTCAGCTAGTGCCCCGTGGTCTACAAGCTGAGAGAACTGAGAAAATAACTATGAGGCATATGATGGGGAACGTGTGAGGGAGAGCCGTCCTTCACACAGCCTCGACAACTTCCGATGTTGTCAGATCACACCCAGCTCGGCTGGTAGCGTGCACCGAGACATGGGACAACACCTACAGTCTGATTAAAACAAAGCCCCCTCTATCTGGTAATCCAGTCTTATTCGTTCCATCATCTAACACAATTTTGAATGTGGCCATTAGTCAAACTCGGAATGGCTCCGCGGTAAGGTGCTCGTCACCTATCCTCAATGTTGCGCGTTCAAACACCAGGTTGAAAGGTTTACGACCATTGTTGTGTATTTACATTTCTTTTTTTGAGTAAAATTCCACAATTCGGATATACAGTATAATTTATCTTCAGGTGGACAGTGTTTGAACATATATTAAACACATAACATTGATTATGTTTTTGGGTAGGAGATCTATGTAGAATTAGTGATGGGATAATCTAATACTTTTTTAATCAAATAACCTCTATCCGATATTTAAATAATCGAATTAGTTTCAAATATCATTCAGTTGTATCGCATAGAATATTCGAATGCAGTTTCGAATGAATATTCGAAAAAATAATCGAATGGAAAAATTCACTATTCGATTATTCATGGGAATGAAATATCGATTATTTTGCATTCGATTACTCCATCACTAGTGGACAGTTCTGCGTCAACAGGTTTCCGACACCACGGTAACCATGGCAACAAGTGTACGTGTATAGCACTACAGAAAATAAACCATACTTCTCTCTGGAGCGGAGGAACTTGATTTCTTTTATTATTATTATTATTATTATTATTATTATTATTATTATTATTACACTCGTTTCAGTTAACTACGGGCTGTGATAGTACAGCTTTCTTCATCGGGCGAGTTGGCCGTGCGGTTAGGAACGCGCAGCTGTGAACTCGGATCCAGCAGATAGTGGGTTCGAACCCAACTGTCGGCAGCCCTGAAGATGTTTTTCCGTGGTTTCCCATTTTCACACCAAGCCAATACTGGGGCTGTACCTTAATTAAAGCCACGGCCGCTTTCTTCCTACGCCGAGCAACTTTTTTGTCCCAATGTCGCCGTAAGGCCTATCTGCGTCGTAAAAAATAAAATAAAAACTTTCTTCTTTCGCCTTGATCCCAGTCTTTTCTAGATCTTGATAAACTTCTTTCACCCAACGATGAACTTATAACTTTCCGTTCTTCTGTTACTCGCCACCCTTCTTGTGACGTGTCCGTGGAAAACCTGTCTCCTCTTCTTCGTTGAAGTTAATACCTTTTCAAAGTTTTCATATAACTCTTGGTTAGCTCTCATGCGAAAAGTAAATTCGTTGACTATTGTGTTGAGTCCCATCATCCTCCTTACAAAGGTTCTTTCTCACAGTCCATCCTCGCATTTGTCCGTGTTGTGTACAGACATTCCAGTTTGACTACTGTATTTTAATGTCTGAATTTCGTCTGACAAGCTAGGTAGCAGTAGTAATAGTAGTAGTAGTACATAACTTTGTTCCAATTACCGCCATTCCTCCGAGTGCCAAAATGTTGCGCTTCACCTCCATTGTTCGGACCATTACTATCTGAATCCCGCGTTATTTAAACTTCTTCATGTGTACTTTTCCACTCAGTCTAAAGAAGAAACTACCGAAACCCTCTTTATCCCAATATCCGATTAATATGACCCGCTTTGCAAAGATGCAGAAACAGAATTCCGAGATAAACTACAACGGGCACACATATAGGCCTATAACTTGAAATTTTGTGATCCCGTGACCTGAGGTGGCTACGCCTCGAAGAGAGACGCACGCTCAGAGGCATCACGAATAAGATACGGGCCCCCTTAAGGAAAACAAACAAATACTTCTACAAACTTTGGGGACGGTTCCTTAAGGTAATAGGCCTATAAACATATGTGCCAAAATCCTTCGTTTCGTTATTACGTTCAACAGCTTTCCATGTCCAACCCAACGACTATCTATACACAATTTGATAGAAAGCTTCGACTCTACGTAGATGGAGACTTGTTTACATGTGTGTAGATGTAATAAGTTAACGGAAATTGTAACGTTCCAACTGTGTACATCTTATAGTGACAGTGTTCCGTAAAACCAAGGCACGATATTGATTTCTTGAGCAGGCAGATATGATTTTTTTGTACGATCACTCGAATGGTAACGGACACGAGGCCTGCACGTGCGCTCGACCTCAATCCCTTAGGTTTTTTTAAAAAAATCTCTGGGGCACTTTAAACAGTTGCTTTATACATCAGACAAACCGATTGAAGAAACTCTTCTTCGATGTATCATGAAAGCCTGCGAAACCATTCGACACCGCCAGGGAGTATCTGAAAGGGTGTGACTGCGTGTCTAGACGCAAGAGGATGACATTTCGAGCATTTGATATGAGTTTATGGCTTGATCACTTCCTAACAAACTGACAATGTCAGTGTCAAAAAACAGACTGCGTCATTTTTATTTATACTGTTTACGCCCACAGTGGAGCACCAAAATCAACCTTATACAATAAAATTTTCAAAAAATAAGTACATCAAAAATAATTTAATTTTTTAACACTTGATCATTTCTTCTCTTCCCAAAACTTCTTCATTCTAGACGATCTTGCAGCCCGTTCTTCTGCTGATATAACATACTGCTTAAGTTTTCATGTTTTGTATATTTGTTGTTTAGAATCTTCTTCTCTATTTTCAATTTGCTCTATAGCAATTTTCAGTTCATCCAAATCCATTTGTATTTCTTTAAACCAAGTGTGTTTTGTTTGACTATTCCAAAAGAAATCAAAAAGTTGTTTTAGGAGACTAAAATTTGGCAAACGGTATATGTGTCCAAAAAATGCAATCCTCCGTTTTCTCGTGGTGTCAATAACTGATTCACTTTCCTTGTAAATTACTGAATTGGGTAAAAGTCTCCACTGGTCATCTACCTGATGTTTTTTATTGATAATTGTCCGGAGAATTCTTCTATCCACTTCCTGCAGTGTGTATGTTGTTGCTTCTGGTTTGATGACGTTTGCGTCAGTTTAACATGTTCTTTCATTAACAACATTTTGAAAGTTAATCAATCGAAAAGGAAGAATTTTGAAACATATGTTTGCATGAACTTTTCTTCTTTTGGTGTAAGGAATCCGTCCCCAAAGTTTGTAAAAGTATTTTAGAATCACCCTGTATAAATGTAACTACAGCAGATAAGTTACTTTAATGCTATTTATATTCATTTAATGGTATACAAAGAACTTACTATAAGATTATAAAACTTATTAATTTATTAATATATTGTATTTTGAAAGTTAAACTATTTTGTAGAGATTGAAATACAATATCAATGTCTTTCTATCTCCTGTCTTTGCATTTTAAAAACTTTCCCTTATTGTCATTTGAAAGATAAACTCGTGTCCCCCGGAAGTACCCAGCCTCCGAGGACTAACCTTTACGCACAGAAACTGGACCATGCAGCGAACTTTCTGGGATGGAAAGCCACTGATAGTGTCAATGATATCCTTGGATGACACGTTCGATGCTTAGGAGGCTGAGTTCACTAAGTCGGTCTTGGGTACTTCTTTATAAATTTCAGTTTCATAAACGATCGTTTTGCGGAAGAAACGACAGGAATAATTAGGTATAAAATTTGATATGTTGGTACCAGTTTTCACTGTTTCTTTAATAACATGGCCCAGACATTTGCGATAAAGCGTGAGACAGCTCTCTTAGACTGAACATAATAACAGTAATTTGCAGGTAGATGCAACCATTCGACAATTAATTACGCACTGTAAAAACAAACTTTTTGATCATTCTTCAATTACAAAACGATGCCATCTTTCCCGTGCGGAGTGACATTCTGGCGAATTCTGCCCCGGCCCCGCCTGCGTTACGCCACTACTACTACTGAATGTTTCATTCCTCCCAGACGGTGACGCCGCCTCTCAGGACAGCCGAAGGCGTCTCCGTCTCCCGAATACAGAGGCGTAGATCCGTGACCACCCCTCCTCTGTTCGGTCGGAGTGCAGAGCTGTTGGATCACGTTACTCGCCAATGCGCACGTTACATAACTTACCACAGTCAAACTAGCTATAGGAACGATAATACAGAAGGGCCTATATCAGATATTTTATGCACAGGCGTATTAGCTTAGTGTAGGGTCATGTTGATGACGTTGTTGGGAAAGCATACAGGTAGTTACATGTCATAATACGGCTATTTAAAGGATGCAGCAAAGAATTAAAAGAGAAAAGTTAGTTAAGTATGGTTCGTCCGTCAGTGTTTGGGATCCTCACCAGTAATACCTGATTTTAAAAAATAGATGTTGTGCAGAGGAAAGCAGCAATATTTGTAACAGGGGATTTCCGGAGAAAAAGTAGTGTATCAGAAATGTTAGGGAAACTTGGGTGGGAAGCTTTAAGTAAGAGAAGGGATAAAATTAAACTAACAGGATTATATAGAGCCTATACAGGAGAGGAATCATGGAAAGAAATCCGTGAGAGGGTTCAGTTGCAAAATAATTACATCGGCAGCGCTGACCACAAGTATAAAGTTACATGGAACTTGAGCAGAAATGATTGGGGCATAGTTTCATTCATTGGGAAGGGCGTACAGGAGTGGAACAGTTTACTTGGGGATATGTTTCATCTTTTTCCAAAATCTGTACAGATATTCAAGAAAAGAATAAACAGCAACAGAGAAAAGAAATATCAGAGGGCATTCGACTTGTGTAGGTTATTGTAAATAAAGAACTGTTGTGAATAAATTAATTCCATCCCCTGGGGCCTATTCCACAAAAGTATGGTCTTGTACATTACAAGTAAATTCTCTAGTAACTAGTACAAATACCAGATTTTCTGTTCCACAAAAGAATTTTCTACAGTTGTACTTTACTACTCCATACTTACAAATTACCAGTGAATTTTTATGGGTGTGTTCCACGAAAGTACTAGTACTTGTAACTTACTAGTGAATTGGGAAGTATTCTCTACCAGTGAAAGGACATTAATACATAAATGTACTAGTGCTATTTAAATATGCTTGTTTCAGATACATTTTGATAAATATGTGGTCTAGCAGTAGTGATAGTGATGGTGATGAAAATGAAAACTACCGTCTGTACAGGGAAAGAATAAACTTCCAGTTTAACACTGTGTTTCAATACAATGAACGTTTTAGGTTAAGCAAAACACAAGTGGAAGAACTTTTGATAGATATTGGGCATAGGTTAAAACATCCTACGAACAGAAATAAATCTCTCTCTGCTAAACAACAGTTACTAACATCACTACATTGGCCAGGAAATGGTGGTCAGTATCATGGTATTGCAGATATGCATGGGATGGCAAAATCTTCGGTCTGTAGGTCAATACATTCTGTGGTAGCTGCAATAAATGATATAAAATTTCCTCAAATTGTTCGTTGGCCTGAAAATACTGAACAAACATGTTCCACGGAGGACATTCCTGGAATCATTAATGAGCAGAATATCTCTTACATACGTCCAACATTTCCCCTCAAAAGCTCCATGAGCTTTTCCCAAGTCAAATATTTCCATCCAGCCATTTATTTTGTCTTGTTTTTTCAGACTCTCGCTGAATGCACCGAAACGAATATCTTTCATTCTTTCTATTTCCTTCAAAATGAATAACTTCGTTTCTCTTGACATAATTTTAACAATTCCTGCAGAGTTTACAATTTCATAACAATTAAGTTTGACGACCGTATATCGTTAGCGGCAACTGATTCCTAATGGCAGACCAAGGTATGTCAGACTATCGTGGAACATATACGAGGATCACGGAAGGACAGAATGGGTGATAATAACGGAGTAATTTCCTATCATCAAAGAAATAAACTGAAAAATAACATAGTAGCATTAAGAAATTCACAGGAATATTATTTCTTTGAATCTTTGCTGCATAAGTTACCTTAAAATACGATATTACGATAAATGAGGCAAGCATAACCTAATTCAACGAATAGAATACGAAGATAAACAGCTGATTCATGCTATGACGTAGTATGTTTGTTGATATGTCATCACTTGTAAAACTTGTAACAATTCACTGGTAATATACAAGAGACTTTCAATCTTTTGTGGAACAGAAATGTACAACTCCATACATTACAAGAACCCACACTAGTAACTTGTAATGTACAAGACCATACTTTTGTGGAATAGGCCCCTGGTCTATGGAGATTGAACAGCCGAAGTAGGACACTGCCTGTAGGGGTGAAGTACAGTGGGAACTTCGACGGCCCTGTGACCGGTACGGTAGCTGTGAGAAGGCCCTTCAGGAACTCTGATAAGCGGTGGCTAAAAAGGCTCTGGTTAAGACGCAGCAGGTCGTTATGGACGCTAGGTACCAAAATGGGTTTTTAAAAAAAGCGATGCACAGTTGAATCATATAGCAATTGTATAGTATTTTTGAAGTGATTCCACACTCTGTATATGAGTTGATTATGTGTGTAAGTGCAGAAGACATTATGAGTAGAATTTTGTACACAATATAAATTTATTAAGGATGAACTGTGTGTTTAATAGAAAAATTGTTAATGTAACTTGCATAATACTGTATTTTACGAAAATGTATTTTCTTTTTAATTTAAAATTGAGTTGTTGAGAACAATGTATTTGTGTGTATCATTTGCCAGCGAGGTAGAGACCTCATTTGCATATAAAGTATTTTGATTTGATTTAGTAGGGTAGAAATTAGGTTTAGATTTTGTGATATTTGTGCACAGTATTTACAGTACTGGTTAAAGGGCAAGACAGGGACAGGTGCTGCTAAGTTTACCAGGTAAAATAAATAACCGATCTATCTATCTCATGTTAACACATTCTTAACCAGCAATCGGGGTTCGATATCGGGAGCGAGCGGCTACCTAAGTGCTCTTATCGGTGGGCTCAAAGTCAAATTATTTAATAATGTCAATAAGAAGGGTGCTGTGCTCAGATAAGAAAGTGTCTTGCTCAAACCTCCGTCTCATTCCGTCCTGCTCACCACCAGTATGATAATGTGCTAGTGTTTCTAATTAACTGTTTGCAGTAGCGACGCTAAGAAGCCCCCACCCTTCCCGCAATAATTGAAAATGGGCCCCTCGTCTCCTGTAAGGAAAGTTACAAGTTTATTTCGTAGTACAAGGTTGTAACAACAATGAACAGCAAAGGCGATAATAATGAAAATCCACAGCCGATAATAATAATAATAATAATAATAATAATAATAATAATAATAATAATGCTACACAATTTAGTTTTCAAAATTCGAAGGAATTAAAGTAATACACTTATATGGTACGAAAACACACACACAAGAAATGTATAATCAAATTCTAGTAACCAAAGCACGCTGACAATCACAATATTGAGAAATAGCCTAATCTTGTTCCGAGAACCAAATAATTTACAACTCAACCGCCCATGGTAGGCCTACTTAGCTACACTGGCTGCTGAGAGTTATAAACAGGCTAGAAAGTTCAGTATTTATAGTCTATACTCCGCACGGCTTTACTTCGAAATTGACGTTTTGACAGATTTTGGCTCTGTCTGGTGGTTATGCGCTGAAACATAGACATCCAACCAATCCCAAGCTGCCATTCATATCGACTTATATCGGCAGAGTGCTATATCGAAGCCTAACTGCCGATTTTAAATTTACGTTCGCCACGTCGTTAACGTATCTCGCTCAGCGTGTTTGGTATTCGGTACGGTTCGGGATCTTTTGCATTTTTCTTCAGTAATCTGTATTTTTCATATTAGTCTTTATCTTTCCAGTATAGTACAGTATAGTGTAATTTACAGCATAAGTTAGTACAATACAGGTTTAATAGTTCAGTGTATAAGAATATAGCCGTAGTTTTATTTACGTCCGTGTAATTGTTAGTAAACTTCGTGCGTATTTAGCACGTCTCAGTGTAATTCGGAAAAGACAAGTGGCAAGAATCTGAGATCAGTGGAGTGTTCCCTTTGTAAGCCATAACCTGTGCCAGCCATTAACAGTGAGTGATGTGTTATTTCCTCATTCTCTTTTATTCTTAATATATTCTCTTTTTATTGTCGGATGTTGCTAGAAAGTGTTGTTTTGTGAATTTGTTTTCAATCCAGATTCATTAGCTTTTCTGACTACGGTATTACATTTTACGAGGGCTGTTTACCGCAGTCATATTGCATCAGCTGTTTTCGCTGCCGTAGCGCGCTGGCAACAGAGGTATGGCGATGCTCATTTGTTTTGCGAAATGTCAATTTAGAAGTAACGCCGTGCGAAGTATAGATAAGGAGAATCGCATCTTCGCTGACTACTGGGTTCTCAGAAACGGCTAATTACCTACTTCAAAAGCCTTCTTGATTGTTGTGAGTGATGGTTATTACTGGAACAGGTTGGGAAATCCACGTTTTTTCAGAAATAACTACCGTAGTCCTATTGACGGAAGAAACTCTGCACTACGACGGCCCCTGTAACACAAATAACACTGTGTTGTGTGCTGTAGTTTTATCAATATGTAAAATCACTCTTCAGCTACTGAATTAAGAACCAGTCATGAGCCCCGCTTATTGTTTGTGTGTTCTCTGTTCCAGACGACGAGAGAGGGTCCGTATCAGGCGCTGAGGAGTCACTGGACGAGGCTCTCAATGAGGTGCGTTACTGTCCACACATGTAATGCAAAACAGTTTGCAAACAAAGCAGATATTTTCCATATTGTCTTGTATATCTGACACCAGGACAGAGTATAATGCAACCACTTAGGCTTACTATTTTCTACAGTGCAGTATCTTTCATACAAGGTGAGTTTGACTATTGGGAAGTGTCAGAAGAGTACAATGACCAAAATCGCCAAACTAAGAAGTTAAAGGAAATTCACTTACGACTTGTGTAATTTTATCAGTGTAGTGTCAGTCAACAAATGTTCATTGTATAGACAATACACATTAAACAAAACAGTTCACTGACCGTGCATATGATGTGGAGGACACTATCATCATCATAATCGTTCCCTTGTCCAATTTGATCTTGAATTGCGTTGTGGATCACTGATCTCCGTCTTTCCACCATTCTTCAAAAATACATCTTGAAAGTTTGTCATCCTCTCCCTCAGGTCCTGTTCAATTTGTTCTTCACATCGTCGTCTTGGTCTCTCTCTACATCTCTTAGCCTCCATGACAGAGTCCATTATTCTCCTACGTAACCTACTCTCCTCCATTCGCCTCACATGACACCACCACCTAAGGCGGTATATGCGTACAGCTTAGTCCTCATTCCGAGCAGCCTGCTGCTAATGTTCCAACTTGTTTGTACAAGCAATTATTCTCGCAACTTTAACGTAGGTTATTTATAACTTATGAATGAAATATCCCGATTCCACCCCGCTTTCAGTCGCGTAAAGTAAAGTTAGTCTGAAAACAGACCGACGTAAAAATAGTTTCCTCGGGGAACTCACTTCCTTCTTACAGAACACTGCTGAACGCAACTACGAGCTCACAATACTGCTATCCTTGTTTCAGTTGTATTCCCAACCTGACATCTAGTTCTCCTAGGTTTCTTCCCTACTGACATCGCTTTAAGTCTTCAAAAGACTAATTTTGATTTCATACTCATTCCACCTATTTTCAAGTTCCAAGATACACACGTTAAAAAAAATTAGGGGAACATGGTTTTGAACGTATGCCATGTTCCACAAAATAACACCTCACACCCAGGTATATTACCACCTAAGCCTTCATTCTTTACCGTTGAAGTATACAAAAGAAAATCGATGGATTCGCGTTCATTTTCAGGACACAAACGAAAATTCCAAATAGGGGCGAGAACAAAGTGACAGCAGTCCTCCAGGGTGAATTTTTATCACAGATGGAGAACTCCAGCATTTATCAAAGCTTGGCACCTACGTGGCATGCTTCGTATAAGTCGACGGAGGTCACGTTGCGGCATCAGGTCCCATTCTTCAATGAGAGCCTGTTCGAGGTCTTGGAGAGTCTGAGGTGGAACAGGACGCCCACGAACACTTCTGTCAAGCCTATCCCATGCATACTCGATGGGATTAAAGTCGGGACACACTGCGGGCCATTCCATGTCTTGAATGTCCAGTTCTCGCAGAACAGCTCTGGTGATGCGCACTACATGAGCCCTGGCATTGTCGTGCATGAGTACGAATTCAGGGCCAACACCGTATGCAGCAACCAACACATGCTGTAGCAGTATCTGCTCGATGTATCCCGCAGCGGTAAGATTACCACGGACGACGACAAGATCCGTACGGCCATCCCACACCATCACAGAACCTTGCCCGAATCGGTCGCCTTCCCGGACAATATTTGACATGTACTGCTCACCACGGCGTCTCCATACACGTTGCCGTCCATCACACTGTGTCAGGGGAAGTGTGGACTCGTCTCTGAACAACACAGGTCTCCATTGGCGAAGTTGCCAGCTGACGTGGGTAAGGGCAAACAGAAGGCGAGCTGCGTGATGTTGCTGCGTTAAACGGCGCACTCGAACAGGACGTCTGGGTTGTAAGGACACTTCTGTTAACCTGTTCCTTCCTGTCTGGTCAGACACCGTGACTGCAGTGACCCTCCCGAGGTCTTGTTACAGTTCTCTGGCAGTTGCTGAACGACGCCGCAACGCACAGAAGATCAGATATCGGTCATCATGTGGGGCTATCAAGCGTCCACGACCTTGTCCAACCCTCCTTGTGAACTGGCCTGTCTCAGTGCAGCGATTCCACTAGCGTTGAATAACTGACGGAGAGACATTGAGATCCACAGCAACGCGACGAAAAGTCCATCCTTCCTGGATCAAAGTGACTGCTCGTTAAAATGTCTCATGTGATGTGCTGGTTGACGTACAACGTGCCCAAATGACCGCAGTAGTCTGTGTACCTCACAAGGACACGCGGACGCACCGCTATTCACTTTGTTTTGAGGGGTCACCTGACAGTTTAGTGCACGGCTATGCCTACAGATGGAGTGTAACTTCATTTTGACATACCCTGAGTAGCTAAGGTCTCCAGTATGCTGTACGGCCATTGGAACCCCATCTACCTAATTAACGTTCACATACTAGACGTTACAAGCACGTTTCCCCTATTTTTTTAAAAAACTGTACATCACCGAGCTCGATAGCTGCAGTCGCTTAAGTGCGGCCAGTATCCAGTATTCGGGAGATAGTAGGTTCGAACCCCACTGTCGGCAGCCCTGAAAATGGTTTTCCATGGTTTCCCATTTTCACACCAGGCAAATGCTGGGGCTGTACCTTAATTAAGGCCACGGCCGCTTCCTTCCAACTCCTAGGCCTTTCCTGTCCCATAAGACCTATCTGTGTAGGTGCGACGTAAAGCCATTAGCAAAATAATAATAATAATAATAATAATAAAGTGATTCGACTGTACAAATACTCCTGCTCCATCTTCTCTCAAGAGACAAATTACAGATAACACGTAATAACACTGCCTGTCTTCCATTTCTTTAATGACAGTCACTGTTCTTCCTGCAGGTTCTTCAGCCACTACCTACAGGGCGGTCCATGGCCATGATACGACCGTTTCCCCTCGAGGAGATGTATTTCCACGACGACCGCCAGCAAGTTACCGTGTGAGTACGATCCCACCACTAAACAACTAGCAGTTTGCCTCGATTTAAACCATACATTCGAATGAAGACAGCATTGAGAGACAAGTGTTGTTAAAATTCTCAAATAGGTGTGTGGGGCTTGGATTCCTCCGTCCTCTATCACTAAATTAAAACACACCTAATGAAATCTTAAGTGATTACTCATCCCTTCGTTTCGTAAATAAGTTATACCAACGAAGTATACGAACAAAAAAAAAATAAAGGATGTTCTTCGTGTTATGTTCGGAACGATGGTAGGCTACAATCGGACTGGCGAAGAAAATTCTTCTTTTAGAGAAAAATAAATTGGTTTATAATTACTGGGTCGATGGGGTAAAGTTCTCTTTAGGGATCACTGTAAGTACCTAGGTGTTTTATAAGGAAAGATTTTCATTGCGGTGATCACATAAATATGATTGTTAATAAAGGGTACAGATCTCTGCACATGGTTACGAGGGTGTTTAGTGGTTGTAGTAAGGATGTAAAGGAGAGGGCATGTAAGTCTCTGGTAAGACCCCAACTAGAATATGGTTCCAGTGTTTGGCACTCTCACCAGGATTACTTGATTCAGGAACTGGAAAAAATCTACAGAAAAGCAGCTCGATTTGTTCTGCGTGGTTTCCGACAAAAGAGTTGCGTTACAAAATTGTTGCCAAGTTTGGGCTGGGAAGACTAAATGGTATGTTCCGAGCAGTCAGTGGAGAGATGGAATGACTTCAGTAGACGAATAAGTTTGAGTGGTGTCTTTAAAAGTAAGAAAGATCACAATATGAAGATAAAGTTGGAATTCAAGAGGACAAATTGGGGTAAATACGCGTTTATAGGAAGGGGAGTTAGGGATTGGAATAACTTAGCAAGGGAGGTGTTCAATAAATTTCCAATTTCTTTGCAATCATTTAAGAAAAGGTTAGGAAGACAACAGATACTGATTGATTTAATACTGTGTAGGCTTAGGACTCATATTTAGTGGGTTTATAATAATGATCGTTAAGACATTAAGTCACCGTGGTTAGCCGGTTCGAGACCCCGGTGGTCGAAACATTCTTCATTATCAGCGTAGGAGAGGTGCTGGTATACAATTTCTAATCACTAGACTGCTTGCCAAAAGCCCGGATTCAATTCCAAACCCAGTCTCCGAGGCTTGGGCGGTACCGCGCCGGCCTGTCACCGGTGGGTTTCGTGGTTTTACAGTAATTCCGGTCGTTCCGTGTGACATTTGTGCTGGAAAAAGAGCAGGCGGGACAGGTTTTTCTCCGGGTACTCCAGTTTTCGCCGTCATCTTTCATTGCAGCAACACTCTCAAATATCATTTTTCATTTCATCTGTCAATCATTAATCATTGCCCCAGAGGAGTGCGACAGGCTTTGGCACAATTCCTGTCCTCACCGCTAGATGGGGGTTTCATTCATGCTATCCCTGATCCGGTCGAATGACTGGAAACAGCCTGATGATTTTTAATTTCCAAACTTCTCCCCAGTGCTCATATGGAGTAAGGACACATGACACTATTGATGGACATTCGTCCGTCAGATGGAGACGTAAAGTTTTGAACAGAGTCATCATCCCACATTCAGACGCTGAGG
Source organism: Anabrus simplex (assembly GCF_040414725.1). Classification (NCBI taxonomy): domain Eukaryota; kingdom Metazoa; phylum Arthropoda; class Insecta; order Orthoptera; family Tettigoniidae; genus Anabrus; species Anabrus simplex. The sequence goes on from NC_090278.1 coordinate 94,590,010, forward strand.
TCGCCCATCGGTGTCAAATAGAAAGACCTGCACCGAACATGTCCTGGATACTCTCGGTACTCAAAGCCATACGATACATTTTTCATTCTATGTCATTATCTAGAGCAGGGCCTCTCAGAGTGCATGCACTGTGCACGGTGCAAAAGACGACATTGCTTGGTTGACCCGAGGGCGGACCCCCACTCCTCGATTTGGAGCAATAGCGCTGTCTCCCTCTTCCTCACTGTCTCCGTATCGCTGCAAATCCGAACCGAGTTGAGCCGAGCTTAGCCGAGTAGCCCAGAGACGAAGCGTTGGACCGAGCCGAGCCGAGCCGAGTGGAACCGATACACAGTGCACGGAGCTCTTGCGCCTCGATTTGCACGCGTGAGATTTTGGGCGTTTGAGAGGCCCTGATCTAGAGAATCAGTGCTTCAGCCGCACACAGCTTTACGTGGCGTGCTCTCATGTGTCCAGGGAACATAACCTATATACAGGGTGGTCGAAAACAACGTGAGCGTTGGTGATACTGATAAGCAGAGCCCGGATTTCCATGCAAATGCGTGTTTTTCAATAAGCTGGTCACACTTCTCAAACTTTGCAAATATTCGTTTCATGGCTTAATTCCAAATAACCGTTCCTTTTCCCTGTATGTTTGCATGTTTTGGCATTTTTAGCAGAAAATTCATGCATAATGCATATTTTGAAGATTTTGTGGATTCAACAGCGAAATTTTGGACGTTTAATATTGCATAATATGAGTTTTCTTCTGACTTTGAGGCATATAACTTATAATGTTAACTTGAATGATAGTGCATTTTATGATTGTTGGTTTACAGAATTTAGGAGCATTTTCCCACGTTATACAGTGCGTCTATTATTGAGAGACGAAGAGAATGTATTCCTGGCATCCGATGTCACAACCAAATTTAGTACAGACGGTATTATTACTTCAGCCCGGCTGTCAAGATTTTCACACCCGCGAAACGATTGTCGTTTGTTTACGCGCTCGCGGTTTTCTCGGGAAGGATGTTGTCAAACGGTGCTTAGTGCTGACAACCTCTGTACTTAGGAACTATTGAGTAAGTGGTGCTTCGATAGCTGGAGGGACAAGCAAAGCGGGTCTGTGGGCGTAAGCCCCCAAGTTAGAAGACGGGAAGCGGCCCTGGGCCTTTAGTTTCGTATGGAAACACGATTGGTCGGGACTGGTTCTTGCCGTGCGGACGGTTAGGATAGGACCTGGACAAGACCATTGGTCGGGGTTGGTAACGGATTATGATTAATATTATTGACGGGAACGAGATCACGAGCTACTTCACATTGGCCAATAGGAATGCAAGTACAGTACGCGAACCTTTTCTTGATACAATAGAATTCCATTAATCTGGCATACAACAGTCCGGAACGTCCGATGGTCCGGCACCATTCCAGGGTTTTTTAATGTTATTATCTCTTAATAATGATCTCTCCTGAACAATTTGATGCATTATTTGTCGAAACCATTGGAAGTGTATTTTATGTTATTTCAAAGTTAATAGTGCAAATGCATCTGATACAGTCCAGTTGTTTTGCATTGACTTACATAAATATCTCCATCTTTGGAAATATTCAGTCTGGAAGGCTGTGTGCTACACTGAGTACTGGAAATCCAACCATGGGCCACGTTCGAAAACGGATGGGAACATTCCTTCAAAACTTGCAGCAGGCAGAAGGAAAAGAGAAGTTGTAGATGGAAAGACTAAATGGTAAAGTAAGACTTACAGATAAAAACATCGATGAACTCCGGCATTATTACGGTATGGCAATAAGAAACATGTTTGAAAAGAGGAATGTGATATTAAACTAACGATTCTGCTGATCAACATTTTACTATAAAACGCCGTGTTACAGCTGTTTTCGCTGTACGCCTTAACGTATATCGTAGTAGAAGGTACCGCCCGATAGTCCGGCACCGGTCCGGTCCCAAACATACCGGACTATCGGATTTCTACTGTACCAAGTTTTACGGGGGTACTAGGGAGCTCAGGTATCAAGAAAAGGTTCGCGTATAGTAGCTACTTGAGAAATGAAAATGGCGCGTAACAGTCTTCATTAGGTTGTAAAAGTAAATGTACTTCTTCGGGCGGTATGGTGGGTTCCTGGACATCGCAATGAACACATCTCTCCTCTCCGTGTAACATTTCATTAATTTCCACTTAATATAACATTACAAATAAGATGACAGCCGGAGTGAAGTAATACCCAGACGGCAGAGGTCCTATTAATTCATGTCTCTTGCTTAAGTAAACATTGACGTAAGCCGAAAAGCCACACGTCGATCTCTGGTTCTTAGGAATAATATGCTCCAGTTATACATTGCTATAAACTGAACCTCATATTATGCATTACTCACTGACGGATCATTTTTTTCGTTTATGTTAGACGAACAAAACAAGAATTGTATTACACTTCTGTGACGCCGCATTACCAAGACAACAGACCTTGGTTTTGCACTGAACCCTCTTCAGTTGTTATCGTGGAATTTCCAACCCGAAATCTCACCTGTCTCACTTCTCTATTATCGCAGCAGGCAATCGTTACCAGTTACTGAGGACATTCAAATGTGTCTGCAATCATCGCACGGAGAAGTAGCTGCGGCAGCTAGAGGTAGGTTGAACAAAGTGATCCGTTCAAATCCTGATTTTGAATTTGTCAAGCTTACAAAAGACGTATTGTGGGGAAAATGCAAGACACGTACAATCTGACCTCACTTGGGCCCAAATGTCTTCATTTAAGTATGCCCCTGTCACTTCTTGTGACGTAGAAAGATAATTTTCTGTGCTTAAGAATGTGCTTACATCAAGACAATTAGGAGAAATTAGTTCTTGTATGATGTACCAAAAGGAACTGAATTTTGATAGTGCACGTTTTCCCGTTTAAAGTGCATGTTTTTTCATATGATAGTGCATGGAAATCCGGACTCTACTGATAAGTAATTTGAAAAAGTTCCGCGCCGTTCTCTTTTTATCATCTGCTGAAGTTAGCCAATCAGATGGCTTCGCGGGCGAATTGAAATGAGCTTTACGAGGCGGAGTTGTTAAATGTACACGTGGCTTGGTCGGGCTTCAGAGCCATGGCGAGAAAGGAGCATCAAACACTGACACAACATGGGTTTCAGTCAATGCCACGGGCCGAGCCTATCAGTAGGGAGGTCCCTGTTCAAGTTCCTCCCCTGGAGAAGTTCATTTCTGCAATTGGCGCTCTCAGGCCCGTTACTAGCCGCGTGAAGATTTAGCAACACCGCCTCGTAAAGTCCATCTCAAATCGCCCGTGAAGCGATCTGACTGGCTAACTTCAACAGGATCGGGCGAGTTGGCAACGGCGGGAGAAATATATCTGATTATTTTTTCCAATTATTTATCAGTATGACCAACCCTCTAACGCTCATGTACCCGGTTCACTTTGTCTGTACCTTATGAGAAGGTTGTAAGAAAGTGTGTTGCAAGACGCTACCTTAATTTAACCCTTCAATCCTTGCTTACAAATCCGTATGAAGAACGGGTAATTCAGCTACTATTTTTATAATCTTGTTATTTGTTCCAGGACCTTGAAAGAGATGAAGGGCTCCTCAGACCTCCAGTTCGAGTCCCGTCACATAGACACCATCCTGGCCGAGCAGAGGGCGGAATTGGAGCTGGAGCTGGCTCTGCTAGTGATACAAGGTCGCTACGAGGTGGACAGACAGGCCTACGGGGACTACGACTCGCGTGAGGAGGGGGACTTCATGTGAGTCACATGAACGTCTTCATTCAAACTTTGAAAAGTTGATCAAAATAAACAGATAGGCCTACATGTCCAAGACCCTTACTTAATAAGGAAAACTGCGTTGAAATTTAACAGCCTGGTTTCTCTTCACTGTCCCGAATTGAAAATTTCTCTTTTTTTTAAAATATTTTGTTTATGTTTTTCTTTTATACACAGCCATTCGGTTCCAGAATGTTCCTTGGCACGTTTGTCTGACAAACTGAACTTTCCGATAAACTTTTACAGGGTCCAATCAACCTCAGGAGGTCAACTGAGTAGAGGGGGTTCGATTCCCACCTCATACATCCTCGAAGTGGTTTTCTGTGGTTTCCCATTTCTCCTCGAGGTAAATGCCGGGAAGGCCACGGCCGCTTCCTTCCCTCTTCCTTATCTATCCCTTCCAATCTTTCCATCCCCCTACAAGGCCCCTGTTCAGCATAGCAGGTTAAGGCCACCTGGTCGAGGTACTGGTCCTACACACCAGTTGTATCCCAACCCAAAGTTTCACGCTCCAGGACACTCATCTTGAGGCGGTAGAGGTGGGATCCCTCACTGAGTCGAAGGAAAAAAGACAGCCCTGGACTGTAAACGAATTAAAAAAGAAAGAAAGAAAGAAAGAAAGAAAGAAAGAAAGAAAGAAAGAAAGAAAGAAAGAAAGAAAGAAAGAATTTACAGCTTACATTATTATCGCGGACCCCTTTGGATTACCTTCACGGACCCTAGGGGTCAGTAGACCACAGTTTAGTAATGACTGCTGTAGCTTACTTATTTCTCTACACCGTATAACATAATCCGCAAAGAAAAGCCTTTCGGTACGTTGCTCATGTCATTTATAAAAAGATAAAGGTCCAATAACACTGCATTGCGAGACCCCCATCTTATCAATTCAGGATCAAATAATGCTTCACCTTCTCTAATGTCAAGTCCAATGGCCCACATTTTCGTCAGCGGTCTCCCATGATATAGCCTACTCTATAAAAACACTTGAATATGTCTACAGCGATACAGCCCATTTGACCTCCTCGACTTTGGCAACATGAAAGTGACTGAGGTGGTGGTGGTTATAGTTTTAACAGAAAGTACAACGAAGCAACCATCCTCTACATACCACTAATCAGCGAGAAAACATGAAAGGAATCCGAGACTTCGAAAAATGAAGGTTTCGGTCAAAGAAAGACAAGGGCCACCAAAGACGTGAAAATGAAAGACCCTCTAGGCCTCCAGTGCTCTAATATCGTCGGGGGTCGGAGAAGAATAAGAGTTGAGGTCGGACAGAATAGATGAGAGTGGCACAAGTAAGAGGAAGCAACGCCAGGACTCGGCTATGGTCCCCGTCGTCGCCAACCCACGCTCCAAAGTTCAGAGCCCATAGGGCCCCTTTCAGTCGCCTCTTACGACATACAGGGGATACTGTGGGTGTATTCTACCACCCCCATCTACAGGAGGAAAATGCCTGAGGTATCAGCGTAGCGAGTAACACAGTCCGTTCAGCAGTCAGTCCGCGTGATAAATGGTGTGAAAGTGTCACTCGTATGGTCGGTTGTGTGTACATGTTTTTTTTTAGAATTGGCTTTACGTCGCACCGACACAGATAGGTCTTATGGCGAAGATGGGATAAGAAAGGCCTAGGAATGGGAAGGAAGTGGCCGTGGCCTCAATTAAGGTACGGCCCCAGCATTTGCCTGGAGCGAAAATAGGAAATCACGGAAAACCACCTTCAGGGCTGCCGACAGTGGGGCTCGAACCCACTATCTCCCGGATACAAGCTCACAGCTGCGCGCTCCTAATCGCACGGCCAACATGCCCGGTGTGTGTACATTTCAGAGGACTTGGCAGACTGATATGTAATAGCACATTCTCGCTTGGTGAGGAAAGCAACGGGAAGGTATCTCACTCTTCCTTTCCCTCCTTCAAAGACACCTGGACTACCTATGACAGGTAATGTTACATCTGCTGAGGATCGATGCAGCCTTCGGGTTGAGAACTTGACAACGTACCATATGACTACATCCACTGTCCGGCTCCGTGGCTAAATGGTTAGAGTGCTGGCCTTTGGTCACAGGGGTCTCGAGTTCGATTCCCGGCACGGTCGGGAATTTTAACCATCATTGGTTAATTTTCTCTGGCTGGGTGTATGTGTCGTCTTCATCATCATTTCATCCTCATCACGATGCGTAGGTTGCCTACGGGCGTCAAACAGAAAGACCTGCACCTGGCGGGCCGAACTTGTCCTCGGACACTCCCGTCACTAACAGCCATACGCCATTTCATTTTTTACTACGTCCGCTATTGTGTGTTGACTTTTACTGGCAAAATAACCTGTCCTCTCATTCAGCCGTATGCAGGATATGACGTCATGTCGGGATATCACATCCGAAATCTGATGTTTGTGTCTATTCATCGTATTAACGGACAATACGATAGTAAAAGCAGATAACTATTCATGAACGACCCACATTACCTTATACAGTATTATACATTATTGTCCAGGGACACACGCGGAATATTTCTCTTGTTTGTTTATTTGGTTGGTTGGTCGTGCGGTAAGGGGCGCGCAGCTGTGAGCTTTTATTCGGGAGATAGTGGGTTCAAATCCCACTGTCGGCAGCCCTAAAGATGGTTTTCCGTGGTTTCCCAATTTCAAACCAGGCAAGTGCTAGGGATGTACCGTACATTAATTAAGGCCACGGTTGCTTCCTGCCCACTCCTAGCCCTTTCCTATCTCAACGTCGCCGTAAGACCTATCTGTGACGGTGCGACGAAAAGCAACTTGTAAAAGAAGAAAAAAAGTTTGTTTGTTTGTTTGTTTGTTTGTCCATAAGTCAAGAATCTTCGTGTCTAGTGAGCCTGGGCGGAGAAGGGTTCGAATACTACGGGTAATAGTTTTAAACTCAGCTTATCCCTCCTAGTTCGACTCGAAATATTCACATCACTTCAGAGATGTTTCATTTTTAAATTCGTTACCTAAACCAATCACTTAATTTTTCTACCAGTCGTATAAAAATGCCACTAGTATATGTATAATTAAACCAAACTTTGCCATCAAATAACTTAGAATTTAAATGAAGATTCGATGAGGACGGTATGATATGAACATTCAAATTTCTACGACTTAAGTAATGTATTTTGGCACGGTAGTAATGTTTGCTTATTTCTCATCTCAGGAGCACTAAAATAGGCTACATATAAAAGATGTGGTGGTGGTGATTATAGTTTTAAGAGGAAGTACAAGTAGGCAACAGTAATCAGAGAGAAAAATGGAAGGGATCCGACACTTCGAAAAATGAAGATATCGGCGAAAGAAAGAGAAGGGACACGAAGGGCGTGAAAATATAATATCGTCGGGTCGGCAGAGAACAGGAGTTGACAAAGGGAGGTCTGTTAGGATAGGTGAAAATGAGGAGCCTGTCACAAGTGGAAGCAATGCCAGGACTCAGCTAAGGGTCCCGTGATCTCCAATCCACGGTTCCAAGTTGAGCCCCTGGGGTCCCTTTTAGTAGCCTCTTACGACAGAGAGGGGATTCGCGGGTGTATTCTACAGCCCCGGCCGACAGAGGGAAAGAAAGCCCAAGGTGATGGATCTGGATAATGTAGGTGACTCCGTATCGAGCACAGCCCTTGGAGAAGGTGTGTGGGCTACCTTCAGAGGTACCGGTATCCAATTCCGACAGAAGGAATCTAACAAGGACGATAAACACGGTAGATGGACAATCTTACATAGCCTAGTTGCCGACCAGTGAGTCTTCTTGAAAACCCCACTTCAGCAAGTTAGATGTGCATGCCGTAACACCTGAGCACACTTGTCTGAAAGGCTTATTAGAATATGTTGTATGTTGGGTATTCAGCCCGAGGGCTGGTTTCATCCTCCACAGTTCCGCCAACAGCTGTCATAGATGGCCTAAGCATCACTCAAGAGGCGTACTAGGGAAATGAGGAGTGAGATAGTTTCCCGTTGCTTTCCTCACAGAGCCAGAAGTTGCTGTTACATGTCAGTCTGCCAAGCCCACTGAAATGCGTCGACCAACCGACCCGATGAGTGACATTTTCACACCATTCATAACAGGGACTTGCTGCATATTAGAATACGGTGAATATGCTGGATACTTCGCAGTGTAGGCTCCAGGTTTCGCTCGCTCCCAAACCGCTATACTGATCAGGTGGTGGAAACTGGCATCTCACCCCGATCAGAATTGTAAACAGTTGCCATCGGACACTCCCTGCCCCATTTGGACCTACCGCCACAGGAAATGAAATGGCGTATGGTTTTTAGTGCCGGGAGTGTCCAAGGACATGTTCGGCTCGCCTGATGCAGGTATTTCGATTTGACACCCGTAGGTGACCTGCGTGTCGTGATGAGGATGAAATGATGATGAAAACGACACATACACCCAGCCCCCGAGCCAGCAGAATTAACCAGTTATGGTTAAAATTGCCGACCCTGCCGGGACCCCTGTGACCAAAGGCCAACATTAGCCATGGAGCCGGACAATGAAGAGAAGTGGGGTGTTTTAGATATTATTTGAGCGTGGACCTGGAAAGCAGGCAATTCAAAGGACTGTTATTTCGGAACGGTACGTTGCGGCGTACTGTTCATTTAAAGAATGGTTCCGAGTCCGGAACAGTTCCAAAATATTTCTGCATAGTGCATACCTCTAATAATATTTTTCCCTGTTGCTATTTGTTCATGTAACTATTGAACATGCAGAAGAAAATTAGACATCCGTTTTAGGTCAAATTTTGAGAAAAATGCCATCTGACCGCTTCGATACACCGTAACCTCCTTGGTTGGCAGACAGAGTAGGAATACACCGAACACTTTTCTTTTTTTTTTTCTTTTTTTTGTTATTGGCTTTACGTCGCACCGATACAGATATGTATTATGGCGACGATGGGACACGAAAGGGCTAGGAGCAGTAAGGAAGCAGCTGTGGCCTTAATTAAGGTACGGCCCTACCATTTGCCTGGTGTGAAAATGGGAAACCACGGAAAACCATCTTCACGGCTGCCGACAGTGGGGTTCGAACCTACTATCTCCCGAATACTGGCCGCATTTAAGCGACTGCAGCTATCGAGTTGGGTAAACACATTTTGGGAAGTTCAGAGGACATTCTCTCGATTTAGGAATATCCTGAATGAAACGTGGCGTAAATTTACACCAGGAAACCTAGAAAATTATACTGCACTCAACTTTCATGTAACCGGAGAGTGAGTTTTTGGGAATATAGTTGCATTCTGCACTCACAGTATAAATTAGACCTACCAGTAAATGCTTGTTGTTTTAAGGGGCCTAACATAGAAGGTCATCGGCCCCAAGACCTATCAGTAAAAAACTGACACTTGCAAATAAAGGAAAACCCTTATTTAACATTGTTCAGCAGATAATTCAAATCTTTAATAATAAGTAGTTAGTACAGCGCTAGCCCCGCGGTGTAAGGGTACAGTAGCGTGCTTGCTCTTACGCGGAGGCCCCACGTTCGATTCCCGGCCAGGTTAGGGATTTTTTACTTGGATCTGAGGGCTGGTTCGAGGTCTACTCAGCCTACGTGATTACAATTGAGGAGCTATCTGACGGTGAGATAGCGACCCCGGTCTAGAAAACCAAGAATAACGAGCAAGAGGATTCGTCGTGCTGACCACACGGCACCTCGTAATCTAGCCCACAGGCCTTCGGGCTCAGTGGACCTTTTGCATTCCATTCGTGGCACACACAGCGTACTTTGTAAACTGGGATGACCATGCTCAGATACTGCGTACAACAATATTCGCTCTGTGTTACTCAGCTACTGAGTATGCTAGTACCGAGCTTGATAGCTGCAATCGCTTAAGTGCGCCCAGTATCCAGTAATCGGGAGGTAGTGGGTTCGAACCCCACTGTCGGCAGCCCTGAAGATGGTTTTCCATGGTTTCCCATTTTCACATCAGGCAAATGCTGGGGCTGTACCTTAATTAAGGCCACGGCCAGTTCCATCTTACTTGTAGCTGCTCCACCTCCCATCGTCGCCATAAGACCTATTTTGTCGGCGCGACATAGAGCAACTTGTGTGTGTTTTTTTTTTTTTAAAGAGTACGCTAGTTCTGTCTGGTATTACTCAGCTCTCACTGAATCGTGCAGAATAATTTGTAGCTGCCTGAAAGCTATACTCCCTGGCAGGCACAGCCCCTCCTGGGGTATGTCCTGAGGTCAACGAACAAAGTCAGTAGCGGACCAGCCTCCAAGGAGTCGGTTCATATCAAGGAAAAGCTTTGGGCGAACAACAACAATGCTTACTGCAAAACCTGAGGACACAGCTACGGCAAATGAAGTCCAAAGAAAGTCTTCCTGCAGATCACAACACAAATTGGGAAATCTAGCGATCACTCAACAGACAATGTTACGCCTGTGAACTGCATCTACACTCTTGCACAACACAAGAGTTAATGATAGGCTATGAAAATGGCACATTTCTGGGTGTGAAGATCATCTAGTATCAGACAATTTATTTATTTTTCAATTTAAATTATAATATCTTAACATTCCTTTACAGCACTGAATGTTATTGCTTCCTACTCAAGTAAATAAATAAATAGTGGATCTCAGACCAACCATCAGGTCAAAGTAAAAAATCCATAACCTGACTGGGAATCAAGCCCAGGGGTTCCAACTGAAAGGCAGGCACTCTATCCCTAGACAACAGGGATGGCTCAAACTTACTGTACATATGCTTCAGAAATGATGGCAGAAACTTAAGGTGATGGAGCAATTATTTTAACCCTTTCAGACCTGAAAGAAAACTGGAGGTGTGAATTTTTGTTTGTACGTCAAGAACTGACTAAAATGTTCCTCAATACACATATTAATAGTTTATTTTACTAAATAAAAACTAACATCCGAAAAACAGGACCCACACAATTGTGCGTATCAAAATTCAAAACCTCGTTGTATCATGTACGATGGTGTAGCTTCAAAATTTACGTTCACTAACCAATGTACACACTTCATTGAATATATTCCGGTATTCAGTAAAGCTTCTAGATTAATATAAACGCAGTAAATAAATACTTACTTTCGGCACTACTGCTTCCTGCCATCTCGCCGATCAACTGTGCTTTTTAAACTCTTCTTCCTTCGCCCTGGCGGTCAAGCGCATACTAAAATCAATTGAAATACACACCACGTGTCCTGCACAATCACTGCAGTCCGGTGTAGCGCCGAAAAAACATCAAATACGGTCAGGGATAACTAAAATACGAACCCGCACAATTGTGCGTACTCGGTCTGAAAGGGTTAAGACCGCTTTTTAAAAATGTTTTACTTGAACAAATTAATTGCAGACCCAACTAATAAACAAATACCTCGACCCCATTGCAGGCTAACCCTGAGTAATATTACTGCATCTGGCATCGCCATGCTGAATGTGGACGGCTCCACCATCTCGGTGTCCAAGACTCTTCTCGACTACGAGCCAGAAGAAGTGAAGTTCAAGGTAAGAACATTATTAACCAGCTGTTTATCATAACCCTCTTCTCATCATTTCCCGTTGGAGCAGGGTCATTCCATTACGTGTGGTCTATTGTATCCTGTGTTCATGGTGTCCAGCCACATTCATTCATGTGGTCCTCGTCTGTGACCATTGACAAGCTGAGCTGATGACAAAGTTGTCATTGACTCGAATGATGCTTGTGTTATGGAGCCACTGTTGACCTGTTAGATTTTGCACAACTGTAGCACGTTCATCCTCTAGCAGAGCCAAGTTCCAATACCTACAATGGCAGATCCGTTTGGGAAGAAGGGACACTCCAGTGTTTTTACATCCATTTCTCCTCAATTCCTGACAAGCTCGTTTCTGCTCCCCAGCTTAAAAAGAAAACCAACTAAATGTAAGCCAGCAAAAGTTGTACCTCTGTTCTCAACCCGGGAGTGGTAAAGCAGAGTGCTGCTAGACCCCCATGGTGAAACCTCTAACTACTACATCAGTCTACCTTCACTAACTCGTTCTCTTAACAAAGTCCTGTGTGGCAATTCCAGTGCTATTTGTCTTAGTTGTGGCTCGGGTGCCTGGTGGTGGTGGTGATTATTGTTTTAAGAGGAAGTACCACTGTACTGCCATCATCTGTTAACACTAACCAGAAGGAAAAATGGAAGGAATCCAACACTTTGAAAAATGAAAGACAAGGACCACGAAGGGCGTGAAAACGAAACACTCCCTAGGATTCACAACCTAATACCGTCAGGGTCAGAAAGGAGAAGAGTTGACCAAGGGAGGTCAGACAGAACAGATGAAAGTGAGGAGCCTGGCACAACTAAGTGGAAGCAATGCTAGGACTCAGCTAAGGGCCCTATGCTCCCAAGTTCAGAGCCCCTGGGGCCCCTTTTAGTCGTCTCTTACGACAAGCAGGGGATACCGTGGTTTTTTTTCAGAATTGGCTTTATGTCACACCGACACAGATAGGTCTGATATACTAACAATTTGTTGGTTATTTTGATCCACCTTTTCAATACAAATTGTTAGTATATCATAGCATAGTTCAATAGTTCAATGCGGGTCTAATAATGAGATTAGTTACATGTAAACAGATAGGTCTTACGGTGACCATGGGACAGGAAACGGATAGCAGTGGAAAGGAGGTGGCCGTCGCCTTTATTAAGATACAGCTCCAGCATTTAGTTGATGTGAAAATGGAAAACCATGGAACACCATCATCAGGGCGGTCGACAGTGGGGTACGAACCCACCACAGCTGTGCACCCCTAACCGCACGGCCAACTCGTTTGGTAGGTGTTATTCTTCTGCCCCTGACTGGGGTGCCCGTGGAGCCCCATGTTACGATCTGCATTCTTAATACTAGGTCATTTTGTTGTAAGTGGTTACGATATATGTTCATGAAGCACATGATGCTGGAGAACACACAACTGGTGAATCTGAATGTGACTTACGACAAAATAGAATTGCAATAAACCTGGGATGATGGCAAATAGAACTGTTGTTGCATCTGTTTGTTGACGTGACAGTCAAGTACTTATACAATACTGTAGTTCTATTATCTGTTACAACCTCTCTTACTGTTTACTTAATAAAATTTGATTTCATGTTCATTCATGTCACAGAAGATGAGGAATTGATGGGGGGCGAGGACACTCCATGTTACTATCGGCATTACAAAAAGTCACGTTACCACTCTCGGGTTAAAGCAGCAATCAGTCAAAGTACAGATATTCCTTTCACATAAATTGTTCTCTTCGTATTTCACTCCACAATATTCATTTTCAGTGAGGTTCTTGCCCATTATTATCCCACATCCCCCTTTCATCTCACCTGGTTTGGCTCAGGGGCAACAGAACAAACTGTGAGGACACAAGTCCTAATTACTGTGCTTTTGTATTCTCAGGTGAACAGAAATCTAGAGGACGAACATCTGTGGAGATACACGAGCAGTGACACATTTGGTGAGTGAATCAACAGGTCTAGATGCATGAGCTGATAGTGCTTAGACTGGCTTGACTGACCGGTCCTGTGCTAATTGCCACCTGCCAAACACACATTTTTGTCACTTTACCCAACATCTGGCAGCTTTTTTAACTTCAGATATTAAATAGTAATTCTCTGTAAACATTAAGTAGGAACACATATCTTATACAAACTAATAATTTAGTTCAATTGTTATCACACTTCTGTCAACCGCGCTGTGTTATGTCCACAGGAGAGTCCATAAAGCACAAGGTGTGGCGAGGTCTCACGCATCGTCTGAACAAGGCGGTGAAGGAAAAGCTGAAGAGTGTCCTGAGCAAGACGTCACTGGGGAACCTCATAGGAGATGAGGAGACTCAAGAGAGGCTGCAGTGAGTGTTCACATCTCCTTGAGATTTTGCAAATAATATTCTGGCCTGGTGAGGTTGTGGAACCTCAAAAGTAGTAAACATGGTGCAAAAACATTACTTCTTATAAATTTACTCTATCACTGTCAGATAGCAACATGATATTTTGCATTTATCCCAGTCTATTTTTCAGTTACTCTCCGTCCCCACACTAACCTGCCACTTCAGTTATCCTATTAATGTGCTGTATGTTCCTGTCTTTCTGTGAACCACTTAATAATGCCTGTTGCTCACGGTAAAATTTTCCTTCAAATTTATTGTACAATAATTTATATTTTTTAGTATAGTAGGAATGCAGGGATGAAATGGCTTCATGGAGTAGTAAGATTAGCATGGAGTGTTGGTAAGGTACCTTCAGATTGGACAAAAGCAGTAATTGCACCTATCTATAAGCAAGGGAACAGGAAGGATTGCAACAACTATTGAGGTATCTCATTGATTAGTATACCAGGCAAAGTATTCACTGGCATCTTGGAAGGGAGGGTGCGATCAGTCGTTGAAAGGAAGTTGGATGAAAACCAGTGTGGTTTCAGACCACAGAGAGGCTGTCAGGATCAGATTTTCAGTATGCGCCAGGTAATTGAAAAATGCTACGAGAGGAATAGGCAGTTGTGTTTATGTTTGGTAGATCTAGAGAAAGCACATGACAGGGTACGAGGGAAAAGATGTTCGCTATACTGGGGGACTATGGAATTAAAGGCAGATTATTAAAATCAATCAAAGGCATTTATGTTGACAATTGGGCTTCAGTGAGAATTGATGGTAGAATGAGTTCTTGGTTCAGGGTACTTACAGGGGTTAGACAAGGCTGTAATCTTTCACCTTTGCTGTTCGTAGTTTACATCGATCATCTGCTAAAAGGTATAAAATGGCAGGGAGGGATTCAGGTAGGTGAAAATGTAGTAAGCAGTAAGCAGCCAGTATCCAGTATTCGGGAGATAGGTGGTTCGAACCCCACTGTCGGCAGCCCTGAAGATGGTTTTCCGTGGTTTCCCATTTTCACACCAGGCAAATGCTGGGGCTGTAACTTAATTAAGGCCACGGCCGCTTCCTTCCCAGTCCTAGCCCTTTTCTGTCCCATCGTCGCCATAAGACCTATCTGTGTCAGTGCGACGTAAAGCCAATAGCAAATAGATTGTGCCGAAAGCCTGCAGTCTAATATCTTGGAACTTGAAAATAGGTGCAATGAGTATGGTATGAAAATTACCCTTTCGAAGACTAAATTGATGTCAGTAGGTAAGAAATCCAAGAGAACTGAATGTCAGATTGGTGATACAAAGCTGGAACAGGTAGATAATTTCAAGTATTTAGGTTGTGTGTTCTCCCAGGATGGTTATATAGTAAGTGAGATTGAATCAAGGTGTAGTAAAGCTAATGCAGTGAGCTCGCAGTTGCGATCAGCAGTATTCTGTAAGAAGGAAGTCAGTTCCCAGATGAAACATTCTTTACATCGTACTGTTTTCAGACCAACTTTGCTTTACGGAAGCAAAAGCTGGGTGGACTCAGGATATCTTATTCATAAGTTAAAAGTAATAGACATGAAAGTAGTGAGAATGATTGCTGGTGGGAACAATGACAGGAGGGTACTTGGAATGAGGAGATAAAGGCTAAGTTAGGAATGAATTTGACAGATAAAGCTGTACGCATAAACGGGCTTCGGTGGTGGGGTCATGTGAGGCGAATGGAGGAGGATAGATTACCTAAGACAAAAATGGACTCTATTATGGAGGGTAAGAAAAGCGAGGGAGACAAAGACGACGAGGGTTAGACTCAGTTTCTAATGATTTGAAGATAAGAGGTATAGAACTAAATGAGGCCACAGCACTAGTTGCAAATAGGGGATTGTGGCGATGTTTAGTAAATTCACAGAGGCTTGCAGACTGAATGCTGAAAAGCATAATGGTCTATAATGATGATGTATGTATAATTTAATTTTATAAAATTTCAGTTGCTCATGGTCATATTCAATTTTTATAAAACCTTTGATGAAACTTTTCACAAAAGAGGACACGTTCTATTCCATAAAATTAATTTTGTGAATCAAACCAATTAGTGAAGCTGACATGATGATGATGCTGGCACTACAATGTGAGAAGATTGTGAAGTTCTAAAATGGCTGGATCTGGGTGGACTAGGGAAGCTGCTAATGCCAGTGTCCCACAACAGAAATGCAAGAAGGGAGGCAGAAAACTCAATCATCAAATTTGTGTCACAAGTTCGACTGAACACAAGCCAGGCTGACGTGAAGGCTTCGAGCTCACACATCCTAGTTCCGAATTTAGTTCAGAGATGGCTATTCTGATGCTTCCATGGATTTTATAAAATAACTTCATTGTGAACAACACAACTTATTTTCCTCATTGTTTATAAAATTAGTTGTACAACAAATTTTACAAAACATTTTCCCATGGGCAAGAGGCTTTAGTCACTTATTTTTTTCCTTTCCATTATTTACAGTTCTTGAATGTTTCCTACTTTTAAAAACTCCTTTCAACCTTATTTGTCTACTGATGTCATTTCCTCACCCCTAAGTCTTTGCAGTCCATAGTATGCAAAACTTTCATAACACAACTCTTTTGTCGGAAATCAGCCAGAACGAATCGAGCTGCTTTCATTTGGATCTTTTCCAGTTCTCGTATCAAGTAATCCTGGTGGGGGTCCCATGCATACTCTAATTGTGGTCTTACGAGAGAATTATATCCTTACTACAACCCCTAAATACTCTGAAAACCATATGAAGAGATCTGCAGTCCTCATTTAAAAACCTCGTTAATATGATTACTCCAGTGAACACCTTTCCTTATGTTAACACCTAGGTTCTTACAGCGATCCCCGTGAGACACTTTCACCCCATCAACACAGTAATTAAAACGAGAGGTCTTTTCCTCTTGGTGAAGTTTACAACCTGACGTTTTACCCCACTGCCTGCTGTCCATCTCACAACATTGTCAAGGTCTTTTTGTAGTCGCTTACAATCCTGTAACTTGTTTATTACTCTATTATGGTTTAAAATAATTACAAAAACACCCTTGTCTGTTATTCCAGTATTTTGCTCATATCATTTATACAGTAAAACTTGCTCAAAGCGGAATCGTAAGGGACCAAATTCTTTTTCCAAATTAGACAAGTTTCTGCATTGGACAAAACATCATTTTATTTTTGTTTTTTGTTTAAAACACTTAATCATTGCCGCTACACAAAACATGATGCAGTATACAGCAGTTTTAAATATTATTTAATGCTACCGCTACCTGTATCTGCCTATGCATGATGCTCAGCGATGTTCATAGTACACCGATTACACACAGCGTGATGCACAGTATACCATTTTGGCACCATCAGAACACTATACCAAAACACTGGATATATGTTCCTTAAACTGATTTCCATCATAAAACTCTATACGGTACTTCACAACACTAAGCTTTGTTCCACATAAATGTGTTACTTCCTCTTTCTAATCGTGTCTTTCTGAACGCAGTCCTGAGCTGAGTACATTACTTCAAGAAGAGTGGAAGAGTTAGATGTAATGGCAAATTGCTTTACGTCACAAAACCACTGTAGGCCTGTTCCTGCGTTTGAATCTTGTTTTGGTCTTCATCTTCTTGCACGTCTCCTTCTTCTTCCATCTCCTCCTCTTTTGTGGCCTTTCTCACTGCTAGAAGTGCTGTAGCTCATTCGAAAATGTGGTGTGTCATAAATTGTTCATCACTTCGAATAAAGTTCTCTGCCTCGTAAGAAACGTTTCTTGCTTGGCACAACTTGGTTATTGACAATGCGTTTCCAAGCATTCATTCGTTCCGCCATCCATACACGTCCATCAGTTTATCCAAACAATGGCATTGATCATTCCAGCACCAGAAATGCACAAATATTGTACATAAGACTACGTCTGTTCCTAATATTTTCCAGACTGTACAAGTATATTTTAAATAATTCTCTCACTTTTCATTTCCATTTCTGCGTTGAGGAGATTCTGCATTATAAAAAAGTAAGAACATTATAACGCCATAAGCTTCGCTGGGACCGAGAAAATATTCCGTAGTGGACAAGTTTCCACTTTATTCAAGTTCCGCTTTGAGCACGTTTTACAGTATAAGAAAATCTAATCATACTGCCTAGCAGAATACCCCAGTTAATCATTACAGGGTCACATAATCCATCACCTACTCTAATTCCCAGAGTTCTGTTTTGTGGAACTTAGGCCACCCATCCAATCATTATTCTGTCAGTCCAGTAGCCCTCATTTTTGTCAGTAATCACCCATGACCTGCCCTATCAAAAGCCTTGGATAGATCAATAGCAATACAAACCATTTGACTTCTGGAATCTAATATATCTGCTATATCTTGCTGGAATCCTACAAGTTGAGCCTCATGAGAAATCCAAACTGTCTTCTATCAAACCAGTTAGTAATTTTGCAAACATGTCCAACATAATCAGACAGAATGCTTTCTCAGAGCTTGCAAGGAACACATATCAAGCTGACTGGCCTGTAATTATGTGCTGTTCTTCCAGCAGTGACTATTACTGATTCTTCACCGACACCTCTCCTGAAATCTCCCCCGATTAGATCCCTTAGCCCTCAATATCCTCACCCTTAAACATTAGCCCACAACTTTTTCCCATTCCTTCCCTGCCTCTTATATACCTACTGTGGCCTGTACATTGTTTGAGGGATAACAACCATATGTTCTCTGGAACATGAATTCAATTATCCTGGAGAAAAATTAGCATAAGAGATTAGGATACCAGAAAACATGTTCACGATGGGTGCAGACCTTCCACTACAGCCTTTCATATGGTATCAGACCGAGCTCACCTTCTTCTCCTGAACAGCGATAGGACATAAAACTGTTGTGGTTCTTTGTGCCATTACAGGAAGTACATAATCACCAACACCGAGAACGCCAACGAGTTTGTGGACAACATCATCAAGGCAGTGAGGAAGATGGTCGTTGACAAGTACGAGGATCAGATCAAGATTCCTGACATTCGAGAGGGTTTTGAGCGGACGGTAACTACAAACATTTCTAAGTAATCAAAGATTTACTAGAAATAAATTTCATTTTAAGCCCATATTGTTAATAGTATAATCCGAAAAATTAAAACATTTCTCAGAAGGGCACCATAATTTAATTTCATCAACTGCATATGTTTAAGTATCCAAGCATTTTAATCTGTGAAGGCTGGTATGGAAATGATGTGAGGGCTGGAGCTGGATCTTTTGTACCTTTTGTATCTTTGTATCTTTTGTAAATTTGAACCCCTTTAGTTTAAAAAGTAAGTTAGTGCTTTATTCAGTAATCTAGCTACAGTCAGAATTGTTTTATTAACCCTTTGCATGAAAAAAAAAAAAAAAATAAATCTTGGTACAAAAATGGAAGTACAAATATTAAGTACAAAATTTAACAGTTCATTCAGACAGTTAATACCAATATTTCATGGAAACATCACTATATTTATAAAGTATAAGAATGGAAGCAATGTTAATAGGGATAGTGATAGGATGGAGAAGAATAAATTGAGATGGTATAGATATGTCACAAGTATGAAGGAGGGAAGGAAACCGAAACAAGTGTTGGAAGCAGGCGAGTTGGCCGTGCAGCTGTGAGCTTGCATCCGGGAGATAGTGGGTTCGAACCCGACTGTCAATAGCCCTGAATTTGGTTTTTTGTTGTTTCCCATTTTCACACCAGGCATATGCTGAGGCTGTACCTTAATTAAGGCCATGCCTGCTTCCTTCCCACTCCTAGTCCTTTGCTATCCCTTTGTCACCATAAGACCAACCTGTGTTGATGTGACGTAAAAAAAAAAAAGCCCAACAAGTGTTGAACTGTTGGAGGCTAAGAGGGAGGGCCGGAGCAACATGGATAGACTCTGTCAAGAACGGTATTAGAAAAAGAAGACTGGAATGAAACACAGTTACTGAAGAGGAGCGATGAAAGAAGAGGCAGTAGCTGGATAAGGGGAAATGAAAATGATGATGAAGAACGTCACTCACAGTAATAGGACTAATGGTCAGAGCATGCAAGCGTTTCCAACTACAGAATAGTTATGATACCTCTCTGAGGTTCCATTAGGCTCCTACAGCACCACATAATGTCATTACTGATAATAACTTTGAAAATTATGTAATTTGTGTGTTTATTCCTTTGTAACGTCTCCATCACACATTACCTTGTTAATCATGGCAGCCTGTTAATACAGGAGGTTGGTTTTTGTTTTTAAAGTAATAAACCTGTAGATGTGTGCATGTCTGTTATCTTCCATGGCATCCAGGCTGAACTGAGGGCGATCAAATCTGCAATCGAATTGTGCAAATCTAACAATAAGAAATCTCGGTTATTGAGTGATTCACAAGCTGCGTTGAATGCGATAAATAACAAATATTATATGAATCCAATAGCTGTAGCTATTAGAACCACAGCTCAACAAAGTCTGGACATCTGTTTTGACTGGATTCACGGCCATATGGAATATCTGGAAACAAGAAAGCTGATCTTCTGGCGAAAGCAGCGGCTACATCTAATTTGGAAATTTCTTATGACAAAACGTCACCTAGCTACGCTAAAAAAATCATAAAGAAGCTCATAATCCATCAATGGAACAACATTTGGACTTCTTCCACTAGGAGCCAAGTCACCAGAGAAATATTCTTCCCTGAGGTTTTCAACCGCCTGCAAAGTAACGTGTTGGTGCCAAGCTTTGAAATTACTCTATTTTTGACTGGTCATGGCAAATTTGGTTATTATTTTCATCGATTCAGAATCAATCATCCTGATGGCTACGTGTGTGTTTGCAGATCCTCTCAAACAGACGACCACCTACTATTTGAATATGCTGCATTTGAAAGAAGAAGGCATGACTTGAACTCTCATTTGAATTATTGCAACATTGCATTATCAAAACCCTTGTATCATTTCTTTAAGAAGCCATGCTGTTACAAATATTTTATTAACTTCATCCACTTCATTTTCCATTGATTACATACATTAATTCATTTTCATTGTAAAAGTGAATATGTATTTTAACTACAACCCTAGTATACTATGTAAAATAGGGTTCCAAACTGCTTTGCATATTCAATAATAATATCTTCCATGGCATGAGCAGGGTTGGTTTTAGTAGAACATCTCCACTCAGTGATCAGAACAAGCACGGTGGCACAGGACATGCCCGGAACTAATTTCTAAATACATCTGTACTTGTGTTCCAGCTGGTAATCACCATACACGGCTCCTTTGTAGCAGACCAAGGAGTAGCCAAGGGAATATCCACTGTGTACAGGACCGGAGAAACCAGGTTTGGAAGAGACAACGATTCTAACGTCCACTTCTTTGGTAACATCGGCTTTGAGGACATCAATGTAAGTTTTGCTATAGTCTTTATGAAACTTAGACTGCTTACAGGCATAGGACTTAATTATCTCAACACCAAGTAAGTTCTTATTTAGCACTGTAGAGCATTTAATGCATAGAACAAAGCCTTTTACATACATCTTCTGAGGGAAAATAACTGTTCAATTGTGAAAAACACAAACCTTGATTTTTTAAAAGATATACAAACCCCATGGCACTAGAGCCCTTGAAGATCCTTGGCCTACCAAGCGACCGCTGCTCAGTCCGAAGGCCTGCAGATTACGAGGTGTTGTGTGGTCAGCACAACAAATCCTCTCGGCCGTTATTCTTGGCTTTCTAGACCGGGGCCGCTATCTCACCGTCAGATAGCTCCTCAACTGTACTCACATGAGCTGAGCCCTCAGGTCCAGGTAAAAGTCGCTGACCTGGCCGGGAATTGAACCCGGGACCTCCGGGTAAGAGGCAGGCACGCTACCCCTACACCACAGGGCCGGCCTTTTAAAAATATAAGCTATATAAATTTCTTTGCTACAGTGAAAAGTAGAGGACCATGCATATGTTTTAAGGCTTAGACGACGAGAGAGAGAGAGAGTACAGCTTCTTTGGTTGTTCTCCCCGAAGTAGCCTCTTACGACTTGCAGGGGGTACACCCACAGGGGAGATAAAGCGTTCCGATAAATCACAAGGAATATGTAGCATCAAGATCTATGTCCAACAATATGGCAGCTGATCCAACACTTGCCAAAACGTTGGTTGTTGCACTTTCCCACTAATTATAGCCTTGAATTCTTCTGCGACTTCATGAGAGTATCATCAGGCTCATTACATCATGTAATATTTGATTCACATCTGTCTCTGTACTGCTTGCACATAGCTCTTCCAAGACCTAAACAACATCAAAATCGAACCATCTGTGGAGAATTCAATATACTGTACTGTTATTACGGTATCTTTTATTAAGGTTAATTCTCTCTAGACAAGGGAATAAAATTCAAAGTCAAAAGGCAGCGGCCACTCTAAATACTTTGGTCAGTACTAAGTATCTTCTCCAGGTGTCATGTCACACCATCTGCGAGCGTTATGTAACCAAAAAGACTTCTCCCGTTGATCTTTCCTTGGAAGAAGATCTGCAGGAAGCAGTACTTGGACTAATTTCACATTATGTAGCCTAGATACTGTAGTTTTCTAATCTTAAGGGTAAACAATACTTCGGGCAGACAACACATACCAGGTTTCACTAAGAGATGGTGCCAGCGAACAATACGCAGCGTATCAATTTTACACATACATCAGTTTGTTCGTTTGACATTAACCTACCAACACATGGGGCCTAAGACCATCAATGGTAATGTGGATATACACAATGATCATGACCGTTGATGGTTTATGCAGCAATCATCTGGTGGCAGAAAGTAAGTGAAGGAAAAGTCAGTAATAGATTGGACAACCTACAGAGAATGGCATGCATAGCCATAACTGGGGCCATGAGAACTACTCCGACAGAACCCTTGAATACTTTACTAGACCTCCCATCGCTATGTAATTTAATAAAAGGACAGGCTAGAATGAGTTCATATAGATTGGCACAATCGGAGTGCTGGAATGCACAAAGACCCAATCTAGGACACTCTAAAATGAACAGAGTAATAACAGAGGAAGTTCTACACATACCTTCTGATCATATGATACCAAAAGTACAACTTTGAACAACTGTTTGAGACCTAGATAATAAAAAAAGAAGACTGGGATATCAACAAATGGAATACTGAAAAAGAAGATATAGTGTGGTGGACTGATGGCTCAAAGACTGGGGATGGCACAGGAGGAGGGATCGACGGGGGAAGACCTCAAAGATCAATCCAGGTGAGCCTGCGCAAACACACTACGGTCTTTCAAGCGGAAGTCATAGCTATCGCAACATGTCTTGAAGAAAACCTGAAAATGAACTACAGGAATAAGAACATTTTCATATTTACGGACAGCCAAGCGGCCATTAAGGCACTAGAGTCAGTATGGATAATATCCAGAATTGTCTGGTATTGCCACTCACTTCTCCTGAAGCTCTCAAAGTACAACATTGTCAAAATAATATGGGTACCAGGGCATGCAGGTATAGAAGGAAATGAAAAGGCAGATAAACTGGCCAGGAAAGAGGCAGAAACACATTTTGTATGCCCAGAACCTGTATGCGGGGTTTCCTATGTACAAGCCCGACACTACATAGGAAAATGGGTACAAAAGAAACAAATGGAGAACAGGAAAAATACTCCAGGATGCAGGCTTGCAAAGGAACTGATAAAAGGAACAAACAAGAAGCATACAAAAGAACTGTTGAAACTCAGCAGAGAAAATATAAGATGGGTAGTAGGACTGTTGACAGGACACTGCCATCTGAACAAACACCTACATAGAATCGGAGTAATAAGAGACAATATATGTAAGAAATGCAATGAAGCAGAGGAATCAGCTGAACACATACTTTTCGAATGTGAGGCGCTGGGCAGAATCAGACTCTCCACTCTAGGACTACCAGGTGAAGAGAGAGAAAAAATCCAAGACGACCCAATAAGAACAACCTGCAGCTTTGTGAAGGGAACAGGTATATCTAGGTGGGAATGAAGGTAAAACATGGTAGCAAAAGATCTTAGAGGTCGACGCTAATTAGAAATAATATGTAGAGGCCTCAAGAAGAAGAAGAAGAAGAAGAAGAATATACCAACACACACAAGTTGAATACGCCAAACACTAGCATCTGTGTTGTATTGTTCAGTGATCATGTCGACGTTTGTGCCTGAAAAAGAACATTTGCAGCACACACTGGTTTTCTTATTTAATCAAAAGAAAAAAAGCCGTGGAAAGTTATCATTTGCTGGTAGAAACATATGGTGAACACGCTCCATCAATTAGAACATGCCAGACATGGTTTCGACAATTTAAAAGTCTGTCTGTCTGCTAGGTCATCAGCCCAGAGGCTGGTTGGATCCTCAAATAGCACCACCAAAGGTTATGCAGTTATAAGGAAACAGCAAAAACCAATGGCAGCACCAAAATGAGGCGTACTAGGCAAGACGAGGAGTGAGGTAGTCTGCCATTGCTTTCCTCACTGGGTCAGAAAGTGCTATTGCAGCACGACTGACCCTATGAGCAACACCTTTCATAACACTCAGATGCACTAGTCGTGCTCTGAATGTCATTACTCAGCACCACCCATACCCCAGCAGCTTCCATATTGTCACAGCCATGGATGAGACTGGGACTTCAGTGGAAGCTACACTTTACTCTGGCCTGTGCCAAGAGATGGATACAAAAGTACTGTATCCATCAAGAAATGGCAGGAGGCAAAAATTTAAAAGTATTGATTTCAATGTGAAAGACAGTATGCGCTCTGGTAGGCCATAAAAGTGTGAAGACTCCTGAAGCCCAGCAAAACCGTTAATGCACACGCTATCCCCAACAAATGATTCATTTAAATCACGCATTGATCGAAAGACGACCGGAATGGGTCAGAAGACATGGCAAAGTGATTTTGTTACACAACAATGCGCCGTCTCATATAGCAAAACCAGTGAAAGACATCTTGAAATTGGTTGGATGGGACATCCTTCTGCACCTCTCCGTACTCCCCTGACCTGGCGCCATCTGACTATCACCTCTTCACATCAATAGGGCATGTGCTCGCAGAGCAGCACTTCAACAATTTCGAGGAAGTTCGAAAATGGCTCGACCAATGGTTTGCCCCCCCCCCCCCAAAAAAAAATTCCTTGTCAATTATGTTTTCTTCACCACAAAAACCAGCAAAAACTTATGCATACACCTAGTATATTCCTCATAAGTATAATGAAAGTTATTAAATACACAGTTCAAAAAAGTTAGGGGAACATATTTTTTGATGGGGTTCCAATGGCCATACAGCATACCTTGAGACCTTAGCTACTCAGGGTATGTCAAATCGAAGTTATACTCCATCTGTAGGTGTAGCCATGCATTAAACTATCAGGTCCCCCCTCAAAACAAAGTGAATAGCGGTGCTTCAATGTGTCGTTGTGAGGCACACAGACTACTGCTGTCATTTGAGCACATTGTACACCAACCAGCACATCCCATGAGACATCTCAACGAGGTTCAAGTTGCAAGGGCCGTCACTTTGATCCAGGAAGGACGGACTTTTCGTCGTGTTGCTGTGGAACTCAATGTCTCTCCGTCAGCTATTCATCACTTGTGGAATCGCTACAATGGGACAGGCCAGTTCACAAGGAGGGTTGGACAAGGTCGTGGACACATGATAACCCCACAGGATGACTGATATCTGACCATCTGTGCGTTCCAGCGTCGTTCAGCAACTGCCAGAGAACTGCAACAAGACCTCAGGAGGATCGCTGGAGTCACGGTATCTGACCAGACCGTAAGGAACAGGTTAAGAGAAGTGTCCTTACGACCCAGACGTCCTGTTCGAGTGCCCCGTTTAATGCAGCAACATCACGCAGCCTGCCTTCCGTTTGTCCGTATCCACGTCAACTGGGAACTTCGCCAATGGAGACCTGTGTTGTTCACAGACGAGTCCAGATTTCCCCTGACACAGCGTAATGGACGTCAACGTGTATGGAGACGCCGTGGTGAGCAGTACATGCCAAATGTTGTCCAGGAAGGCAACTGATTCGGACAAGGTTCTGTGACGGTGTGGGATTGCATCAGTATTGATGGCCGTACGAATCTCGTCGTCGTCCGTGGTAATCTTACCGCTGCGGGGAACATCAAGCAGATATTCTACAGCATGTGTTGGTTGCTGCATGTGGTGTTGGCCTTGAATTCGTACTCATGCACGACAGTGCCAGGGCTCATGTAGCGCGCATCACCAGAGCTGTCCTGTGAGAACTGGACATTCAAGAGATGGAGTGGCCAGCAGTGAGTCCCAAACTTAATTCCATCGAGCATGTGTAGGATAGGCTTGACAGAAGTGTTCTTGGGCGTCCTGTTCCACCACAGACTCTCCAAAACCTTGAACAGGCTGTCATTGAAGAATGGGACCTGATACCGCAACGTGACCTCCATCGACTTATACGGAGCATGTCACGTAGGTGCCAAGTTGTGATAAATGCTCATGGACGACATACACCATACTGAAGCACTCCAACTGTGATAAAAATCCATCCTGGAGGACAGTAATCACTTTGTTTTCGCCCCTATTTGGACATTTCCGTTTGTGTTCTGAAAATGAACGCGAATCCATCGACGTTCTTTTGTATACTTCAATGGTAAAGAATAAAGGTTTAGTTGGTAATATACCTGGGAGTGAGGTATTGTTTTGTGGAGCATGGCATACGTTCAAAAACATGATCCCCTAATTTTTTTGAACTGTGTATTATTCCCCCTCTTATTTTGGTTCCTTCTATACATATATGCTGTATGCAATAAAACAAATATTACTCTGAATATCAAACAGTACTGAATGTTGCCAGAAACTCGCCACTGTAGCGACAGTGGAACTATGACCTGCACCCCGAGGGGGTCGCTTGCCCTCCTGCAACAACACTTAAGAGATTGCTTGATTTCTCGTACTGTTCCCGCTCTCCATATCTCATTCCCCGGTTGCCAAAAGAATCCACTTTCTGCTCAGATGACCCAACTATGAACGCTCACAAAAGTTAAGAGAAGATATGGTCATTTGCGGCAACCTGTGCTCATCTGATGTACCGTCTTTGCGTGACTCTTTGAACTTACGGGAAGCTCTCATTAAAGAATAAATAACTTATGTGTCTCTAAGAACATGTATCTGTATCTTACGAAAGGTGTATCGGTATTTTCCACTTTGACTGAAGCTGTTCGTAATTTATTTGTTTTTGTTAAGTGCATTTGGTAAATAATATTTTGGAAATCAAAGATCACTGTTAATTTTTCCGAAAACCGCAACCTAGACATATCCATGCCCCTGGTAGATTCCCAGTTCCGTCCCATGTTCCTTCTTTGTTATCGTCAAGTTGTCCTCACTGATATTTACTTCTGCTGTTTTCGCCACAATTCATATGGTGTGTGTAGTGTTTAGGTACCTTGTAATTTGATTTTCTTTCCTCCCTTTACCTGTGTTTGTGTAACTGCTGAAGTACCGGTTACACTGTGCTCATCACATCACTTCCTGATGGCTGACATTTACAAGCAAAAGACCACAATATTAAAATCCCAAGCTCAGCCGCTATATGGACTCTAACCAGCACCACCACTGTTAAGTTCACGCAAAAGTTTGTTGAAGACTGCACAAAAACTTGAGGGAACACGATAGCAAGCAAGAATCACTTTGTGGCGAGCTACAGAATGGAAATAACTTTGTGAAGAATTATCAACTGGACATATGCAGTACTGGATGACTTGGAGATCTTTAAATAGGCTACACTTGGGTTTCGCCACATGCAAGACCAATCTGTACAAGTGGGGACATTTGGTGGATTCTGTTTTGTGTGGCTGTGGTGAAGTACAGACTACGGCCCATCTTTGTCCTGCCACATGTACTGAGAAAGAGCTGCTTGAAACAACAAGGAATGCACTCAACGTCTCTAATTTCTGGTGC
Source organism: Anabrus simplex (assembly GCF_040414725.1). NCBI lineage: Eukaryota > Metazoa > Arthropoda > Insecta > Orthoptera > Tettigoniidae > Anabrus > Anabrus simplex. The sequence continues at coordinate 94,617,544 of NC_090278.1, forward strand.
ACCACAATATGAACCTTTGGTGCACAGTTTATTTTTTCACACTTTTTACAGAAATATTTTGTACATACTTATATATGTATATGTAACTCTGGTTCTAATAACAAACATGTTCAAGAATCTACACAATAGTATTCAAACTTTTTGGTTGGTGTACCCCCAAAATCCAATTGTTTTATCTTTGTACCCCTCAAGTACGAGTATATTGCGATTATACCAGAAATAACAAATGATTCTTGCTGGATGCTGAATAACATTAAACTATAATCATCATCCTCCGCATCTTATCGCGTTCTGCTTACTCAGTGTCTCTCCACGCACTGAGGCACGAAAGAGTTGTGGCCGGGGATATAAGATCACGTGCCCTTTCTGATACAATGAGATTTTGAGGGCAAAGGACAACTTATAACTCCTTCGGAGTAGAGTTTACAGAAAAAACCAAAACTGAGCGGTCAGCAATGGCTGGAGAACTGTTCCTGGTATTTTCATTGTTAAATGACAGCCCTATTATTCGACCATTGGAGTGTTGTGTTTCCTTCTCAGGCAACGCGACAAGCCTTCACAAAACAGATAGAGAAACATGGTTTTCTCGTGAATGGAATTATGAGGTTTCCATTGCCTAGCAACAATTCAACAGTTACTACTGTACACTGCTACTGGAAAAATTGAATTGAAAAACCCAATATTCTATATGATTAATCATTCCTATATACATAAAGTGGAAAAAAGACATGTTACATCCGCCAATCAGTTCAAACTCACTCCTCACACATCCCTCCTGCTCCCTCTCAACAGTCAATGTGGTGTTGGTGTCCATACCAAATGCACACATTTTACGATCAACATAGAGGTGAGTCTCATTCAGTTGTATATTAATCTTGATCTTCTAGCTCCCCTTCTTCTCGCAATAATTTACTTTCAAACATTCACTTCAAACCAAATAAACAATAGATCACTACATGTGATGATGATGAATGTTTCTCTTCAACAAACCATTACCCATATTACTAACTGTACAAAACACAATCTATAAGCCAAGTGGCTCGTCTATACCAACTCGCACATCAACTCAGGAAACGTTTGGTTGCTGTAGGAGCACCAACAGCAACCATTTTGAAGTGTCATTTAACTTCGGACTTCATCAGTATTTTAAAATTTGGATTGTAAACTGAAACATACCAGTTGTCTAATTTATTATGAGTTGAATGTGAGCATATATGTTTTTCCAATTGGATCGTGGCTGAAGATGACCCAGTGTATATGGGGTCGAAACTAGTCCCAATTATATGTAGTACAGTCATTAAGTTCTGAGACTGACCGCATGATGGCGCCGTGGTATGGTACCATGTCAGTTAGTCTCTCGTCCCTGCAAGAGACAGTTGAGTGCACACACTGGAAGCAGACGTACGGTCGTTGTTGTGATGGTGATTTGAATGCACCTGTCAGACCTTCACATGTCACAGTTTGAGCAACGGGCAAACATCAAGTTCTGCCAGAAATTAGGCAAAACCGCTGCTGAAAAGTTTGAAATGATGCAGCAGGTTTATGGTGAGGATAAATTGAGTCGCAGTGTTGTGTTTAGGTGGCACCGACGTTTTATGCAAGGACGGGACGGTTTGGAAGATGATGTGCGTACTGGTCGGCCACAAACGGTTCAAACAGAACGCAAGATCCAAGAACTTTCAACGTTGGTGCATGCTAACCGCTCCCAATCGGTAGACGATCTCGCAGCAGCAATAGGGGTCAACCATGGTACTTGCCACAAAATTCTGACGGATGTCCTCAACGTGTCTCGTGTTACCCAGCACAGTGTGCCATGAATCCTGTCCCAAGACCAACCTGATGATCGCATGACAATTTGTGGTGACCTCATCAGTAGTGCTGACGATTATCCGACATTTCTCAACCGGATAATAACTGGAGATTAAACATGGCGTTTCCTTTACGATCCACAACTGACACAACAATCCGCCACCTGGAAAACACCATCATCACCACGACAGAAAAACTATGATGGAACTGTTTTTTGATTCAAATAGAATCATTGACATGGTATTTCTCCCAGATGGTGCAACGGTAAACAGAACCAGCTACAAGGAGATCTTTGGCCGTTTACGTGATGCAATTCACTGTAAGCGACCTGGGCTTTGGCGTACAAAGAACTGGCTGTTGCTACATGACAACGCCCCTGCACATCACTCTGACCTTGTCCAAGAGGAACTTGCAAGGCAACAGGTGACAGTTTTGCCACACCCTCCATAGTCGCACCATGCGATTTTTTTCTCTTTCCTCGCCTGAAAGCACTCCTACGTGGATACAGATTTCAGTCATCCGAATAGGTCATGACAGCCGCAAGAGAAGCCACACGGGACTTTCCTGCCAACTGCTTTCAGCGGTGCTTCCAGCAGCTATACCAACATTGGCAAACGTGCATAACGGCCAACGGCGACTATTTTGAGGGTGGATGTGATTCTGTTTAATTGGTTAATGGCCAACTGCCACTATTTTGAGAGTGGATGTGGTTCTATGTAGGTGTACGCCGCGTAATGTGGCATTGTGTGCAACATACAGAGTCGTGTGGGTTCTCCAGGCTTCAAGTTTCAGAACTTAATGACTGTACTGCATATAAGACAAGCTAATAGTATTGAATAGGTGGACCTTTCTCTACCCTTTCATAGTTATGAACAATGCACGAGACGTGAGGGTGCATATTTTGAACACATGCTGTACCGACATGTTGCATGTTATAGTGACATATCTTGAGATGTTCAGAGCATGTTTGTCATTTCAGTACTCTTTGTTCTGTGCACACTATATTACAGTATTGACATGTTTAAAACATTACTTCAAAACAAAAATCTTAAGGACTTCATGTTAGTATAGTGCTGTCTTTCTGCTCTGAAGTACTCTCTATCTACTGCAGCAATTGGGTCAAAATTAAGAACACTAGGTCTAATTATAGAAATCTTTGGCAGATCATCCAATGTCTTCATCTCCAGCGAATTTCTGTAGTCCGTTTTGACAGCACAGAATGTGAGAATCAGTAGCAAATTTGGGAATCTTGCTACAAAAGTTTCAGTGTGAATAGGATTTTGTATTCTCTCTACTCTGCTAAAAGAACACCCCTTTGTCATTGTCATTATACAGCCTTGGGTTCAAGAACATTAACAACCTTTTCATGTCTTCTGTACCAGACTGAAGAATGATCAAATTTATCAAACAGTCAACTCTCAAAAACTATCACTAATAGAAGATTAGAGCATTTCTAAATAGCTCAAACAATGTCTCTAATATGGCATATATCCACTGCTATACATTATTCATAAGGAGTTAAGATTTTTAAAACTTGGTCACCAGTGGCAACTTGCAATTGGAAAATTCATTTCAGAGTATTTTAGATTATTTTGGTAGTTGCCCTACACAAGAAATACATTTCCTCGATTTTTATTTTTCTACTTTTTAAAATTGAAATTCACCCAATTTTCACCCCCATTTTCATGAGATTGTACAAGAGAAGCAAGGGGAGGGAATATTTAAGTAAATAGAGTAACTGCCTTACTAAATTAAGTGTAAGAAAGAAAAGTTTATTTTAATTGAGAGAGATTCATGCTCTATTCCAGCTGTACTACAAACGCTACCGAGCAGACTTCATGGGCCTGGGACCGACAGGAACTATCAACACTGAACTGTATCCCCTGGAGCTCCACGTACACTTCCACGTGGACTTTGGACAAAAGAAGGTGTACCTCGACGAATTCAAGGTTGAGAATGTTGGGTAAGACACTTTCATTTTCCAACAGAATACTTCTCTTTACCGTTGGTAATTAGCTTTTTATTATGAAAAGAAAAACTCAGGCGTACATTTATAACTCTGCATCACCGGTTCTCGGAAAAGAGAATGATATTCTATTAGCCTCTACAAAAATGTTTCACAAATCTGCACAATGACGTCAAAACATTACTCTCTTCCGTTTCTTGCAAGGTCGACCGTAATGTACTTCTGAGCTCCAGCTGTGCTGGAAATGTCATTCAAATTTGAAAGTTCGACTCTCTGAATTCATAGAAAGGCTACGATTACTCCTAGGCAGAGTTACACCGCGCGTACAGTGCACAGTGTCTGTGGACTTTGTCAAGCATCATAAAACAAAAAATCTGGAAAATAATAGAACAGCCCAACATCCCCTCAAAAATAGAAACATATTTGTATACTGTGCTCAATGTAAAATATAATATTAACATTGAACTGAATGTTAAGAGAAACTTTTGATATCAATACAGGTAACAACCTACCACCAAGTCTGTTTTAACATCGTGCTTGAGGAAAAGTTCTAAGTCTGAATTTTTATATTTTATTTATTTACTCCTTAAATGTCTTGTTCTACAAGGTGGAACTGAGGCTATGAAACATGCTGTTCTGTACTGAACTGGCAGTCTGAACAACAGAAGCTTCCAAATTAATATGCGCAATAAGATAAGATTGAGAGGAAGCTTAACAATGGTTTGCTGCAAGGATCTGCCTTAGCCCCTTTTCTGTTTAGCTGACATTCCTGAAATCACATCTTGGAAGTTATGCTGACAACTGGGTTCTAGTTGTGAACCATAATCTAGACATTTCCGAATCTGTCCTGACCAGAGATTTATCTACCATTGCATTGTTTTGTACTTCCGTAAATGGTCCTGCCACAAAGTGTTGATAAAAGAGAAGTTACCACCTTAATACCAGACTTGCCAACAAGGAAATTTGAGTCCATTTTGAGAACAAATAGTTATCACATAATAGAAACTTTAACATGTTGTCCTGGACAGAACACTTAGCTTTAAAGAGCATTTATCAAGAACAGATAAGAAACAGAAACTCTGTGGAACTACACGAGGTTTATCCGCTCTTGGCCTGGTGTACCTTGTGGCAGTACACCAGATTCAATGACCAGCGTTACACACTATCACATGAACACTTACAGCTGACAATCCTTAGCCATGTAGCACTCAAGAGACATGAATGCATTCTCATAAAAGAGTTTATAGTAATAGCTGCATAAAGACATCCCTAAGAACAGGCATTGATTCTGCTGCTCTCCACTATGAACTCCTCAGACAATGGAGTCAGTGATAACCCGATGTGTGCTACACCCGCCTATAGACGGTGCACGAAAACTTTAATTTCTCTGAGTTTCCCAGTTCACTCTCGAGTGCCGATTCTATCTCTGGCATATTCTGCCATATGTTGGGCAATATGTACAACTAACTGGTCACTGCTTATAGCTTCGGGAAGTAACTTGCAGAGCTTTTTGTAGACGTCTGCAGAATTCATCTATGATGTACACAAACATGGCGGAACAACAATCTACAGTTGCTCTTGCAGTGTTGTTATTTCGGATCAAAGAATCTTTCAGTTATTAACCACAGCGGAAAGTGATGATGAAGATTATGTTTTTAATGAATTGTTAAGCGGTTTTGAAAGTGATAGTGATACAGAAAGTGCCGAAAATATTGTATGTGAGAGAGAAACAGTGCCTCCTTCTAAACGAAAGAAGAAAAATAAGGTGAGTTCAAAAGCTATTTTATCACTATTTTCGTCGTGGATGGATTACTTTTCTCCAGCAGACTTTCAAGTAACAGTGACAGACTCTGAGGGCCAAGTTGTGTTTGATAACAAACCCAAAATAACTTATTTTTCTAAAACTTTAGTGCCAGTGGAGTTAAAGCCGCTGATTGAACAAATCGGTATCACAAACAATCGGTGAAAAACATTAACTCTTTCCACATTCCAGGATTAGAAAGTATTTTAAAATGTCAATTTATGTACTTGTACGGCGTTACGTGCATTAGCTGCCTAAAGATTTTAAGAAATCATTTTATTTTGGACTCTTTACTGTGTATAAATGCGATGTACTCATGGGCAGAAAAAGTGTAATTTTGTTTTCTCTCAAAATGATATTGAGCATAATGGTAGGATTTTCCATTTGCATTCATATTTATAAAGAACCAACATTTATAAACATGTTAAGCTAACCACCCCACTGATGAGTTAAAAGTTGAGGCTTCTACAAATTTTTACACAGGAAGAAAAAACTCAGCACTGAAGTATCAAACAGTCAACTGGCAACTCAGCACTTAAAAGGTTAACATAGCGATGCTCTAAAATATGGAAGACTAGTGCCCGGTTTCTGGAACGTGAGATATCGAACCTATAGCGGTATCGAATGGTTAACTTGTGTTTTGGCGTTGCACGAACGTAAGATACAGCTATCGGTTCGACAAATCGCTTGCTAACTTAGAGGGCCCTGAGCAGGAGATATCTATTTGTTAACTTGGTGGGCGCGTGCGCAGTACTTCAGTATCGGCAGCTAAGCTTGTGTTTGATAAAATTTTCTATGGCTTTCTCATCTTCTTCCGACGAAGAAATTGTAGAAATGGTCAACATTCTAGAACGACCACGATTATATCATCGACGGCCTAATATTCTAATGAAGTATACAGTAGTGAAAACGAATTCAAAGACAGATTGAGGCTAAACAAATATACTGCCATAGGTTTGGTAGAGGTTACAGGCGACAATTTGCGTCCTGTGACTAATAATTTTCCATTGTCCCCTGTTGATCAATTATTAATTAGGATACCCCTTAAGATTCAGTAATACTGAGTCTTATCATATTTGTATCGGTGACTGCATTCGTGCCCATAAAAGCACTGGTACCAGTAACTGAGTATAACAGATAATTACACAATTATCGTAGTAGGCCTACTGCAGGCCTACTTGCATTGGCAGTGAGCATATACTTTTATCGTGGGGTTGTTTTTAATTAACGATATTACATTACATGGAACTAACAAGTTATATAATTATGTTAATTTTTTTCTAGGGGCTTTACGTCGCACCGACACAGATAGGTCTAATGGCGGCGATGGGATAGGAAAGGCCTACGAGTTGGAAGGAAGCGGCCGTGACCTTAATTAAGGTACAGCCCCAGCATTTGCCTGGAGTGAAAATAGGAAACCACGGAAAACTATCTTCAGGGCTGCCGACAGTGAGATTCGAACCTACTATCTCCCGGATGCAAGCTCACAGCCGCGTGCCTCTATGCGCACAATTATGTTAATTACCCGATATATATCGTTATACTGTGATCAAACAATGTTCATATTTTGTAATAGCAGGGAAGAAATACGGTATACGTATAAGGCTCAGTGCAAACTGGATTGTGCGTGACATGTGCCACTCGTGTGCATATTTCATTAGAAATCCTCAAACAATGTCAAATTCTCCTGAGAGCCCTTAAACACCACGAAACTGACACCCACGTCTGCAAGAGCTAGTATAATACTCATTTCTTGCTGCGTGGCAAAGAGGGGATAATAGGAGCTGCACAGAAAGCTCAGATGCGATGCATTACTTGTGCACATGCGCCTGGCAATCTAGGCATCACACCTAATGCACAAAAACAAAGCAGTACGGGGGGTGGCATCTAGTGTGTATTTATGAAACTTGATCAACGAGCCAATAGTTGACAGTTCGATAAGTTAGCTGCTGTTTCGCTGTGCAACGCAGCGAAGATTTATCGAGTCGACAGCTGTAACAAAGCAATAGCTATCGGAAAGATATCTCACCATTCCAGAAACCGGGCATAGTTCTTTTAAACGTAACCGGGGGAGATTTTATGATCCAACAATGGTACATCAAGATTACATTATTTAATACATGCATTATGGCCTCGTTGAAATTTGACGCAAAATGTTCTTAGACATCACAGTAATCAAAAGCGGCATCTTGGTACAGGTATAGAATTTAATATTGTTACATCTAGTGAAGACATAGTCTTATTCTTCAAGTTTTTATACCCAAGTACAATTTTATTGAAGCAGACATGTGGGCTTCTGCAGTGCATAATCCTTTTCATCAACAAGTTATACACTAGCATAGTTCAATCATAAAATCAAAAGTAAATATAGGCTTTTCTAAAAAAAATTTCAATTTGCTTTACATCACAGTGACACAGATAGGTCTTATGGTGATGAAGGGATAGGAAATGGTTGGGAGCTGGAAGGAAATGACCATCGCCTTAATTAATGTACAGCCTGGTGTGAAAATTGGAAACCATGAAAAACCATCTTCAGGGCTGCCGACAGTGAGGTTCGAACCCACTACAGTATATCTCGAATGCAAACTGACAACTACGTGACCTAAATCGTGCAGCCACTTGCTCGCTGCTATTCTAATTAGAAGTTATTAAATCAAGATAATCGAAATTAAATGTAAATCAAAAATGGAAAACTAAGGGACTGTAATGTGTCTTACACACTTTAGTTTTTGGTCCAAAATTGTATGTCACATGGGTATTTACTATACATACACTGAAACAGGAGCCTCCGTAGGTCAGGCGGCAGCGCACCAGCCTCTCACCGCTGGGTTCTGTGGTTCAAATCCCAGTCACTCCATGCGAGATTTGTGCTGGACAAAGCGGAGGTGGGAGAGGTTTATCTCCAGGTACTCCGGTTTTCCCTGTCATATTTCATTCCAGCAACACACTCCAATATCATTTCATCTGTTACTGTGGAGGAGTGCGACAGGCTTCGGCAGCCGGTACAATTCCTATCCTCCCCGCTAGATTGGGGCTTCATTCCATTTCTGACCCGGTTGAATGACTGGAAACAGGCTGTGGATTTTCATTTTCACATTGAAACAGAGTACTTTCTGTGGATAGTGTGAAGTCACCCCTGGTGAAGAGACTCTTGTATGATAGGCAGAGAAACTAATGAAACTAAAGCTTGGGATTTAATGTCAAAACACAAAATGACAAGATATTATTTACACAGTTTCTTCTGCACAAAACTTGGCAAGGAACAAGAAAACATGTTTAGCTTTAATTACTTTTGATAACAAAGTTGGGTCCACTTAGTGACATCTGGAGGAATCATGAGATCACAGGTTTAAATTATAAACGCGTGGGTTTTTTTCCCCTACACTTTCTATCCATTTATTTTTTCTTGTTTCAGGGATCTCAAGGTAGAAGTCTCTGGTTTGGGTTTCCTCTTTAACTGGCTGGCATCTCTCATCTCAACGTGGGTGGTGGGCATGTATCGGGACGAGTTCCTCGACGAAATGGAGAAAATGTACGACAATTACATCTCATCCACCCTCAACGAATACAGCCTGGACGATATCCTGTCGGGAAAAGCCTTCTGATGTCTGATCTATCATCTCGTGATGTTAATATTTACAAATACATTGTGTACAATTAGTAAACATCTCTCTCTTTTCATATTCAAACCATTTTGTGTATTACAGCAGAACCTTGTTAATCTGGACTAATTGGAACGAAAAGACATTTAAAACTCTGTTTACAGCATTGAAACAAGTTTATTGTGGTATATTTACAGGAACAATGATTCACCTTTTGGCATCTTTGAGATCTGACAAGCTAGCCTGGGAAGTGTATTTCTAAACTGCTTTGCCAGCCCCTCAGCGGTAGGTTGAGTTTCAGTTCCTCCGACTGCCAAACCACTTGTACAAATCATCATCTCATTCATCTCGCATCATATGTTTCACTTTCCACATTACATTACAAGAGTTCACTCTTTTCTTTCCCCCCCTTTCTTCTTCCTAACGTTGGATGAAAGTTTATTTTTACGATTCTGTAGTCTGCATAAATATTAGCCATGGAGTTGCCCCTTTAAAATTTTCTATTACAGATAATTTTTGTGAATAGAAAGATCCTTGTGTTTGTGTTTCTGTCCAGAAAAGAACTTACTCAATTACATGCTAAAATCAGAGTTAGAAAATAATTGAGTAAAAGTAATCAAATTATGTGTAACGATTACATTCTTAGTAATTTTACTTGTGACTGTTACTTTTTATAAAATATTACTTGTAATTTACTTCTTCAAATAAAATTGTAATCGTTACATTGTGGTAATTGATATACATCGTATGGAAGCAGAAACAGGAAAAAATAAGTGAAGATGATAAATTTTTCCTGTTCTACTACAGCAGAACCACTACTAGATGGTAACTCTCCAGTACCTACTTCAAATACACCACACCTACCCCAACAAAGTTCTTAAAATTAAACATAGAAATTCCTTACAGTGCTTTGTCGAGATCTGTTCAGTAAATGCAAAGATGTACTTCCCCCAAAGAGGTTGAGAATTTTAATAACATATTATTTTAATTGTAAATAAATTGCAAAAATTGTACAGATCCACCCCTTACCTATTTACCTTTACCAGTACCTTGTGTTGGCATCAAACCTTCACCCAGAAGAAGGTATGTTTAATTTTATGTTTTTGGAATTTTAATGTACATCAACTTTGTAGATAGGAGTTACAAGAAAAGCTTGTTGAGTGCTGGGAAGACATGGATGTAGAAGTGGGGTTGATGAGGAGAGAGCCTGTCTAATAGTTGACAGCAGGGATGATGAAATGTGTGAAGATAAGTATATTTTCTGCCTCCTCTGTATGGTTTTTCCCCTCTTCACACATTGACCTGCCTTTATGTTCCTTTTCTTGTTCCTCCTATCTATCTATTTGCTTTGATGTTACAGAATTACCTTTTCCTTTACAAAAGACTGAAACTATTACCGTATTTCTCTAAATCCAAGAGAATCCCCACCCTTTCCTTAAAAAAACAAAACAATCAGGCTCAAAAAGTGCTTTGTAAAATCATATGAATGCCTTTCTTCTACAGTATGCATCTTTAGACCATCTTTGTATTCACGCCAAAGCCGAACATTCGCTTTAGTTATGCACTATTTGCGGCTGTACAATTCTTCTTTATTTCCGCATGTTTAATAACCATTAACTTAAATTTGGCATCCTAACATCAAAGAGAACCTGCTGAAAATTTGCCGGCAATACCTTCACAATACGTCGATCCATCACGAAAATATTTCTGCTGCCTATAAAACTAGGGTACTTTGGCCACATCCTCAGAATGCCAGATTTGCGACTTCTGAAACAGCTAGTGCAGTACAATCTTGTTTCAAAAGTACTACAACTGGATGTAGATGAATAAAAGAAATTGGGCAGGATTTGAAAGAAATTGGCCTTACACTGGACGACACTATGGATAAGAAAAAAGTAAACACAACACTTAAAAATATGACTTTCCACTTTACACTCACAAAGAAGAAAATCTCAACTAGAATATTCCCTACACAAGAAAAGGCAAGAATATGAACTCCTATGAAGAAGTACTGTGGGGACCACAAGGCTCGGACAGTTCCTACCGAGAAATCGACAAACCAAAGGGCTAATTAAAGTGATCCAATGTGGTCTCAAAAAAAGAAGAAAACTTAATTTTACTAAGTGTCAAGTACAGTAGACACGTTATAACTCTGCCACTGAGCAGCCATGGCCTTTCTAAGAATTTGAAGGCTCGCATGTTTTGATGCTATTCTGTGGATTTAAGAAATGTTTTTGTAGAGGTTAATAGAATGTCATTCTCTTGTCTCTATTTTCCAAGATCCAGTGACGTTACACAGAGGCTCTGTACAACCGGTTGCCACGGCTAGCAATGTCGATGTACAATAAAGAGGCGGTCGTGCGTGAGTGGCGGGTGAAAAGGAGCAGCCTGGTTACCGAGGTAGTTGCCAGTGGTGTTCTCTACTGTTAAGTCGCAAATGCAAGACGAATCATGATTTTTCACATGAGATTCTAAGAGAAAATGTTGTCTTGGATTTGGGGAAATACAGTATTTGGTTTACATTTCAGAAGAATTCAAATCATTTTCTTATTGAATATTTTTCCTTTGGAACTGCCAGCCAATGTTAGCCTAACATGCTTTCTGGTAGAATATTACAAAATTTGAATACTATGAATACAGTAGCATTCATTTTTATACCTCAAACTAGCTGATGTACCCATGCTTCGCTACGGGATTATCAGAAAGACTGACTTGGTGGTTTTCCTAACTGAATTCAACATAGGTCACTACAAAAACGTCAGTAGGAATGTAGCGATTGAAAGCAATGTTATCATATAAAATACTTGATCAAATGAAAAACTGCACACATTCTCACTTTCAACGAACTGTATTACGGTGCCGATCTAACAGTCCAAAGTTCCAGAGCTGGAATAAGCAGATCGCAGACTGCCATGAACACTCCTCTGTCATTATTCCGTTAAATATGCACAATACTCAATCCAATCAGTGCCTCAGAGTAGGGATTGAATAGGTCGAATGCTACGATGAACCAGTGTGTTACGTACCAGTAGTATCAGAAAATGTATGAACCAGATGAATGGCATGCTAAAGAAGAAAGTTATCTAACTCCCCAGCTACTTCCCGCCAATATGCAGGCAGGCTGTTACACTCGGTACGACCAGGCGAATTGGCCGTGTGGTTAGGGGCGCGCAGCTGTGAGCTTGCATCCGGGAGATAGTGGATTCGAACCCCGCTGCCGGCATCCCTGAAGATGGCATTCCGTGGTTTCCCATTTTCACACCAGTCACACCAGACTGTACCTTAATTAAAGCCTAGGCCGCTTCCTTCACACCCCTATTCCTTTCCTATCCCATCGTCGCCGTAAGACCTACCTGTGTCGGTGCGACGTCAAGCAAATTTAAAAATTCCTCGGTACGCTACAGTAATCCTATCTATCGGGGATGAGTGGAAACAGAAGACCAAAAGCGCATCACAACAATGGTCAATGTAATGTTATTGTTGATAATGTTTATGAGCCTTTCTATATTGCAGGCCTTCACATTAGTTTTCTTTCGACTCTGTGATATTAGGGTGTCTTACAAAATTATTTATATCATAGACTGTAGTTCCTTATTCTCAGACTTTTCATACCTATTTTCACTAAATTCTGTTTACCCATTTCCTCACGACTCGGTGCTGGTATGAACAAAGTAACAAAAATCCAAATTCATGAATATCTCTGAGATTATATGCGGTACGGTAACAATGTATAAGACATAAGTGATTGGAAATTTAATAACTTCTTAGATAACTACTACTAACTTACGACATAATTAAAGTTATGTTAGTTATGTAGTATTTATCGATACGACCACTAATAACATAAATAACTTATTTGAGAATTACATTTCAGGCCTTCCCCTAAACTACCATTTCACTCAGCGTGAATAAAATAATTTATAGCCTAGATTGTAGTGCTTCATCACCCGACTTTACATTCCGATTTTCATTAAACTCTTCAGCCGTTTTCTCATGATGCGTTTACATACAGACAGACAGACAGACAGACAGACAGAAATTACGGAAAAGTAAAAAATGCATTTCCTTGTTACTGTGGACATGACCGATACAGAAATACCATTCTTTTCAAATTATGAGCAATGTACAGACAAAACTCTTATTTTATATATATAGATAGATGTGCAATCTGTATATTCACAACTGTAACGCAGATTTGTGTTCCCTCACTCCCCTCTTTCACGAGTCTCTCTCCCTCTGCTACCCAGTCAACATACTGTCTCAGTTGATGAGTAATTCAATTTGTATTCATTCATTCTGGATATATCTAATCATTTTTTCAGTTTTTTAATTTTTGCAGTAACCTACTAAGCTTAATGCTCCCTATTCTTTGATCCTAACAAGATAAATAATTTTCTCATAACATTGAAGAAACAGCCAAATTTTACTTTCAGATTATTCAAGAATACAAGAGAATTCCCGATACGAACCAGGTAAGTTATCTTGTTAATATTCTGAATATCATTAATAAAAATGGGTTCAACCAGATAAGTCAGTTTGTCTTGCATGTAGTATAGTTCCTGTTGTTATTGTGGATGTGGACATTATCATCTTGTAAACGCATTAGTGGTAGTGAATTCACACAGCCGCCTTTGTTAAAGAGAACTATTAGATCTTATTAGTTAACAATACACAAATGTGACACACACACTTTGGTTTTGACTGGTCCACATAAGAAAATAATGCCTGGCTAATATAAGTCTGTTACATTCACAATCCAAACCAGACAAGTCATTCATATTTTGAAATAAACAAAATAAAACCAAAATCATTATTTAAAAAGCTGCTCCATATAACACCGAATGGCTTGACAACATTTGGCAATTTCATATTGTTATAAACAAGAAATGCTTTCCCTGAGAACATTTTTTTTTACTTATCTTGTTATTCCCTGGGATGAGTGATATGTGTATTAAATAGGTGGACCTACTTCTACCCATTATTTGTACAATATAAATGATTACTAAATGTAAAAAAATTCTAATACATGTTGGATGTAGTAAAAAAACTATAAAAAGCCACACATGTCCCCCCCGGCTGGTGCAAAATGAGTAACAGCGCAGCAACAGTATCTCAACCACGAAAACCACCTGCCTTTTGCAAGACAAAATCAACATATTAAATGATTATGATTATTATTCCCATTTTCAGTTTTTCTGAGACCAAAGTTACTCTCACACACTGGCAGAAAATATCCATTCAGGCCACTCCATGTAGCATCCTCATTTCAGCAGTATTAATTTTCAGTTCATACTGCCAGAAAATACTTCGACCTTACTGTCCAAGGAGAAGGCGAAGGAAATGCTGGATAGACACAGTGAAATCAGGTGTGGAGGAGAGAGGTTTCAAATGGGAAGATCCTGAAACAGAAGATGTATGCAAACGGGAAGAAATGGCAAGAATTTGTACACCACACACCTGGGAAATTGGAGTTGGAAAATGATATTGATGATGATCATTACCTCTTCTTTGTCACTCAACATATAGCATAGCTTCCTGAAAAACTGTTTTGTATATTTTGCCTTTCACATGGAGGGGCACTTTTTTTTTTTTATCACAAAGAACTCCTGCTGCTGCCCACCACTTTGTCCAGTTGTTATTTATCCTGCTAATGCTACAGTATCAGAACAAATGTAAGCAAGTGATGGCCGTTGTCACATTCAAGGGAACTGGCAGGAATTCAATAGAAAACGACAACAGATGACAGAGTTTCAAAAGGCTCACAAATACCATACACTATTTTATTTTCACACTTTTATACAAAAACGATTACAGTCCATAGTCCTAAATTATTTACATAATTAATATATGTACAAGAACGACGGTATGGTCGCATCCCCAACTGAAAATATACTTGTGGCAGTCACCTCTTCAAAAATATGTTACGATCAATTACTTTTCATCACTTCAATCCTGAGGTTTCGTACAGTCCCACGTGATACAATTTTAGTTCTACTTACAATCATCAACATTAACTATTAATTTATAAATGCAGCAATATTACCCACTTCAGCACATTACATGAGCCTGTCAAAGCAAAGTATAACAGGTAAAAGAATGTAATATTTACTATTCTGTGATTCAACACGGGGAGGAGGATTGGATCATCATTCAAAGCTCCTACACTGGTTATGCTTTCGCCCTTTTGCTGTTCTCTCCTCACAAACATATAGAATCACAAAAGCCCTCAGCTTCAACAACACTTGGAGGACCCAGCACAAAGCAGAGGGGAATGGAGTCTGTTTGTGGTCTAGAGGGCCTGTGACCACTGAAAACTGTACTGGATTGTAGTATTTAAAAAAAAAGGGGAATGCCAGTTGCGACCAAACACAATTCATCCCCAGATGCAGCTGCTGAAAATGCAAACTTAGTTCACGACTTCATTAATAAATACTTTTCACATTTGTGAAAGATGAGCCATGCAGTAATGTTTTCCAATGGAAATACCAGTGAAGTATATGATGGGCAAGAAAATCAGTTTTAGACAAAAAGTGGGACATCATAGCAATCGCAGATGCATTAGTGTAAATGTGCAGATGCAAATAGTGTACCATATACAAGTGAATACACCACGTATAAATTTTTTAAAAGATGGCACCAAAAATATAGTTGTGCCCAAAACGAGAAATGGAACTAGTGTCTTCACTCTTTGAGTTAAAGCATGCCATTGCTGCACGGCAACAGTATAGGCCACAGGGACTAATAATACCACATCCCACAGTCAGCTATTTTTGTATTTAAACAAATACAAAGTTTACAAACTTTCTTGTCAAGAAGGCATAATCAACATTTCCCATCACCCTTGATTTTTGTTGAAATCCTGTTTAAAATTAACCACTACACTAGAAAATGTAATTACGAACAGTGGCTAGTTCAGAACTTTTTACCAGAATAGGACAAGATATTCTGTTTCAAAATATGTTTACATTCCTTAAAACAGTGTTTTAATATTACAGGTGTCCAGGGTAACCAAAAGTCACTTATGGCACTGTTTAATCATCTGAATTTGGTGTCAGAACAGTTTGACCTACTGTACAAAAGTTCTACACATCTAGAGAACAAACTTGCCCATGAGATTGTGAGGTAGGCTGTCAATGAACTTCAGGTGGGTGCATTAGCTAGGTTTGTTCTTTACAGCAATAATGGTTGTCAATGGACAACACTTTTAAAGGAGCCTGTTTACTTTAAATTCAAAATGCATGTGTGCAAGATCACACACAGAACTAAAGTAAAATAAAATACTATCAGCAGGTGTACGCTACTTTTGGCAGTTTACGAGTACACTTAGCAGATTACTGAGTTAGAAAGTGTGTCTGGATTTCCTTTGCTATAGGAAAATATTAGGCACTAATCTGAGTTTAAATTTCCAACTCTCTCGAAGAGTGTCTACTTTTTCACAATTCACTATGAAACAGTCCAATTTTATAAAAAAGGTGCTTCAAAAATTGTACATCACAAAAGCTGGCTGCAACTTGCCAACCACTGTCTATCTGCTTGTGGAATTGTTTTGGTTTATTTCTCAAGCAGATCCTTTTGTTTTGGCAATCTACAATCCAGAACGAAATAATTATTATACTTATGATATCACATGCAATGAACATTACAGTCACTGTGTTCGTATTTCGACATGGATAGAATCAAGGCTGAATGTAGTTCAGACCTACATCATGAGAGAGGACACAAACATGTGTTTGACAATCAGCAATATTCCTCACAGCAATGACTGGCCCACTAACTAACATGGATAAGGGAGGGAGTGATGACACTATTTCTTTCTCCTGTTTCTGGCGTGCATATTGGTCAGGATAGGATTGTTACTGGCTTCACAATATGTGAATCCCATTATACAGGGTATTTCAAGAAAGTAACCGAAACAGAGTCGAAGCCTTTTAACAATATTAGGAAACATACATTCTGTGTTTTTATCTATGTTTCAGAGGTGAGTTAAGCGATTGTGACATCGTGAGCGACAATTGGCTACAGTATGCCATCCTGGAACACGTATGGAGCGTGGAACATTATTTCTGAAGTTATAGGACAGGGCAGAATGGTAGGTCTTCCCTGAAATTTGTAGCATCCATTTCCCAGAATCATTTCTAGAGACATGCACCACCAATGAAAACTATCTTTTGTTGAGTGGAAATGTTCCGGCAAACGGTGTCCGTAAAGCATCCTAATGGGGGACATTCAAGAAGACCCTGCACCACCAGGACCAACGAGAATGTCGGTTGGGAGGTCGAGAAAGCTTGCAGTAACCACGGAAGAATTTTCAGGGCACATCAAAGGAACTGCATTTGCAAACCGCAGGTGTCTAGCACATGGTCAAGGAACACGGTGTCTGCCCTTACTGGATCCAGGTGTTGTACAAGTGAACACCTCATTTTCGCACCCACTTGCACTATTGTGCCAGTGTTCTGGCCTGCCTCTATGAGGATGAAATTCGCCTAGACAATTGGTGGTGGTCAGGATGAATGCCATGTGCTCCTGACTGGACAGGAAAACAAGCAGAAGATCAGGTTTCTTGGGTGGGAGAAGCCTGACAAGTACCTGCCAAGACCTCTACATTCCGGGCAGCAATATCAAGATGTGGCATCACTGGTCCATATTTCATTGAAAATTATAATGGAGATGTGGCTGTTTACTGGCAGGTCATTATCTGCTTCCATACTGATTTGAATACCTCCAGGGAGATCAGAGGTTTGGATTTTGAGCAGCAAGACGGGGTCACACCACACACTGGCCGTAGTAATCCACCCCACCTTCCAAATAGGAGAGTCTCCAGGGGATCTACCACTCCCTATACCTCTAGAAGCATGAACCTCACAATGTGCAAGTGTTTCTGTGGAACATGTTAAATGAACAGCGTTTGCATCTGATACCAAGTACCTTTGACGACCTGAAGGCAAACATTGAATCTGTGATGTCACATCAGTGTACTGGCATACTTGACGCATGGATTACATAGTGCACAATAACAAACACCATGTGCCAAGACATAATGTGTAAGGGTGGTGGTCAGAGGACCAGACAATGTTTTTGATTACTTTCTTTTTTTTTGAAACAGCCTGTACGTCAGTATTGCACATGCCGTCAGTTACCCAGGTAGAAGAAAGGTGTTAGGTGCATTACGCTCTCATTGTCATTCAGCCACAGCAAAAGAAACACTTTGCATAACTGAAGATCTAGAGAATCTCAGAAATCATGCAGCGGGAAGAAAATGTATCAGCAAAAAGCGGTATTTGCGACTAGTGAACAAACAGAACTTGATTTCAAGAAGAAAAAAAACCTGACATTGCTGGGCATTTCATAGACACAAGTTAAGCATCCACACCTTGAAACTACACTCGTGATTATGTGAATGAGAAGAGGCAAAACAGACACACAGTTACAAGTGAAATATCCCAGCTCCAGCCAGACATCACAAGCTTCAAAGGAAGCCAGGACTCAATAACAAGATTTCCTTAAACGTAATGATTATGTTAGCAGCGCAGATCAGATGCCCGCTTGACGAGACTGTAACAGGAAGAGGGAATCCAGAATTTTATGATCAGGGCTTAGATCATGGTGCGTTGTTTTAAAATATAGAAAAATACTTTGACTTAAAGTTGCCTAATAAATCACCTTGTAACGCAACACACTGTACATGACTGTCTCTAACAATATGCAAAACTAGCCATGAAGTTAACACACAACTAGAGTAAATTCTCAGGTAAGAAAGCTAACAAGAGCAAAATATTCGTTTAGGAGACAGAGACCGCGACTTACCAGGTAAGTACACATAAAAGAAAGACGTGTCCAAATTATTAACCTGCAGCCTTCAATTTTGCAGGAAAGGACAAGAATGGTGAAGGCAGTTCACAAATACGTGCTGTTGGTTATTAAATGTTAGACTGAGTGTTTTCCTACAGCTGAACTCCAGTTATTTATTTCATTTTATTTATTAATTATTTATGTCAGAAGTGATATGAAAGAAGAAATCAAAAGCAAACTTCACATTTAAAAAAACAATGTTTTAACTACCAATCCAATTCAAATCAAATCCAGAAGCAATCGTTGTAATTTTAACGAGCACAAGTTGACATCAAATTGTAGAACAAAAGGTTGGGAAGATGGGAACTTCAACTGTGAAACAATCATCAAATGTGATTTTAAAGAGCCACATGTAAATGGAGACAGGAAGATTCACATTTGATCTCTATCCCACTGTTCAAGTACTTAACTCTTTACAGTCTAACTGCAAGCATAACCAATAGGTTAGAAAATTCACTAAGAATTCAGAACGAGCTATGCATGCATTCTGGTAGCTACATTGTGTTTCTTCACGTATTAGTTACAAAAGTATTATCTAAGTCAGAGGATTTGCGATATTATAGACGAGTGTGCATTAGTAGGTGTTGTCACTCAATGTGCTCTTAAACATGGCTTCTCGCAGTAAACAAGTGCTTGATTTAACTGATATTTTAGGTATTTCAAGTAATCGTAATCCCTCATATCTAGAAAAACAGAAAACTCTACTAATGTGTACATATTCTTACATATTCACGCAAATGAGGGGCTCAAGAGTAAACAATGGTAAGGGACATGGCTTGTTCAATAACCATTAAAAATGCCACGTCCCTTACCATTATTTACTCCCGAACCTCTCAAATGTGGAACACGCGGTAGGCTGTAAAACAAATTCCAATCATATTGAAATGCAAGATGATGTTTCAAATTCATATTCAGATGTCCATAAAACTTCCATCTGTACATAAAATAATAACTGCATACCTTCAATATGATCTTCACTCTGAGTATCCTCACTAACATCACCTCCCAAGCCACTATCGTCACATAAAAATACATAAATAAAATTTCATAAGAGATCTCCCATTTTCGTTATTGTTATTATTATTATTGAACAGTTATTATTTTGATATCATTGTTTCGTATTTGCAATGCACATTTTACATTATCAAAATAGGGTAAATACAACAGTATTTCAGGATACTGTACTTAGTAATCCGTCAGACTTTTTTTCATTCGCGAAACATGGTATAATATATAAACCATTTTAAACTCAAGTGATAGCTGGCATGAAACAAACAAGTTTTCATTACTAGATGCTCAAACAAGCACAAAGAAAAAAGAATCATGCAAATCAAACATCTCCTATAGGTACACAGATATAATTTTTTTAATCCTTAACATTGCCCAGTCCAGAATATATTCAGCTGCAGACCGGAATGGGTTAAACCTTAAACATATACCCCCACAATCTTGCACTACAGTTTGGACATCAACAGGTCTAGAGAAGCACCAGGCATTAACATTAGATAACCGCCTCTTCTTTCCCTTATCTTTCCCTCCCTTTACTCAACAATAATAGTCTTTCTTTTATGAGTACTCAATCCAGGCATTTTTATACACTAATCTGCTTCCCAAACATATTAGAACAGTGAACATTGCAAGACAATGTAGAGTAGGAGATATCTGAGAAATCCTCACCTATAAAGATAGAAACCACTGGACTGAAGCATGGTTCTCACTGACACCACAACCAGATTGTTAGGGCGAGACATGTACCATCAGCAGTTTATAGTGGTGTCAAGGAACATAAAAAGGAGGTGTGCTTTTACTCGTCTTCACTCTCTGCCGACTGGTTGCCACCATCCTCGTTGTTCTCAGCTTCTTCGTCGTCATCTTCCTCGCCCGACCCCGATCCAGAGCCAGATCCTGAACCAGAGGCAGATTTCTCTGATCCTTCTTCATCAGAGTCTTTGAGAGCTTTAGCCTTGTCCAACTTCTTGGCACGACGGGCTTCGATATCAGAGCCTTCTTCATCAGAGGAGTAGATAGGAGGACGGATATCGTCTGTTAAAAAACATAAAACTCGTATAACATCTCACATCAGCAACAAAGAAAACAGGACTAATGCCAAGCGAGAATAAGCCAATAAAGTAGAAGTTTATCTCGACAAGGATGAAAAATACACTCATGAAGTATAGAAGAAAAGGAAACACTTTACATTCAGAGAAGAGTTTCAAGTCATGCAGGGTTATTCACTCTGTCGACGTGCCTTGTATTAACGGATTCCTTAAACAACCGGCTGCTACACTCCAGCCAAGACATTACACTGAAAAAAAGAACAACTTCTAATCCACTGAAGAATTCAATATTCCGTTTTCATATTCTTAAACGGTATTAAGAAGCTCATAAAATATTATACTACTTTCTCTGTAGAAAAGAAATTTGTTCTTTACAAATAGAACCATAGTAATTTCTGACACTAGCAAAAAAGCTTGTACTCTTAAAATTACAGGCATGTACCGTATAATCCCGAATACCACCCGCCACCGAATAAGACCCGCACCCTAAATTTGAGACGGCAAAATACGGAAAAAAATAACTTACATACCTATTTAATTTTCTTCAAATATACCACAAATATAAATTCAAACAGCTTACAATTAATAAAATCATCGCAAAAATCGTAAATAAAATCGGTTCAATACTCAGATCATTCACAATTCACAGTCATCTGAAGCTTCACTATAGGAACTTTCATTGCTGGCATCTTTCTATAAATAGTTGTCCTCACTACCGTCCACTGAATTTGAAATACCACATTTCTTTAAAGCTTTTGGACACTAGATCGTTGAGAATGTGCGCCCATGCGGTCTTGATCCAGCTGCATATTAGTCCCACTTCAGGCCTCTTCACTCGTCAGGTTGATATTAACGCGTGATCACCATCAGACATCCATTCGGTGTACAACTGTTTCACTGCAGTTTTGAAAGGCCGGTTCACGCACACATCCAATGGCTGTAGAATAGAAGTGAGCCCTCCGGGAATTATCGTGAGATCGGTTTTTCCTTTCCTCATGGCATCAGTTGTATGTTCTTGGTAACTCAAACACAAGCATGTTTCGTTTTGTAACAAAGCTCACGTGCGATGTTGCCAAACACACTTCACCCAGTCCTCAACTAACGCACTGTCCATCCAGCCAGACTCGTGTTCTAACAACACCGGGCGGCAAGTTTCCTTTCGGAAGCGTTTTCCTTTTCAGAACCACATATGGAGGGAGTTTGGTTCCATCCGACAATACGCACATTACCGTGCATCGTTGCTTTTCGTTACCACCTGTTCTGATTATTACACTTTTAGAACCCTTCGTACCCACTGTATTTTCCAACGGCATTTCAAAATAGATACACGTCCGGTCAGCATTCCCAATTTGCGACAGCAAATAAGAATTTTGCTTCCTGAAATGAAGAATGTGACGCTGAAAGGCCGTTACTTTTTCTTCCTACGCCCCACGGAGACGTTGTGAAATATACGTACATCTTCGAATGCACAATCCCTTTCTCCGATAAAAGTTTTCGATCAACCGCAGCTTGCAGTAAAACCCTGTGTTTTGAGTTCTTTTGAGATCTCTAGTGCTTTCAATTGACACATTTCACAAGAAACATCATATCCTGACTCACGTTTTTCTATTAAAAGTCCGGCCCCGTGGTGTATGGGGCAATGCGTCCGCCTGTCACCCAGCGGCCCCGAGTTCGAATCCCAGCCGGGTCAGGGGTTTCTAATTGTAAATGATAAATATCCCTGGCCTGGGGACTGGGTGTTTGTGTTGTCCTTAATGTTCCTTTCCTCACATTCAACAGATTACACTTCTGCCATTTACATAATACACTCAGGTTCCTCACATATGGTGCAAGGAGGGGCAAAAGATCTTCCTGGGTCAACGCCTCAAGCAAATAGCATTTTTCCACATTTTCTATCACAAATTTATGGAGTTGTTCTTCAATTTCCGGAAACACTGCACTCCACCCGCGGAATGCTCTGCGATCGCCGTTACTTATTAAAAGATTTTTCTTCTTCTTCTTCCACCAATCACGAATACACGATTCAATATCGTACTTTCTGCCAATGGCACGATTTCCATATATTTCAGCTTCGCTTACAACTTTAAGTTCTCACGCACAGTAAATGACCGTACACGCCGTTTTGAATCCATCGCTTACTACTGAGACAGCACTTTCACGGAACAGATACGGAACTCGAATGTGAGCGAGGTAGACTTCCGTAACCAACAGTCTTGACACTCGGAAAGTACGATACCCCGCGAGATCAGCCATTCACGCACCCAGCATGCCAGCAACACTTGTGAAACAAATGCTTACATGTTATAATTCTCATGTTAGGTCCGTATTGAAATGTACGTAAATACAAAGTATGTTACAAGTGTTTATTTATATATCCACCTATTCAATACAAAGAGATCTTTTTAGAAATTAAATATTATTATAAAATGTTAAGGGACATGTTTTGCCCATATTAAGGGCATCATCAGCCTCAAATTCAAACCTGTATGGTGAAAAATCAGGATCCTGTTTGCTCTTACAAGCCAAGACAAGGTGTCAATCTAAACATACAAAATATTAGAATGTCCTTGGCTAAAATTGCAGTATCAAGCTGCATGTCATAAGTTCACATGAATATACTTTCCGGAGCGTTGAAAAACTTGTTGGGGTAGGGCAGTAAACAGCTCAGTCTTTATAATGAAACAGAAATGTGCCTCCTTGAAGATAAGAAAAAGCAAAGCTGATACACTGTTACAGATGTCAATATCGTATGTTGTGATAAGACAACAGATCTCTTAAATGGCTGTTCAGCTGCCTATAGTCTATTTAACTGGCTGAAGGAGTGAAAGTCGAATGTGTTATGATAAGATAACAGTCTTCCTTACGTAATTGTGGGAGCAAGGAAAAAGCATTCGGTTGTCTATAGATGTATTTATCTTATTTGAAGGACAAAAGTCGAAGGTTTATCGAGGTTGATAGAGCTCTTTGGTGTGAAGTCTGTAACAAGAGGAGAGTGAATGCTTAGGAAGGTATTTTTAAACAAATGCTTGTCGAACATCCGCAGCAGCGGCTTTCATACTTACCGCATATTTACCCATATTCTTTGATTTACCATATTTCATTACCTTACATTTTGCGTTTACATGCCACTGTAACTGTATTGAGAAAAAATCGATCTTGTTTTCTCGTCGTCGGCTGTAAATCGATCCAAGTATATATAACTTCTTCCTGCATACATTGACCAGTTCAACTCAGTTTATGGATGTGTTTATGATGATTAAACAGACCAATCCTGGCATAAAACATACACCCACACAAATCACACTGAATGGATGGAGGAGGGCGGGGTTGTAATTGACGGAGTTGTCTTGCTTTTTTTATTTACAGTTACAAAGAATGGGTACCATCCACCTAATCAATACTTTATTATATCTTGTTACTAAGGAGTACCGGTTTCACTTGTCGCTTGGCCTCTTGATGTCTGCGGAGTTCTCTTTCAAACAAGTTGACAGCGGTGGATGTAGTGTTCCGCTAGAATGAGCGGTCCACAGCACATTCTTCCCATGTCTGCATATCTATACTAGTTGTCTTCAAGATGTGTTTCAGCTGGTCTTTAAAACGCTTAAGAGGGGCTCCATGAGGCCTACTGCCGGAGCAAAGTTCACCATAAAGAATTTGGCGCGGAAGCCTGGTATCACCCATGCGGTGAATATGGCCTAACCATCTCACTTGATGAGCGATGATTGTTGCCTCAATGCTATTTAGCTGCGCTCTGTCGAGAACCGCCATGTTGGTCACATAGTCTTCCCACTTAATATTTAAGATGAATCTCATTTTCTGTTGGTGGAAGCGCTCAAGTTTTTTGATATCACGGCGATAGTGTGTCCAAGTTTCACAGCCATACAGCAGCGTGGAAATGACAACAGCTTTGTACACCATGAGTTTGGTATGCAGTTTTAGGTCGTTATTCATGAAGACTCTGTGCATTAACCGTCCAAATGCTGCATGAGCAGCCCCAATTCTTTTATCAACGTCTTGTTCATAGGTACACCGTTTAGACAAGATGCTTCCAAAATATGAAAAGTGATCAACCTGTTCCGGTGTTGGTGTCTAAGATGGAAATACTGAACTCAGGAAGTGTTAATCCTGTGGCAGGTTGTGCAAGTACCTTCGTTTCTTTCACATTAATGGCAAGACCAAAGGGATCACATGCAGTTTTAAAGCAGTTGACCGACTGTTGTAGTTCTGCAGGTGTTAGAGCAGGAGATGCGGTGTCATCGGCAAACTTCAGTTCTGTCACCCGGGTAACGAGAGTACGTCTTTGTGAGCGGTCTTGCCAGATTGAAAAGGCCTCCATCAAAACAAAATTTAATACCCATGCCTAAGTTGTTTGCAGATGATTCATGCAGCATGGCAGTCATGTACAGTGCAAAGAGTGTAGGAGCAAGCACACAGCCTTGTTTCAATCTATGAGTGATTCGGAACAAATCTGGTACTGAGTTACCATGAAGAACCTGTCCAGACATGCCGTCATGAAGGGCTTGAACCAATTCCACATAACGTTCAGGACATCAAAAATGTCTCAATACTTTCCAATGAAGTGCAAGAATGTTTTATACTCGTCCTATTATAAACCTATACTGACCTATGCTTCAGCAGCCTGGATGTTAACTAAGTGGAACCAAAGTAAGATACAAGCAGCTGAAATGAGGTTCTTGAGGAGGATACAGGGAAAGACAAGATGAGATAGAATACGAAATGATGAAATAAGGAGAAGCATGGGAGTGGAAGAGATTGATATAGCAAAGCTAAAATGGTTTGGACACATGATGAGAATGCGAGGAGAGAGAATACCAAAGAGAACATTCATGGATACAGAGATGGCAAAGAGGCCTAGGGGACATCCTAGAATGAGATGGAGGAGCTCTGTTGTGGACTGTATTGCAAATAGAGGAGTCGACACCAATAAAGTACTAGAAGAGGAATGGTGGAAAGATCGAGTAAGGTGGAGGGCTTTAGTACACTACCCTACCCAGAGAGAATCTAAAAGGGAATGGATGAAGAAGAAGACTTTCCACATAGCGGATCTTAGTACTGAATCAAAGGCTTTTTCCAGGTCGTAGAAAAATAAATACAGAGGCTGCTGCTGTTCTCTGAATTGAGTTGTCTAGCACAGAAGATCATATCTGTTGTGCCTCTGGAGGTTCGGAAACCACATTGAGACTCAGGCAAAATCCTCTCTGAGATAACTCTGAGCCGGTTTAATAGAATTCTTGCAAGAATTTTACTGGCAATTAACAAAAAGCGATATACCACGGCAGTTCCCACATACACTACCATTACCTTTCTCGAAGATAGTGATGATGGTAGCATTCTTCAAGTCGTCAGGTACTTCTCTCGTTTCCCAAATCAAGAGGATGAGTGTGAAAAGTCTAGTCTTCAAGGGTATACCTCCATTTTGTATCAGTTCCAGAGGGATGTTATCAGGACCAGGAGCCTTTCTTGGTTTTAGTTGATTGAGGCCTTTGATGAAGTCTCTGTATGTAGGTGGAACAGCCATCCATGGTTGTTGGGCCTGCTGAGGGACATTACGAAGAAAATCCTCAGCAACATGGAGACACGATTTTGAAGAGAAATGTTCCTTCCAACGCTCCAAAATTTCTTCATTATCAGTTAAAATGAAGTTGTCAGCAGTCTTCAATGACCCCGATGAAGATCGAATTGGACCATATATCTCTTTTATGCCAGCATAGAAGTTTTGCAGGTCATGGGCATCAGGCAGTCTTTTTCAGTTCTTCAGCTTCTTGTTGCCACCAGTTATTCTTAATTTCCCTGATTTGTGCCTGACATTTTCTTTTAAGTTCCAAGAAATGTGATTTCTTCACATTGGAAGACGGATCTTGAAGACAGGATAGGTGGGCTTCCCGTTTGGCATTGATCAGATATTTAAATTCTTCATTATTTTCATCAAACTAGTCTTGTCTTTTTTTCCTCAAAAAACCAATTGTTTCCTCAGCTGACTCATTGAAGACCTTCTGAAATGTGGCCCATTCCCATGCCAGTGATTTATCAAGTACATTATTTGAATACTGTAAATGCACCTTGTTGGATACATTTCGGAAATAGTTTATTCTTCCATGGCATTTGAAAGGTTCAAATTGTGAATCAAGGTGATTGCATGTATTAATGGGTCTCAGAAAACTTTGTGACACGGCAAGCGTTGGCATTTCGAAATTATGAGAAAATGGCCATGGCGGCAAATCATACAAAGACAGAATCACTATACTGTGTTATAATGCAGACGGAAGCGAGAAACTTTCTCCCCTTGTTATAGGAAAGCTTGATAAACCACGATGTTTTAAGGACACCGGGTACTTTCCATGCAAGTACAGGGCAACTAAAATGCATATAGTACAGTAATCCAATGAATAAAGCACTTGCACAGGGGAGCCAGCATGGATTTCTCCTCGTCTTTTATACAGGCCTCTTTTTCTTTCATTGCATGAGGTTATGTTTGCCAGTGAGTTAGAAATCCAAGTGTATTATTTGAATACTGTAAATGCAACTTGTTGGGTACATTTTGGAATTATTTTTTCATGGAATTTGTAACGGGTCATAGAATATTTCATGACGTGGCAAGAGTTGGCATTTCGAAATTATGAGTTGGGGGTCAATTCGAAATCCGATTTTTGCGTCCCAACGATTTCAAATTATTGCTTTCCCTGGACCGTCGGATAAGTTTCCTCACTTCTGCTATCACCACCAGGTGTCAGTTTGAATATGCTGGGAGTATGGAGATCTGTTAACTTTAACTGCAAGCTATGAATATAGAACAAGAGCTTGGTGTGGAGCATGATTTTAAAGCTGAATGTGTCTTTTAAAACTTGCGAGCGCAGCTAATGCGAGTAAGTATGGTTCATCCACTTCCATCATTATCAATGAAGTCATGATTATTAGACATCATCTATACAGTATCACTGTGTTATTTTCATTTTTCGTTTCATTCCGCTGTAACCAACACTATTTATTTTTAATGAATATTTAATTTTCATGAATGTACTGTACTTGAAATAAATTTTAAACGTATTAGGCCATGTTCAGCACATATGGTACATACTGAAGAGATGTTAACTATAGAACAAAAATGACCAACTAGACACTAGTGGGATCCAAACCCACAATTTTCAAAATTTGCGTTGGATGTTCTATCCAACTGAGCTATGGTGGCCTAGGTCGATATCTCTGTTACAAATAGTTCCTCGAAAAAAACGTAGCACAATGTATTAATGAGCCTCTTAACCTTTACACTGCTGCAGTCACAATACTGCGAGCATGGAGTAGGACCACTATTGTGCTGTGCCTGTAATACTATGAGCAAGACATACATCCGATTATTATAACTATGCAATACTCTTAATGTTGTCATCAGAAATCATTCATACTTCGTGGGTGAATACAGCCATCTCTCTGCAGTAGATAGAAAATTATGTAATGATTTTCCGTTGATTCATTCATGATTTATTACTACAAATATGACACACTTGTTTTATCAGCTGTGGGATGTCCAGTGCACAAGCTGACAGAGAGGCCCGCATCAGGGATGAGTAAGTTATGTTGTTCGCCAGCAAAGAACACAATCTTGCTAAATCCAAGATTATGGGGTGTTATGTTAAGAGAGGGGGAGAAGAGAGGATACTAAGAAAGATGTCAGAAACCGAGTTGAAGGAAAGGAGACCTAGAGGAAGACAGATGGCTGAAAGGTGCAAGAGCAAGAGCTGAAAGAGCATGGAGGCAAGAGGAGGGAAATGGGCGACAGTGAGAGAAGAGGATGGAGAGGCTTATGTTCAAAGCAGACCCAGCCTGTGGTTGGAAAATGCTCCAGATGATGGTAGTAACGAAACTGACTATAATGAAAGTGCAGATGCTGACCAACTACAAGAAAAATTTTTAAAAAGCTGTACCTATCCCTCCTCCATTCCAACGACAGGCATGTGTTTGGTCCAATCATGCACGATTTTGATGACGCAAATGGTATTATTGCTCTAGGTCTCTTAGAGAATGAACCAACAGCTTAGGATATTTTTCAGTCATTATTTTTACCCATTGTTATGCAAGAAATAGCAAATGAAACAAATATTACGAGTCTGTCTTGGAGAAAATGCTGCGGAGTTAAGAATCACGTTTGCAACCGTGGTAAGACACTATTCCAAACTGTTCCAAAGAAGACGTGCATTTACAAATATATAAGCCACCTGCTTTTTTGGAATTACCAGTTTTGGGTAACCCTTGATTAACCGGCCTGGACCATTTTTGATTAAGTGATTTCATACCAAGATGCATAGGAATTCTTAATGCATTCTTAGTTGTTTATCTCAAATAACTTTTTTTTACTGTTTGTTGTGTTTGTGTTTTTTGTGTTTGAAAGTGGACGGTTACCTTCTGTAACCACAGGAAACATTATTATTTTGATGTCTGTCTAACTGTTGGCCTTTTATGTTGGACAACCTTGAATTTGCTAGACATAGTCTAGTTATATTTTGTGTTAGAAAGTGATCAGCTTAGGTCCTTTTGTAGTCAGTGTAATAATGTAAGACAAGAAATCAAGATCCTCCGGTTTTCCCACATTATTTTTTATGTTTATGTATCCACGTCAAATACGAAAAATAATTAAATACAGGGCTTTTACAAAAGAGACTTTATCTCGGCAATGAAATGGAAAGCCTTAAACTTCAGACCTGGACTCCAATAACATTCGGTCATAGCATTGACCAAAAGTATAGAACCTTTTTAAGCATTTTTTTAACGGAATTTGAATTACACTTTCCAAAAAAACTTGCAGTAATTAATGAATCTTCAAAAAAGCCATGGATCACGAAGGGTATACGGATCTCAAGTCAAAAATGTAAATTACTAAGTAGATTAGCACAGCAGAGTTGTGACCAGGTTTTTTGTAAGTATGTTAAAAACTACAAATCAGTCTATCGAAGAGTTCTTAGGATGGCTAAGATAATGCACAATAACAAGAAAGTTAAAGAGTCGTGCAATAAATCACGAACCATATGGAAGGTAATCAAGGGAGAAACCAACAGACATGCAGTTGGAAATAAAGTTGCTGCCATAAAAAATGATAAGGGAATACAAATGAATGACCCTCATCATTTGGCTAATTATATAAATGATTTCTTTTTATCCCTACCATACAAACTTGAAAATGCAAATAAATCAGATGTATTACCAGAACTCCCAACCTTTGTGCAAAACTCTATGCAGTTAACTCCAGTAACAGAACTGGAAGTTTTTAAAATCATACAATCTTTGAAGAACAAAACTTCCACAGGTATAGATGAAGTTCCCACTAAACTCATTAAAAAATGTGCTCCCTATCTGGTACAGCCTTTAACTTATCTCATCAATGAATCATTTTCTAGTGGTCAGTTCCCTAATCTCCTAAAAATAGCTAAAGTTATCCCAGTCTTTAAAAGTGGAAACTTACACGATTTACATAACTACAGACCAATATCAATACTTACTGTTATTTCAAAAATATTTCAATGTGCTATGAAAGATCGGCTTACTAAATTTTTAATCAAATATAACTTGTTAAATAATGCACAACATGGGTTCAGAACTGGCAGAAGTACTTTGTCTGCTTTATCACATTTTACACAGTTGGTCGTAAATGCTCTTGACAATGATGAAACTGTGATAGGACTATTTCTTGACCTTTCAAAGGCATTTGATACTGTTGATCATGAAATATTGTTGCACAAATTATATCAGATTGGAGTTAGAGGAATTGTTAATGACTGGTTTAGATCATACCTGAATAAACGATCCCAGTTTGTTGAAATTATACATTGTAACAGTAAAGGGCATAATGAGACATATCACTCTCAGGTAAAAAGCATAGACTTAGGTATTCCGCAGGGTAGTATTTTGGGGCCTGTTCTTTTCTTGATCTATGTGAATGATCTTCCTCACAATAATCAAGTAGAAACAGCAGTTCTGTATGCTGATGATACAAACATAATTATTAATAATCCTGACCCTACGTCTATAGAAACTACAGCAAATACAGTCCTGTCTAGGTTAGAATCATGGTTCAGGAAAAACAAATTAACATTGAACTTTAAAAAGACCCAATACATGGAATTCAAGGCATCTAACTACCATGACAAAACTGCAAAAAACCACAACCTTATATTAAATGCAAATGCAATTGAAAATACGTTGACCACAAAATTTTTAGGTGTCCATATAGATGAAAAATTAAGATGGGATTGTCATATTAAAAAAATAGGGAAGTCTCTGAGTTCTGTTTGTTTTGCCTTAAGGATTTTGTCTAATAGTTGTAGTGAAGAATATGTTAGAATGGCATATTTTGGATATTTCCATTCTGTCATCACTTATGCTATTGGTCTCTGGGGCTGTTACAAATCAAATCTTGATGTTATTTTTCGAATACAGAAACGGGCTATCAGAATTATATTGAGACGTAACAGGTTAGATCATTGCAGACCATTATTTAAGAGACTAAGGATACTCCCAGTACCAAGGATATACATCATGCAATGCATTCTACACGTGAAAAGAATTTTGACAATCACAATTACCAGACGCGAACAAGAAATAATATTTTTATCGAACACAAGAGTAAAACCATTGCCTTGAGACATGTAGACTCTGTTGGAATCAGATTGTATAATAAGCTTCCAAATACGATTAAAGATATTAGTCCCGTCAGTTCATTTACCACAGCTTTAAAAAATCTCCTGCTGAGTAGCTGCTTCTACAGTACAGAAGAATACATGATGAAGTGCTGGTAATGATGCTACTACTTATTAACTTGTAATCTAGTATATAGCCTTAAAAATATGTTAATGTCACATTGACTATGTTCACATTATTAACACCACACCAATATATTTTTATTTTGTCTTGTAAATATTGGTTATTAATATTATTTAAAAAATTTAAGATGTGCTGTCCTAACATTGAGGTATGTGGTGTTTCTGTTCTTCTTCTTTTTCAAAATGTTCATTGTTGTGCATATATTATTGTTAGTATTAGGAAATCACTTGACAACTCCTATACTGTTGGCATATTTCAAAATATGTAATTGTACAGTCTATGGAAGCTAAATAAATGAATGAATGAATGATAATACTATTTTTGAGTAAGGAAACAGAATATCAAAATTTTCAGTGGATTACAAGTTATTTCTGTGGAATATCTTAGGTGAATAACCCTATATACAAAAAAAACAGGAACATAGAAAAGAAAACTGAGTAAAATGGAGAGGAATCACATCTGCCTCACTCTGGATATAAGATTTAGAGCAAATGATTATGATTATTACTGTTAATACGAAGACCTAGGGAAGAAAAAAAAGAAATGTCAAGAAAATATTTGCAGAAACAGGAAAGGATCTTACTCTTGGACTGCCCCTTCTTGTACTTGCTCTTGATGGCTGCTAGAGAGATGGCACCCTCATCCTCTGAGCCTTCCTCCTCTCTGGTGTCGTTCTCCAGGTATCCAGCGGTCAGACTGCGGTTGGCCCCACGTTCCCGAACTCGCTTCTGCTTGCTCTCTCGCCGCATAGATGCTCGCAGACGCTCCTCTTCTTTCTGCAGGAATACAAAATTAACTTAATATGAAGCAATGATATCAGAGTTAGCCTAGCATCCATTAAAATTGAAAGTAATTAGGACAGATATTTAAAAAAAGGTTTAGCAAAAGAGAAAGCGCTTAAAATGAGGCTGGAGTCTCTGTGTTCCAATGATTGGCTTCACCGGGCGAGTTGGCCGTGCGCGTAGAGGCGCGCGGCTGTGAGCTTGCATCCGGGAGATAGTAGGTTCGAATCCCACTATCGGCAGCCCTGAAAATGGTTTTCCGTGGTTTCCCATTTTCACACCAGGCAAATGCTGGGGCTGTACCTTAATTAAGGCCACGGCCGCTTCCTTCCAATTCCTAGGCCTTTCCTGTCCCATCGTCGCCATAAGACCTATCTGTGTCGGTGCGACGTAAAGCCCCTAGCAAAAAAAAAAAAAATGATTGGCTTCAGCAGTTTGATGATGATGATGCTTGTTGTTTAAAGGGGCCTAACATCGAGGTCATCGGCCCCTAATGGTACGAAATGAAATAACAAAAAATTCAAATTCATCCACTGACCAAAATAAAATAAAAAACGTCATGAAGAATGAATGAATGGAGATGAACCCTACAAAAAAACAAAAATAAATAAACAAACAAACAAAACAAAAACAGTGGATCAGACTCAAAAAGAAGGTAGTTTAGAGTATTACTGAGCAAGGGACCATTCATAAAGCTCAATGATGCTTGATGTCTGAAGGGGTGCTAAATTCACGTCTAAGGCCCCACAGAATGGTACATGTTGCGAGTAAAGTAGAACCATGGTATGTCATTTGTCATTTTGGGGTACTGATCAAAAGTAGCGAAGACTCACGGTGGTCCACACAAGATGGTACTGCTCACAAGTATTGCAATTCGTACAGGGAACACAGACCTATGGTGTTTCTCACACAATGGCGCCACTCATAGCCAACGCAAACCGGTAAGGTTCCTCACCTAGATGTACTAGTCACGGGCGCCTGTATTCCCGTGGTGTTCCTCACATAGTGCGTACCAATCACAGGCGACGCTGACCCAAGGTGCCGCTCATATAGCGGTACAACTCACAGGCTACGCCCAGACCCGCGGTGTTGCTCACATGGGTACAACGCACGGGTACTGGAATCCACCAGGCCAGGCTTTTTACTGCAACTAATCACAAACCTATTTCGTACCAATTTAGTGATACTACTCGCAAGTACAAGCAACCCATGGTGTTCCCCGCATGATGGTACGAATCAAGAGTAGGTTCATGGTTCTAATTCAATCATCCCTTGGTCGCCCCTTGTAGTCGCCTCTTACGACAGGCAGGGGATACTGCGGGTGTATTCTACATGTGCGTCGCCCACCCGCGGTATTTTATTTCCCTCAAGTCCGCCGGCAAGCCGGTTAGGCCCCCCCTATCCGCCACCTTGGACGCGCCACGTGGGAGTATCACCTCTCCCCCTGCTACGCCTGCGTAGCAGGTTCGTGGCTTCAGCAGTTTGAAGGTTATTCTTGTTCCACCAACATTTGTAGCATTATACGAAGTATAGTGTGATGTGGAAATAGCGTTGGTAACCAATGTCAACGCTACTCAAAAAAAAGAGGGCAATGAACAAAAGTATCAGTATTTTTAAAAACAGCTGTCTTAAAAACAAGAGGGTACAATTTATAGAAATTGGTTTAAAAGGGGTAAATATGGAGGAAAAGGTAGAGAAACATTGATCTAAACTATTTCAACAACACTTACCTTGATCATCTCCCCTCTGTTCTGTTCGGGGTCCCAACCGACCTGTGACAGGACCTTGATGCCGGAGGTCTTCTGTGATCGGTCCGCCAGGGACAGCGTCATCTTCCTGTGA
This sequence comes from Anabrus simplex, assembly GCF_040414725.1. Lineage (NCBI taxonomy): Eukaryota > Metazoa > Arthropoda > Insecta > Orthoptera > Tettigoniidae > Anabrus > Anabrus simplex. Next base: position 94,652,082 of record NC_090278.1, read on the forward strand.
GTGAACGACTCTGTCGAGTGAGGTCTGAACGTCAGCTTGGTGCGGAACACTGCCTGGCCTTGCAGACCCGTGCCTTGTCGGATGAATAAATGGTTGTGGTCGCCCTGAACATTCAGAAACACACACTTCAATGCTTGATGATGGGGCAGAAAATACAGGGTCATTTCTGTTCACACATGAATAAATTTTAAATGAAGTTCCACAAGATTACCAAACCATAAAAATCTTGATCTTATTATCCTGTATCAGAACTATGATAGGAACATGAAAAGGAACACACAACAGGTCAGTGTGCGGAGGAGACAACAGTCTCCACATCTTCACACAGACGTGCTCTCTCGCCAATCTCAGTTCTACATCCAATTCTCTTCAGCCCACGACAAACTCGTTTCTCCTTCCCGGCTTCATGAGGAACGCGGACATCAACACACGTTGAGGGGCCATCTTGACAGATCTTCAGTCTTGATATGGGAAGAGTGGGAAAGGAAGAAAGCTAGATAAAGACAGGAAGAGAGAAAGATGAATATGGATACAGATGGTAAAAGACTAGGAACAGCTCAATGGATCAATAACGAGTAAACTAGAATTGATAAGAATGCACATAGCTGGTGGGATTCCTCTCCACACCACTAATGAAAAATCTGAAGAAAACAAAACTAATTATCTAAAAGAAAATTCACTGGATCCACAAGTTTCCAAACCAGAACAGGGAAGTAATAACAATGCTGCAATAACGGAAGGTCTGTACACGTACAAATTATATACAGCATGCCAAAAGCCATCTTCCTCACTTGTCAAAACTAAAGACAATCTAACCTAAAGAAATGATTTCATTTCAGAAGTAACTGCACTTGGGGTGGACTGCCTACGGAATGAAAATAAAAAGGAACTAGTTCTTGATACCTTGCAAGGTTCTCTTGTTTCATAATACCAATATCTTACAGGAAGGTCCTATTAAGTAAACTCAAAATTTGTTATGGTAATGCTGATCTATGCCAACAGTGGGGGTGGAGAGGAATCTTATTTTCTCACGAGATTTCCATAAATAATTCAAAATTCCATACCATCACTCTTAAAACTTTTTTTCTTAAATGTGATTTTATTCAAATAAAATTGAAAGTGGGTTCTCTTCAATTAATTTCTGTCTGTTTGGTTGATTGTTTATTTGAACACCGCAGGAAAACAGCTAGAAAGGATTTCTTGAAACTCGGTATTTAACTTCAGGATATGTGGAAAGTGCACAAAACTGTATATTATTTGATTAGTATACAGTGGCATAACAATTTTTAGAGGACAAAGAGAGGAAATGTCAACATTTTCTGTTAATATTAGCTGTACATCATAAAAGTTTTAAAAAATATCATTTCCGAGCTTTACGCACTTTTACATTACGAATAATAATAATAATAATAATAATAATAATAATAATAACAACAACAACAACAACAAGAAGAGATATTCATGATTATTACACTTTTTACAAATAAGTACAAATATCTCCAAAAATACAGTAAAATGCTGCTGTAACAAACGAAATGTTCAAAATTGCAAAATTATTTTTAGGCCCCTTCTTTATCCCTATTAACATGTGTTAAAAAATTTCATTTTAATGAATAGCAAACTTCCAGTACAACGAATTAAAATTTTGTGCTTTTGCCTACATTTAACTTTTTCTCCAAAACATAATTGAAATGCAACACGTTTTATACATTATTTTGTTATTCAGACAATATGGTATTCACTTTCCGTACATGTACACAATTGGTAGAGCAGGACTGAAAGTAACCAATCAGCATTGCACTTATTCCAATGCAAGAACAAGTCATGCTATTGTTGGATATGTGCATAAATTTTTCATTCAACCAATGAACGTTAAGAGGTCATATCTCCACCTTATTATTTAGTTTATTTACATCGCATCACACTTTCATTCTTTGTCTTTCATTCACAAAGCAACACATTTATTCGTGTGCCAGCAATCAATACAGAAAAAAATGACAGACTACATTACTACACATAAGTCAAAACTCTTAAAATCACTTACAACAGTACGTATTACAAAAACTTAATTTTTGGTTAGAAAAGGGCATGATGAATGAAAAATTCTGTAAGAATAATAATCAGTAGTCAAATGTTCAGAATTAACATTATGATACCAAAAAGTTACAATATAATATGGATACCAACATGAGTATTCAGTATCTGCTCTGGACAGTAACAAAACAAGTATCAAATCAAGTTATATGTATATAGAGAGAAACAAGAACATGCAATAAGACAAACACACTCACAGGTCAGTGTGGGAAAACAAAGCACAGAATGAGGAGACAAGAACAAACATAAAAACACAAAAGAAAAATATCCATATCTTTACAAACTACCGTCTTCAAATAGAAAGGCTCTCCCCTCATCGTGTTCAAGGTTGCACACTTAATGTACATCTCTCAGTGCAACGGAAACACAAAATATATAGAGAGCTCACCTGAAGGGGTTGTTTGTACACATCGAATATTTCTGAGCCGAGATGCAACGACAAGCTCCCATCCGACCAGCGTACGAACCGGGCGTTGCTTTCCTTAACAACGTTACCTTCTTTATCAAACGCTTCCCTCCATCTCATTGTGTTCTCCACCTTCAGCTTTAACCTGCAGAATAACAAATAACCATCAGAAAACACATGAGATTATGTAACATTTTCAGCATTTTTCATTTCTGTCTCTCAACCATTCCTTGTTCATCACCATGCCCTATGGAAACAATTTCACATGAACTAATGATGAGAAAATTCAGAAAACACAATTCAAGGCAATCGGAAGTCAGAAAATGACCAACACTGTCATCTCCCAGGGTGGGAACACCACTAATGTTATTTGCTTTACGTCCCACTAACTAATTTTTATTTTATTTTTGGAAACACTGAGATGCCAGAACTCTGTCCTGCAGGACATAGATGTGCTCTCTCTTCATCAATCAAAGTTCTAAATCCAATTCTTCTCATCCCCTGACAAGCTCATTTCAGCTTCTGAGCTTCATCAGGATGACGGGCTATAACACTCAGTGAAGTACCATCGTCCCGTTCAACAAAGAAATAAACAACCAATATGTCACCTGCCTTCTATACAGAACTTGCATCTACAACTCTGTCGAGTCTCCATATAGAAGCAATGAAAAATATTTTCCCCTGCAGGCAATGTATGTTGATTAGTCAGCCCAAAGGCTAGTTGGACAGTTGATATAGATGAACCCAGGCATCACTGAAGAGAAGTACTAAGGAAATAAGGAGTGAGGTAGTTGCCTGCTGCCTTCTTCAGTGAGCCAGAAGTTGCTATTGCACATCAGTCTGCCAAGCCCACTAGAAATATAAAGCATCAAATCACATTGTCCTACTTACCTGGCTCGTCCTTCCTCATCCAGGGTTTCCTCTTCATCAATTTCATCTTCATACGTCTCTGCATCAAATGGACGGGTTTCCACAGACAAGAAGTTGGGCATCTTGACAAAGTGAATTTCACGCCCCAAATCTGATGTTATTTTTGGAATGTTTACATCGATCCTCGTCTCTGGAGGTGGTTCTTCGTTTTCCTTCTCTGCTTCTTCCTGAAAACAGGACTTAGTGAAAGGAAGAAAACCTTGGACATAGCAGTCAAAGTTATATATATACCAAGTGAACTAGGTGCCTCTTATGTAATCCAGTAATATGCGTTAGTCATGATGGTCAATATTCCACTGTTTGCCTCCCTCATGGTAACAATTCACTATAAGCACATTGGACTCTATTAAACTTTTGCATCTAGATCATCCCAAAAATATTATATTCTTTCAATCAATTGTACCTTAACCCAATGGCTGCCAAGATCCGACGTAAGCTGATGGTCTGTGAATCGCAAAACTGCCACGATCCGAACCCGTAAAGGCCGATTTTCAAATACTGTTTGTTCAGGTTTAACGCAACAGATGATTTGTGTATGCATGTTGGCTGATTTACTATAAGTAAATACCATTTTCTCTCTGACAAAGAGAATATAACATACTTATTTTCTATTTCTTTGAGAGGCTGGCACACGCTGGCCATTTCATGTGCACCACGAACTTTGAGCGGTAAGTTTCTTTGATTACATGTAATTAATCTCATATTTAGATCCGTATTGAAATTAGTTATTAATTATTAGTTATTAAACAATGACAGGTCTTAACCTTGAGATAAATTACAAAGGCTGAGGATGCTCAAAACCGAGCGAAACATGTTCCTTTTTAATGTAGTGTTGTAGCAATATGAATTTCTAACAACACAAAATTAATTGTATTGAAAAGGTGGAATAGAAAAATAAAAAATACAAATTTGTATGCAAAAAAAATTTTTGTTTGATGCGAGGTATTGCTTTTATCGTGTTTTTGCGTATTACAATGCGAATTTGTGTAGGGCAAGATAGTAAAATATTATTCAGAACACTTGTGTTAAAAATACATTCAGGCTATGTTGTTAAAAAGTGACAGTTTTAGTGATGAAAACAGTGAGACAGATATTAGGCCTAATGGTGTTATCCCTACTATTACTATTACTACTACTACTGTTGAAAGTGAAGATGACAATCATGTTAATGTTAACCAGCAATATGCAAGTCACCATGACAACGAACCTAACCTCAATTTTCAATTTCAAAAACTAAAATCATTGGACATTTTTAAACACAGAGATTTAAAACTTTTAACATTAAAAGACAACACAGTTTGGTTATTCTAACAGTGACATTGTCATGTATGTGAAATAATTATTACGATGCCAAATAATAATTCAAATTCGCAAAATTAATCACAGAAAGTGGAAATGAATAATTCATTATTTTTTAAACATAAAGACATAAATTAAATCACAGGACGTATACATGGATATATCATGAATCATGAAAAACACTTCATCTATATAGCTTCAAAACTGAGGCAAGTACAAAATTTTCAGTAAGACCTTACGTTTTACCTTAATTTAAGTTGGCAGTTTTAGCAGTACTAAAGCATTTTAGATTGGCAGGGAAAGAGTTAATCTAACAAATGACAAAATTCCGCTAAGTGATCAGGTATAATAAAATGTAGTATGAACCTTAAAACAACAATGCAGTGACACCGTACAATTATGAAACAGCAAAACGGAGGAGAATTGCACACCAGATATCTATGACATCAGACAAACTCCTGCACATCTGTTCTGTACCCGAGTGGGATTAGTGGACCCCAGACAGGCTCAGCAATTCAACTTGCATTACTATTTTTTACCTGTACACTGGAGCTTAAATTTTCAGAGAAAGGTCAGTTCTTGCCATATGGGGTTCAGGAGATTAATTACGACCCAACAACAAAAGTACTGTATTCCTTTCTATGAAACCATTTGAAGAATAAAGTTGAAATTTCACACGATGGTTGCTCTTTTAAGTCCTAGATGTTAAATAATTAGTAGTTTTCAAAACTGCTACCCCTAAAATGTTCAAGTGGTGGTTGGATCTGAAAATCCACGGCCTGTTTCCAGTCATTCGACCGGATCAGGAATGGAATGAATTGAGCCTGAAAACAAAAATTCATTCCTCCAAAAATGTTTAACTTACAAAGTAAAAAAATGAACATGATAAGTCTTCTTGCCACGGGGATTAACAAGGAAAAGGTTTTAGGAATTCAGCCCTTAAAGGGACTGACTTTTTGGTGGTTGTACAGCTGTAGTCATCAACCTTTACAATAAGACGGAAAATGAAGAGTTCTGACCCACTGCGAAATGAGGCTTAAGAAATGAAATGCAATGAAAGGTGATAGAGAAATGATTTTAAGGTGAAAAGTATGGTCAGAAAAGGGGAGAAAAAAAAAGTTCTGAAAATACACGTAATGCAAAAAAAGGTGTTGACGAAATCATGTTAAATTAACTTTGTTTATCCCATTTACTGGGTTCTAATAATTAATAAACTTATTGTATTGGATTACACAGAATATTTCAATGTTTTTGACAGTAAGTCGCTGGTGCTTTGAGCTCAGTAGATTCTTATATAGAGGGAAACTCACTCGACAACTACACAAACCAATGAAGCATTTCTTTTCAGCACTACAAAGGGAGTTCAGCAAAGTTATAAAGGTTTCCTTCTGGACTGTTCTTCAAATTTAATTCATATTTATCTTTGGCAAATCCAACAAGGTTCTCCGTTACACTCATTACATTCTTCCAAACTCTGAATCACAACTTCTTCTTAACCTTCAGCATGAGTTTGTGATGTGAAAAATATGTTCAGTGTTAGACTGGTAAAACACTAACATGGCCAATAAGAGAGTACACAGTTGATGGGTGGAACTGTTAAATTCATGCCAGTACTAACTGAACTTAGTTTAAACGGTTGCAGCATCGTTGTTTAAATTTTTATTTGTTTTCACAGTTGCGGCTTGGCCATTCTTGCTGCGATACAAATTACTGGCGATTATCATAAATTATATTTTAATATTTATTTATTGACTGTTGTTGACTTCTGATTAAACAAAATTTGAAGAGAAAAAAAAGATTCTGTATAATCTTTTAAAAACGCAGATGGAAATGGGACGAAAAAGTTCTGAAGCATGAAGCAGAAGGGGCAAGGTGGCAAAATGTAGTAATCTCACAAAAAAATGGTGCAAAAAGTGCAACAAATTGTGTTTAATTGGCTTCATTTCATGTCCCCAAATACATATATAGACCTGTCTGTATGGAAAGGTGCTGCACTTAAAATCCTTTCACTAGTGATAAACTAATTTCTTGATGTTGAAACACTGGTCAACAGAGAAGATGGGAGGGAGAGTATGGCACGAGCAGAAGCAAAGCCTAGGAGCCCCATGGCTGCCACACCACATTTTAAAAGAGATCTCTGCCTCTTACTTATGGCTGAGCATGCTGATGCTCCACTGACAGAGGGGCCTATATAATTTAAAACCCTGAAAACCTTCAAGTTAAAACTGTTGTGAAACATGGCTGTCTTGCTATAACGTCCATATCCTATGAAACACACAGTACCACAGTTTCACAAATCAATAACTAAGAGAGATGATCTTTACTAACAGCAAAGGGCCATAAAAGGTGATAAAGTTGACCATAAAAATCTACTGCCATTGCGGCTGGAAGAGAACAGGAGTCGACTATCAGAGGTTGATACGAAAGAGTCTGTCTTATCAATGCCTTACTTTAAGAAGTAATATAATAAAATTTACATTATGTCGAGATACACTCGCTGTGTATGTAAACTGAGAACTGGAAGTACAGACAAAGACTTGCTGCGAGAACTGCCAGTAAATTTCTTGCCACAACTAGCAATAAAGCATCGCCGTTCATACATCTTAATAATTAAAACATTGGACTTGTATTAAAACACAATTCTGAGCAAGGGATCATGTTAATCTTAAGGCCGGTCTCCACTGATTAACATTTAACAACATGTTCAATGTTAAATGTTGAATACTGTTTCATTTAACATTGTGTCCACACTTAATAAACATGTTAAACTTGACTTTGTTTATATATAGGCCCTAAGTAGTTCATCATATCAATTTGTGGTAATACATTTAGGTGGTGTCTAGTATTTTCAAATAAGGACAATGGACTCAGATGAAGAGGATTTGGCACTTTCTTATTGCCACTGTTGCTTCTTGTTATGACTTAGAAATGCAGTTTTATTAGACACATTTCCTCCCATCATCCTGCTCATTGCTTCAAAAGCAAACCACTTTGAAGTATAAACTTCATCTGCTCCCGCCCCCAACTTCTGACTTTTTTGCAATACTCGACTGTACTGGGAGCGGAGGGTCGCTAGGTTTTTTTTCAATGCACTCGCGGGAACAATTATAGATAATTTAGAGATCCTGGAAAGTGTTGGCTTTCTTTGCTTTATCTCTGTATTCCTTTGATGAGACATCCCACAAACAAGGCCTTTCTATTATATCATTAATTAAGTCCAAAGTAAAATTGCTCCACTCCATTTCTGACTATAAATTTTAGTATAACGCAGAGAGAACAACACACGTGGACGTACCGGTACCAGTACTGTATTTGTAGCTTATAACAAAGAGAATGAGTGTTGCGGAGTGTTGTAACTATAATCCTACTTCACGAAAAGCACGTCGTTTGCGTCGTTTGGCTATCTGTTGACATGAAAACAGCAAGCTGTGCCAACATCTCACGAACAACGAATTGACTGACTCGGAAAACACGCCTACATGTTAAAAGTGTTAACCTCAACATTCTGAGCTAACATGCAAAGTCAATTGGAAGACAACCACAATATACAGTACATGTCAATTGTAACATGTTAAATTTAACATGTTGGTGTTAAATGTTAATCAGTGGAGACCGGCCTTTAGGAATTACATTACTGAAGAATTGAGTTCCTCATACACTTACATCTTCAATAACCGGCATGTGGGTCCGCTCTCCATCCTCGTCGTCTTCTCTCTTATCGCTTTCCCTCCCGCTGCCCCGTTCGTCAGCCTTCTCGGCAGACTCCTGGTCTTCTTCGTCTGTACTGATGTCGCTGGCATCTCCAAAAAGGGCTTCAGCAGTAGCTGTAGAAGAATAATAGAGATATTCCTTCAATTACTGTAAAGAATAGCCCATAAGCAAGGCCTGGATTTTCACACTCTGAAAATGCTTCAAATATGCAATAAAAATGTGGAAAATATGCACAAAATATTCAAGAAATACAAACCACACCAAACCCCATGGCGCGACGACCACGAAGGGCCTACAAAGTGACCACTGCAGATTACGAGGTGTCGGCACGACTAATCTGCTTACCCACTATTCTTGGCTTTCCGGGCCGCTATCTCACTGTCAGAGAGCTCCTCAGTATTGTAATCGCTAATCACGTAGGCTGAGTGGACCTCGAACCAGCCCTCAGATCCAGGTAAAAATCCTTTCCTGGCCAGGAATCGAACCTGAAGCCTCCAGGTAAGAGGTAGACATGCTGCCCCTAAACCACAGGGCTGGCTTTGAGAAATACTGTATACTCTCAATTCAATGGACATAGGATATAATTCGACAAATAAATACAGATAATGAAAATAACTTTTTAAATTAAATGACAGATAGCACTTGGTAGCAATAGACAGGGTTTACAGTGGGGGGAGAAAAATGTAGATCTTTCGAAACCCTGAAGTTTGTGATGAAGCAGGCTGGTGACTATGACAATGAAGAACGGCTAAACACTGGCGAATGTGACCAAGGCTACCAAATTCTTAGCCAGGAGGAGATTGCTGAAGATGTGTTACAGGGCAATCAGAAAGTCGATGACGAAAAAGATGATGCAGAAGTGGTTCTAGTTGGTCCAAAAATATCAGCATTTAGAAAATATATAGCTGACATTATGTTGTTCATAGCTACCTCCTAAATCCAAGGTGATTGCTCTTTACATTTCAGGCAATTTCAATCAGTAATAATCAACTATCAATAATCAGCCACTGGTTGTGGCATCATACACAACCATTAAGCCGGCTCAAGGGAGATAGGGTCATCTTCCCTATCCCTCACATGAGTAATTCTTGTCTGGCGCATCCACATTGCAGGAGTGGATATCCTCCACATCAGTAGGCCAGTGTGAAGGAGAGCTAAGTTCAGGCAGGGACCCAGTCTCAGGGGATGCAACGTGGAACCCATGCTCAGGGTTACGGGTGAAGACCTTGACAGCATCTTAGGGAGAGAAGGAGACCTACGGAATGGTGAAGATGGTGGATGAGGAAGCCTATCCTCTCTGGGGAAAGTTAGAAGAGGAAACCACTGCCTTGTGGAGAAGAGGGATCTTCAAAGGCTAAGGGAGTAAACCCCGAAAGAAAATCCTCAGATGCGTTAGACTTAGCAGGTCAGCAGATGAGTAAATTTGTACTTGCTTTCAGCTATAAAACAAGCCTTCATGTTTGGTTGATTGTCTGATCTTCCGATCGAAACATTTTTGATTGAAGTCAGGGTTTACAATTCTAGATGTGATCTAGAAAGGTGAAAGATAACCCCAGATGTTCAAGGGTCCCACCACCAAGGTTATACCACCAACATATGAGGAAGTGATCAAAGCCAATAACTTGTTCAAGAACTATAAAGCAGCAGGAGAAAATCAGTTGGTTGCTGAATTATGGAAGAATGCCAATGATCAAACTCTCTGAAATTTGCATAAATGTATTACTGACATATGGAACTCTGAAAAAAATGCCTGAGGAATGGAACTTGGCAATAATCCACTCCCTACACAAGAAAAAGATATCCCTTGTTGATGTCACATATAAGATCTTTTCTAAAATTATTCACTCAAGAATACAGGAACAACTGGACCAAGAACTTGGAGAGTACCAAGGAGGATTTGGGCAGGCAGAAGTTGCCCAGATCAAGTCATTAGTCTTAAGTGGATTATGAACCATCACACACTGTTATTGTATTTACCTTACCTGAGACTGGGTGATAAATATAAGTAATACCGCATCATAAATCCTCAGGGTCCTTGCAAAAACAGAGGACTCAACTTTATATCATACATTAAATATCACACATTAAACAAGAGCCTAAACTTTGACTTACCAGCATCGCCACCAGCCCCCACATCTCCTTCTGCATCGCTCTCGTCACTTCCTACCGCAACACGTTTCTTCGATTTGCTTTTCACCTCCAAGTCAGAGCCACTATCATCGCTCAGGATGGCCCTCTTACGTTTCCTGTGAACAAACGCATTTCATTCAAGTGCTTGCCAGATTATAGGCTGTGGTATAGTTTTGCTCATTTATCTGGAGATCTCCTGTGCCTAGCAGCAGGAGTTTTGAAAACGAAGGAGAATTAGAGGTCACGCAATGTCTCCACTCCTTGTATGGTACCGAGAGCTCCTCGTGCGAGCCATAGGTTGCTCCTAACCAAACTCTGACCTAACCTTGTGACTAACAATGCTTTCCAGTGAAGCAGAATCTAACATGTATAACTGTTCCATTCTTCTTTCTGCCAAAACTAATTTTGAATAAAATGTATAAACTACCATTAAAAACAACATATGGTAACAGAATTACATCACAAAAAAGAAACTTAATTCAGGTATAATTCTGTTACCATAATTTTTTCTTCCAGGTAGTTTATAAGTTACGGTATTTATTAAAATTAATTTTGGCATATTGAAGAAACAGTTATAAATTAACTGAGTCAACACTGAAGGGAGATGGTTTCAGATATAAAGTATTTAAAAAAAACTAACGTCACTAACAGTAACCATTAGTGGGGCTATGGCACCGCAAGAGGCATCATGATTGTCATGTACATACACTCCACAGTTAATTTACTACACAATCGTTACAATGACAGCCGTGTACAACCATCATCCATCAGTGTGCCAAGCAGAGAACACAATTTTATAATGAGCTGTACAGTGCAGTAGACTGGAATCCAAGTAAGTGAAATCAAATTTCATAATTTATGAAATAAAAGTACCCAAATGAATGTTGTAATTATGCACACACACACGCACACACAAATGTCCTCATATTTATAAAAAAAAGTTCTCAAATGAAAATTATATTTATAACAAAAAAAAAGTCTTAATTAGTTTTGATTCGTAATACTTCCAAACGAACCTTCACAGTTTGTTTATCATAACCATTCGCCTTGAAATGTTCAGTGTTAAAAAGTTTCCTACATACCTTTCCCCAGCTTCGCTCCCAGACTTGGCTCCTTCATCTTCACTGCTATCCACCCCTCGTTTCTTCCTCGTAACCTCACCGTCACTCTTCTCATCTCCTGCAACAGTATTGCCTTTAAGAAACCTACTACAGAAACAATTTTTACAAATCAAACTAATGGACATCACTGGCTATTCCAACAATATATGATCTAATTCCCATGACCTCTGTTGAGGTACACATAACTTTAACGTTAGAAAGCTAATTCTTCATCAAACTGACAACACATCAATGTAAGATCTCGTAATCCACCTCTTCTAGGCAGTTGAACAGTTTGGCACGCCCAGTACCTTTAAATGTCCTTAAGCTTTCATAACTGCAACACAGACAGTCCTTTGTTGGTTAGTAAATAAGTTATTTGCTGTGTATTACGTGATTTATATATCCTGTAAGTTCAGTGAAAAAGAAAAACCTCCGACTCATCAGGAGTTTGGAAACTCCTAAGAGTGCGCAATCTGCCATGCATGTTGTGAATGACGTTGGTGGAAATACTTCACGTAAACATGTCTAGGGATGAACTAAAAGTACTAGAGTAAAGAAAACATAAGATCTATAACTTCTGTTCCAGCAAGCAGAGGAGAATGACAAGTATTTTGCAAGTAATGTGAACACCACCATGCAATATGCTGTTTGGAATGCACCGAAGGATGTTAAACGAGTTGGACTGCTCCTGTTAACAGTGTTCTGAGAAACAGGATTCCAGCAAGGTATAGCAGTTATTTTACATTCAGGCCAAATGGACTGCATCACTATTGACTTATCCAAGGGCAGAAAATGGGCGACTACTGACAAAATAGACAAAAGAGTGACAATAGGTGGCCGTCTAGAAGTGCGTTCATGAGCGGTTCGTGTTGGGCCTCAAGAAATCTTGTTTTTATGACACTAAAGTCTCCTTCATGGCTGCTACAATCCGGTGGGGAGATTATGAATTTCAAATGGTGTAATCATGGAATATAGCTTAAGGCAGCTATTACTGCATCTTTCTTTAAACCTTCATGTAATTAACAAATAATACCAGGAATGCAGAGCCATTTCTGTATCAACATGGTAGGGCACATGCAGCTGCTAACGGATACCAATATTTGTGATTAATTATGCGCATACTTAATTATGCGCAGATGTACCGGTGACTGTGAATTGAGTATTTCTAATGATGTTAGTGATTCCAGAAGTGATTTTGGAACTTCTGCATCAAAGTGTAGACAACAATCTCATGTTGAAATACAGCACGGAAGTGTTGAATGTGAGGAAAGGAACGTTAAGGACGACACAAACACCCAGTCCCCAGGCCAGTGATATTAATCATTTACAATTAAAAACCCCTGGCCCGGCCAGGATTCGAACCCAGGGCCACCGGGTGACAGGCGGACATGTTGCCCCCTACATCGCGAGGCTGGACAAACAAAGAAATACCACGCAACCTGATGAGAAAGTGTTCCAGGTTTGAAGTTGATATTTTGAATACCTTTTGAGTTACAGTAATTTGAGTGCAGCAGTGTAAGTTTGTTCTTGCAAGGTTCAACAACCCAATTAACAGGGCGTAGCAGCGTACGCTCACAGCCCGTCACTAAAGTGTTAATGGACTTTGAGTAAAGAACTGGAATCACTGTAATAGAGTTACAAGTAAGTTACAGGATTGTGAGATAAACAGCAGACAGTCGCTTGACGATAAACGGATGGAAGTACCTCATGGGGAATAGGCCTACTGGAAGTGCCCAGGTGTTAACATATGGAAAAATCTTCATTAGGATAATCATGGTAACAAGGTTGTAAATAAAGGTTTCAGTTCACTTCATAATTATGATTATGAGGGTATTCTGGGCTTGCAGTAAGGATGTACAGGAGAGGGTGTGTAAGTCGCTGGTAAGACCGCCAGTTCCAGTGTATGGGACCCTCACCAGGATTGCTTGATTCAAGAACTAGAAAATGGTGACTGAGCAAATTTATGTCATACTGTACGTCATTAAATACCAGTAAGTATTAACAAATGTTGCTATTTATAAGAAAATATGATCATCTAAATGACTAAGCATAAGCTCTTACGTTCCTTACATGCAGCATTAGCTCTCTACCGTTGAAATGTACAGTTCAGCAGGTCAGAATATTATATTTACAAAATTTCTCTGCATACGATGTCAACATTTCTTGATTTTACCTGGCTTTCCATTTAGTAATTAAATACTGCATAGTACAAATTTACCTGATTTTTCATTTTCTGATGCTCCTCTACTCTTTGGAGATCCTTTAGCTTTAGCAGAATGTTCTGATCCAGAATTGCTCCGTTCATCATCACTCTTGTGTTTGCCAGAACGGCTGGGCGTGCGTTCTGCCGACCTGCGTGATGATCTAGCACTTGCATTAGAACGAGGAGAGTCTCCTCCGGCTCGAGGACTTCCAGAATGTGCCGACTTGGGACTCTGAGAGCCTTGAGAACGAGGACTTTGATGTCGAGATGCAGGAGACTGTGATCTCCGCGATTCAGCACTTCCCGATCTGTGCGACTGTGGGCTCCGGGACTTGCGAGATTCCCTACTACCTGATCTACGAGATCTAGGGCTCCCAGATTTATGCGAAGTGGGGCTCCGTGAAGCTGACTTCTGAGATCTAGGACTCTGGGATGCAGATTTATGGGACTGAGGACTTCTAGATGCTGATTTACGTGAATGAGGACTTTGGGACGCAGATTTGTGAGAAGCTGGGCTCCGAGAGGCTGATTTCCGTGAAACTGGACTCCGAGAGGCGGATTTGTGTGAAGCAGGACTCCGAGATGCCGATTTGTGTGAAGCAGGACTCCGAGACGCCGATTTATGTGAAACAGGACTCTGAGATGCTGATTTATGCGACCGAGGGCTTGCCGATCTACGAGACAAAGGACTGGGACTCCGTGATTTTCGAGACTGTGGACTAACAGACTTGTGGGAGCCAGCACTTGAATGACGAGACTGAGGACTTGATTTACGGCTTGACTTTCCAGACTGAGGGCTGTGAGATCTTTCTGAATGAGGACTTCCAGACTGAGATCTGTCAGAGTGAGCGCTCTGAGAATGGTGTGAATGTTCACTAGCATTTGAGTCCGCAGAATGTCTACTAGACCGTGATCGACGACTTACATTAGAACGAGGAGAATGCTGGCTTGAATTAGAATGCCTTGATACATTAGATGGCGAGCGCCCAGATCGTCGACTACTGCTTGCGTTGGATCTTACGGACTTTTGACTAGCAGATCCATCGTCAGAATCTGCATTGGATGGTGATCCCGAGGAATACCCCCCATTCTGTACGGATCTGCCGGGAGTGGCCGATGCACTGGCAGTTCCGGCGTTGGTGTCACTCTCACTGCCAGAATTGGCACCGGATTCTCGTCCTGGGGTCGGTGCGGGTCCCCTCTCACTCGCAGGACTCCCACTGCGACTGCTGCTTCTGCTTGACTGAGCTGAGCCACTCTCCGAATCCGATCCAGAACCTTTACCTGAAATAAAAATAACATCATATATAACCCAGGAAGTTTTACCAGATATATTATTATTAAGCATACTTCACTATTACAATATGAACTATGACGAAAAAATATTTACAAATGTACAAATAACTTATTTATCTAGTCTATCGTCTCTAACATAGTCTCCAAGATTTCCAAGCAAAGTGATGCCAATTTATGTGACTAAGAACTTCTAAATGCTGATTTACATGAAGCAGGGCTTTGATGATTGTGATGATGCTTGTTGTTTAAAGGGGCCTAACTTCTAGGTCATCGGTCCCTAACGGAACAAAATGAGATGAAATGCACTGACAATTTAAAAGTACAAAATTCATCCACTGACCAGAATTCAAAAAATGTGTTGATGAAGAATGAATGGATGAATATGAATTTAAAACAGTCAGTGGATCCAACCTGCAATGCCTCACCTTCCCAGAAATTATAAGACTGACCAAGGTACTGCTTCCAAAGAACAATTCTGAATCGATGATGCTTGTTGTCTAAAGGGGTTCAATATCCAGGTAAATGGTTCCTCATAATGGCACTTATCGCTAGTAAAGTAGAACCATGGTATTTCTCAAGTTGTGGTACTAATCAAAGGTGTTCCAAACATTACGGTGAAAATGAAATGAAACCCTTCAACCTGTTTTCAGTTATTGACCAGGTCAGGGATGTAATGAATGAAACATATATAGGCTGTTATTACAATGGGGTCGCCACTCCCAAGGTGATTTATTAATGGGTGATAAATGCTATGAAATGAGAATGGAGAGTGTTGCTGGAATGAAAGATGACAGGGAAAACCGGAGTACCCAGAGAAAAACCTGTACCGCCTCTGCTTTGTCCAGCACAAACCTCACATGGAGTGACAAGGATTTGAACCACGGTATCCAGCAGTGAGAGACCGACGCGCTGCTGTCTGAGCCACGGAGGCTCTAAACATTACGGTACTACTCATAAATATTGTACAGGTAATGCAGACCTATCGTGTTTCTCACATAATGGCACCACTCGTAGGCAACGCAAACCCATGGTGTACCTCACATAGGTGTACTAATCACAGGTAATGGAAACCCACAGTGAACCACTCTTGCTGCTACTAATCACAAACCTATTGTGTACCTAACATAGTGGTACTACTCGCAAGTATACACGACCCATGGCTTTCCCCGCTTGATGGTACTAATAACAAGTAGTTTCATGCTTCTAATTCAATCATCCCATGGTCGCCCCTTTTAGTAACCTCTTACGACAGGCATTCATCGTCTATGGGTGTATTCATCGTCTGCATCCCCCACCCAAATGGGATAACAGACGGAACCAAAACAAACAGATTGGAACTTCATTGATGGTTTCCTCTATGGTCACTTACAGTTTACCACGCACCTGTTACTTTTCTAACACAGCTTCTCAATTTTGTCACTGCCCTCCCGACCATTTAAAATAAGGCAAATGCACCTAGTCAACATTGGAAACAATCTTTGAGAACGGGACCGCTAAAGTGAGAAGAAATTGAGAGTGCTGCTATTCTAAAACTTTAAATTCATCGGTGTTTTTCCATCACTTATCACATACATTTCACCTGGCAAGTTATCTCCTCTCAAACTTGGTTCCTCAAGCTTTTTCGCTCCCCTCCTTGCCATTCGTGGATGGTGTTTCTACAAAGACAGACTGTCAGCCTGAATTTTCAACACATTGATTTTGTCCTGTTTTTGAATTATCACACTAAAAAAAATTTACTCTAAGAGGTTCGCAACCTCACTATTAGCATTTTTTGTTTCGTTTCTTTTATTTTATTTTCTTAGGTTTAGCACATTTTTTGGATTCAATTATGTTTTATATTAACCCTTGGTTTATTGAATTTGTCTCAGCGAGTTATTTATTGCTCCCTCTAGTGATGTAAATATTATTGTATATTGTTATTGTTTTTATTTTCATCTGTCTCTGTTGTTTTTTATTTGTTCATGCATTATGTTTTTAGCACATTTTTAGCTTATATTATATAGATTACTTTACCATCCCCTTATTTCACCGAAGATGGCTCAAACGAGTCGAAACATGTTTGAATTTTATTGCTCCATCTAATGATGGAAATATGTTTTGTATTGAATTAGGATACATTTAATTTTTTGCTTTGTACAGATATCCCCACACACCAGGAGCACAGTAACGTATGTGCCTTTTCATCTACAAAAACCCTCAAACCAGAGATAGTATTACAGTTGGCCACAAGGGTCTGCCACCTCCCCTATTACTGTTAGCTGCTGCCGTCCAGAAGTTACTAACTTACTGCATTACCATGCCAGAAGATTTTGCATCAATAGTTGACGCCGTGCTACCCAATACTCACTACGTTCAGCTGCGCGCTGTCATTTGTTTATTCTCATGCGACCTTCTATTTGAGGACGTGAGTACATGCTCGAACGGTCAACTATGTTGTTTAGTTGGGAAATAAGACTAGTGAAAAAACCACTCTACTGTGATGAAGCAAAGAGCGCCTGGGGGCATTAAGGTGTTTCATATAAAATTACTTTTGTTCTGTTTTTCAAATGTAGTTTCCTTTACAAGGTGCTTTTATTCAGCCAGGGTTGGTAATGTGATCTAATTATCATCGTTGATGGCAACGACGTCACATTCTTTTCACATTGGCAAACAGGGTTGCAGGTAGCTACTTTAGCAATCGACAACGGCGGGTGCTGCTCTTTATTAGGTTATAAAAGTAAATGTACTTCCAGGGGTGTGCTGGTGGGTTCCTAGACATCGCAATGAACACATCTCTCCTCTAAAGATTTGCATAATTTCCACTTCATTATAATGTTACAAACTTTGGGTTGCATGGTGACAACTTTTGCCGATTTTGCTAATAATTCTGGACAGGTCTTTGTAACCATGGAAAGGTTTACTTCGCATTGTGATTGGAAAATCATTTCAAGTTCAATTTATCTAAGTGCCCGTAAATGTGGTACGCATAACTTTTATGTTTGTTGTCATACCTAGGTGAACTTCGTGCTATGTAAAAACCAAGAACAATGCTCACATCCTTTAATATTCACTACAATACATCACTGTAGCAAAGTTGCTGTATATGTTACTTCACCAAGCTGAGTAACTTCGGC
This sequence comes from Anabrus simplex, assembly GCF_040414725.1. Classification (NCBI taxonomy): domain Eukaryota; kingdom Metazoa; phylum Arthropoda; class Insecta; order Orthoptera; family Tettigoniidae; genus Anabrus; species Anabrus simplex. The sequence continues at coordinate 94,670,367 of NC_090278.1, forward strand.
TAACAGTGGCCACGGCTTTTCAGCTCTGTATTCAGGAGAATGTGGGCTGGTTCCACCGTTGTCTGTCTTGAGAACGGTTTTCCGTTGTTTTCTATTCTTCCTACTAAGACGACTGTCAGAACAGTTCCTTGTATAGGCCACAGTCGCTCCGCTCGCACCTTCACCGCAATACGTCTCCTGCCTTGACTGAAGAAGTTACCCACTAGGAGGCTTGCCTTACCACACCAGGGTACGGAATGAAAACATAATAATAGTAGTAGGTTTTTTTGGTTTTTTTTTGCTAGTTGCTTTACGCCGCACCGACACAGATAGGTCTTATGGCGACGATGGGACAAGGAAGGGCTAGGAGTGGGAAGGAAGCGGCCATGGCCTTAATTAAGGTACAGCCCCAGCATTTTCCTGGTGTGAAAATGGGAAACCATGGAAAACCATTTTCAGGGCTGCCAACAGTGGGGTTCGAACCTACTATCTCCCGAATACTGGCCGCACTTAAGCGACTACAGCTATCGAACTCGGTAGTAGTAGTAGTAGTAGTAATTTTAGCTTTGTTGTGCACTCATAGAGTAGTCTTGATAAAATGGATCCTTGGTTATAAGTGTTCTACCATATCACGAGTGAAGGAACCATACAAAGAACTTTTAGTGAAATGATTTAACTATGTTATATTTTACTGATTTGTGTTTTACTTTGGCATATTTGAGATGTGAAAAAATGTTGTAAACCTCCTGAAAACTCTGTCACAAGCTGCCTCTGTGGCACAAGGGGGTCAGACTTCATTCAAGTTTGTGTGTATAATGCTACTTAAATTTCATCATTGGTGGGTGGGCTTCTGACGGGCAAGAACTAGCTCAAAGAAGATAAGTTGCTAGCTGCATTTGTAGTCGACATGTCGTCTCATTGGCACCCACTCTACTAAATTTACCTTAAATTTTAAAATATTTTTCTCTTTTATTTTTTTAAATGAATTAGGCCTAAATATTCGAAACGTGTTACAACTTCGGGTTGCACGGTGTCAACATTTGCAGTTTGTTTACCCAATATTACCTTCCTTTTTTTTTTTCTTGGCAGGAGAGTTCTGTCTAGTAGTTTTCCCCCTTTTTCACTTAAAACAACTACCATCACAACTCTTTCATGGACTACTAGACCATTACGTTCGTATCTTTTAACCATCTAACACATTATTTTTCGAAGAACCACGGGAAACATCATTACGAGGATGCATGATCGTAAAGTTAAGCCATCAACGTGTTCGCATCCTTAAAGGTCTTTTGAAACATGATCAACGAGAACAGCCAAGTTTGGTGTTCAATATCTGTCCCTCACTTAAATTAGCTGCTATGTCAACATATACAAACAATAAACAACTCATCCATAAGCAACAACAAAATAAATTACATAAACAGTAAAAGTAATTTAAAGTAACATTCAACACGAACTGCAATGCTAGGACAGACGCCACTCTCACCTCTCTGAACAAAATAATAAATAATATATTAATCAATATTTAAAAGTAGCTTAATGCTGAAGATATAATAACAAATTAGTGGGAAGAAGTGCTGCAACACACGTACTCACCGCTGGATTCCGCTTCGCTTGAATCTTCCCAAACTCTGTTGGGAGCCATTGCTGATATTCTCTTGTCACTTTAAACGAGGTCTGTAAATTCTACATGTATACCAACGACATCACATCTTTGCGCAATTAGAAAATCAATTTTTACAGTTATGCTTCATATTTACTGCATATAAGTGAATGTCTAATCGATTAAAAACATATAATATAGTTTTGTATACCGGTACCTATAAAAAAATACAGTAGAGATACACTATATGTCTATAATTCGAAGCAAAGAGAATAAGTATTCGAAGTTCACACATCGATTCTGTAGGTTGTCATCATTGGTCTATGACAATTTTTTCTTTCAAAGTGTAATTGATTGGTGCATTTAAGCGGGCTATTCAATTCCATTTGCTTTCGGATACGTGGTGTGCTCTTCTATAGTGCTACTCTCAAAGAATTTAATAATTCACCATACTTCTGCCCAGAAGCAGAATTCTTCATTTGTGATAGGTAATTTTGTCCTTATTTTTTTAATTCGTGAACAATATCCAAGTATATTATTACTTTTTAGCTTAGTGTGAAATCCAGGTGTCTGTACAATGCCCATGTAATGAAGAAACTTGCAAGATGTATTGTAAATCAAACACCGCCGTCTCGATCCTCTTATACTGCCTGCTCTATGCCACTAGTTTAACACAGGAAGGCGCGACTACGAATAGTTCTCCAAATCGCCGTAAGAGTGCAGCAGTAGACGCACAATCTTCGCTGTCAGTGTGGCTGTAGCACTGTATTATTGGTGCATGAATGAGTGTGAAAACCTGAGTTATTTTGTACAAGAGTAAACGTGTCTGGTCACTTTCGTTCGTACAAGATATATTTTGAATAGAACCGTGAAATGAATTAATCATGTTATGTTTATAGATATTTCAAAAGTGATTTTATGGTGTTGGTACTTGTTTCTTTCCGTTCGTGCAAGGTATATTTTTCATAGAGCTGAAACTTCAGATTCTTTCCCCGAAATATTCAACTGTTGTATACCATGTTGTCAATCTCGGCAAGGTTGTTCGCAGCCAGAAAATATACGACTCCATGAAATACAGTCTAGAAGAGAATTGAGAGAAAAGCGGCTGTCGGCTTTATCTAGGCAAGGACCTAATGAAGGAAGTAATTGGATATCCTCAGATTACTCTCGCATCTGTACCTTAACACCTTATTTCAGAATTTGATGGAGCCTCCGCGGCTCAGGCGGTAGACGCCGGCCTCTCACCGCTGCGTTCTGTGGTTCAAATCCCGGTCACTCCATGTGAGATTTGTGCTGGACAAAGCGGAGGCGGGACAGGTTTTTCTCCGGATACTCCGATTTTCCCTGTCATATTTAATTCCAGAAACACTCTCGAATATCATTTCATTTCATCTGTCATTCATTAATCATTGCCCCGGAGGGGTGCGAAAGGCTTCGCCAGCCGGCACAATTCCTATCCTCCCTGCTAGATGGGGGCTTCATTCATTCCATTCCTGGCCCGGTCGAATGACTGGAAAGAGGCTGCGGATTTTTTTCCAGAAGGTGATTAAAGCCGTGGAGGATAGTGGATTCCTTGTGATAAAAATTGTGACGGACAATCACAAAACGCCTTCATGTTTAGACATTTTGGACAACCTCAGATATTCAGACGATAATATTCCAATCAAACTAGAAACAGGAAATCAAATCCTAAATTGCGGGTACTAGGTTCGTGTTGTTGAAGAGAGGATGGAGTGTGACATTTGTGTCAGCAACATCTCACTGCCTAGAACTTCGACACCTCTAAATGGAACTGATTATACATCAGGACAGAGGAGGAATTCCATACCCAAAACCTAGTTTTGTTGCTCTGGTGAAGCATCTCCAGGAGTTCGTTTAAACTGATGTGCCCTATAGTCGAAGTCGTTCAAGCGTATGAGCGTAATACGAGGACTTGCGACGTCTTCCCTTTCAGAATACCGGGCGAGTTGGCCGTGCGGTTAGGAGCGCGCAGCTATGAGCTTGCATCCGGGAGATAGTGGGTTCGAACCCCACGGTCGGCAGCTCTGAAGTTGGTTTTCCGTGGTTTCCCATTTTCACACCAGACAAATTCTGGGCTGTACCTTAATTAAGGCCAGGCCGCTTCCTTCCCATTCCTAGGCCTTTACTATCCCATCATCGCCATAAGACCCATCTGTATCGGTGCGACGTAAAACAAATATTTAAAAAAACTTTCAGAATGTGTTTTATTACAGTGTGAGGTCAAAGAACATCAGCAAAATGTTAGTGATACCATCCTAACCAAGTTCGTAAGACCAACCAAGGGGGATGTTTTCATTCCCCTTCCCGAAGGGAAGGGGCGGGCCACCTAGAAGGTAACGCCTTCTCTCTGGCCAGGAGATTTGGCGGGTTTGGGGGATTGCTGGAGTTGGAAAAAGAGGGACGGAGCTTTGTGATTGTTGAAGGAGTTGGGAGGGGGTCTCGACCTCTCGGCTAAGTATTTATTGATCTTCCAGTGTATATACAGTATTTTACAATATTTTACATTTTACATTTGTTTGATACTTTGGATTATACAAAATTGTTTGTTCTTGTTCTTCTTCTTCTTCCCTGTCTGATTGTATGTTGTGTTCTGAAGGATATCCTTAACCCCCGGTTTTTTATGTTTGTTTTTGTTTTTATTGGGGGGTTATAAGGATATTTACAAAGTGTTCTTAATTTGTTCATTCTGTACAAGGATTTTATAATATTTGGCTATTTACAATTATTTACAATTATTTTCAATTATTTGCATGTTCTGACTACATTATCTATACAGAATTATTGAGGTTTTTACAATTATCTACACAGAATTATTTGCAGTATTATGTTGTTTACATTATTACAACTTGTTATTGTGGTTTTTACAGGATATGCTTCTTTACATTATGTACAGCTGATTATTGAAGTTCTGCAATCTTCACATATTTGTTGTGTTATACCTCTCGTCCTTACGAGCAATGGGGCCTCGTGTTGTTGGCATGCCCTGCTTCTGTAACAGAATTGATACAGGTTAGTCACATTGCTTGGGTATAGTTGATAAGGGGGGGGGAAGCTCGGTGGGGACTCTTGGGTTGTTTGATGTTGTAGGTGTGTGGAGGTTCGGGTTTTGGAGAAGTTATGGTGATTTGTCTGCTGGATTAGACATCACAGCCTGTTCCTCTATGCATCGTCCCCATCGGGTGGGGGGAGGGATCGGTGGAGGTGATATGGGGTTTGGACGAAGTGGGGGTTGGGGGGAGGGTCTCCGCGGAGTAGTAGGTTGAGGGATGGGTTATCCCGTTCAAGGGCTCTGCGGTAGGATCTGTGGAATTGGGTGAGGACGTAGGTGTCAAGTGGTGGGAAGGGGAATATTTCAAGTAGGTCGGCCGTGGGGTATCGGAAGGGGAGTCGGAGTGCATGGCGGACAGTACGGCGTTCTATGGAAAGTAGGGGTTGGTACAGGTTCGGGTGAGATTTGGCAACAGCTGCCCAGGTGATGAGGCCATAAGTGATTTGGGGTCGGACAAAGGATTTATAGGTATGCAGGAGTAGTGAGGTTTTAAGGCCCCACCGGGTCCCGGCCAGGCGGCGCACTAACCGAGCTCGGGTGGCGGTCTTGGATTTTAGGTATTGGAAGTGTGGGCGGAACGTTAGATGTTGGTCAAAGAGGATGCCGAGGTATTTGAGGGTGGGTTGGGTTTGGATGGGGGATCTCCGGATCTGAAGTTGGAGGTTGTCCGGGTTACGGGATATACTGGTTTTTCCCCGTCTTCGTCGGAATAGGATGGATTGGGTCTTTTCAGGGTTGAGTTTTAGGTGCCACCGGTCGCACCATGTGAGGAAGGAGTTGAGGTAAGGTTGGGCTGCGCGGTTTATAGCTTGGACTGAGTGTAGGGGGGCTAAGATGGCGGTGTCATCTGCGAACTGTAGGAGTTGGATGGGGGGGGGGAGGTTGAGGGATGTCGGCCACAAATAGGATAAATAGTAGTGGGGAGAGGGGTGAGCCTTGCGGGACGCCTAGTGTGAGGGGAAACGTGGATGATAGTTGGTTCCTGATGGAGATTTGGGTTGAGCGGTTTGTGAGGTAGGAGGAGATGAATCGGACATAGGAAGTGGGGATGGCGAAGTATCTGAGTTTGAAAAGGAGGGCGGGGTGCCAGACGGAGTCGAATGCGAGCTGGAAGTCGAAAGTGATTAATAGGGTGGGGCGTGCTCGGTTGAAGTTGTTGGCAGTTGTTTGGACAAGTCTGAGGAGTTGGTCTTCGGTGGATAGTTTTGGGCGGAATCCGAATTGGGATATGGGTAGGAGGTGGTGGGATTGTAGATGAGGGTGGAGGCGGCGGACTAGGATTTTGTCTAGGATTTTTGCTAAAACTGTGATAAGGATGATGGGGCGGTAGGAGCCTAGTTCGGAGGGTGGTTTGCCTGGTTTGGGAAAAAGGAGCATTGTGGTGTGTTTCCAGGGTGTGGGGTAGAACCCAGTGCGGAGGATATAGGTGTATAGGTCAGCCAGTAGGGATAGTAGGTTATGGGGTGCGTGACGGATATGAAGGTACCGGGTTTTGTCTGGTCCTGGAGCTGTGTTCCGGGATTTGGAGAGGACTGATTGAATTTCTGCCGGGGAGATAGGTACGTCTAGGGCGTGGTTCGAGAGGGTATGGTTGTTGGAAGGTGTGAGTTGTGGGGAGGAGGCATGGTTTAGGTATAGGTCGGTGTTGGTTCTATCGAAGTGAGGGTCTCCGTGGGTGTTGAAGCGTTGGTGGTAGTATTGAGCAAAGGCTTCCAGTTTTTCCTCGGTGTTTGCTGGAGCTATGCCTCTGTGGATGATGGGGTATCTGGGTGTGGGTTTGGTGCCAAGGAGGTTGTTAAGTTTGGCCCAGAATTTAGCAGGTTGGGTTTTTAGGGAGTCTAGTTTGGTGCAGGTTTGTGCCCAGGAGCGGCGGGTATGGGCTGTTAGGTAATTGCGGATAGTTCGAAGGATTTGGCGATGGAGGCGTAGGAAGTAGGGATCTCGGGACCGCATGAATTCTCGGTGGTAGGAGTGGGATAGTTTTTGGAGGTGTACGAAACGGGGGGGGAGTCGGGGTTGGGAGGGGGAGTGGAGAGTTAGGGGGATACTGGATTCTGATGCTGTGGTTATGGCGGAGAGGATAAATGTGTTCATGTTATCAACGGATGGTTGGTCGGTCGGAAATGGAGGGGGGTTCTCGAGTGCTTGGTTGAGTGAGGCTTGGTAGGCGGGCCAGTCGGCTTTAGAGAAGTTAAGGATTGGTCTAGGGGGTGGTGGAGGCGGGCGTGGATTAGTGGATGGGATTTGGAGTAGGACTGGGAGGTGGTCACTTCCTATGCTGGGTAGAAGCTGTACTGTGATGAGGTGGGTTAGGGAATTGTGGGCAATTAAAGCATCTGGTGTGGTGTTGGAGGCGGGACGGGTGGGACCAGGGAAGGGTATTAGGGAGCAGTTGTGGTCGCTCAAAAGATTTTGGAGTTCGGTCATAGCTCGGCGGGATCGGTGGGTTAGATTGAGGTCTGCTATTAGTATAAAGTGGGGGAAGGTATCGCATAGGTAGGTGATGAAGTCTAGGGGGAGAGGGATGTTCGACCGGTGGTATATAGTTGCTAGGTGTAGGACTCGGGAGCGGAAGTATACGGTTGTTATGACGGCTTCTTGGAAGTTGTGGGGGTGGGGTGGGGTGTGGGGGCGGGTGGGGAGGGGGGAACGGATGGCGATGGCTGAGCCCCCTCGCCCTATGTCGTGGGGGTGGTCAGCGCGGTAGATGGCATAGCCGGGGAGGTGGGCGGACTGGTAGGGACGGAGCATGGTTTCGTTGAGAAGGATGGCGTGGGTGGAATGTTGGAGGGCCAGGGCTTTTAGGAGTAGTCGTTTGGAGTGGAAGGATTGAATGTTGAGGAAGAGAATGGAGATTGGTTCCTGGGGCCGAGGACGCCGGGAGGGATTAAGGGCCATTATACCTGTGTTTCTAGGCGGGTGAAGTGAAAGTGGGTGTTTAGTCCGGAGAAGGAGGCTTGGAAGTGTGCGCTGAGGGTTTGGTTAGCTGCTGCCTGGAGTTTGGAAATTACCAGTGATCGGTGGTAGGGGTGTATGTTCATGAGGGAGAGGGTGACAAAGCGGATTATATCTTCTAGGGTTGGTGGGGGGAAGATGGATTGGTTGGGTTGGGTGGGGGCATCTATGGTTTGAAATGGGGCTACTAGCTCGGGTCGGTTTTCTGGAGGTTGGGGGCGAGCTTTGCATTTGAGGGAGTAAGTTGGGTGGGATTCTCCGCAGGTGTTACATTTGGGGGGGAGTTGGACGTTGGGGCATCGTAAGACCTCTATTATTTGATATTGCGTTGGCAAGAACACAAAAAGTACGGTACCACTCCTAGCCTTCGTCCAGGAAAATATTTAAATTGTGCATGAAGAGGCCAACTGCGACTTCGTGCAGGTAATATTGCCGATATTTAATATTACTGATGTAATTTACGAGCTTCAGTGAACATATGACCATACTGCATAGTGTTTTGTAGGCTGTCGTCATTAGAATAAGTTTAGACCATTGTGCGTCTATGTCTGCCATCTAGCGGAGAAATTTTGTCGCAGCGTAGTCGCAAAAAGGCTCGCATAGAGCAGGCAGTATAGGAGGATCGAGACGGCGGTGAAATCAAATGTCATGCTTCCACTTAGGAAATCAAGATAGCACCTCTGTTTCTTCAGCTAATATAAGAAGAAAGTAAGTACAACTTTACACCACTTTATACCCACATCTTACATAAGCTTCATTTAAGGAAGATGTAGGAAAGATTATGGTAGGTCTATGTTAATAATTTGGAAATCCTACAAAAAAGAGCCATAAAAACCATATATGGATATTTAATATCTTATAGTACCCATGCAATATCTGAATATGCTTCTGAAAAACTATGATGCTAACACATTAAAAATCTATCTCTTAGTTATCCAAAACTGTACCTGTTTCTTTACTGACAAAGCTATACTATCACATGACGTTTTTCCAGGGTCAAATGTTCTGCCATTCCATAAGCAAATTGCATTTTTATCATCAATCTTTCTGTATAAGCTAGACAGGAAATTAACGTGATCTGCTGTTAATTTGTCCCATTTTAGTAAAATTCATAGATATGAAACTAGAGGGGTTTCTTTTTTTTCTTTTTTCTTTTTTTCTCTATGTCGCACCGACACAGATAGGTCTTATGGCGATGAAACTAGAGGATCATTGGATATATCCCTCTCACTCCTATTCAGTAAAGTATGGAGTGAAAGGCATAGAATCATCAATGTTTAGGGAACGTAATGTATTGTCTCCTGTTATACAGAACTGTAAATTGGTTAAATGTTTTAAGATAAAACTGAAGGAATATTACTCCTATCTTAATGCAACCTCTATATAACTTACTTTCATTAATATATGGATATATTGTCCATGTTTAATATCTTATACCCATGCAATATCTGAATATATTTATGAAAAAAAAAAAAACTATGATGCTAACACATTAAAAAAACTATCTCTTAGTTATCCAAAACTGTGCCTGTTTCTTTACTGACAAAGTTATACTATCTGTAATGTAATGTAATATTAACAAAAGTATGTACTGTACTGTCCCTATCATGAGCCATAGGCTTATGGGACCTTTGGTCACCAATATATAAATAAATGATAAACCTTTAATACTTGTCAAAATAGAATGCAGAACAACATGGTATCATTCAACACCCAAATTTGTTGCACGTATAATTACACAAATATGTTATGTCTAGTCTGTTTAGAGCTGTAGTCTGACAAACAGAACCAGATAGAGAGTGAATAATGGGAAGCTGTGATATTGGTCCAGAAAAACATCTGTACTTTATGGGAAGTGAAATCGGTTGGTACTATGCATTCATTTTATCTTCACTCTTGATTTACTTTTGACAATATTGGAAATTTTACCTTCATTTTTATTTGGTTTGTTCACAACAGAAAAGCTATGATAGGTTCAGGTGGGTTTTTTTTTTTTACCCTATAATTCATTGGTGTTTCCTTTTACCATAAAAGTCCGACCTCTTGACTGAATGGTCAGCGTAATCACCTTCGGTTCAGAGGGCCCCGGTTTTGATTTCCGGCCGGATTGATGATTTTAATTTTGTCTGGTTAATTCCTCTAGCTTGGGGACTTGTATTTGAGTACGTCTTTGAGCTTGCATCCGGGAGATAGTAGGTTCGGACCCCAGTGTCGGCAGCCCTGAAGATAGTTTTCTGTGGTTTCCCCATTTTCCCCTTGTAACTCCTACGCTTTCCTGACCCATCGTCTCCATAAGACCTATCTGTGTTGGTGGGACGTAAAAGAAATTGTAAAAAAATAAAATCACCATCAACAGTGTCATACGCCCTCACTCGATGAGAACAAAGCGGAGAGGTTCGGAATTTAGCCCAGGCTTTTGATGCGGAGTCTAGTGATTAGAAATTGTGTACCACCACCTCTCCTACCCTGCCGGCCAACATTGTGATACTGTAAACTGAGGTGCAGGGGTGGCCATACCTTATGTACTGAAGTGCTGCAGCACATGGCCTATTGAAAAATAAATTACTTTAAAAATATTATCTACAATCAAATACAGTGCATTGAAAAAGATGTCAGCCAAAGAATAGGAAATTTTTCAACTCTGCTCACAGCCAGGTTACTAGTTCGGTCCAATAGTCTGTTTAGAGCTGTGGTCTGACGAACAGAACCAGATAGAGAATGGATAAAGAAATCACGTAATAATGGCAGGCTGTGATATTGGTCCAGAAAACATCCGTACTTTATGGGAAGTGAAATCGATGCGATCACAGCTCAGTGAGAATTTCTAAGCTTTTTGCCAGAAAGCAAGAACTCTGTCTTTTGCGCATGCGTGCCCAACTTTTCCGATATGCTGTGGAAACAACAGCCAAGACCGCCAAGACATCACTTCACAGCGATTCTTTGTTCGACCACAGAGAGGCAGCGCTAGTCACACTTGCATTACGACCGAAATGAGAATGTGGCAGGTGGCACCCTCTTGACTCAGCGGTAGTATTTAAGAGGGGATGGCTCAAAACAAGCGGGAAAACAAAATACTGTAGAGCTGTTCCCGCCAGGTCTTTTAATACCAAAGAGGATAGAATACTCCCAACTTGCCTATTCCGTAGCCACATTTGTAAATCGATGAACTATAAAAATTGTACTTTTTATGTTGTCAAAATATGGACATGATATTGTGATTTTCTTTATTTAAAATATCCAGGTTATAAATGTCACTATACAAGCATAACGTAATTTTGCATTATGACGTTGCTGGTTTTATTTCAATGATTTTGGTAACATCGGGAAGTTCTGTTTTTGCGCGCTCACACCAAGTGTTTTGAGTTCGTAAATATTTTGCCATTGCAGGTATTATTGTGTGTTTAATTACATAGTTTTCTTATGAGGAATGTGTATATGTGTTGGGGTTGTTTGAGTATTTGTTCAGTGTGGAAAGCTCAGTGGAGAACCTCTTGAAAACTGCATACCGGTATGTTTCTAAATATTTTTATTTTTTGGAGGAGGGAGGGGTTACAGCACCCAACTGATTTTCTGCACCAGTCGCCACTGCTGGGGTGACTTTGTAACATACTGGTTTCGAATCGTCCCGCCATCGTTTGACCTAGTGGGCAAATTCAGCGGTAGATGGCAGTTGCTGCGGCATTCAGTAAATACGTTTTAAACCCACACCTGTTAGTCTGTTTTACTCGTTGGAAAGGGATGTAATATGTTTTGCCTCTTTACGTTCATTTATTGTATCTAACTCCTCTTAGTGCTCTTCTGAAGACCGAAATCGTATAATAAATTGAAAGTTACATGTGTCTGAATGAGTATCCTATTTTATTTTATTTTTAATTTAACGGTACAGTATTCAGCGTTTAATTTCCAATATTTTAGGTGCCGGAACATATACCCACACCTTTTGCCCTTTTCATCCATCCTCCTCTCCCCCGATAAAAGTCACAAGTTTCGATACTGAAAACCTGTGTTACAAATGTATGATTGCATGTATCAACATACATGTTACAGCAACTTTTTTTAGCAGTCCTCTTTAAAACACTGTGTAAAATAAATCCCTGGGAAGTATGCCTATCGGAACGCCGATTCGACGCGTTGCGGCCGAAATTAAGCACTGCCGGTATTAATTTATTTTATGGCATTTTAGGTAATTTTTCTTTTTCGAGATGTCTTAGGACCACCACCTTTGATCACATACAGTACATAGAGCGAGTTCCTCGAAATCATAATAACATTCAGCCCTTTCAATTTATATGGAACTTTTATGATCCCTTGCCTCTAGGTCTCTACTATTTCTGTATTATCAGCAGGTCCTATTTGTTTAGGTTACTTTGAGATGACGTAGGTGTGGAAAAGGAAGTTAGGGTTTAGAGGTTATCAAAATTGCATACGAGAAACGACAGATACGGCCTTGAAGGCAATTTAGGAACAACAATAATGCTCCGAAATTCCTCTGCACAGTAAGTTTTGAGCTAAATATATGCGCATCTTCTGCATTTCTTACTTCATGAACCGGTACCACTTCATTAACGGTCACTTGTTTTATTTTAAGGTTCGGAATTCCGAAGAACACCCTGATAAAATTCACAAGAGGCACACCTTGAAGGTTGGCGTTCAGACGGTGTCTCTCAGATCCTTGCTTTATCAACGTACGGTTTCACTGTTGGAATAAATGACCCACACAACATTGTTGCAGCCTACTTCAAGAAGTTGGGAAGAGTACTTCACTTTCATACTTTTCCGACAACGATCCAGGTTTAGAATGGAGCACCACGTTCCTTAAACGGCACAAATCTGTCATCAGTTCAAGGGTGGCCATAATCGAGCGGCATCTATTACGGTACTTTACTCATCTGTACGAAGAATGTGAGGGCGTTTCGCCACAAAATGTGTGGAACTATGACGAGAGACATTTACAGGACGATGCGGGTGCTAGTAAGATACTGGTTAAAAGTGACACGAAGTATAGGCTACTCCATGCGACCTTACTCCTTATCCCCTATTAATGCTGAAAATAGTGATTTATAGTTATTTTCTAAGTGTTGGGTTTGATTCAGTGTCGCTAACCATACAGTTTAGGGACCCTACTTGCCGATACGACGACTTACAGTTAGACTACTGTTAATCTTGCACGTTGGCCGTACTCTAAAAATCACTAATGTTACATTTGCGGGTATAAGTAAAGCATCTGTACGATTATAAATCTGCTTGGGTAATACCAGGTAAGTAAAATTGTGGCGTGTTCGAATAATGCATTTAATAACGCAGTTAGTATTAAATGACGATCTGTCTTATTTCGTCCATTTCGTACGTATAGAATTCAATTACGATGTATAAGAAGCAAGAAAAATCTCCTCTTTAAAGATCAGTTCAGTTGAAATGGAAGGAAATTTCGTTACCAACCTAAACTAACCTTGTCTTGTTACATTATGGTTTGCAGACTTACACTTTGTATATTGGACTTACGGCAGCCTATATTTATATGTAATATATTGGCTCGTGTGTATTATTACAGCGTGGTTTACTTCAGTCCGACAAGTAACAGCATATTTCAAGCTGAATTATTTACACCGGGAAAACACCGAAGAATACGGTTATAGTAATGTGTATATGACAATAAAAGCAGAAATATATAACATTAAATTGAGCGAGAGAGAGTATATTTCCTTAATTCCTCACTGAGCTTTGAATGTTATTCCTCGTGCTGTAATTCCAGACAAGTCTTGAGATCTTAACGTCCATAACAAAGTGTTGGTTTAGTTTGGGTATTATAAAGGCGCAATCGAGTATGTTTCTGAACAAGTGATGGGTTCATGATGTTATTTTTCATTCCTGTAGTTTTTGTGAATTTATTATTTTTTTGCTCGTATATCTAATTCTGATTGGTATGATAAGTTGTACCCGAGATAATTGAACACATTTACTATTTCCAATGTATTATCTAAACATCGGTTCTCTTCCCTTGAAGGCCATTATTTTTGTCTTTTCTCTTGAAATAATCATATTAAAATCTGAGGAAACATTTTTTAGATTGGAAACTGATCTTTGTTGGTCATCTTCCGTCGTAGCCAGCAATGCAACATCAGCATTTATAATATGGCATCTAGGTGTTCGAGGCGTCTATTTATTGATATTGATCCATGGCGTCGTTGTTTCCAAGTTTTCATTATTTCATTCATATATATTATCAAAAGTAGAAGAGAGAGTCCGCAGCCTTGTCTTACACCACCATTTATTGATTTCCACTCGGTCTGCTTCTTGTTCAGTTTTACAGAAATGAGACTGGATTTGTAGATATTAACATCCAAGATTGGTTTGAGTTCCTAATTTTACCACTGCTCATAATGCAGCCTGAGGAAAAGGTTATTATTGGGGATAATGTAAGTTCACACATTGAACCTCATGTGATCAGACTGTGTGAAGAACGTTAAGAATTGTAAACTTCCTCGCGAACAGAGGGCATTTTCTTCTGAAGACGCGGAGCATACGTAAAGAGTTTCACCTTATTTTCTTGACACGGCATCATGTCTACAAGTAGAGCATCAATGTCAACATTGCTACCCCTTGATGTGGCGTATTACAGAGGAATGAAAAGAGAATAGAAGCATGGTTGGAGATGACACCTTGTGGGTGGAGGCGGTAGAATAACACCCACGGTAACCCCTGCCTGTCGTAAGAGGCGACTAAAAGGGGCTCTGAACTTTGGAGTGTGGGTTGGCGACCACGGGGCCCTCAGCTGATTCCTGGCATTGCTTCCACTTACTTGTGCCAGGCTCCTCACTTTCATCTATCCTATCCGACCGCCCTTGGTCAACTCTTGTTCTTTTCCGACCCCGACGCTATTAGGTTTGCGAGGGCTAGGGAGTCCTTCATTCTCACGCCCTTCGTGGCCCATGTCTTTCTTTGGCCGATACCTTCATTTTTCGAAGTGTCGGAGCCCTTCCATTTTTTCTCTCTGATTAGTGTTATATAGAGGATGGTTGCCTAGTTGTACTTCCTCTTAAAACAATAATCACCACCACCACCACCACCACCTGGTTGGAGATGTAATTCAGTTAAGTTCCAAAAGACTAGTTCCCAAAGCTCGGTTGGTGGTCAGAATGGAAGACGAGGGCAGCAATCTAGTTTAAGGATTCCGGAAGTGTGCGATACATCCGCCAAACAATTATGTGTCAGTGTCGTGGACAGCCTTCCAAACCACAAGGACAGTCTTAATGACAGTTCCCTGCATCACTTACAGACACACAGGAAAGAATCCGTGACATTTAGAATTATTTTTTTTCTAGTTGCTTTACGTCGCACCGATACAGATAGGTCTTATGGCGACGATGGGACAGGAAAGGCCTAGGAATTGGAAGGAAGCGGCCGTGGCCTTAATTAAGGTACAGCCCCAGCATTTATCTGGTGTGAAAATGGGAAAGCACGGAAAACCATTTTCAGAGTTGCCGACAGTGGGGTTCGAACCCACTATCTCCCGGATGCGCTCCTAACCGCACGGCCAACTCGCCCGTAGAGAAAGAAGAAGATGAAACTCAATGACCTACATGGAAGACGAATCGTTTCAGAATATGAGGAAGTATCAAGACATAATAGGGAAACAAAGAGGTGAACACCAGTGAACAAAGAAGAAACATG
This sequence comes from Anabrus simplex, assembly GCF_040414725.1. NCBI lineage: Eukaryota > Metazoa > Arthropoda > Insecta > Orthoptera > Tettigoniidae > Anabrus > Anabrus simplex. Next base: position 94,685,645 of record NC_090278.1, read on the forward strand.
AACTCCGTTTCAAGCCTGAGTCCTGAATTAAAATCCCCCTGTTGGTGTGGGCGGTAAAATGACACCCATGGTATCCCCTGCCTGTCATAAGAGACGGCTAAGGAGATCTTAACTTAGGAGCGTGGATTGGCGGCCCTCAGCTGAGTCCTGGCATTGCTTTCACTTACCTGTGCCAGGCTCCTCACTTTCGTCTATCCTATCTGACCTCCCTTGGTCAACTCTTGTTCTTTTCCGACCCCGACGCTATTAGAGCATTCGAGATCTAGGGAGTCTTTCATTCTCACGCCGTACGTGACCCTTGTCTTTCTTTTTGGAAGTGTCAGATCCCTTCCATTTGTTCTCTCTGATTACTGGTATATAGAGGATGGTTGCCTACTTGTACTTCCGCTTAAAACAGTAATCACCACCACCACCACCACCATCACTGTCCCCTGTATCACGGTTTCAATACGGCATAGTCTTTATCAGGTTTTTACAACAAGAGGTTTGTCAGACCTGTACCAGACAAGCTGAACATGTCCTCGGACACTCCCGGCACTAAAAGTCATAAACCAAACCCCATGACGGGCCTTGCCTACCAAGTGACCGCTGCTCAGCACAAAGGCCTGCAGATTATGAGGTGACGCATGGTCAGTGCGACGAATCATCTTGACCGTTATTCTTGGTTTTCTAGACTGGGGTCGCTATCTCACCGTCAGATAGCTCCTCCCCCTGTGGGTGGGGGCGATAGAATAACACCCACGGTATGCCCTGCCTGTCGTAAGAGGGGACTAAAAGGGGCCTCAGGGGCTCTGAACTTTGGAGCGTGGGTTGGCGACCACGGGACCCTTAGCCGAGTCCTGGCATTGCTTCCACTTTCTTGTGCCAGGCTCCTCACTTTCGTCTATCCTATTTGACCTCCCTTGGTCAACTCTTGTTCTTTTCCGACCCCGACGCAATTAGAGCATTCGAGATCTAGGGAGTCTTTCATTCTCACGCCGTACGTGGCCCTTGTCTTTCTTTGGCCGATATCTTCATTCTTCGAAGTGTCGGATCTCTTCCATATTTTCCCTCTGATTAGTGTTATATAGAGGATGGTTGCCTACTTGTACTTCCTCTTAAAACAATAATCACCAACACCACCCTCAGATAGCTCCTCAATTGTAATCGCGTAGGCTGGGCGGACCTCGAACCAACCCTGGTGTTATATACAGTAGAGGATGGTTGCCTAGTTGTACTTCCTCTTAAAACAATAATCACCACCATCTCCTCAGGTCCAGGTAAAAATTCGTGATCTGTAACCGGGGCCTTCGGGTGAGAGGCAGGCGCACTACCCCTAGACCACGGGGTCAGCTCACTAAACGCCACACGCAAAATTAAATAAATCTGGATAGAGTTGAAGTTAACTGCCATATTACGGTGGAATCTCACGTTTCTGCCCTTGAATTTTTGTTGGTGGGACCTAGTGTTTACAGTGCACTGTGTCTTCTGGTATGGGCTAGAGTAATTTTGTTACTTTCACTTATCTGTCTCAGCTTTATCCTTGGCTTTGACAAAATGAAAGTGACTGAGGTATGAGCGATTCTACTAATGCCATTCCTTCTGCAGCCAGTCCCTGCAATGAATGGTGTGAAAGTATTGCTCATAGGGTCGGTTGGTGCATGCATTTCAGTAGGCTTGGCAGACTGATATGTAATAGCAACTTCTGGCTCGGTGAGGAAGGCAACGGGAAACTAGCCCACTCCTCATTTCCGTAGTACGCCTCTTCAGTGATGCCTAGGCCATCTATGACACCTGATGGCGGAGCTGTTGAGGATCCAACCAGCCTTCGGGCTGAGGACTAAACATACATATATAAGAAAACTTGCAAAACATCTCGTTTTGTTCTGGGTGATTTCCGACAACAGAGTAGCGTTAGGAAAATGTTGCATGGTTTGGGCTGGGAAGACTGAGGAGTAAGCAAGGAGACGAGATGCTCGACTAAGTGGTAAGTGGTTTTCCGTGGTTTCCCACTTCTCATCCGGGAAAATGTCGGGATGGTATCTAACTTAAAGCCGCGGCCGCTTCCTTCCCTCTTCCTTGTCTATCCCTTCCGATCTTCCCATTCCCCCACAAGGCCCATGTTCAGAATAGCAGGTGAGGCCGTCTGGGAGAGGTACTGGTTCTCCTTCCCTGTTGGATCACCGATCAATGTCTCACGCTCCAGGACACTGTCTTTGAGGCGGTAGATATGGGATCCCTCGCTGTATCCGAGAGAAAAAACAACCCTCGAGGGTAAAAGGATTAAGAAAGAAAGATATTCGTTTATAGGAAGAGGAGTTGGGGATTGGAATAATAATTTACCAAGGGAGATGCTCAATAAATTTCCAAATTCTTTGCAATTATTTAACAAAAGGTTAGGTAAATAGCAGTGAGTCTCCGTGGCTCAGGCGGCAACGCGCCAGCCTCTTACCGTTGGGTTCCATGGTTCAAATGCCGGTCACTCCATGTGAGATTTGTGCTGGACAGAGCAGAGGCAGGACAGGTTTTTCTGCGGGTATTCCGGTTTTCCCTGTCATCTTTCATTCCAGCAACACTCTCCAATATAATTTCATTTCACCTGTCAGTCATTAATCATTGCCCCAGAGGAGTGCGACAGGCTTCGGGAGCCGGCACAATTCCTATCTTCGCCGCAAGATGGGGGCTTCATTCATTCCGTTTCGAATGACTGGAAACAGGCTGTGGATTTTCATTTTCTAAGTAAACAGGAGTAAATGCAGATCAGTGGTGATGAAAAAGTCTGTGTCCGTGACAAAAAGTGCACGTGAAAACGATAACAAATGTATTTTTTAACATTTCACACTTCCGGGTTCCCTTAAAAAGAATTCATTCATTATGGTTTGTATGATTAGGTAAGAGCTGTAGCGTGCGGACTGACAGGAGTGTGTCACACCGTAACCTTCACGTGTAGAGATGTTCTAACATCTGACAGACATGACCTTATAAACATGGTCTTGCCTTCTTCCACTATTCATAAGGCTGCTTCCGCCTTGCATGTTGTGCTTCAGTCTTTCTTTTTTTTTAATCTGGAATAACACGTGTGGAGTGACAGGCCACGTCAACTTAGACAGGGCAGCTCAACCTTCCCCCACAAGTTCACAGGACTGAGTCTCTCTTTGCAACGATTGTACAATACCCTGCTGCCTGTCGTAAAAGGCGACTAAAAGGGGATTCAGAGACTTTCATCTTAAGGCGGGTTGGCGACCACGGGGGTCCTAGCTGAGTCTTGCATTGCTTCCACTTACTTGTACCAGGCTTCTCACTTTCATCTAACCTATCCGACCTCCCATTCTTGTTCTTTTCCGATCCCGACGGTATTAGAGCACTCGAGGCCTAGGGAGTCTTTCACTTTCACGCCCTTCGTGGCCCTTGTCTTTCTTTGGCCGATACCTTCATTTTTCGAAGTGTCGGACCCCTTCCATTTTTTCTCTCTGATTAGTGTTGCCCAGTTTTACTTCCTCCAAAAACAATAATCACCACCACCACCTGGAGGCGGTACACACACACACACACACACACACACACACACACCGTCCCCGAGCCAGAGGAATTAACCAATGAATGTTGAAATCCCCGACACAGCCGGGAATCGAACCCAAGAACCAAAGCCGAGCATGCTGGCCATATAGCCACTATTAGAGTTAAGATGGGATTGTTGTCTGGTTTATTTTTCTCTAAAATAAGAATCACCACACCATTATTATTATTATTATTATTATTATTATTATTATTATTATTATTATTATTATTATTACGGACACAATGTGCAAACGCAGGGCTCACTTCTACGGTCACGTACGACGGATGGACTGCTTTCAATGGGCAAAATGCATTTTTAACTTTTTTGACTCAAAACCAAAAACAAAAATTCCCTGTTACGTTAACGCCAAGAAAGACCTGGAAGCAATGGGTCCACGACCAGATGACGCCCACAAACGAGACCTTTCCAGAACAAACATTGTGACTTTTGGGACTTTCCGGGATGTGAAGTGGGCAACTGGTGCAAAGAGGTCGAATGAAGAACGAGCTAACGAAAACCTACTGGGTCGATCGAAAACTGAGTAAACGCCAGAATGTACAATGAAACTTATCGTGGTCCCAGAGACCATTTACATGCCGACATCGTACGACATGGAGTGCTGAGTGGTCCTTTTCCGCCTTTCAAAAATCCGAGTGCCGGGTTTGAACCCACTATCTTGGGATCCGGAGGATGACACTCTACCACTGATCTACAGAGGCAGCTTCGTCGGAACTGTCGCACACACACAAAAAAGCGAAGGCATTACATTCTTGTTTATAATATTCTGTATAATATGAATATTGTGTGAACTAAACTTTAAGGAACGCGTCACATTAGTACCTGTTTCTTGTACACCCCTGACCACGAGAATTTTTCCATAACATATTTTTCGGCGTTCCACCTCACTCCTTTCCTCCCAAGACAAGGCCACCTCGCAGACTTGTAGAAGGAGCAGGTCATTTTTGCAACAGAAAAGAGTGTGAACCCTTTCTCTAGCCCCACCTGCTGCACATCTTCGCAACATTATTTATTGCAGCAGTGGTCATGAAAAATAAACATAGCTATTGCCCTTGACACACATGCCCTCCACAGAACTTCAAACACATGTACTTCATTCCGCGTGTCTTTAAGACACGTCCAGGCCACCACTGCGAATGAGTCATCAGTTTGAAGAAGGGAATGAATCCAAAAAGTGGTTATTGAGAAAATCATAGAAACCTTCCTACTTTCCTTATTTATTAATTTTTATTAACCTGACTTTTATGAGAGTTTCTTTACATTAACTCGCTCTTCCAGTATCTTGGGCAGATCAGTTGGACTGTTCGTAACGAAATAGTACAATATTAAAAACAATGGATTTGTTCCCTTCTTCAAACTGATTATGAAATTCATCAAAACACCAGAAGTATTTTTGTTTTCTCAAAACTTCTCTAATACAACGTATACAGTAAAGTTCTATACTACTCACACGGTTCGAAAGCATTATGTACAAAATGTACTCTGAAAATCATTACTGTCCTTCACTTTCACTGTCATCTGCGTCCGGCTCCATGGCTAAATCGTTAGCGTGCTGGCCTTTGGTCACAGGGGTCCCGGGTTCGATTCCCGGAAGGGTCGAGAATTTTAACCTTAATTGTTTAATTTCGCTGGCATGGGGGCTGGGCGTTAGTGGCATGCATTGTTCGAACTTGAGACATGTGCCTTGCTGCATATGCAACCGCCATCACGCACAAGTGGAGCGTGTAAGCTAAAATGCCAGAGTTTGCCGCAATTCGAGAGGGCATGTTCGAAGCGAAGTTTGCCGACTAGCGGGGATGGCCTTGCTTGCTTTACTGACGTTGTAAGCAATGTAGTTAATCCAGATATGAGTAAGACCTCGTTTACATAAAGCAAAGCCCAGGAATTCAGAGGTATAAATGGATGATGGAATGGTTGAATTAACCATTAGTTTTGAGCTGAAGTTCACCATGCCACATGAATTGGCGGACAGCGTTATGGCTAAAATTCAAAGCAGTGAATATAAACTAATTAAGAGATATGGGCTCAGTTCTGATGTTTGGAAGAAATTCCTGCTTGTGGTCGCTGCAGACAACCAGCAGACAGGGTATGTTTCCTATGACCCGTGCAATGCACTGTTAACATAATACATTAGGTACAACTCATTAAAGAAAACACGTTTGCAAATTTAATGCTGGTTCTTCTCGCCAAGTATTGCACGGCAATACAAAGCAAACCATAACTATCGTGAATGTTTTAACGTGTGTCAAAGATTTTCGACCGTTTAACACTGTTTTCGCAAAAGGCTTTAAAGAATTAGGGCAAAAAAGTAATTAATATCGGGCCGGGTTGAGTGGCTCAAACGGTTGAGGCGCTGGCCTTCTGACCCCAACTTGGCAGGTTCGATCCTGGCTCAGTCCGGTGGTATTTGAAGGTGCTCAAACACGTCAGCTTCGTGTCAGTAGATTTACTGGCACGTTAAAGAACCCCCGCGGAACTAAATTCCTTCACCTCGGCGTCTCTGAAAACAGTAAAAGTAGTTAGTGAGACGTAAAGCAAATAACATTATTAATATTAATTAATATCGGTGCGGATTTTGGTAAAAGTAGATATTGTTGATGTGTTACCCCATCCTTCCACCATTAGTAGAAACGTCCAGGGAAAGGCACATGAAGTGTGATTATTTCTGCCATGCACGGCAAATGATGGCTTGGCTACTTTCGATATGTGGAGTGACCATATCACATTATCTGACTCTGACTATGCAGCGTATAGACAGAGAGTGGAAGCTGTTCAGTATTGCGCTTTTTACTACAAAATTTCCAGATACAAAGAAAACAAATGAAAGTATAATTGAGGAAGTTTACGAGTTAAATATTCCACAGTGCAATTATAAAGCCATGCCTTTCGTAACGGATCACGGTTAAAACGTAAAGAAAGCTTTTGAAAATCATAGACGTCTGCCTTGTGCATAAATAGAGTACAGCCTTACCATTTGCCTAGTGTGAAAAATGGGTCTTGAGGGCTGCCGCCAGTGGAGTTCGAACCCAGTATCTCCCGATTAACCGCACAGCATAGGGCGGGATGCTCCCGTTAAACACGAACAGCCTACCTTTGACATCTTTTTTTTTTTTTTTTTTTTTTTGCTACGAGCTTTACGTCGCACCGACACAGATAGGTCTTATGGCGACGATGGGATAGGAAAGGCCTAGGAGTTGGAAGGAAGCGTCCGTGGCCTTAATTAAGGTACAGCCCCAGCATTTGCTTGGTGTGAAAATGGGAAACCACGGAAAACCATTTTCAGGGCTGCCGATAGTGGGATTCGAACCTACTATCTCCCGGATGCAAGCTCACAGCCGCGCGCCTCTACGCGCACGGCCAACTCGCCCGGTCCTTTGACATCTAAAAATAGCGATTCTTGTTTGTTGATATAGGTTGAGTGAACCTTAAGTGACAGTTCCAAGAAGTACAGCTCGGTACTTGACTGATTTACGGATTCTTTTAAACGGCAGACTGGAGAATTTTGCAACCTTTTGGTAAGCGCATAGAACGAAAAGTTGTAAATATATAACTCTTTTGTGCGATTTCAACCGGAGAAACTCTTGTTCAAAAGGCTTGTCCCTTTTCTTGCATTGAAATCTCCTGTTTTTACTACCTTTTTGCCTGTACGGCTTGGGTTGGGCAGGCCTCCTTGTGTTCGCCAGTCGCGGTACCGAGGACAGGGTTACCCACAGCGCAATGCAAATGTTGGCCGTCACTACAGTGACAAGTGATGCTTCGCAGACATACAACTACGTATTTATTACGTCTTTCTTTGCCGTCTTTTATTTTTTTGGAATCAGGCATTACGTTTTAACTACGCTGTTGTAGTGTTTTACTCTGACTTTCCAGGATATGTTAATTTATGTTTATGTTAATCCATATGCTCCTCCCATTTTTGAGAACCGATCATCCACTGCGGATTTTTCTATTCAATTCTCCTGTATGATCCTAGCAAGGTCTGACCCTTTCGATCTGCCGTGTCTCCGTCTCGCGAAACTTTAGTCCACATTTGACATTCGTTATGAATTTGATATTTTCTTCGGAAATTTTCATTCATGTTTGGCTGGCAGTTCCTTCAAGAAGTTAATTTAGATCTCTGCGCTTTCTGATAGCATAGCAAAAGTCACCCGCGAAAGCCAGGAAGTCGACTTCTGTCCCTCCGGATTTTCTTCCCAGACATACTGGAGTTATCCCTCGTCATTCACGTCCTCCGTTCCAAATTATCGCATTATTATTATTATTATTATTATTATTATTATTATTATTATTATTATTATTATTACCGAGCTCGATAGCTGCAGTCACTTAAGTGCGGCCAGTATCCAGTATTCGGGAGATAGTGGGTTCGAATCCCACTGTCGGCATCCCTAAAGATGGTTTTCCGTTGTTTCCCATTTTCACACCAGACATATGCTCGGGCTGTACCTTAATTAAGGCCACGGCTGCTTCCTTAGCACTTCTAGCCCTTTCCTGTCCCATCGTCGCCATAAGACCAATCTGTGTCGTTGCAACGTAAAGCAACTTGTAAAAAATATTATTATTATTATTATTATTATTATTATTATTATTATTATTATTATTATTATTATTATTATTATTATTATTATTATTATTATTATTATTATTATTATTATTATTATTATTATTTGAACAGCTCATTGGGTAGTAGTTATCTGTAGGAAGGAAGTCAACTCCCGGACGAAACTATCTTTACATCGGTCTGTTTCCAGACCAACTTTGCTGTACGGGAGTGAACGCTGGGTAAAGTCAGGATATCTTATTCATAAGTTAGAAGTAAGAGACATGAAAGTAACGAGTACAAACAGATGGGAACAACGGCAGGAGGGGGCTTGGAATGAGGAGATAAAGTCTAAGTTAGGAATAAAGTCGATGAATGAATGATGCTGTTCGCATAAACCGGCTTCAGTGGTGGGGTCATGTGAGGCGAATGGAGGAGGATAGGTTGCCCAGGAGAATAATGGATTCTGTTATGAGGGAGACCAAGACTACGATGGTTAGACTCGGTCTCTGTTGATTGAAATACAAGAGCTATGGGACTAAATGCCCTGTGGGTGGGGCGGTAGAATGACACCCACGGTATCCTCCGCCCGTCGTAAGAAGCGACTAAAACGGACTACAGAGGCTCTGAAATTTGGAGCGTGAGTTGCCACCACAGGGCCCTTAGCTGAATCCTGGCATTGCTTCCACTTACTTGCGCCAGGCTTCCCACTTTTATCTATTCTATCCGACAATCTTTCATTTTCACGCCCTTCGTGGCCCTTGTCTTTTTACCGATACCTTCATTATTCGAAGTTTCGGATCCCTTCCAGGTTTTCTCTCTGATTAGTGTTAATAACGGGTGGTTGTCTAGTTCTACTTCCTCTTATAACAATAATCACCACCACCACTATGGAACTAAACGAGGCCTCAGAGCTACTTACAAATGGAGGACTGCGGAGGCGTTTAGTAAAATGACGCAGGCTTGCAGACTGAGGCCTGAACAGCATAACATATGCTACTGAATAATGAATATGTAGGCTATGTATATTCTAAATATCTCTGGAAATATTTGTTGTATCTGAAACCTATACATAACAAATGTTATAGAAACTAAATTTCTGAAAATTTATGTCTGACACATTTTTACCGTATGAGGTCTAGTACAGGCATGATTTTTTCGCATTAATTTATGTTCAATTTCGCGAAAAGGAAACAATCTTTCGCGTTATTTCGTGAAATATGACTGACTCCATCGCTGGAAACAATCCAAAGAAAAGCAGCTCGATTTGTTCTGAGTGATTTCCGACAAAAGAGCAGCGTTACAAAAATGTTACAAAGTTTGGGCTGTGAGGAATTGGGAGAAAGAAGGCGAGCTGCTCGACTAAGTGGTATGTTCCGAGCTGTCAGCGGAGAGATGGCGTGGAATGACATTAGTAGACGAATAAGTTTGAGTGGCGTTTATAAAAGTAGGAAATATCACAATATGAAGATAAAGTTGGAATTCAAGAGGAAAAATTGGGGCAAATATTTATTTATAGGAAGGGGAGTTAGGGATTGGAATAACTTACCAAGGGAGATGTTCAATAAATTTCCAATCTCATTGAAATCAATTTAAGAAACGGCTAGGAAAACAACAGATAGGGAATCTGCCACCTGGGCGACTGCCCTAAATGCAGATCAGTATTGATTGATTGATTGATTGATTGATTGATTGATTGATTGATTGATTGATTGATTGATTGATTGATTGATTGATTTTAATTTTCCTTTAATCGTTTCCTATAGTTATTTATAAAAAGTTTAATTCGTGAGATTTGTGAATTTATGTGACAGATAGATAAATAAAGAGAAGCAATATTAATAATCACTCATTATTCTTTATGTAGGCTAATATTGATTAGAACTATAATATAGCCCTAATCAGGATTATATAACAAATTTCCCTTTCACCCTATACGACCACACCATTAAAGGATTTTATAGAATATTAATACGAAGAGATATTTCTGTCGAAATGAGAAATCCTTATTCTGTCTTCTGTTTCCCTTAACATCAATTGGAATACATTATTTTCCACGCATTTCGCTACATTTTCGCAGTTATCGCAAAATAAGTAAATTTCGCTTTAAACCGGCCTTGTCGCTTTAATTCGCGAAAACAAAATCACTAATTTCTTAACCAGAATCGTATGATTCGTTACGATGTTTCAAAATCGCTTCAGAATATATTTTTTTTTTTTCGTGCCTATCGTTAATGCGAAAAAATCATGTCTCTAGGTATAGGTAATTGAGATATTGACGTGAACGGGGAACATCGCGCACCTGGAAATGTTGTTTAGTCGTCATCGTAAAGAACTGACTTACCAAAATAACATTGTACTGACTGTTGTTGTTAGATGGCGTTACTGCTGCAGTTATACAAGAACTTCCGCGTCACATCAGCGGTTAGTCTTACGAGTATAACAAACGAAAATATCCTGTGAAAGAAACTGGTGGGAAGCAAAGCATTATGGGAGTAAATAGAGCGGGTAGCGGCCATTGCTCGCCCCTCTTGTACACCGTGGGTGTCTACTACATGTCCCTACATGATTACTTCAATTTCGAATATCTTTTTATTCAGTGACCACTGTCTGAGAGAAAAGACGCGAGTACAATATCTTGGAGTGTAGGGGAGGCGGTGCTAATTCCACGGTCCCCCGTGGTGACAACAGTTGCGTGGGAGAGCTATTGTGGGTGGACAATGGCGTCCCCCTCAGACATATGTCTCTAGTTCATCAACACCTTGACGTAATCCGTGAAAGTGAGAATGATTTCAAAAAGTTGGAACAGGCGTGGGATTGCATCTGTCTAGCTACTGTCACAACTTGTTCACAAGGTGGTTTAACCGCCGAGGATTATCACAACTCTGTGACTATCTTCGTTATAGCGCTGCTTACATTCCAGCCGGCTGTTATGTCATTTCATTGAGCACCATGTACTTATATTCTTGGGCTTCGTGAGCGGCGTGCAAGGGGTTGCACTTGCACCCCCTCCCATGGCTCATGAGAAAAATGGGGTTGAAGTGGGGGGAAATCTGCGAGAAAAAGAAACCAGTTTTCCCTTTGCGAAAATCAAATGATTATAAATAAGTCTCTCGGTCAAGGATATTTATCAATGGCTGCTAATTTTCGATGAGCACCAACCGTAAGACACAGCCTATACGGTTGGTAGGTAACATTGTCCGGCCATCCTTCTATACCTTACATCACAACCTGCACGGTTGGTAGGTAACATTGTCTGGCCATCCATCTGTACCTTACATCACAACCTGCACGGTTGGTAGGTAACATTGTCTGGCCATCCATCCATACCTTACGTCACAGCCTGCACGGTTGGTAGGTAACAGTGTCTGGCCATCCTTCTATACCTTACGTCACAGCCTGCACGGTTGGTAGGTAACATTGTCTGGCCATCCTTCTATACCTTACGTCACAGCCTGCACGGTTGTTAGTGTAACATTGTCTGGACATCCATCCATACGTTACGTCGCAGCCTGCACGGTTGTTAGTGTAACACTGTGTGGCCATCCATCCATACCTTACGTCACAGCCTGCACGGTTGTTAGGTAACATTGTCTGGCCATCCATCCATACCTTACGTCACAGCCTGCACGGTTGGTAGGTAACAGTGTCTGGCCATCCTTCTATACCTTACGTCACAGCCTGCACGGTTGGTAGGTAACATTGTCTGGCCATCCTTCTATACCTTACGTCACAGCCTGCACGGTTGCTAGGTAACATTGTCTCACCATTCATCCATACCTTACATCACAGCCTGCACGGTTGTTAGTGTAACATTGTCTGGACATCCATCCATACGTTACGTCACAGCCTGCATGGTTGTTAGTGTAACATTGTCTGGACATCCATCCATACGTTACGTCACAGCCTGCACGGTTGTTAGTGTAACACTCTCTGGCCATCCATCCATACCTTACGTCACAGCCTGCACGGTTGTTAGTGTAACACTGTCTGGACATCCATCCATACCTTACATCACAGCCTGCACGGTTGTTAGTGTAACACTGTCTGGCCATCCATCCATACCTTACATCACAGCCTGCACGGTTGTTAGTGTAACACTCTCTGGCCATCCATCCATACCTTACGTCACAGCCTGCACGGTTGTTAGTGTAACACTCTCTGGCCATCCATCCATACCTTACGTCACAGCCTGCACGGTTGTTAGTGTAACACTGTCTGGCCATCCATCCATACCTTACATCACAGCCTGCACGGTCGTTAGGTAACATTGTCTGGACATCCTTCTATACCTTACATCACAGCCTGCACGGTTGTTAGGTAACATTGTCTGGCCATCCATCCATACCTTATATCACAGCCTGCACGGTCGTTAGGTAACATTGTCTGGACATCCTTCTATACCTTACATCACAGCCTGCACGGTTGCTAGGTAACATTGTCTGGCCATCCATCCATACCTTACGTCTCAGCCTGCAAGGTTGTTAGGTAACATTGTCTGGTCATCCATCCATACCTTACGTCACAGCCTGCACGGTTGCTAGGTAACATTGTCTGGCCATCCTTCTATACCTTACGTCACAGCCTGCACGGTTGCTAGGTAACATTGTCTCACCATTCATCCATACCTTACATCACAGCCTGCACGGTTGTTAGTGTAACATTGTCTGGACATCCATCCATACCTTACGTCGCAGCCTGCACGGTTGTTAGTGTAACACTGTGTGGCCATCCATCCATACCTTACGTCACAGCCTGCACGGTCGTTAGGTAACATTGTCTGGACATCCTTCTATACTTTACATCACAGCCTGCACGGTTGGTAGGTAACATTGTCTGGCCATCCTTCTATACCTTACGTCTCAGCCTGCACGATTCCCGCCGGCATATCACATCAGTTATCAGAATGAGACTTGGACATGCATCTTACCCCAGTCATCTGTTCTGAATCAAAGTTATAGACTCCCCAAATTGTCGCTCTGATCCCAATCAAGAAGCAGACCTCAACCATACAATTTTAGGATGCTCTAAATACAAATCACAAGTTACCAAATTATATCAAACGCTTATAAAACTGAAAGTTCTACTTCCCACGTCCGTTTGGTCGTTGTGAAGCAGCTATGACATCCATACATAACAAGCAGTAGACACTTTTTTAAGTGAAGCCAATTTAACATTGTGATACATTTGTTCTATAGTCTATACTCACCCAGCCCGATTTTCCTATACCGTGGCTTTCTATCACCAACTAGTTACAATGCCATGACAGGTCCCATGGTGTAAACATGTTGCTGCTTCAACTTCTCGTTTCAATAAATGTGCAGGGCTGGCAGCATAGTCTTACAGACCGAATGCTAAAATGTTTAATAATATATATATTAAAGCCTGCACGGTTGCTATGGTTACATTTTGTCGCGTCGCGTTACACCCAGCCAAAAGACATGTTTGTGTTAAAGTAGATGTTTAGAATGTAATAATTTGTTTAACAGAACAGGAACTCAAAGCACAGAAGGTAATAGACATGCATTACAAATTTAGAAAACCTAATCTTAAGAGCAAATTATCGTTATAAAAAAGCGTAAGCGTTCCTTTTGTTGCCGTCAATTTGTTTCTCACAATATCAGTGAAGTCTGCCGTCTTCCACCGCACAAATCTTGTCGCGCTATGATACACGTTCATTTTTCTTTTGTTTCCTTGGTTTCTTTGTTGTTTTTTTTTTTTTTTTTTTTTTTTTTTTTTTTTTTTTTTTTTTTTTGCTATTGGCTTAACGTCGTACCGACACAGTAAGTCTTATGGCGACGATGGGACAAGAAAGTGCTAGGAGTGGGAAGGAAGGGGCCGTGGCCTTAATTAAGGTACAGCCCCACCATTTGCCTGGTGTGAAAATGGAAAACCACGGAAAACCATCTTCAGGGCTGCCGACAGTGGGGTTCGAACCCACTATCTCCCGAATACTGGATACTGGCCGCACTTAAGCGACTGCAGCTATCGAGCTCAGTTTTCCTTGGTTTCAGGGCTGCCTCTCGACAAACGTTTACAAAGAAATATAAAAAAAACAACCCCGTTTATCATCATACCATTGCCTACTGTCAATCTCACAACATTATCGAGGTCATTTTGCAGTTGCTCACAGTCTTGTAACTTATTTCTTACTCTATACAGAATAACATCATCCGCATCATCTCTGATTCTGGATACATGAAGTTCTTTGTTTACATCATTTTCGGGTCTCTCCATGACGGCAGAACAGTGTCAATATCCTGTACCGGTATCTATGTTATATTCTGACGATTCATTGAAAATCCTCTGGGTCCTTTGTTCCCTAAGTTCGATGCAGGTAAACAGAAGTGGAATTTTCTCCGGTTGAGTGACATTGTCACTGTTGGGAGCGTGAAAATGTCTTTCTAGAAGCGATATTCATCAGCTATCTTGTGAGTTGAGTGACAGAGTAAAAATACATGCAACACATCTGTTCAAATGGCGCTTGTTTGGAGCACACGCGCCATCTTCACATCTGCACTCGTATTATTGTTGTGTTTACGGAACTGCACATGCAGAAGGCCAGGAAGGGTTGTAGTCTATTCCGGGTTCAGGTGGCCATGTGCTCATGACAGCTGTATTCTGATAATACACGAGGTTCGCCTCACGGAACTTCTGTAACTTATTAATTAAGCAGTGACCAGTAATTTTAAACTGTTGAAGGTTTGGGCGCCATCTTGCTTAATTATTAAAACTAGTTCTTCACTGCACGTATAGTATATAAAAGCTCTCCATATTTTTTCTGAGACTTTTGGGCACAATCGATTTCTGTAAACGATGTCATTGCAATAAGTAGTACATATTTTGTCATAAGCAATGTCTTAAAATACATGAGAGAGAAAAAATATACTTCATTGGGGTCCAGTATTGAATCCAGGGGACCGGGCGAGTTGGCCGTGCGGTTAGAGGCACGCGGCTGTGAGCTTGCATCCGGGAGATAGTGGGTTCGAATCCCACTGTCGTCAGTCCTGAAGATGGTTTTCCGTGATTTCTCATTTTCACACCACGCAAATTCTGGGGCTGTACCTTAATTAAGACCACGGCCGCTTACTTCCAAATCCTAGGCCTTTCCTATCCCATCGTCGCCCTAAGACCTATCTGTGTCGGTGCGACATAAAAGCACTAGGAAAAAAATGAATCCAGGGGAGGTATTACGAGGGAAGAAATTCCTCCCCTCCTCCGGTTATTCCTAGCTGAAATTATTGTATTCCCGCCAAAATCCAGCAGTGCCTCTCTAATTAAAAATTATTTTAATCTGGAAATGTTTGCGGGTTAGGGGTGTGTCTGGAATTAGGGTAAGCAATTTTGTGTCGACAAAAAACCGACACCGTAACCAGGCAACCCGTGTAGGTGATACGGATGGAAGAACGAAGCCAATTTAGTGAACGGAAGGACATGTTCATGTTGGACGTATTAGATCTATAAAGAGAGGCTGTAAACGAAGCAATGCCGAAATATTGTAACGGGAAAACATTAGCATTCTGAACACTGCGGAAGGAAGAGAAAATTATTTATTTTGATTTGTCGGAACTCTTTATCTCCTCTGTGGGAGGAGTGAAAGGATACATTATCTGTACCCCTGCATGTCGTAAAAGCCTGCTAAAAGGAGAACAAGAAAAGTATATGTAGCCTACTCTTTCTCACATCTTCTAAGCACAAAGCATATCCACGTTTTTATGTTTTTCCGAGTAGCGGAGGAATTTATCTATATCCTTCTTGTTATCATAAACAGTGTCTTAAATAACGGGCAAAAGAAAAATATACTTCACTGTCCAGTGATGAATCTAGGGGAGGAACAGTTCTGCATATATTACGTACTGTACAATATGCTGGTCCGCCTCTGTGGTGTAGTGGTTAGTGTGATTAGCTGTCACCCCCAGAGGCCCAGGTTCGATTCCCGGCTCTGCCACGAAATTTGAAAAGTGGTACGAAGGCTGGGACGGGGTCCACTCAGCCTCGGGAGGTCAACTGAGTAGAGGGGGTTCGATTCCCTCCGCAGGTATTCTGGAAGTGGTTTCCCGTGGTTTCCTACTTCTCCTCCAGGCAAATGCCGGGATGGTACCTAACTTAAGGCCACGCCCGCTTCCTTCCTTCCCTCTTACTTGTCTATCCCTTCCAAACTGCCCATCCCCCCACAAGGCCCCTGTCCAGCAGAGCAGGTGAGGCCACCTCCCCAGTTGTATCCCCAGACCCAGAGTCTGAAGCTCCAGGACACTGCCTTTGAGGCGATAGAAGTGGGATCCCTCGCTGAGTCCGACGGAAAAACCAACCCTGGAGGGTAAACAGATTACGAACGAACGAACAGTATGCTGACAGAGCAGATTGAACACAATGTGTACGCGTTTCATCTTAGGTTTGTTGTACGATTTGGTTAATGCATATTACAGGCTTTTTCACTGATATGAAAGTATTTTCACAGAAGCAAGGATGACTGGGGTAACAAACCGATTAAATCGTAATTACATTATTAGGCTACTCTGTGAAGGTGCGTCCACACCAAGATGTTTTCGTTAACTTTGTTATAAAACACTGTCAATAAACAATGTTCATGAGCATTTTTCGATGTTAATAAACAAAATAGCGTGTTCATTAACTTTCCCAGCATGGCGAAAAAAAAATAATTCTTCAACTTTTGTGAATGAATCTTTTCATTAACATTTCGTGTTTTCGTTAACACCTCGGTTCGCACATGCGCAAGGACGCAATTAGAAGACGCAAATTCGTAGCGCGAAATACGATCATTTCTTATTTCTTCTAAAAACTGACTATCAAATCGCAAGTGAAAGTTCTAATATACAGTACCTTTAATTATGTATGATATTCTTTTAGATGTGTTCTAATGTAGTTTCATTTCCAGCTTCGCTCCTCGCTGAATAACCTAACTTCCCATAATCGCTTGTATACCATCAAAATACTGTCCTAACTAGGTTAAATGAAGATTTTCTTTATTTCGTACCCTTAGCAATTCCTTGATATTGTTGTCTGTCTGTTAGGTCATCAGGCCAGAGGCTGGTTGGATCCTCAAATAGCATCACCAAAGGCTATGCAGTTATAGGGAAACCGCAAAAACCAACGGCACAGCTCAAATGAGGCGCACTAGGCAAGATGAGGAGTGAGGTATTGTTGGGAGATCAGAAGAATGCACATGCTGGGTGAGACACGGAGCGAAGGGGTTTTCACCAGCAGAGCCAGTGACGCAATGGTTACCATAGCAACTCCGCTACTACCCAGGCGAATTTACATTATCTTCTAGTGGCAGGTCTTCGCTCTAGTCAGTTGTAATCCAGCAAACTGCGAAGTGTGAGTCAATGTTTTCGTGTAGCAGATAAGAGCCGATCTGTCTGGGCAGAACAGGAAGTTCGTGCTTGCAGGCCACATTCCTCATTTATGCGTTCTTCTCATCTCTACACAGTAGTTTGCTATTGCTTTCCTCACTGGGCCAGAATGTTGTATAAAGCTTCAAAACAACTGAAATTGCTTGTTTTGATACTCTAGCCAAACAGGTATATATGTGAATGTCTGAGTAACCAGTTGCTAGGAATCTTAAAGTTATACCTATAAAAAATAGCCTGTCATTAGTGGAACCGGCTTTCCTATAATCTGTATCAGTACTTGCAATTTCAGACCCAATTACTGTCAACAAGAACTGAAAGTCATGTGCAGGCATTCTCAAGATAATTTTGAAAGCCTGCTTCCGGTGGCGTGCGGTGAACATATTCATTGCCCCAGCTGCAATCGTAGCCCCACTACAGTCTCTAAAACCGAGCTCGATAGCTGCAGTCGCTTAAGTGCGGCCAGTATCCAGTAATCGGGAGATAGTGGGTTCGAGCCCCACTGTCGGCAGTCCTGAAGATGGTTATCCCTGGTTTCCCATTTTCACACCAGGCAAATGCCGGGGCTGTACCTTAATTAAGGCCACGGCCGCTTCCTTCCACTTCCTAGGCCTTTCCTCTCCCATCGTCGCCATAAGACCTATCTGTGTCGGTGCGACGTAAAGCAAAAAAAAACCAAAAAAAACACTCTCTAAAATCAACATTACCATTTTATAAGGCTGCATTTGTCATGGAAAGGCCTACCTGAGAAAGATATTTCAAGAATATTTTCAACCACACGCTCGCACATACTTCCAAATTGATATTCACGGCTGTGACGACACCATCATAATTTAATCTATATCAGATTTCAAACAATGTACTTACAGTTTCATCCGGTGTTGCTTCGTGATAGTACAGTCATGGTTTTCACAAAAATACACTGGGACTATTTGTTGTTTTGTTTTTTTTACTTAAAAAGCCTCATCTAATCAGCAAAATTTAGCTGGTATTTTACCGTCGTTGAAATTTTATAGTTTCATTCGCATACTGAGTGTACGTGCATCAGCGACAAACGAGGGTAAATATTTGTCACGGCGTATAACACACGTTATATTCATGAAGAATGCCACAGAACTCGCGAAACCTTCGTCAATAATCCAAGAGGAACACTACAAACATGACAACCATTCGCGCTTATCTCTGTGTTCATGCTGGGCAACATAAATATTTTTCTGCAGCTATCGGAACACATACTCTACACATGCCATCAATGAATTGCTCGAAAAAACTGTATACATGCCGAAACCCAAGACTAAAATATATTCTTCTGTGTTGTAATTGATTTCATGTACTGGCTCTATTTTTATAAGCAAGTCGATTTGCAAGTGGCTATACTGTTAAGATGTTGATATTTTTCTTGCAGTCTTTAGTGTGTGGCGCTGAAGACTTCGAGTGACAAGTATTAAAACTAACATTCCTTACCTAAGCTAGCTGGCCTGTCGTCGTAAATTGCTGTCGGGGGAGGGGTCACAGCTCCGCCTGGAGGAAGCTTCAAGTGCATGCGTCACGGAAGCGACCTTAAATTAATTTCGCTGGGGGTAGCTCTCTATCGCGCCGGCAAGGAAACCCAGCTCTCTGGAGAAGCTGAACTGCGGTAGTGCGAGCGGATTGTCGAGGCAGCTTGGAAGTTCGCAATTTTTTAAACATTATAAAAAGCGTTCTAAGGAATAATTAGAAAATGTTAATACAAAGTTCTGGGGTTCAGTGCACGCCACTGCCTGCTAAAGTTCTGACGTAAGTGTTATCTCCAGACTTAATTCTACTCGCCTTTCCAATACTTTTCTTTGCCACACTTCACGTCTGCACTTTTTTCTTATTGTACTCACTAAAATAATGAAAGCTCCAGCTGTAAGTATTTTCTTCTTCCTGGTCCTATCCATTGTAACCTCACAAACACAATGTTGAAGAAGGTTATTAACAAAAGTTTATTAACATGTTGAGAAATGTTTTCATTAACATTGTTTATTAACTTTGGTGTGGACTAATCATAACGAGCTACCGGAGATCGCACGTCCCTTATACCCGTGGGCCTCTGTAGACAGAAGGTATCCCTGAACACGCTCCGAAAGTTTGTCGGTGAAAAAGATACAATACATAACCGATGGCTAAATAATAATAATAATAATAATAATAATAATAATAATAATAATAATAATAATAATAATAATAATAATAATAATAATAATAATAATCCTTTGTTGCTCATTCTTCCTCCTCGAATAATCCTTCACCTGCTCACTATGCCTCCTTTTCACCTCCTCAGACCATTATTATTATTATTATTATTATTATTATTATTATTATTATTATTATTATATCCATTCAGGAAGGCTCGACGTGTGACTGTAACATCATGGGCTGACTCGGCCTAAGCAAGGAGTCACCCTCTTGGTTACGAAACTATACAGATATACGACATAAATAATTACAACATTTATATAAACAACAAATGTGGACAAATGATGTCCCTAAACACGTTTCTCATCTTCAGTATCACCGGAGCTGGGGCCTGCATCTTCATGCTGTTTGGTGCAACTCAGAGAAACTTTCTCACGTTGTGGCAGGTGCTCAGGAGGGTGGCTTTCTGCAGTTCAACGTTACGTGTGGTGATTGCAGGTTTAATGCGGCCAGAGAGCTGCGCAATATCACCATCGCTATTGGAACTGTGTCGGCTGATTCTGTATTTTTATTGGCACTTCTGTATATTTGGATATCTTTGAAGCTATTGTTGTTTTCAAATTGGAGGTGTTTACTATTATTATTATTATTATTATTATTATTATTATTTCTCCGTTATGGTCTTCTAGGCACCACGTGACAATTTCAATGCTTCATCCTTTGTTGTTCTTTCTTCCTCCTCCAATAATCCTTCATCTGCTGACTATGCCTCCTTTTCACCTCCTCAGACCATTTTGAGCCTGTTTTCTTTCCTTCCCGACTTCGGAATCCTTCTATTTTTATCGCTTTGTTCCTAAATATCTCTGTCTCTCTGTGTTGCTTCTTCTTCCCTTATATTGTTTCTGTCTAAATCTTTCTTGACTTCATGAATCTATGTTGTTGTTGACTTCTTGTACCAAAGATATTTGAAGATCTGTTTGGTTGACCTGTTCTCATCCATTCTGTATAAATGTCCAAAAAATATGAATGCCTCTTCCGCATTGTATCTGTTATGTTTTCTATGTTCCGGTACATTTCATCATTATTTCTTGATGTCCAGAGTTCTGTAATTCTTAGCGGACCGAGTATTTTCCGTATCATTTTTCTTTCCAGTTCTTCTAATTTATTCAGCTTGTAATTCAGTATTAGACATTCACTCGCGTGTACGGATTCCGCTTTAGATAAACACTCTCTGTTGTAGATATTCCTAGTTATACCGTATGCTCTTTCCATCTCATGTATCCTTTCTTCTACAGCGGATTTTTCCAAACCATTTTCCTGAATTGTTCCTCCCAAATATTTGAATTTCTTTACCTTCTTTATTCGATCAATTTCTGTTATTAGAAATTCTGGAGATTTTTTTAAAAATATTTGTCATATTTCTTTCTGCAGATATTCTTAAACCTGTGCTGTTGGCCATTTCTTCCAAGAGATTGTCTTGTATTGCTGCACTTTTAGGTTTTCTGAAAGTATGGCAAAATCATCTGCAAATCCTAGACAGCTTATTTCAACACCTCCGTCCTTTCTTCCCAGTAGCTTGTGTTCTCCAGGACGCAATTGAATAGGAGTGGAGATTAACCATCGCCTTACCTTGCACCTGTAATTATTCGGAATGGTTAAGATATTTCACCCATATTATTATTATTACTACTTCATTTTTGACGTACGTCTGTATTTTAAGTGAGTCAGTCTAGAATCACAGACAAGTCAATTGTTAATTAAATTTTGGAAGATAATGGATTCCACTTTTGCCTGCTGGGCGAAGGCGGTTTGTGTTTGAGAAGGGTAAGGAGGGTAGGAGGGGGCAGCTCCACATCTGTCGCGATTGTGGGAACCGATTCCATTTCATTCGCGATGACCACGTCCAGACATTTATCACCACTATTGTGGACGAAGTGACCATTGTCCGCCAAAACAGAGAGCACTATTTAACCCCCACTGGACACACATTCAGACAAGGGTCAATATCTTTTTTCACCTGGACTAGAACCCTAACCTATGATTGTGTAACACCGACCAGTGTTTTGCAATGACCGCACAAAACGCGAGTTCAATAGGTCTTGACTCTTGGCTCTCACGGCTGACCCCTTACTTAAGTGTGACCCCCTCTGATCTGTTTGTTGTTAACAACCGTAGAGGATTCTCGAACC